>NC_134950.1:97345212-97945212 GCF_965638725.1 Aptenodytes patagonicus | reverse complement strand
GATAGCAGCTCACCAGGAAACCCTCCCAAGAAATGGAATTGATTGTGATAGATAGATAGATAGATAGATAGATAGATAGATAAATAGATAGATAGATAGATAGATAGATAGATAGATAGATAGATAGATAGAAGCCATCTCCTGTCTGCTGCGCTGTTCTGCTCCAAGGATGCAGGCAGGACTTTAGTCTCCAGCTCTGAAAGCACAGGATCTGAGAGAAGAAGGGAAGGGGAAGAGAAAAGCTACTTCACACAAATTTCTTTTGCTCTCCATCTGAGTATGGATCTATCCAAAATCCTTCTGAAGAAAAGAAATAATATTTTTGGTGGGAGCTAGATCAGATCCTCAGAAGTGAACACTTGGCCGAACTGGGAGTTTCTCCCTGGGAAGGATCTCACGGCTGTAATTCTTCCCTGCACTCAGCTTCATGGTGGTGTAACACCAACTGCAATGGCCCTTTGTTAGCATAACACATAAATGAGTCCTGTAGTTGTTTAGTTACTTAAAAGAATCAGAATTCAACAAAAAATAGTAGTGCTTGCTTTAATGTTAGACTTGATGGTGTTTGATGCACAATATTTTTATATTTATCAGTAATTAATTAATATCGTGGTGCACAAAGTAACTAACATAGCTTTAAGCCACTAGATTCCTTTGGGTTTCTTCCCACTCTGCCATTCCAACAAAGAACAGGTGAATGAGATATTTAATGTATTTTTCATCAGGAAATATTATTCCTTAGCAATTTGCTTGTATTAAGGAGCAGATAATACACTATGTTCATAACAATATTTATTTGTAGTGGTTCACCACCTCTTCATTTACATAAATACTTATGACTTGTACTTCTTGCCTTCTCCATTCTCTCCCTCCCCTACAGCTTTATTTTTATTACAAGTTTTTATATCTGTTATTAGTAGTAAAATACTATTAACCAGATATTTAGATGGTGTCAACTGGATCTGGCCCTATAAGCTCTACTTGTCCCATTAAAAAATAGGCAGTGTGTGACTGAAAATCAGAAGAAAAGTGATCACTGTTAAATCATCAAGTAGGTTATTGCTTTTCTCACTCATCCCTCTCCACCTCAGTCCCACATACTAAAAAGAATCAAGACAAGCAAGGTTTTCAAATCATATATTCCTTCAGAAATAATAAGCTGGTTGATGCTTAAAGCCTCTCACCAACCTTAATCCCCTAAATCCCTTGCATGCCATAGCAAATTGAAATTCAGTTGGGGCTGTCCAGCCTTGTAAAGACAAACCATCCTTCATCAAAGAGGTGTCTGTATTGATAAATTGCTCCCTTCATACGCATGACACTATCTCTAAAAGTGATTTGTGTACATTAGGACAGCAGAAAAAGATGAAACGAAAAACCCTTAAGAGTAAACTAAGATGAATAATAAAAAAGATTACTTGGAGCAGTCAAGTAGCTTTTTACAGAATCAAATTTGGGGAAGGATCATTCATTGCAGTCTCTGTAAAACACAAGTCCTGCATATAGGCACAGCAGATATGACTTACCATGGATGTAAAACCCACTGTGGAATTGCTCAGATGTGCTTGCAAAGCTATTGTGGGGATGGAGTTCAAGAGGGCAAAATACTGAGCAAATGGAATGAATTCTTCCGTTGTCTGATTGAAAGCAAACATATTACAACATTAACAAGTATTTTGATTCCCGCTGTTCTAGTGCAGCTGGGATGAAATCTTAAGATGTTGTTGTGGTTTATCCAATGCACAAGTTCATTTTTCTCCTAGGGAAGCACAACTCTGGCTGCTGCTGTTGCTGCTGTCTTCCAGTTTGAACTTGCCTGTCCTGAGTAGCTATTCTTCATCGCTTTTTGCAGTGCTCCTAATATAACACACTTTGAGAAAGGTTTGTTCCTGCCATAGATTTTCACAGCACCTGCTGCTTAGGATGTAGAATGCTGTGCTGCTCCTGGTACTTCAGGTGTCTCTATGTTTTTGTGATTAAGAAGTCTAAAGAAACAAAAGCTAAAGGGAAGTGAATACACGATAAAGTAGAGGATTAATAGGGATCAGACAGTAGAGACAAAGAAAAGAACGAGACAAATATAAGCAGCATCAAGGGGTCAGTTCAGTAATACATTTAAGAATATCTGATTAAATGTACGCAGATGATTAAGTGATTTGCTGGATCAGAACTTGAAGCTTAAAACATCATTGCACACCTCAGCTGTTTCACTGAGCATTATTAAAACCAGAAGTAACCAGGCAAATTTGCTAGTTAAGAAAATGTGTTTTTCTTGAATGTCTATTTTTGTTTTCACATAGGATATTTAGACCCTGGAAATGGATTCAGGATTCCTATGAATTTAGGCATGCAGTTTGTACTTTGGATTTATTTTGTTTAATCTCCTTTTATAATGTGGTACCAAAAAACCCCAAATTGTGTTGCTGTGTAAAATTGTCTGTGGCATATTCTGCCCTGTTTAAATTGCAAGTGTAAAATAGATTTGAAGCACATCTTTATCCAAACAGAATTCAATGGAATTGAAAGGTGACAGTTGGATAGTATCTGTTTTAGTAGTATCATTCTGTGTTGCTTCTGTGTTGCAGTGATTAGTAGGTGAACATCTATTTTGCAGCAATTAGGAGAAAAAACCTTGCTGAAGAATCTACTCTGTAAGTTCCAACCCCAAATACGAAGGAGCAAAAGAGTATTAACAGCTTTCCTGTGTAGAAAGCCCTCTCTCGTCTCCTGCCACAAAAAGCTCTCAGACCTCAGGCTCTGTAACAAAGAATGGTGACAAGTTATGGTGGACCAAATTTTGCAGCTGTGTTTTGAACCTATTTCCAGTCCTCCTCTCCCGCTTTCCTCAGCTTTCCCAGTGGCATAGTGGGCACTTCACAAGACTGGCTGCTAAAGACAGCATTTGCCTGCCTAAAACAGTTCCTTGAAGAGCAACAAAAACACCAAAAAGAAATCCAAATGAGAAAAGAGAGATGATTCAAAAAATAAGAACCTTTTTAGAAATATGTGGCAAGTCTACATGTATGTCCCTGAAGGTAATCAGAGCAGACATGAGAATTATGCTGATCCCCACACAGATCTTTTGTCTCTCCTTAAGGTTGGTGACTCACATCACAAAGGACCTTGACAAACAGAAGTGATTGACACTCTCCTCATTCAAACCTGATGTGGCTCAACCATTTTTCCATGATTCAATTTTGTATGCATGATCTGAGTTCTTCTGCAATGTGTTGTTCAGAGAATTCAGATGGCTTTGCACACCTGATTAATTGCTTAACTAATCCAGCAGGCTTTTCTTTCCACTTTGCAAATCAGAATCTCAAGTAAATTCCTCTGTGTGGGTTGCTACATTCAGATGTTTATTTTAAACGTAATATGGATGCAGATGTACAAACTAAAAGGTAGCTTATATTTTCTTCTTTCTTAATTTGCTATTGCTATGAAAGCAAGCAAAAAAAAAAAAAACCAAACCAAAGGCAGAATGGGGTGCAAGAAGGGCATCTCTCTTTCATAAAGACATTATGGTTGAAGGGCCTGAGACAGGCTAGAAATCAGAAAGGAGGAAATGGCAGCCTATATGCGTACATCCTTGGATGGCAGAGACTCGGAACAGCTTGTTTCTTCACAGCCTTGTCACCTTTGTGCTGTCTGCTAAATGTATATATATGTCTGTATGTGCATATATTACTCTCTGTTAATAATCAAATGCTGCAGTTCAGATATTTCATTTATTTCGTGTCCCTGAAAATTTTTCTTGCGATGTGGAATTTTTGCCAAGAAAGAGTTTCCATACCTACATCTTCTTTCACCTTTATTGTCTGCAGAATCTGGAAAATCAGCATATTTTCTGTATTTCTATAATCTTCCATTACATTTCTAACTTGAGTTTAGAATTTAATTCTGATATTCAGATGAGTTCAGTCCTCCCACAGGATTTCTTACAGAACCTGAGAAAATTAATTAGTTAAAATGTTGATCCTATTGATAGATGTTGATTTATTTGGTTTCATGCATTAGTAGCAGTCATTTCACAGTAGCACGGCGAGATTTGTCAGGCCAGATCCTCCACACGGACCTGATTTGGTCTGCGACGCTCTGTAGCCTGAAGACCTTGCAATTTAAATAATCAAAAGAGAGGGACGGCGGGAGAGAGGCACGGGAAGCGGTCCCAGTTTACAAACACAGGTAGAGGGACGGAGGGCTGGGTTCACAGCACAACCAGCTGAAGCACAGCTAGGCCGGGCGCCTGACTGCCGGCTGCTCCTTACACAGACAACAGGCAGAGATGAAGCCCTGCAGAGGCTGGGTCAGCACACCTGAGATCTGAGTCTCTTCTATGAGTCTCTCCCCGTCGATTAAACAAGGCAACTGTGCTCCCAGCCAGAGAGGTTTCCCTCAGGGGCTGCAGGACAGATTTCTTTAAAGTTACAATTGGTGAAAGATGCCGATAGCTCCCCAGGGGAGGGTTCAACTGAGGCCTAATTCTCATGGAAATAAAGCGGCTAGATGGCTTTAAAAATCAGGTCGCACACTTCACCTTTCAACTATTTCTTATTGCTGTAATGTTTACAGCAAAAACAATTTGCCGGGTCTTCTTGTGCCCCTAAGCAGTCCCTCTCCCACTCCCCATTCCCCTTGACCTTGTCAGACCCGCTTTAACACCGTTGCTCTCATATCTGTCCTGCCCAGCACACCCAGCCTGGAGGTGCAGCTCCGGAGCTGCTCGGGGACCAGGCGGAGAGCCGATGGGCTCCCTTGGACCGGCACCCACGGCAGCAGCCAGCGGGAAGAACTGAGCGGCACGCAGCCTTCGTGCTTCCCAGCGGCCAGACACAGTGCCCATGCAACACCCGCAGCCTCTTCAGGCCCAGGTATCAACAGCTCTTCCTCATCATCAATCATTAGCCACGCCAGCCTCGTGCGGCACAAATGCTTCCTCACTCGTAGGTAAAAATCCCCGCTGATGTCTGATATTCACAGCCACCCTCCGCACAGAACTGCCCCCGCCCCCTCTGATATCTTGGAGTAGTAAACCGTTTGTTTAATCTCTTTGCTTTTCCCCGACTGCCAGTAATGAAATGCTGCTCTTTCTGAAATAATTTCCTGACTATTTGCTAAGATTCATCTCCGACATTTCATTAAATATGATCATTTAACTGTACAAGTACAAATGTATTTTTAATTTAGCTTACTGCAGATATTATAGATGTGGGGAAATGAATTCGGATTGCTCTAGGACAAATATATCATTCACATATGAATGCCACAAAAGAACAAATTATTAAAAATTACTGAAACTTCCACAAAGATTTATACTTAACATTTCCATTTTCAATCTCAGTGCCAGGGAAACGTATAGCTTGTCACTATATCACACATGATATTATGAAGAATGTTTGGAAGATTTCACTGGGAATCTTTATCAGCATTTCAGTCTTGGATTTCATGCCAAGGAGCAAACTCTGGTTTTGGAAAGAAAGGTTAATTCAGCTGGGGGTTGTTTGGGAAAGCTTGACTTATCAAATAGATTTTCATGCAAAGAGTTCCCTGACCACACATAAAAAGAGATATGACTTTAATGAAGATAAGCCCAAAAGAATAGAAATAAATTAAATATTGATTAATTTATCCAACGAATCTTCTATCCATAATGTTTTGTAAACCGTATGTTTATAAACCATCAGTCAAGGTTAAAAAATAGGAAAAATATAAAAAATGAACCCCAAGTTGGTCACAAAGAGAGATGACTCAGACCCCAATATGTGTTTCAGATATTTCTGAATTTTATGAAAACCTAGAAGTGAACTGTTTTGGGTTGGATTGCTTGGAGTTTTTTCCCGTTTCAGGACTAAATACTGTTGTTTAGTTGAAACAGAAAGTAAAACAGTTACTATCAATAAATTGTGTGTTTTAATATTAAAAGTGTATTTTTATATTAGCAAAACTTCCAAACATCCAGTTTGGAAGGAACTGTAGGGGGTATATCATGCTACCGTCTATGTATCTCTTCTCCTGTAGATCACAATTTGCCTTTCAGAAGGTAAATAACTTATGAAACTAATGGACAGGTTGATAAATAGCAGCAGTTCACTTAACACTTCAAAGTGGTGCAGTGAAATTTTAGAGATGTATTTCAGTCTTTCCTGGCCTTGATGACATGGCTTCAAAATTACTTGTATCTTGGGCCATCATTATGCTCTATTTTTGTACAATATGGGGAGCTCTGGATTATGATTCGTAGGTTTATATAGGAGAGGAATAGTAACAAGAACACAGTAGAGGAAAAATCATATGTTGAAATTAGGGGGAAAAAATGGCTTGTTGCTGAAGTGGGGAAAATGTATTTTATCATGTTCTGCTTCCATAAAATGTAATATTTTCTTTATTGTATTCCATTAATTCCTTTTTTTTTGTACATATATTAGAAATTTATTAATATTTTGAACATAATTTCCCTACTTTCACAAAAAACAGCTTTACAAAACAACTGTTTCTGGTGTTTTTTCTAAACTTGGAACATAATATTGAATTGAAGGGTGGTGCTCCCTCTGTGACTCAAAGCTTCCAGATATCCTCTTCACAAACTAAAGGCCGTTCTTTCAGTGAAAAGCTGCTTGCTTGGCGTACAACTGTGTGTGACAGCTGTCTCTGAAATTCATTTTGAAAAATTAGTTTAAGATTTTAAGATCGAGAACCTGAGGCCAGGCTCTATGACATACTCACATTTAGGTACTTTAAATAACTCTTGCTTTCAAAAATTACTGACAAAAATTACAGAAACAGGAGAACACTGTTCCCTTTTGTATAATGTTGCTCTCAAACAATATGCCAAACTGCTCCACTGTATCAAGTAAAATAATGAGGGAGAGAGAAACTGAGAAATATTGCCAAAAGAGAAAAATGTTTGCAATCAGCCTGTCAAATTCTTATTGTAAGTAGACAAAAGCAATATGCGTTTTTTTCCAGTTAATTATGTAGCCAGCTCACGATGAAGTGCGTTTAGGATGCTACACACATTGTCTATTTTATTTTGGTGTATATGAGCAGTTTGGAGGTGAAAGCTGGTCTGAATTCATGTTGATCTGCTTTAGCATATTTGAAATGAATTTGTTCAGTTCTTCATAGTTTCCCAGTGGACATTTGTAAGTGTCCCACAGCAGGGCACTTCGTTAACTTCTGTGTGGGAGAGGCCAAAGATTAGAGCAGCTGAGAGGTGACATTGCTTCAGCACTAAGGAAAACTGGCAGAGCTGGAAAACAGACCTTCTCTCAGGATGCTGAGGAGCCGCATGAGGAGATACAGGGGCCTTAGATGTTGAGAGCTAGCAACTTGGATACGGTTTCCACTTCTAAATGCCTGATCTCATGTCACTCAGGTCCCTCGTGAAACCTTCTTCTCCTTCTTTCAGCCCTGTATGCTGGTGGATGGGATGGGATGGGATGCTGAGCTTGCCTTGTGGATGTGGCCAGAGTCCAGGAGTGAAACTCCTACCTCTGCTTCTGATCTGCTGGGTGAGCCCAAGCAAATTCCTTCACCTCTCTCTGCCCGTGTTTCTGTCTTGTCCACTAGGCTCTCAGCTCTTCCTAGCAAAAGACCCAGTACTTATATCAGCGCAACAGAATGACATGTGGAGGGTAAGGAATAACAACAATTCTGAAACTGAAGATCATGCAGGATATATAGTTTCAGCCCTTGCCATGACGCAGGGATTTTTCTAAAAGTTACCAATTCTGTTTAGCAGACTGTGCTATCGGCTCTAGCATCGTAGTGATGTTTATCATATGGACTAGAATAAACTTTAAAATTTTAAATGCAACAAAACAGCCTTTTGGAACAGTATCCTCATCTTCTGATGAAGAAAACATTGCAATAAAACAACAAGAAAGCTTTCCAAAGTATCTCAGCTGCTCAGCTGTGGTCACATTGGAAGAAACGTGTCTGAGAACAAAGCTATCAGAAGACCCTAGTATGCACAAAGAAGGAAAACAATGAAAAAAGGCAATGTCAACAACGGCACAATTGCTGAGTTCTTTCGGCAGTTTTTCCTTAGTTTTTCTAGATTATTTTACACCCTGTGCATCTGTAGCCCAGCTGAATTCTACTTTGGCTCTTCAAACACATTTAAAGGTCTGGTGGTGTTTAGGCCTTTGGTGTTTACAAAGCAAACTCCTATTGAGTTCAGTCACAAATTAACTGAAAAAACACAGAGGAGAAACATAGTAAGCAACTTAGTATTCAGCCCAACTTTATTTTACTACATTTCTTGTCTGAGAAACAATCAGTCATAAAACTGGTGTCTTGCTGGAGTGTCCTCCCAACCTTTACCTGATAATGGAAAAGAGGTGGTTTATCCAATATTATAAAGAGATGGTTGAAGGGACCTACCATGTAGAACTGGATCTCATTGACTGTACATGAGCGTATGTATCAGTTGGAATGAGAAGCGCAGTTGCACAACATTGCATTGCTCTTGTCTGGGAAGTCAAATACCAATGATATTGACAGGGATTAGAGGTAATAGCTAACGAAGACAGGATCCTTACATTTTAACTGGTCCACCTCTTCCAGGGGATACTTGCCAGAGTCACCATTTCTGTGTGTAGCTGAGAGAATAAGCAATGTAGCCAAGCAGCAAATGTATAAACCAACATAAGTAAATGCTTGTATCACACCGGTGGACAGTTCTGGCTGGCAATAGGCCCATGTTTTGCAGTTCAAAAAATCAACTGAATAAGGGCAAACCTGAATAATGATGCTGCGATAAATTAGGTTTGTGATTAGAAAGACTGTAATTCCTAGGTAGTGGGAATAGCAGATGCTTGAGGAAAAGCCAAGATAAGGGAGTTAAGTACCAAATCTCATTGAATTTCAACTGCCGTGTTAGTTATCTAATTGTACTGCAATAAGAAATCTGCTTTTTAAAGGGCCTACGGCATTTTTTTACATCAGTAACTTTTTACCAAATTTACTTGGCAATTTTTTTCTTTTTTTCCCCAAGGATGGTCTTTTCTGAGCTGTGAACAAGTCCTCATGCCTGAAGTTTGTCATGGCCTCTGTGACTTGCTAGTGTTACGCTTTGTTTATTTTCCAGTGCCAGTTTATTCCCAATACCAGCAAGTATTCTGCAGCCTTTGAATCTGTTCCAGGATACATGGAATAGAAGAAAGCAGAGGCTGGTTTAAAAGTTTGGGTTTTTTTCTTAGGATGGAGCTAGTGGAAGAATTGTCTTGATATTTGACCAAGCAAATTATGCCAGCTAGTAGGTGCTTTAATTTGTATGCCTGAGGCTTAAACAATGCCACATCCACTTAGGGACCTGAGCGTTACTGTTCTGCTCCTGTTACAGTTAGTGATATCGAACCGTGTTACCGTGGATGTGTGTCTGTAAGTCCTACTGGCTACACGTGTGCTTATGTGTATTTTTCTAGCATGGGGATGGGGGATGCAAAATAAATCTAAAGATGATGGAGAAGAAGTGAAATTTTTAATTTAAATAAAATGATCCATTGGTACATGCTTGTGGACCAAATAAACAAAGGTGTCACAAGTAATCAAAAGTTTAGGGTCCGGAATCCCTACTAATCCAAAGTGATCTTGAATGCAGAATGTCAAAAGCTTTAGAATTGATAAGAGAACAGTCCTAGATCAGTGTGACATGGCAAACAACCAGTTGAAGTGCTGAGCTAAATAAGCCACACTAATATGCAGACGACCTTATTTATTTATTTTAAAATAAATAACTATCTGTAGCTTTTCCCATCAGGATATGTCCCCTAAAATGCTGTGGCTTGTTTTATGGATGTGCGTCATGCAAGCATATATTAATGAGATAAAGGTCATCTAATTACATGTTTGTTTCAAGCATGTCATGTATGTTCTGAATATTCTCATTACCAACTGTCGCATCAAACCAGTGCACAAGTTACTCCCAGTGCTCAGTCATCTTCTATGATAAGTTATCGCCACATACTCTCTCACCCACTGAGGGTAGTACTCACTGTATATCCCATCTACAGTTAATGCCCTGCCCCGACACTGCTGCTGTTCTCACTGTGTGACTACAGATTTGCAACGAATTGACAAAGAGGCCCCCTAATAACAGGACTGGGAAATGAGCAGCAAGCACCACATTAATCAAGGCCAAGTATTTTCACTCCTCTTGCCCAAAGTAAAGATAGTCTCCTCTAGGATGTCTGTTCTCCTCTACTTGGTAGAAAATACTAAAAGAAACCTATTATGGAGCTATTCCCAGCAAGTGTCATTGTATTTTATGTGATCAAAACAGGACAATATCAATCACAGGAATTTCCAGAATGCTGGCTGTACAGAAAGGAGGAAATCTTCGGGCAGGTAAAATACAGAACTGAATGCAGGAGATCTGAGTTCTGTTAGTACTTCTGCTGCAGATTTCCTGTGTCACCATATTTGACTCAGTCACTGTTCGAACGCAGATTTGTCCTTCTGTAAAACAGGAATATTGCCATTTGCAGATGTAGGTGTTTTCTGCCATCCATCTTGGAGAAGCTTTAGGATGCTGTGAGGCTCCATGCACTGGAGATTTTTAAGGTCTCTTGACATTTAAAAACACACAGGTGAAGCTCCGGTCGAAATCTGATTTAAATTTATGTCAAGCAAAGTTTTTTTAGAGACAGTGCTGATTTCAATTTGGAGGCCATGTGTATGACTACGCTTCATACTGGCCCTTAATAATGGTTGCAGTTACCCCAGCAATAACAGCATGGTAACAATATTGGAAATAGTTTAGCTTACTCTGCACTGACATGTAAAATACTGTCAACCTCAGAGAATTGGACTCCATTGCATTTTTCAGTTACAGGATGCACTGTCACACAGACATGGCTTGCATAATTTAGTTATAAATGATCTGTTAATCCACGTGGCATCATTTCAAAAGCAGAAGCCTAATGATGATGGTAATAGTGATAACAGCAACAAGATGGTCAAAAGAGGAAGGACTTGCTTGCCAGGGAGAAATCCATGTGCATTGCTCATAGTCAACAATATCAGCCAAAAAAAAAGCCAGTATTTTAATTAGCTATGCCTTAAGTGGAACTGGACAATTCTCTGTCCCAAACCATCCAAGTTACTATGCAGTTAAAGACAAAAGTATCTATAAAGACGCTGTACTGTCAAGTTGGTGGCACTGTGTTTCTCACCAGGGTCCTTGTCCCCTGACTGCCAGCACTGCACACATACCAGTTCACACCCAGACTTTGGGGAACACAGGCAGGGAGGAGAGGACAGACTCTATCAGAATTTGAACATACTGCCTGGCCACAAGTCATCATCCTATGCGGATGATAAAGACGCTGTACATGTGACTTACAAGATCATAAAGCAAGGGGAGCTTGAAGTCTGGTAAAAATTATATCAATAATTTCATGAAGAAATTGGTGAGAAGAAATACTTGTAGGTTTTGCATTAGCAAGAAGTGCTGGATCACCCCAGATGTAAATATATTAGAAAGCAATCCATTCTGTCTGGAAAAATGGCTGTTATATGGCATTGCCACAGAACCAGCTGGGCTGAAAAGCAAGTAATCACCAGCTAAAGTGAAAGTTTTAAACCATCATCAAAGATTTAAACATTCAGTGGTCTTGTGTTCCCTTCCTTATTTTAGAAGGACCTGAAATAAAATTCTGAGCAAAAACACCTTATTTTTGTGAACAGCCTCTGGTAAAACAACAAAGAAGATACTTTAAAACCTATTTAACTTCCTATAGCAAGTGCCCTTCAGGTCCCGCATGTCAAGTGAACAGGTAAATTGTAATGACAGAGTCATTTTTAAGGGGCACTTTTTTGTGTATTTACTTTGGCACAATTCTCTCCTTGCCATTTTTTGAAAAGCCTATTAGTCATCATTAGAGGTTTTCAGTCTTTTACTTATACAGTGATAGAAGCAAATACTTTCTGCATATATCCTGCTCTTGCATAAGGCCTGTGCAGTTTTTTTAATATGCCTTTCTTGAAATAAAAAAGCAATAGGCAAAGTATTGTTAAAAAAATCACCCAGTGTCATCTGCAGTAGCTTTGCTGTGTTCACCCAGTTGCATGTTTCTAACAGAAATCTTGTTAAAATGCAAGCTGGAACTGTATATTAATTCCACTAATGGGTAGCTATGTTTTGCTGAAACAACAGTCTGACCTAAATTTGCTAAAGTGCTACTGGAGTAGCAGGTAAGTAAGCCGTGGTAGGTAAAACTGAAGAACGGGGCTCAGAAGACGATTCTACCCCGGTGTTTCCACACTCTGCCTCGGTGACTTCAGGCAAGCTACGTAAGCCCTTTTCCCTCTTCTTAACCATCTTCAAACTGTTAATTCAAATTGATGTTTAGCTTCATTGCTGAGGTGATGTTAAATGTATTAGAACCCACAAGCACTGCTTCTCGAGTAAGTCTTTTCTTTGTAAAAGAAATTTGTGACACGTTGGGGAATCTGTCTACCTGCAGCTTATGAATTCTAATTTTACTGTGAAATTACACTATCATCAAACATATCAGAGTAAGTAGGATCTACCATATGCTACCTGTGCTGTATCATATATCGACCAGGCTTGAGAAAATATGACTCCTTGAACATGAGTGGTCTCCTACTGAAATGCAAACCCTGTGTAACAATAACTGATTGAAGTGAGGAAAGTAATCCATCCAATTTTTCCGTGAGAGAAGGAATTACAGAATACAAAACCTCTTGTAGGAAACAAAAGTATTGGGTGTGAAATTCACACAGTAAGACTGGAAGCACATGACAAGTGAGAGGATGAAAGGAATATATCCTTGTTGTAGGGAAAGACTTTTTAAATCAGGCAGCAATTAGGTGCAGAGCAAGTTTACTTAGAACAGAGAGATAAAGACAGAGACTCGATGGTCCCAACAGAAAGCTATATTGAAAAAGGGATTCAGGACTGGCCTGAATCAAGAGATCTTTTGGGAGTAACGCAAAAATTGAGGCATGAAATGTGCATAGAGTTTACTGCTGTATCCAGATCTGAATGCTTCATGCTATATAGGAACAGAATAATTGGTTTTAAGATCTTATGCAAAGTGTCTGTGTGTGTCATGTCATTTACTATTGCATGTCTTTGAAGGGTTAAATTATAAATGCAGAGTGCCTGCTGTGTACACACTCCAGGGAATAGTGTAATTAAGCTACTGGGGAAATAGCACCTGCCTGGAAGACCTGAAGCAGTCAGAGCCAAGGTCTCAATTTTTGTGGTAAGGAATAGCAGAACTATGTGCTGGAAATATGATGCGAAAGCAAAAGGGAATGTTTACAACATAATAACCCAGCCTAAAACATGAAGCCTAAAACAACAGTATTCACTTGTCTAGCTACAACTTTGACAGGTTTTGCATGTATGAGAAAAGTATAAATCCTCATTCGAGAAAATTTAAAGAGAAAAGTTACAGAAGAAGAAGTAAATGCTTGCTGTAGAAATCTTAATTTGCATATCGCAACTCACCTTGATCCAGTTCCATACTGTGTTTGGTTATACTGTTCTTTTCTTTTACTGTGCCTTGTTCTATCCAAAGCAGCATAAGTAAAGCAAAGAGGGAAAAGATTTTCCCTCCAACAAAAAGTGAAAAAAAAAATATTTCAGAAGAAACCAAATTTGTTTCCTTGGTTTAACTACCAGACCAAAGCTTTATAATTCTCCTAGTTTTGTTTTAGGCTTCCTACACAGATAATCTGCACTTGATACACACATGCTTGTAGAAGCTGAATGTAACAGCGAGGGGAATAACAGGAGCAGACTTCATAGACCTGGATTGGCTACAGCTACGTTATCGCACGTGAGTTGGAGAATCAGAACCCAGCAGCAGCAGATACAAAGGAACCCACTTCCCATAACCATGGGAACAGACTATTAATATGCAATTAATATTATATGTAGCTTAGACCGGGGCGAGAACTCATGAGGCTGGTTTCAGGCCAAGGGGAAACATTTCCTCACATTTACTTCCCACACTAAATGTAAGGCCGATGTTCTGCACTTGTCACATCAGACCTACTCCCCACTCCAGCGCAGAGTGGTACAGGTCCCCTCTAGATAAGCACACATACATGAGTGTTTTTCTCTTGAATTAGCCTGTGTACATTATACAGAGTTTATGCAAGCTTTGTTTTTTGTGAATGTTGTAGTAGGCTGAGAGAGATCAGGCGCTAGTTTAAAGCAAAAGTTTGAATGAAGTGGGCAGACAGTATGTAATTTGACAGAAACCCGAGCAGTATGAAATTAATACATCCAAATACTTTTACCACATTTAAATTGGTGGAGTGAGATTATCCTGGCTCAGTGCTTTATATCCTATAGCCAAAATGTTTCTGATCTGGAATTAGTGCCTTATTGTTAGATTTACTGTGGCCACAAATGTATTCAGCTAATAGTTTTTCTTCTCTGCGCTGCTGGCTCAGTGTAGAGCTGGAGGGTGACCACCACCCCAGCACACCTACACACTTTGAAGTATCTACTCTAAAGCAACCAGTGATTTTGGTGGTTTGGGGGGTTTTTTGAGAGGAGTCTTTCAGTTGTCTTTGCTTATCATGGGGGTTTGCTGAATCTCAGGTGCTGCTGATATTCCTGCTAATGTCTAAAGAGGGGGAGAAGTTTGACATGTAGTAATAAAGTAAAACAATGATTTTGTGCTGTTAATCAGCTTGAGCATTGCTTTGTATAAGTGCAATCCATTCCCATAAAAGCTTTAATCTTCTGCTTCTCAGCAGAGTAACTAACTCAGGTGGGGGCTCCAGGCTGCCGCAGCTAACCCCTTAGACCATTTGAAACTAACCTGGGTAAGCCCACACGCTTCTCCGTAGCACTAATGTTCCCCAAGGTGCTTCAAAAGCACGAGTAGAAAAGTGCAAACTTTCTACAATGCTTGGAAAAAGTTATTTAGTTATTTGCTAGTTATCTCTTTTGGCAAATCTTTCTTCCAGATGGCTAAGTACAGTCACTATCTCGAGAGTAGTTGTGATATAGTCAGAACTTCTATATTTTTGATCATAAATTTGTTCGTAAAAAAGACTATTTTAGTCTTGTACAACACTGGGCATATTGTCTGTGATTAAAATAGCAGGTAATAACAATAATGATGATTCAGCTACGTGGAGAGAAGTCAGTCCCTACCAGAGAAAAGTCAGTAAAGCAGGAAAAAGAAAGCTGATATTTGAATTTATTAAAACCATTCAGATTTAATGGATGCAAAAAGATGCAGCCTTGTACTGTACTCAGACAGCTACCAACTCAGATGGAGATGGACTGCCAGATGCAATCAGCTGCAGGGGAATCAGATCCAACAACCTGACTTTTCTTTTTCTTTGCCTTCTCCTCAGCATTTGCAAAACTTTTCAGAATCACTAAGATCTGCCATTCTTCCCTTAGATCAATGTTGGCAAAGTTCCAATCAGTCACAGTTTTACTAACAATTAATTTGAGAGCAGCACTATAGCATTGGTTCGCTCAAGTAGCGAACTTACTGCACTAGGAAAATTGTTTAGGTTCAGAGGTATTAACCTTGTTTATTTATAAAAACTCATCCTTGATTGAATTTAATAGCCATCTCACAGTGGGAGAACTGCCAGCGTGAGGCACAAATTAACGTAGGACCTCAGAACATTTTAGGAAAATATTAGGACACAAAAGTGATTACTGTTTAGTTACTAGTTTATATGGATAGGTGAATCTTCTGGACTTCAAGATTTTGAAAAATCTACCAAGTTGACGGGTTGGCTGTGTCTTCCATGTATACTTAACACTTCTGCTGCCTTCACTAGTCTCCACTGTTTCCTTGAGTTTCACAAGTAGGGTCTATACCACAAAGTCTTTCACCAACAACAGAAGCACGTCCACCTGTACAATCTCCAAACTTGAGGGTAGTCCAACAGTGAGAAAGAGCATTTGCCAGTTTAAGCCCCATTAAGGTCTGGTCCCGCAGTACATTCACCCACATGGAGAATCACCGTTCTCTAAGGATATCAGCACATGCTCTCAAACCACTTCTCACAAAGGGAGAAGTTGCAGCAGAAGTAGCAATGCCCCTATAGCAACCTGTCGGCTGCACAGCAGAAAACCCATTGATTAAAACCCATTTTGCAGCCATGTAATTAAACTCACTTCTTAGATTCAAGAATACATATATTCAACCCTTTGAACCTTTGAATTTCTTTAGTTATTTTATATGCCATATTGCCTTCATGACCATCCACTTGCTAGTAATTAATTATAAGAACATTTAAGTAAGTCTGTACCAACATTCTCTTTTTCCCTGCCTCAGACTAAAGAAATGTCACAATGGTCGGTGCAAATGGTCAGCATGAGAGTGATGTCAGAGTTTTGGCGTGGTTCTGGTTGCCCTCAGAATATCTAGCTTTGCCTTCTAAGTGTGAAAGGACCCTAGTGAACTCCCTTAACTAACAGCAAGTATGTGGATGTTACCAAATCAAAACCAGGGTTTCATCCTTCATTTTTAATTAGAAGCCATAGGTTGGTGTTAAAAAGCCTGACTACAGTTACATTTAATAAGATGCATCTACTGACAATTGCTGTAAGATTTATAAAGCTTTGCTATTGTGTCCTAGATTGCAAGAATAGACAGATTAAAGCTGAAGCCAGGAATTTGCCAATTAAGATAAGCAACTGGTAACCTTAAAGAAAGGTAAAAGAATTGGTCCCCTGCATTACCTCCTTACTGACAATAAAGGAGAGTAAACAGGAAGAGACGATTACTCTTTCCTGAGCTACGGAAGAAACAGATTGTGCAGAGCAGTTGCACTAGATGGCTCTGGCAACCACCTTTACTAGTGAGAAAAAAGATATACCTTTAAGATTTTGCCAGGGTATGCCAGCCCTGGGGTACATTGTAAAGGCTAATCAGCCAGTCTGACAGGCAGCTGTGATGCTAAATCAGCTAAGAAGGATACTTATTAAGTATAATCTTAGTAATACATTCTCTTACTTCACGTATTTGTAATTTTAGTCTATTATTGCAAATGTGTATTATTTTCTAGCTAACTGTAGGTTTTTATCCTTAAACCTTTTCAAAGGATTTAAGGATCTGACAAACTACAAAGCATCACAGTTTTTTATCCCTGAAGTCAGAGAGCTGCAATAATCTTTGTTGTGCCCCGCATCCCAATACCTTTTTCCGTGGTATCCAAAGAGTATCAGAGTGCCGAACTTCTGATTCAGCCAAGCTGAGAAAAGATAGTTTAAGGGGCGTGTGAAAGAATCATCGCCAGTGGCCTGTGTAAAGTATATATGTTTCCTGATTCTAGCAAAGTATTTGGGAAACTGTCTAAACTTCAGGGTCCTTAGACCATCATAGAGCACGGAATATATTATAAACTGTGTAGTAGGTAGCTACTTCCTGGAAAAATAATTACAAAGTATTTTGTGTTTAATACTGTATTGCTAACTGATTGCTTTGAACAACTGTTTTAAAAGCAAAACTGAAATTACTGTACTAATGTGACAAAGTCACTGCTGGGATTGTTTGTGATCAGAGGGCCCTTTATTCCTTCATTACTAGTAATAGCTGCAAGTAACAATGCAGGCATTTTTCTTAGTAACACTAATCACAATAACGCACATTTAAGATCTCACCCTTACTGAGATTTGAAGTCGTCTTGTTCACACCCACATTCTTGTCACGAGCTTTTTATTTTCCTCACTAACGGCTGATGGAATCAGCGTAAGAACCTCTGCTGATATGACCTGCATGAAATTATGTCCTACAGTCTCCCTCACACACCTGCGTACAGGATATTTGTATCGGTGTGATGTTGAATAGTACCTGGCAGTCTCAAATTTCCTCACCCGTTCATCTGTTTGAAGTTGTATCACTGTGGCATCGCAGCCTCCTGAAACATATGTCTGTATGCCTTTTGGCTCTTTCTTTGATAATACTGATGAAGTATCTTTCTTGTATGTGCATAGGAAAAAAAGAAAAAAGGGGAGAGAAGGTGGCAGTTCAGAGGTGCAGCACGGCTGGATACTTTTGTCCGTGTAGGGAAAGCAGAAGAGTAGAGAGCAGAGATGTGCTTGTCCTTGCTTTCCTGCAGATCTCAAGCAAAGCTTAAGATGAAATGAAGGGCAAGAGTGAGAACCAGTAGCCATGTACAGGGGCCAGGCAACCTGAGTCAGTGGTTCAAGCATAATTCTTCTTAAATACCCTAGTTCCAGCCATACAAAAACAAATCACAGAACTTTCGTAACATGAATTTGAGCAACACTTTTTTATCTGCATTTTTTAATCTTAATAAGCAGTCTACTATGAAATGCTTGTACTAGATTGCATTGCCATAGAAAATGCTGTAAAGGAGATGTACAGAGATCTGGACTTACTAAGGCCAGGGTTTTTCTCATATCTTCCGTTAGCTCCCAATGAGCAGCCTTCTCTGGTTCGTGCTAAACTAACAACAGAGAAGGGGTGACATTAGTGACTCCCAAGTGGCTTTTGCCAGAAAAAAAGTGCACAGTACGTATCAGCAGGAACACAGGCAGAAAGACAAAAGGAGAAGAAAGCATGCACCAGATGATTGGAGAGGCCCATCAAGGAGAGAAACGAAAGAGAAATAATTGCTAGGAAGTTTTCTTAGTGCGTTTCCAACTTAGGCACATGCATAGAGCTGCTGAAGACGAAGATGACAACCAATAATAATGCTTTGCTAGAGAGGCAGGTCTAGGTCACGGCTGCGTTCATGCTGGTCAGATCTGATTGACTGTGACAAACAGTGCTGAGTAATTGCTCTAATCACTCCGGTAGGCATTGTACCTTGGCCCAGCAAAAGAATGATGCAACAGCGGCTTCAGAAGCCTGCCGCCCCTTCAACCTGACATCTCTGACAGCAGCGCATTCATTTTAATGGGAGGGCTATTTGGAGTTGCTGCTGTTCAACAGGGGAGAGCCCAATGAGTATTCCTAAGTTGGCCAGAGATAAGGGCCTCATTAAAGTGCTCAGGAGTACTTATTTGCAGGTTGACTTGCTGTGATGATCAGTTGGTGGAAAACTATAACAACGAGAAGCGCAAAAACATGTCATAGAGCATCGTCTGCAGGTTTGTGCTTCTCTAGAGCAGCGAACAATTAGGGTGGTGTGTCATCAAAACTTTCACGTCAACAAAGCAACACATTCACTTTAAATGAGACAAAGTCAAATCTACTTAAAGGAAACCAAAACTGGAACATTCTTCCGAAGTGCATGCCACTTCAGGACGCCAGACTGTTTTAGAAGAGTATTGGGTGAAAGACTCCATGATGAATCTGTTATTCCCTCCTGTAATTCCCTGCTTTTTTCCTCCTTCATGTTTACATACTCCCTGCTTATAGCAACAAGGTTGTGAAGTCTGCTCTCCCTTCTAAAGCAGATGAAGCAGCCTGAGATATTTTCATCTTTTCTGTTACAGGATGCCTTCAGAATGACCGTTGTGTAGAAAGGAGCAGTTTGTTTGCCTAATTGTAAAGGGATGCTACATTTCTGAAGCTCTCCAGCCACTCCACTCTCCTAACTGCTTGCTTCCTCTGGAAGTCAAGTGGTTCTCCATAACTGGGCAAGGCTGATGCACACATTAAGTGCCCGAGATGAAATTGAGTATCTGGTTTGTTGGCTGCTACAAGATGCATCTGTCTCACAAACAGTATGCACTACATAATTTTACTGCCCACTCTCTCGGTATCAAAAGCAAACACTGCTTGCTGGGATGTTCTCCCAAGTATCTCATCTGTAAACACAAAGTGAATTGTCATTGAAATATAGAGCATAGCCTTCTATTATGAGAGCTAAAATGTTTAACACATGGGTGAGTCCCCTCTGGGGGACTAACACTTGGCAGAGCTGGCCTCCCTTAATAACATGATGTTCTCCAATGGAATGACTACAATAGATAATACTAAGTGGATGTAAGTGAAAGGCATGCTGGCAAATACTTTGTTTATTTTTACTCACTTCTGTGTGTGTGTGTGCGCATGCGTGCATGCAGCGGCATATGTCTGTAAGGAGGTCAGGCTGCTTGACCTTCAGAAAATAGGTGGAGCCGCAAATTCAGCAGCACTGTTGTTTGCACTGCTTTAAACATTCATCCCCCTGTAATGGAGGAAATCCAGAGCTGCCCTTTAGGGCAAGTTTGTAGTTGGTTTTCTATCACCTAACTGCTGCCAGGTAGCAGGAGCTGTGATTCAGCTTTATATTTAAAATGCATTTTCTCTTAATTATTTGCTATTAAGTTAGGTTCTCAGCATTTTGCAGGAGCACGTGGGTGTGTGCATGTGCTTGTATTAGTGTGTGTGTATGAGAGAAAAGAGGGAGACTCAGAGCATGTGAATGAGCAATAGCTGACTGAAGGAGGGTTGTGGTTTCCTCGTCAGTTACCAGTGCACGGGAAAGGCATGATATGCTTGGGAAGGCAGCCGTATTTGCCTTCTCTCAGAAGTTTTATCCAGGAAAAGTGAATTTGAACAAATTGGCACACCCTTGCTAGGGCTATAAATGACTACTGGAAGTCTGCAGAATGACCTGCGGGATCATTTTAGTAATACCACAGAATGGTTTGCACCTCTTTGCTGGGTTTGATTTTAATTTCCGTTTTGCAGATATTCAAGGACAGGTCAGTTAAGGGGGACTTCTTCAGCAATCCTGAAAATATCTCTTTGAACTAAAGTCCATTCAGTTGGGACTTTTCTGATGGAGGAAGACAAAGGAAGAAGAAAAGCCTCCAAAGGTACAGATCACGATGGAGGGGAAGAAACTTGGGAAAAACTAAAGCCCTAGAAAAGGTATTTTTAAATGTTTTGGGTTTTGTTGTTTGGTTTTGGTTGTTTGTTTGGGGTTGTTTGCTTTTTTTTTTAAATTAACTTTGCCTAGATCTTGCGCTCCATATCCCATATAAGTAGACATGGCAGCTTAACCACAGGTTTTCAGAAAGAAATAATGGACTTGCTGAGGAGGCAGCAAAGGCAGCACTTGAGAGTCACACATATAAAGGGACGCAGCATTAGCCCATGCTTTCCTCAAGACTGACCTAAATGTCTTCATTAAATTGCAAGGCTGTTCACCCAAAATATAGCCTGTTGAGCTAGTGCTGTCTTACCATGGCTTGGCATGGGAGTTCTTGGGCCACTGAAGCCTCTCCTGAGCTAACTACTGAAACATTGCGATCCTTGCATCTACTTCCACTTAATTTTATTTAGGGTTAGATGAGGGAATGTTTGGAATACTGGAAAATTTTAAAAATTAGGTAGCTTCTGTCATTCACTGATGTGAAATGGAATTTATTTTGACTTATTGGTCTAATTTTTTCCTTTTGTCATACCAGTATTAATGAGTGACTGTTTATTTCATTGAAAGTAGGTAGTTATATCCACAGTTGGTATCCACAGATGGGGCTCCAGTGACTTTGATTTGCGCAAGCTGTGGATTTGGCCCATGTTCCCAGTGGACCTATTCCAGATACATATGAAGATTAGAGTCCAACCCAACAGGTATCCAGAACGGTTACAGTTTTAATTGGGGGAATTACTTTTGTAGGGACATTACACTGAAATTTGATTATAGCTGCTTCGACAAGTGTAACATTCTGTAGGAAAATCAATCCTGTTTCTGTAATGAAGAAAAACAAGTCATTTTCAAAAGGAAATATGATTATACATTCACAGCTTAGGTTGAAGAAACAGAAGGCAGCTTAATACAGTGCAGGCTTGCTCAGAGGGAATATCCACTCGCTGAGGCCAGCATAACAAGATTGGATTCCAGTTTAATGTGGTTGTGACTCAAATCCCTTTGGAGAGTTTGTTTGACAATCTGACAAAGTTATCTCAAGAAAAATAGGTTAAAAAACATAAACTTGACTTCAGTAACTGCATTTCCTCTTCAGCATGTAGAGTATTTTGCCTGGAGGCCCCTGCAGCCCGAAGCCCCATAGGTAATACCACTTTGTGCCTTTACATAAACTGAAATGTTTTAGCAGGCATTTTGCCCCAAGAAAAGGCTTGCCATGTGATCTTAATACAGGGAAATAAGGTCTTCCTGATCTCTCTATATGAAAAAGAGAATATGAAGGAGATGAAGTGTAACTGTTGTTCCTGCAAGGACACGGGCTCATCTCCAGTAATTTCTAACTACCGTTTTAGTTCAGTAGATGCCTAGTTCCCTTATGATGCATTTGAGAAATTCCTGTTTAATGTTGAATCCTCACACTTAGTGTCAAAGCAGAATGTGCTAAGTGAAAGTGAATGCGCAGCACTGTTCTGCTTCTGCAGATGGGAAATGGAGGCACAGAGAAATGTGCCACGTCGCCTTTGGGGCTAATTGCTTAGTCGCTGGCAGAGGCAAATCACTCCCACACTCTATCTTTGGGCATAGTCACAGAGTCGCAATGGCAGTAATTGGAGCCTTCAAGATATTACAACCTCTAACTATTCATTACTGTCCCCGGTTGTCATTTACCATCTTTCAGTTGGTGGTTACCAACCCACAGTTGAGCCACCAGAACAGATTATGTAAATCCTAATAGATTCAATGCCTAATCAGCCAGGTCTTCTCACGTCACCTTCATCTCCTATAAGGAATGGCTGAGAGAGTCAGGGTTGTTCAGCCTGGAGAAGAGAAGGCGCCGGGGAGACCTTATCGTGGCCTTTCAATACTTAAAGGGGGCTTATAAGAAAGATGGGGACAGACTTTTTAGTAGGGCCTGTAGCAACAGGACAAGGGGTAGTGTAGATTCAGACTAGATGTAAGAAAGAAATCTTTTACGATGAGGATGGTGAAACACTGGCACAGGTTGCCCAAAGAGGTGGTGGATGCCCCATCCCTAGAAATATTCAAGGTCAGGTTGGATGCGGCTCTGAGCAACCTGATCTAGTTGAAGATGTCCCTGCTCATTGCAGGGGGGTTGGACTAGATGACCTTTAAAGGTTCCTTCCAACCCAAACCATTCTATGATTCTATGATTCTATCTCTGGTTTAGGCTGAGCTGGATGAACCGAAACAGGATCACACTGGCAGCTCTGTCATAAAATTAAGAAGTGGTCACAAAGAGCTGGTAGAGGTAACTTCTTAAACTTCTCTAGGTGCATTTGCAGTAGTAAATCTGACTACACTCTTATTTCCTGACCAACAGTGCATCCCGTGTGATGAATTGCTGATTCTTGGAGACCATACTCTTCCACATCTCTGACTGCAATCTATTCTAATGTTTCAGTCACAATTGCATCCTAGAAATTAACTGTATGTACACACTGATAAACATGGGAACTAATGCTTTGCTAAGTAAAGAATGTTTTTATAGATCAAGATAGATAACTTAAGCTTTGCCTGTCTACTCAACCACTCAGGATATCATGAGGAACGATATATGCCACAATTGCATCACACCATCTTTTAATGTGTTGCAGTGATCTCAGTTTGGCTGAATTTGGGAGATTACGTATGATCTAGCTACTTAGAGAAGCCAAGGAGATGTTCAGATACTATGGTTATTTCAGCTTTAGAGCACCTAAACCCAAATCAGAAACAAGATGACCAAAAGTGCAAATCATTGGCATTTATTAAAAAAAAAAATTGTGGAACTTAAACTTATCAGAATACATGATTTAACTGAGTATTAGCTGACCACCTTACTTCATTAGCAGATCCCTCTGTAGTCTCTAGAGCATTCACCAGTCCCTTTTTCCTCACATCCTGTTCCCTGCACTTTGAAGTGACAGTGTCTTGATGTGATAAGCAGACTGAACCCATATCTTCTTCCACCTGTTTGAAAGTTTACTGGTGCTTGATACTTTCCTTACCAGTGCCATTTTTTCCACCATCACACCAGTCATCGCCGTGACCTCACTCCCCCAACCTATGATCTCACATATGCTCTGCTAGGACATTCCGCAGAAGAGGATCTTATTTTCATTGAGCCCCATCACCTTGGTTTTGTCTCAAGGTCAAGCAGTTGGACACATCAATGCCGACAGCTGCAGCTTGCTGCCTCTCACCTGAAGTGACTCCAAGCCAGGGCCTGGCCCAGCAGATCAGTAAGGCATTGTATGCTTAAAGATTGCAGTGGACAGACCCTGGAAAGACAACCCCAACTAGATGCAAGCACTGTGCATTAGGATTCTCAGGAGAAGCAAGTGTGGCATGGGATATTTTTGGAAGCACCAAATTACACGAGTGATTGACCATGACAGCAGACTGTCCTGTCTCTAGGGCATCAGTTGAGGAGTACAGAGAACACAAGCTTCATGAGGTCTCTGAGACCAGCTGAAGATGACCCCAGCACAATGTTGCAGTGACCCAAGATGTTGATAAACAATCAGAACAGGTCACAGGACAGAGGGAGAGGGAACATACTCAGTTGAGCAACGCTCGCTCTAAATTCCTGCATGTCACACATCATGAGCTGGGGCCCTTCCAAAGAGCATTCTGAACTTCAGCACTGTCTTACTGACTTTTCAGCCCCAAATTGATTGGGACCCAAATGTTAGGAGTCAAGAGCTGCCACCTCCCAGATAGCTAAAGTCCCTTTCTCCTCAGTGTTTAGTGAGCATTGCTGGTTGGGTGGGCACCTTCCTGAGAAACAGCTGCAAGCAGATATTTGGGAACATTTCCTTTCACAAGTTCTCCCCACATTGCTGATCCCCCCATATTTGAAGTATAACCTTCTGCTGGTAGTCATAGCTCTTCTCACAGACCCAGATGATTCAGGGAATAGGAACCTGCAATTCCTTGGCCTTATTGTACTCAGTTTTATCAGCAATGAGAAAAGGTTTGGCAAAACAATCAGTTCTGTCCCCTGTTCCCCCTTCCCTGCTCATGCAGCCCAGCGTGAAGCACCATTCCCTGGGCATCACATCTGCACGTCTCTATCACCAGCTCTAGGAGGAAAGGGCCACTTTCAGGGGCGTAGCCAGCAACAAGTCCATGTTGCCACCTACTGCGTCCTGAAAACTGATGGCCTGGTACGTGGTGACATGCAAACAGCACCTTACTTGTGACACGGTGACTTTCTAGGGTTGTTCCTGTGGCAATAACAGCCTCATAAGCAGGAGCTAACTTTCCTACCACAGTGCAACAGGCCATCATTCCAAACCACACTTGAGAGATGAGAATGAATGGCATATGGGATTCGTTGTGCTCTGGGCTATCTCATGGCACCAGCTGACATAAGCACTATCTGATGTGCTGTGAATAATTCAACAGGAATGCATGCCTGTCTGCACCAAATTTGTATTGCCAGGTGATCCAGTAATGCATAAATCCAATCTTAGTGATCATCTGACCACAGCCTAAATGTTCAATGCTTGGCTCTATCATTAATCTCACTGTGTGATTTTAGACAAGTCATTTTCCCTTCCCTGACAATCACTTTCCCACAGCTGGAAAATGGGACATAACAGGTTCCTGCAAACCCATACCTCTTGGGGGCTTACTGTCCCACTGCAGGATATAAGTAAATCCTGCTAGGATAGAATGAGTGTTTGCAAACAAAAAGAAATAATAAGAATAATAAAAAAGATGAGAGATGTGAGAACGGAGAACAGCTATGATTTAAAGGTTGGTTGGAGGCTAACTGTCTCCGAAAATAAGGAGCTTTATTTTTATTCAGAAAACCACTTTTAGAGAAATAAACTGGTTCTCTGTCCATCCTATAGATGCAATTAATCCAAAGGAGCCCCTTCTGAGGACCGTACTCTGGGGCACACAGATCAGCATCGGCATTTGCAAATGCTGGTACTGAGAGACTCTTTCTGCTTCTGTAATTAATTAGATGAAACTGAAATAATATTTGCAGTTTTGTCCATCTGCTCATTTTTCTGTTTTCTAATGGGTACTTTTCTCCTCTTTATTACCGGACTGAAATACTTCTGGGAACAATATTAGGTGATTTCACATGATGTCAACCTGTGAAACATCACACAGTTAAAAAATAGATGTGTGGGAATGGTATGATGAAATTTATCTTTGTTCAGCCAAATTATTTAAAAAAAAAAAAAACTGAGAGAAAATGGCATAATATGGATCAGAAGTCATTCCATACTCTACTTACTAGCTGTTCCAAAAATACACCTTTTAACCTTCCAAAACAAGTTATGCTAAAGTAGTGTGTAATGTTGAGTAAAGTATTGCATTTACACAGCCTATTTTTCTCTCACTGCCAATGTCTGTCATATACTGCCACCGTCACTACTGCCCTTAGTGATTAATGGTTTTGCCCATGTTTTGGAAGAAAAGCAGTTTTAACTCAAAGCCATAGAAGAAACAGGGCAGAAACATTATGGGCTAGATGCGATAGTTGGCTTGAATGTCTCAACTGCCTAAAGTCTGTTTTAAGCTCATACATCCTTTTTGGTTTGTTCCTTTCGTTCTCTTTTTTTTCAATGTATATCCCTATTGCACAAAACTGAGAGTGACTGTAAATGAATGAGTCCCCAGTTTAACAAAGCTGTTAAAGTTAAGCATGTGTTTAAGTATGTGAGTAATCAATAAGCTCAGCTCCAGGGACGTGAAATAAGCATGTGAATACACAGCTCCCTGAATACATGCCTTGGCATGGTTGAGAAGGGGGAAGTCTTCTGCATAAAGCTGAGCCCAGAGCTGCTGAGGGTGGGGAAATACAAATTAAAGCAGCCACCCGTGTGCTGAACAATCTTCCCTCTAACACGACCTCCTGAGTTTGGATGTCATGCGTTGCCCATCACCATAGTACCTGAGCACATTCAGAAAGTCAAAAGTCGATCATTTTACACTAGATTTTAGGATTTAAAATGTTTACACTTAAGTTAATAGCCGTGGAAATTTACTTACATTACTTTTTGGCCACAGAGGGAGCGCATATTGCTTTACACACCCACCCAAAGGTTACTGATGATTTCAAAAAACCCCAGGCCTAGAGAATATGAAGAAAATGTATTGTTCAAATTGAGGTTAATTTATAATGCGCTTTGATCTTCTACTAAAAAGTAACAAATTAAGAACATTATCCTATGCCTACCACAGAATTAAAAATATTAAAAATGGGGAAACTCCTTTTACTCATAAAGATCTAACGCCTTTTACTAATGTGCAGGATTATTTCTTAATTAGTATCATATTTGCTAGCATTTTATCCAGCAAAGGTTTAAACGTCTCAAAGAAGAGAATTTACAGTTTATATTCATTCTGTCAATGCTGAGATAATGGTGTTACTGGTGTTGCATAAAAATCAGTAAATAAGTATTAAAAGTAAGAGGAAAAGTTGTTGCCATTTCCAATGAGAAACGGTCTGCCATGGTGCTATACACGTGTCTGAATTTGAGCTACTATTTCAGATTGTGAATTTTAGTAAATCCTTCAGGTAAAATGAAAGGCTGAGTCTCTCTCAAATTACTGAGTCAAAAAAACAATTACCACCACCACCCCAAAACCCCTTTTATTTCTGAATTATATTTAGGGCAGATATTTTCAGACAACAAAACTGACCCAGTGGTCTGTCAAAACCCCTTCTGTGAAAGGCTGATCTGCCAAAGATTTTTTTTAAAAGTTAAGCTGGTGCTCTTTTTATTTCTTTATTACGATGAAAAATGTGCATCTTTTTCTTCCGTTTGTTTTTTTCCCCTATACTTGTTTGCTTTAAAAATAATGGGTAAAATCCTGCCCCACTTAAGCCCCTGGGAGATCTGCCAAGATATCACTCATCTAGTGCAGCTTTCACACCATACATAATGTAAGTATTATGGATGTTGAATTTTAAATAAAAACATCCTCTTTCCAAATGCTTTTTAGTCACAAAAATTAAACAAACTGAAAAAATCAAAACAGTCAAGGCTAAAAACCCTTTCTCTCCTAAACACTTGACATTTTTGCTCTTGACTCTTCCGATGTTATAATTTAAATAGCTTTTTAGTTCTCACAGGCAGGCAGGCAAGACAGGACTTGAACAGTGAACATAAAATCCCTGCTTTCCTCTCACCTCCTTTAAAAAATGCCTATCAGACAGCCTTTATATGCATAAAAAATAAAAAAGCAAACAATCCTATTATTTTTACGGGTCATGATTAAGACTTCAATTAGTTGGCTTACTCAGTTAATTCAACTTTTAGCTAACGTTTCATTTTTGAGCAAGAGATACTGACTCATTCACTGAAGTTCCTAACAAGCAGTTCCACTCTATTCTTTGGAGTAGAGGTTTTTCACTTCTTTTAAAATTCTATTTTTTTCTATTTTCAGAGGTTTTTAAAGTTTGCATGTGCAAATAGATTATAGACACTGTTGATTTAGATAATATCTACATGCAAGCACCAAACGATACTTCCTTTTCCATCAGATGGCTAGGCATTTCAAGAGCATCGGGGCAAGGCAAATTTAAGTTGTGACATTGTAATAGGAATTCTCGTGAAGCACAAAGTGCTCAATAAATGACAAAGGTATCTCTTGAGGAACAGCTGAAAGCCATTGGTACTCTGGCATTTCTACAGCATAAAAAAAGCAGAATGAGACAAATTTATTGCTGTTATTTTTATTGATTAAACTTCATGTTAAATTTGAAGTAAGTGTATTCAGTGGCAGCGTAGCCTCTGGAACCCCCTGTCTAATCCAACTAACTTGAGGATAAACTCGCAACGGTACAGACAACGGGTAGTAATCAGCTATTAGCCGTGACACGTACACGGTGACGCAGCATAAGAAAAGTTGGGAGGGGGAGGATTCTTTATGCTGGAAAGAGGCTTGCAATGTTGCATGACAGGACATGCAAAATACTCTTCTATTAAATAAAATTAATAATATGCAAGAGCTAGTTAAGGAATAGCTGAAATATGAGCAAACAGGTTATAAATCTTTCTCCATCTGCTGTATGCAAGGCTTTAAGAACGCAGATTCATGTCAGAACACAGATAGATACTTTATTATCATGCATGTGTCGGAAAAGACTTGTAGATGAAGGGAAGGTGGCAAAACATAGCATTACCCACATACAGCTATATGAGAGTGCATTTCAGAAGAGGTGGTCACCTCTTTATTAGGAGACTTTACATGTCTCCTCACTTACAACTCTTTTTTTTAGTTATACAAGTAGGTGCACCTCTGGCCCCCAGTGAGGCAATACATCATTCACAATGCATCCATAGGCTAATCATATTGCAACTATATTTTGTTTCTTCCATGAGCTCAGCTGGAGGAGGCCCATGCCACAGCCTAGTGTCCTCTATTAAAACACGGCTATGGACTACCTATGCTTGCCTGTGTCCCCACCATTAGTGGCCTAAGAGCCTCACTTGCAGACAGACAAATACAGCTGTGGCAAATCTGGTTCCACCTAATTTCTCTTGGAGCAGGTGAGGGACATCTGTTACTTTGCTTCAAAAAGATCAGCTCCTGCTCTGGGGGTGTAATTCTGATCTATCTCTGTGGGCTTTTGCTGATAGCATTTGCAAGTGACTTCCCAGCAAACACAGGGGTTCTTTCCACTCTGCAAGGTATGTATTATTATTTCAATGTCACACTTCTTTACAATGTTATTTACAGCCATGTACTGTGCTCTAATTTTTGTTTTCCTGCTTGTATGTGACCTCAGGGGAAAGGCAGGTGACTCTCTTGCTGTATGCTGTCCCTCACCTCTTCAGCGATGGCAGTTCTGAGCACTGGTGTCAAGCTCTGGCAGGAAGGCAGAATATGCATGCCTCTTTCAAAAACTGAATGTAAACTTTTTCTGATACATCTGACAAGGTCATTTATAGTAATTGCTCCTAGAAGGGCTGTCTAATCTGGATAGGGCTCTTCTGAATTGAATATGACCCTGGCCTGTGCTGCGAATTACGCTTTTCTGACTATCAGTAGTTTAGTCCTCATCTTCTAACACCTCACTCCTTCTCTCTGAGCTTTGAGCCTGACTGATGGGGAAGATAGAAAGTCTTTCCTTGCAGGCCCTTGGGGTTCCCCCTGTAGGGAAGGAAATCTCCTGCAGATCAGGTGGTGGGCTTTACGGTGTCAGTTTTGGCTGGCAGGCTTACCAGGCCTGAAGCTCTGACCCACAGAAGGCATTTTTGATGTTTCCTCCCATCTCCTCCTCTCTTCCCCACTCCCCAGAAGATGTTATTGTTACTTTGGAGTACCAGTCTCCAGTATCTATATGCAATGCTTCCTCTACGCTATCTCACCCATCAGACTGTAAGTCATTTAAGTTAAGGATGTGTCATTTGTAGACTTAGTCCAATGAGTAAAAGACCTGAATTTGGTCCAGACTAGCTGTACGATAAAGACAAAGGGTAACATTACCTACTAGTTCAGGTGCCTAGCCCAAATTTACTGTGTTTAACTGAACAGTGATAAATTCAGTTACCCTGTATAGCAGATCCCCTCTTCTTTCCCAAGCATCCGTCAGTCCTCCCTCAATTTTATATTTATGGAGATTTTAGGTATTCACCTATAGTCACCATACAGCAAGATATAAATGGGGACAAACTGCAAGAGGAAAGACAAACTGATAGATTGTTAGACAGACTGAATCAGTTTGTAGAGTTGACAATTATATTCATTAACTCAATCAGCCTTCCGTTAATAGTGCGGGTTTGATTGCCGTCTTGCCTACAGGTAAATCTCCATCAAAATTACAACCATCAGTTAGTCCCCATTTTTATAAACTATATGTGCTGGGGAAAAAAAAAAATAGAAAAATCTGTTGCCGTTTCCTTTCTTCCAGCAGCAAAAAGCTGCTCCAAAAGCAGAGGGAGGCGCGGAGCCACAGTGACCTCAGCCGGCGCCAGAGAGACCGTGTGGTGCCAGCGCCCCGGCGGGGACCGCGTCCACAGCTCTGCCTTGCCATGCTTCCAGCTTGAGGGTGCTGAATGTTTTCCTGCCCTGTGGTACTGTTTCTGCTCGCTGTTACAAATCCACATGCTACAGCCCATACTGGACTGAGATCTTCTCCAACTCCCTGCTCTCATCCCCTCTGAGAAATGGGGCTCCGGATGGCCACATCTCCATTGCTACTGGGTAAGGATGTATGACAGCAACTAGGCAGATGGTACTGGTGAGAAGGGTTTACTATGGGTTAAAATTAATTTTAGACTCTTTTGCAGGCACTTGTAGGAGACATTTTGAAACAGTGTCCCCAGCATTTAGTAATATATGCAGCACACATCTTATGCTGATGACAGCCTCAAATTTAAGGGCTGTGGTGACTTGAAATAAATAATTCTCAGTAAAATCCTCTATGAAGTAAACTCATTTTATAAAAATTGCTATGCTATACAAAATTTTCTGTATCATATTCTTATACTGTGAATTCTCAAGTCACAGTCCAGAGTAAGTACAGCTTCATGAAAAAACAATGCCATAAAGAGCATTTACATACATGTTCCAAGGTGAAAGGTGATAATCTGTCAAAGAGCTAATTTTCATATTTCTGCCCACATTTTGTGCTAATTTATCAAGCTGAGAAGATCATTACATTTACAAATAACAGAATTGTTATTTTCACCAGAAAACAGCATCTTTTAGTTTCCCTCTTGAAGTTTCCCTCATTTTAAAATACATCAGGTGTTAAGAAAGCCGTATAAACACAAGTGAGTGAGTCTTGGTTTCACGGATAATAGAGACCTATTTTTTCCCACTGATAAGCAATAAAATCAAGATCTTTTATTTCTCACCACAGCAAATAAATCCTGTGTAACCCTAGAATCTACAGATTGTACATTCAGCTAAAACAAATTCATTTTGTTCCATTTGCATCCATGAAGTGATACAGATTTGCACCGAACCAAGTCCAACTTTCTGTGTGTTCAGGGGCGATGACTCCGTAGTCCGCAATCCTCATAAAACCTAACCCATCTTTTCCTGGCCCAGGTTCACATGCCATGAAACAGAAAGCCTGTTGTTGGGAGCTGGAGGAGGTCACAGCACCAAGCTGTGCTGTAAGAGAAGGTCGCTCGGAGGGCTGGGGACCAAGGGCAGTTTGGGTTAACAAGTGGGAAGAGCAGGCTGGGAATGGGGCACAGCCAGTGTTCACAGTGCACTGGTTCACGTCAGCTCCGTGACAGAGAAGTTTTCAGGGAGCCCCAATTTCAGCCTCGAGCTGCCTCTCATTGCAGGAATCTTTGAGAAGAAGTGATGCCGTGTCCCTTATTCAGAGGAAGTTCTCTTAAAACTTACGCTGCTGTAGAGAGATATGACTTTTTTTGTCTGATATGGTGTAGCTGGGTCCTTTATATCTGACCACTTGTGTCTAGAAGCTTTAAACCTGAACTGCATTTGTTTTACACAACCATAAGCAAGCAGTACGTTTCCTTTCCCCCCTTTGAAGTTAGCATGGCATCTATACACACCCTTGGTTTGTTTTTTTTTTTCTGCTTGCATCATCTGGAGAACCAGAAACCATCTAGAGGTTGCTGATGTCAGAAAAATGTCTTTTTTTTTTTTTTTTTTTTTTTTTTTTTTTTTTTTTAGTCAAATCCCACCACTGCTATCAGGAAAACAGACATTTCCATGTTAGCTGCAGCCTGGAGTCAGTTTTCTTTTGTGTGCTCTAATGTGCTTCAGACCAGCCAAGGTTGGTTTTTTTTGTTGTTGTTGTTGTTTTTTTCAGCAGGGTGGATATTGTCTTATTGGTTGTGAGAGTCTGTACAATCATTGCAGTGGAAATAAAAAGCCCTGACACTAGAGCAGTAGAAATAACAATGTTGGTTTCTTCCCACTAAGTGGAAATAACATGCTTTGTTCCACCAATTTGAGGTACAGAATACCTGACACAAGATGGTGTATAACATTTTGTATTTTTCTGGGAAAATGTCTCAGCATCACTACGCTGTCCCAGAGCAAAACTGCACCAAAAATGGTCAGGTACAAGGTCACTGATAATAGGCCAGATTCTCAGAGCTGAGGTAAATCAGAAGCATGAGTCTACAAGGATTTCTATCAACTGATAATGTGGCCCAAAACATTTATTTCACTGGCTAGTTGAAAGTCAATTCTTGGGTAATGATGTGCCCTGATACCCCCGTGTGAAAGTCTCTTAAAAGACCATCTCTAACCTCTAATAAATAAATATGTAACGAGTGATAGGCACTTACAATAACTGATCACATATAACTGACAGGAAGAAATGGTGACCCTGGTTTAATAAATCATGCAGCTCGCTGAACTCGATAGCATCATATATTTTTAAGGTAAGCCCTCACAGACTTTGAATAAAAAAGGAATCGCTCAGAAAAAGGCATATTCTTTCTGTTCATTACCTCACTATATTAAGGTAATAAAAAGCCAGTAAGCGGCCAGATTCACCTATTTCTTCCACTGGCCCCTTTGCAATGCTGCATGGTCACAGACGGATTGAAAAGGAACCAAATCTTTCTAGTAACCACTTGTTAGTATACACTGTATCTTAAAGGACTTAAACAATAATCTGTAGTTCAAATGTTATCTTGAGTTTTGGAGGGACCCTGGATGTGTATTTCCATTATGGTTTTAAAATCTCTAGGTTAAGTTTAACACAAACACAAGGAAGTACAGCTGTCTACTTCAGTGGACAGTGAATCAGGACTGACCTACTCTGGGAGAAACTGAGCAGGCAGAGAGTGTATTTTTCAAATACATGAATCAGCAGTGTTTTCGTGAGGAAATGTTAGAACTCAATTATGAGAAAGACAGAAACGTAAATGCTTCCCTTTAACTAAGGTTTTTCCTTTCCCTTTTCTCCACAAGTATTTTTATATTCTCGTTTGGGACGATTCCTACAAAGCTTTTATCCAAGATCTTAGCATTAACTTCTTTAATTTTCCTTCACATTTTGTTGGCAATTTACAATGAAAGCGAGCGTCATTCAGCATAACTTAATATCTACCGGGGTCAGCAGTAGCCTTCGTTCAGACCCTGAGACTTGGTCCCAGCTTTGCGAGGACAGATGGGGCTGTACGATGGAGGGGGAGCGGCGTTGCTGCTTGACTGCCTCTGTCTCGCGTGACACAGAGCATGAGCAGGGCGTGGGGCAGTGCCGGTGGAGCCGAGGGGACCATCTTTGAATCATCCTAGTCATTGGACTGGTCTCCTGTTAATGGCGTGGTAACAGACAGTATATTTAAAATCAATAACCGTTGCCTTTATACAGCACCCTCCATTTGTCAGCTCACAAGGCAGGCATTTCAACTTTTCTGTGTTGGTTAAGCTGGAGATAAATAATTGACTTTCCAAAGATTATCGATAGAGCCTGTATTAATTAAATAACAGAAGGTGAACGAGGCAGGCAGAAGTGGTCCGGGGACTGGGGCATTAGCCCAGCATGAGAAAGACTCCCACTCTTCTGATATATGTTTCCTGCTTAGCCTTAAGCAAACCACTTACCCTGTTGTGTCCTGTTTGACCAAACTGGACAAATAATCCTTCCTTGTTTCATGAGAGGGTTTGATGCAAGGATAAATATATCAAAGATGAGGAGAGCACACAGTCTGTGTAACAGGGGTGATGTACATGTCTTACAGCACAATTACAGTTGTGAGGGGTTTTTGAACTTTGCATGGTCTGATCACCTCACGCCCTCCCTTGAAATAAACTGTTTTTCAGTCACAGTGTAATTTTATCCAGTCTTCACAAAAATCTAATCACAGTATTTGTTTGAAATTTTTCCCAGCACTGGTCTGAAGTAAAAGAGAAAGATGTACAAGGGGAAGATGAAGCTGTACACAGATGTATTTCTGACTGACTGTTACAGCTCCTGGATCAGATTCTCATCTGACAGAGCTACAGGGTAATTGGATTTCAGTTAATGTAAATCTCCTGATTGACACCAGCTGAGAATCTAGTCCCATCTTCTAAAATCAGACACTTTTTCGAAGGACTATGATATCTATAATGTTTTTCCTGGCTGTTTATTACAAGAAGTAATGAGAAAATAGAATGAGCTTTAACAGTGAACTTCTGAGCTTTTCTGAATTTAAGTTTACTCTTACTGTAATGTCATTTTTTATGTCACAACTAGACTGCAGATCGAAAGGCTGACTGTGTCGAGGGAATTTGGTGTTTTACATTTAGAAGGAACATTTAATGAATTATGCTGCCCCCAGATAACCCCTATTTCATTTGTATATAATGCTCAGGGCTAAGGATTGTCTTTCTGATCCTTCTCAGATGTTAGGCAGTACGATTCAAGAGTGGCCACATTACTGCTCCCATCCTTACTTCAGACGCAATCCTGCAAGTGCCGAGTGCCTTAACTCCCACTGAGGACATAAAATGGCTTTAATACAACAATAGTCTTAAATTTATCAAAGGCATAAAGTTCAGAGTGAAATCAAATGCTTAACTTTTTTCTCTGTGTGGCTAGTGGGTAAAACATATTATGTAAACATGACCTTTTAGTAATTTAATATTTAGTGCTTTTTATATTAGTATCTAATTGCTAATTTTTTTTAAAATGAAAAGTACTCTAAAACATTAGGTTGCCTATAAATATTCTGTCCCCTTAATCCCCGGAGGTATTACTGACTCAGCTCCCACTAACCGGGCTTGTCAGTTTGCAATTCCACATCTTCAGGAGGGGAGGTACAGATCTTTAAGTTGATGTCGGAAACAAACTAAGAGGAATGCACCAAACAGTATACTGGTAAATTAAATGCTATTGGTCTTAGGAAGAAACTATTTTATCACTTAACAGCCACACAATGTAAAAAAACCTGAACAACTAGTCAGACATCAGGCTTCAGGGTGCAAGTCTGTTGTCTGCCAGGGTCAGCAAAAAGATTTCTCCCCCCTCCCCTCTGTCAAGGCACTGGTATAATTGGCTCTGTGCATTATGGAAAGTAGCGCCTCTCCCTACGGCATGAGGCAATTGTCAGTAGCCTCTGGAAACTGGGCTTTACCTCCAACATGCTTATATGCTGCACATCGTACGCCCCAATTTTGTGTTTGCTTTCATTTTGTTTGTTTTTAAATATGTACATGATTTGCAGCCTATAAATGCATGTGCGTATTTGACGTACGTGAGATATCAGACCAGATGAAAAGTTTCTGCTTCTCATCTGTGAAGTTAAGTAGGTGGATGAAAGGCAGTATGTCTTAGGTCTGGCCGCAGGGACCTATCAGCTGAACTTGCAAGCCTTCCAAGTGACTGGACCCTCACCACGGCTGTGTAGTTTAGCTAGTACAAGCAGTCCCCAGCTGCAGTTACACATCTCTCTCAAACTAAGTGATGAAAAATGAACTAAATTCACTCTGAAAAAAACTTACATTTTTTTGTACAAAATGCAATGCAGTCTTCTGTAACACTTCTGAAGTGTTACCTGAGGACTGCATTTGGCCTCTGATTTCTGTCCCACCCAGACGTACAGATAGAGTAGCAGCCTATGGAATGGTGATGTGTTCAAACACTGTCAGCCTTAGCCTTGGCTAGGAAAAATTGCTATAACTTCAGTGAATACAGTATATGTCATTGCCTACAGTGGAACTGTGCTAATTTAATTACCCGAGGACCTGCCCTGTGTTTCCTCAAACAGCTCTAAGTACTTCTTCTCTTCTGTTTTAGTGTGGGTTTGTTATCATATGAACGCACACTAGAAGAGAAGAAGAATCGGTGCTTGCGGAAGGTTTTGGATCATGCTCCAAGAGCTCTCATTTGAACTGGTGGCAAAACTCTCCTTGTCAAGAGTGGAAGTAGGTCTGGGCCTGGAATGGTGCGTTTCTACAGGACTTCCAGTTCCCTGGGATTCTGTGTGAATCACTAAGCATTTCCAGTTGATATGGTAATTTTAAGAAGAAAACTCGAGTCCAAGTTTTGGAATAGGAAAGGAATGTTTTCGAGCAGCACTGAGGATTTTTTTTCCACCTGTTTTCCACTTACATTCCCTCTTTGGTAGGCCTACAAAATAAGAGTCTTCTGACCAGCAGCACTTGCTGTTGCTCCAGGGCATAGAGCATAGCACAGAACCAACATGCGCTCCGCTCCGTTGCCCGTACAGAGTCCAGGTGTTATAAAATGCAGCAGAAGCAAGACAAGCTGTGGAATAGAAATAGACAAAACATTCTGAAAATGCAGAGTTACTTTCTTCCCCAAAGACTTTTTCATGTATTTGCACATGAAACAAACACTGACCTGATGTGTCGGAACTGAGCTTTTGGCATCAGTACCAGCGGAGGATGTAAAACAACTCTGCCGAGGCCAGCAGAGCTGGATGCCTCCATTACAGCAAAGTCCTTGTAAGTGCTAAGTGGCAAACAGCTGCTCTTCAGCATCAGCAATGGTGCAGGAAAGAACCTGAGGGAAGCTGCAGGTCTTTAGGTTTCTCCTCTTTCTTATTAACATTGACCTAGCTGCCTTTCAAGGTAGGAATTCATGGTGTCCATAAAACAATTTGTATTAGGGCAAAGTATTTTTTTGACATAAGGAAACTGGTTACAAAAGATCTGCCTGGAGTTCCTGAAATCTTCCACCCTGACTAGACCTAGCCAAGTGCAGATGAAACTTGGTCAGGAAAGTTTCAGTGCTGGTGAGGTTGCTAGAGCAGACAACCTCAGTATTCATTGCATGGTATGTTATTGGATTTAACCTCATGAATTGTTCCTGCTGGTGGGTATATTCATTTACACATAGTCGAGGATTTGGATATAGAGGAGAGAGATGAACTTATAACAGCCAGATATATAGCGGTCTTGTCTGTGTATACCCCATTTATTCCAAAATTGGCTTTGCCAATGACCAGAAGATAAGCTTAGTTTGGAAGTATGAAGTGGTATTCACAATATTGTTAATTATCATTCATCTGTAGAGACTCCTGATGAGCAGTAAAGACTAGTCATTTTGAGCCTGTGAGCTAACATGCTAAGGCTGTGAGCTCAACCTACAGTAGCTTGAAACTTAACTGTGTTTTCTGGATACTTTTGAGATACCTGAATTCCTTCAAAAATGCAAAGCAATTGAAGACATTCTGTTAGCTCTCTGTTGAGTGTTCAACAAATTATTAAACACTGACAACATGATCTCGAAGTTGCATAGATAGTCTTTGAGATTGTGTCTCAGCCTCTTTGCCCTCTTTACCTAAACACTGCATCTTTGTGGAAAGATGATGCAGCATGTCCTGTAATATAGAGCATCCATGATGTCCTAAGGCCTCAAAAGGATATGCGTTAAAACTCATAGATCCACGTCAAAATCTCAAGGAAAAAAAAGGGTTGCATTGCATGCAGTAGGCACGTAAGGAGATGCTCAGCAGGATCTGGAAGGGTTTTGTTATCCCGTTTAGGGAGATAAGTCAATGATAGCTGCATTGTAGCAGCGCATCCTTATTCAGGCAAAGTTCTGCTCTGTTTAATGTGATCAAGAACACAAGGACTGCCGAGTTCTAATGAAACAATTAAACAATATGGTGTTGCTCTGTCCAAAAAGGAACAGTTTTACTAGGTTTTTGAATAACTGAAACTTGCAGATTTTTTTCTGCTGGTGTGCCCAAGAAGTTAGTGCAAGACCGTACATACACAGCTATGTAAACTGCAAATATGCAAGCCACTAGCTACTCTGCCCTGATTCCCCGTGTAGATGCTTTTAATCATTAAATACATGATATCTTATCCCACTCCATTCACAAAGAGATGTTCTTAAGACTTTTATGTCATTATGGTACCTGCCCCACTCTTCTGACAGCAGTTTTCTTCCCTCAGCTGGGGCAGCAAACCCGAATGTGGTTCAGCTCTTCAGCCTCCGTCAACAGCAGCTCAGCTCATTAACACAAATCAGCCTTCACTGGTAATTTCAATGAGCGCAGCAGGCTGTGAAGGAGGATGGTGGAAGTGTGGCCATGTGCTCCTTTCCGTCACGGCTGGAATAGGGGCCATAATCTCCAGCAAAAGGACAAGGCAGGTACGCAGGGACAGTGACCCCTTAAACTACCTCAGTGAGCACTGGCAGAGGCCACCTGAGCGCGTCCTGAGGGCTCACCCCTCTCCCTATGAAGAATGAGTGGAGGCGGCTACTGTACCATCAGTTTTCATCTCACTTTACCACATGCTGATTTCCCCATATAAACAGGCCTTTAGAGTCTGCTTTCTCCAAAGATATTTGTTAGTCAACTTTGAAACTGTGAGGAGTAAGAATTTGCATCAAAGATGCCCCTGTTATTTACAGAGACTGCTTCTGGACCCCGACCATATTAAAAAGCTAAACAGAAAATCTTGCTGACATCTGGGAACCAAAATTTTTTGGGTCAAGCAGATTTGTGTTCACTGCAACCTACTTATGATATATTTAATTAGTCCATACTTCAGGGCTGCTGTCAATCAGTTTCCTCTGAAGATTGGCCACAGATGGAGCTGCGGTGCTGGGGGAGGTGGTGGATGTTCCTGGCACTATTGAGGAAGATCAGGTATTTCTTTAGCATGTCTTTTTCACGCTCTCAGGGTTAAACCTGTCACCAGACTCAACAGTAACAAACTGATGGTTTGATAACAACACATTTCAGGACGGAATTTTACTTCAGGAAATTAGCTGGGAATATCCTTCCTCCTCTGGAGCTTGGGGCATCGCCCATGGTCCCATGGCTTGCTGGGAAGATCTGGAAACATCACCTAGGAAATTCCTCCTTCATCCAAAATATTGGCAATGCCCTTTATTTCATCTCTTCCTTACCTGTGACACCATTTTCGAGGTTTAGAATCTTTATAACAATTGTAAGGTCTTTCATTCAAAGGTCTTAGGGAGTGTTTTATAAATTTGGGTGAGTCTATATTACAGGACTGCCTGCAGATGTAAGACGCTGAATTTCACAACACACAGTTGGTCCCTTTACATTCTTACTTTCCTAAATGAACATGAGCTCAAAGAAGAACCTGGGAGGCACTTCATCTTTCCCAAACTAAAAGGAGCTTAAGTTCTAGGTTTAGAGTATGTCAGACAAACAATGCATGTAATTTTATTTACCGTGGCAAATGGACGGTTGATGTTTTTCTTCACCAGGTCTTTTCCACTAAAAGATCTCAAAGAAGCAGCCTGCATTATAAATAGTAGAGAAAAATGATAATCGCAATGTTGTCTCCTGCTTCCAAATGATGATGTGCAAGGCACACAGATAACTTCTTGGCAAGGATCCATTTGTCAAAATAAAAGAAGCCAACTGCGTAAGGGAAAGAGATGATAGATCTTGACAAACTTGTAGATGCTAGCAAAAATGTAAACAAAAAGTTGCTGTGACTGATGTATTGATGTAACACTGCAGAGTACTAGCTTCAAAAATTAACAACTGTTGATGCTTCTGTGAGTAGTCAAAAGAGCAAGTGTCATGATTTCTGCTATGTTTGACATTTTCTATAGTTTCTACTCAATTTTAATCTCTGTGTAATACTCAATACCCAGCTTTCTACAAGAAAGACAGCATAAGTAAGATTCCCACAAATGGGATAATACATTTGAAGACAGCTGACCTGAGAAAAGAGATAGCAGAGATGAAAATTTCTTGACATTTTTATGAACTCATCATTTTTGCCATTTAATATATAAAAAGAAAAACCTATTTCCACTGATTGATTACTTTAATGAATAAATGTACTCAATGATTTGGTGGCTTGAGCGGATTAAATTTCCCTTGCTGGTAGGAACTGGCCTTAAATGAAAGTGTTTTGAGGGTTTATTCATTTTTCCCGCACCAAAAAAAAAAGATAAAAAATCAGTCTGAATTTCAAACCACTTTGATCTCTGTGTATATTTTATAAACTGTTGTCTGAACCTCTGTGAGCTCCTGTGGAGTGAAACCCAATTACAGTCCCCCAGATTGTGGGCTCAAATAATTCTAAACCAGATTTTTTACAACGTCACTGATGTGTTGAACAACACCCAGCAGCTTATAATCATAACCACCTTCTTTTGTATTATACCTCCTTGCTGTAATCAATTCAAATACTCATCATCACATAAGCCTCGCTCCTCACCTCCACAAAATGCTTTCCAAAACACAGCAGCAAATGAACAGTTGATAAATAAAGGCGGCTGCATTGCCGGGTATGGTTTTGACAAGTTTTGGATGGAGACAGGAAGCAAGACTGAAGATCCCTGCAGGGAGCAACAGGGGAAAGGAGAAGAGAAGAGTTCATTACAAAAACCTAAATTAAAAAAAAAAACAAAACCACCTAGGAAAAGGAGGAACTGTGTGATTTTGAAGAGGTGCTGGAGGACAGCATAATCTTCTATTTGCGGCCCTGTTTTCTTCTGGTAGATCCGTTATCAAACTCATGGTTTATGGTGCAACATAACCGGACGTTCTTAAAGTCATAAGCTTTGTGTGTAAATCTTCCTGCACTCCTGGGTCAGGCATCATGTGTCTTAGTAGCAGAGCGTCGTGTGACATCTCCACACTAATACAGATTTTCCTTTGGGTGATGTATGCGCTAATGTCAAACACACACACTTGCCAACAGCTAAATGTAAATTTCTTCTCACAAAGGCAGCCTCCCACAGACAGAGTTTGTGTTGGCCTGGGTCTATAAACATATATTCCAAACATATTTTGTCTTTAAGAAAGTTGCGTTAATGGAAAAAAATGCATTTAAAAAGTTATACAAAGTACCGCTTTAATTACGATTTTATATTTTGAATATGTTTGCTTACTTTGTAGATTTATGTCTCCAGCAATTAAAAGTTGAGAGACTGAGTAAAGAGAAGCAAAGAACAAATGAAGGACCATAACAGTTGTTTTCACTAGCAATACTGGCTTCAAGGTGCTTTGCTGCAGATAAACCTTGTGATTGCATGTATGCGAAAGAGAACTCAGACTACCGTGAGTCATTTGCTCCATATTTTCATTTGCCTGGTGGTGTCCTGATGTTTGCTCCCGTTGTCCTCATGCAACTTCTCTCAAACCACATTTGGAGGAGAAAGTGTTTGTAAGCTTTCCTTTGAGGCTGCCTGCCGCTCAGTGAAGGACCCTCCTGGTGGTCATGTCTGTGTAAATACACCTGCCTATTCACTGTGTCAAGTCTGTATTACTTTTTTCTCATTTTTCTGTTCTGCAACATTTCCTGGTTTTATTGAGTGGTTCCTCATTGAATCAGAAAGATCAAAAGAAAAATGTGCTTGTGTGTAGTATTGGATCATTCCTGTCCTATTAGAGAAAATGTACAGATACTCTAGGAAGTGTCATATGGTTCGATTATCAGTAACTGAAGCCTGATTCCTCTTTTTCTGTTACTGATTTGACTACGGCATTCTCTAAATGCTCCAAGATGCAATACTGAAGGCCATAAAGGCTTTTCATCTGGGAGAGAAGCATAAAGGTAGAGGCAGAATCTTCTCACAACAATTAACGACCACAATGCATCAGATACACAGCGATATAGGCAGTACCCACCCTGGAGAGCCGTCAGGGTTGCTATTTCATCCAACACGCCTCCAAAACAAGGTGTTTCTCTGAATGATTTTGCATAACTGTGTCATCAGTGCAGACGGACGGAATGAAAGGGGGGGCAGAGGAGCTGCTGGGATTGGCAATTAGTTATGCAAAACTGCACACAGTGCAATAGTACAGCATCCAGGTGTGGTTTTAACCCACCTCAGTATGAATCTGTCTGGAACGCAAAAGACCACTGTATTTAGAGCCACTTATAAACTGAAGTTTAAACTTCCTAGTTTCTAATTATGTCTGTTTATTCAAACTGAGATTTTCCCACTGCTCTTCTCAAGAGTCCCAACTGTTTTACTAGCTGACTCGGTGAATAAGGCAATTGAAGCTACATGAGCATCTACTTCTCCATAATTCTCAGCTGAATCAGAGCCACAAGCAGTAGTAGTTTACTCCAGAGAAAAGCCTAGGAAAAAAGCAAGTTTTCCACCATTTGTTGTCTAGAGGTGTGCTGAGTAGGTTTAGATGAACTGGCAACAAAAACTATCTTGCTTCTATGGAAGTGCTCTAGCCCTGCAACAGATAAAGCAAACTCCCTATAATCCTCAGTATAGACTTGTTTTATTTGTGCTAATAACTACATTAGCATGAGTCTGACTGTAGAGTAGTTGTGTCCTTAAAATCCAGAGATTAATTGGTAATTAAAATCAGAAGAGGTGCACCAGGTCAGGAATTCACCTACCATAGCAGGAGTCCTAAATGCATCTGATTGCAACTCAACGCTGAGGAAACTCTTTGTTTGAGGGGGAAAAAGCAATCGATGACCACTCATGGCATTCCTACGAATAGCACTAATGGAATAAAAACTACTGGAAAGACTATTTTTAAAATGTGGTTTACTCTTAGAGCCCTGTGAGACTCACCTATGACATTAGCATAATCTGATAGTGATGTGACATCTCCTTTCAAATCCATCCTTTCCTCAAGGACATCAGGAGAGGTGAAAGCTGACAGCATTTCTTTTACACTGACAGAGCTGTGGGTCAAGCGAGCACCACACCAGTTTACACGAGGGCTGAATTTGACCTGGTGCCACGACAGCTCCCAAAAGATCCTACAGTAAGCATTGATGTATTCAAGGCTGTGCATGGTGGCATCACAACAAGAGAGCCATTTTAAGGGCAATGTTGAGGGCATCTTTCATCCTGGGGCAAACACAGAGCATTGGAAAGATGTCCTGCTACAAAAATTTTGCGACAAGCTGCCATCATCTCCTGCAGGGCAAATACAGGAGTCTACTGTTGAAGACAAGCCATCAGAGCCTGCCTCAGGTGCTGACAGTGCTTCTTTACACATCCACTTCTCTAACACAAGCCTTATTCTCAACAACAGCTGCTACTGATCGAGCTGTTACTGATTGGGCATCTTCTCCTTGTCGGCTAAAAGGCAAAAGCAAATCTGTCGGAAACAACGTGGCCTAGCATCTTGTGGGCAGAGGGCTAGATCAGCTTCTAGTCCACTGACTGCACGCTCATATCCAGCAGAGTGAGCCAAAGGTGCTTTTGTGTAGGCCTGAGGAAGACCAGTTGATCTTTTGGAGGCAGGAGAGAAGGCTGTGTGATGAATGGGCAAGGCTCGTTTCCAGCCACCTGACCCGCCTGCCATCTAGTGTATGTTCAGGACATATTTCCAGCTCAGCACAGCGATAGCTGGAGAACAAAGAACAGAATTAGTCTGGACTAACGTGGCACGTTACCAATAGAGTATGCTGAAATAGCTTAGCCTTTTCATCCCGGGACTCTGCATTATGTAAATAGGGCACACCCCCCAAACACAGCTCGCCAGCAGCGATTCAGCTACAACGATCACGTTTGTTCTCAAAAACACAGCAGACAAAACCCAGCGCTTACTTCGCTGTAAAAGAAGCAGCAGATTACACTTTCAACAACCAAATGTACCACATTTACACATGATGAACTAGGTGTAGTGGTCTAGGTATACTACTTTTAAAATCAGTTATCTGCTTCGTCTATTTAGCTGTCTCTCAGGAACAGAACTGCTTGTGCTAGATATGCACAACCGCTGAGAAAACCAGTGGTCCTCTGCCACACCGAACCCCAGCGTTCAGATCAGTGTATCAGGCATCAGTTTGTTCCCTTCTGTGCCAAACAGTCAGCCGTTTTCCGTAATTCTTCATTTCCGTACACCCATCAATTTCTATTGTTTTTCTTTAACGACATCTTCTAACTTGGAAGGCGACTGAGTAATAAAGGATAGTAAATTTGACTTAAGAAACAAGGATGGAACTGAGAGTAGAATATGCCTCTACGGATATCTCAGTAAATTTTCCGTGCAGGTCCGTATTTTCTTGTGTCAGGGAAATCAAATTTGCGACAATCAGTGCCTAAGAGTTGCCTCTTTCCTTATTAAACAATAAAGTTACCTGGGCTTTCTGACAAAAAACACTTCAAAGGAACATCAATGAGACTTTTTTTATAGATTCATATATATATGAATACATACACACTCTTTGCTGATTGGTCTCCAAATCCGTGGAAAATAGTCAAAATTATTTTGGAACTATCAAACTCAAACTCACACCCATGTTCAACAGTTGTTTAATCTCAAAACCGAGTCACAATGCTTTTGAGATCCAAACACAGACACGTCTGTAACAGTCAAAGTTCAGGGAACTCTGAGCTATGAACAACCGAGTCAGCTCTGGGAACACATTAAAAACGGGCACAGTACTGGGGAGCTAATTGCCTCCTACCTGGGCTAATTAGCTTTTATGCAGCAGAGCAGTAATGCAGCTATCCTGCCTGTGGATCTGGCACTGCCTCGCAACTAAGATGATGACCTTAAATCACTGTAATGCCTGGGCAGCGCTGTGACTTGCAGTCATCTTCCATGGAACAGAAGACAAAAAGAATTAAGTCAATTTTGTAACGGTCAGTGATGGATCCTGTTGTCGCTCCGACTTCAATGAATATAAATATATGCATATTTTGCTAAATTCAGCCATACACGTGCGTGAGATCAGTCTTCTCAGGAGTATGACAAGTCTCCCTTGCCCTACTTTTGGTGTTGCACTATCACAGCAGTAATATCACGGCAACTTTCCCTTCCCTGCTTCCTTCGATACGCACTTAGGCTAAAATGAGCTGCTGGCTGCTGGGACAGTAACATCTCTGAGTCATTGCCTGCAGAAAGGCTTCTAACTAGACGTCCTTTTGTCAGTGTGACCTAGTGGAAATGAGACAAAAAGATAAAATTATCCTGCCTCTTAGGTTTAAAATATTGCTTTTGAGTTAAGTTGTTTTCTGCCTGACACATACAAGAATGGCTAAATTCTAACACGGACCTGGGGCTCGTGTTTCTGTTGTACAGCACGGGGTTGAGCAGAAGAAAAGGGAAGCTGAAGCAGAGGACAGACGGCTGTTACAAGAATCATTCTTTTCGTGTGTTCAATTTTCCAAGAGAACTTGAAAAAAAAAAAAAGCCAATTTCATCTTTGCTTCATTCAGCCACCGCAGGGACCAGGAACAAGTCTGGATCTTTTAGTTTGACTGCACACATTTCCCTCATTTCAACGAGCGGAGTAACAGCAGCAAGGTCTCAGCCCCCCTTTTTTTTTTGCCCTCCTGCTAAAGGAATATCTCCGCTCACACAGGCTGTAGATCAGACAGTATAAAGGGTATGAGTCACAAACGTTTAGCCAGTTTGTTACATGCATTTAAAAATTAAATGTGAAACTACAGCAATGAAACCTAGCTGCAGCACTCTGCTATTAAATCTTTGCTTGGGGAATTTTTATGAGGTTTGGATTAGGAAGGTCCTACTGGTCCTATTAGTGGGAAATAATGTGGTTTATTGATATTTTTATTTCAACAACTGTGTAAAAGTGTCCATTGGGCAAACCCGCCTTCTCCACTTCCCCAGGGGTACCTGTGAATAAATAAGCGTAAAGGCTAGTGTAGTTCATTGTGCAAAGCAGGGACACCAAATGCAAAAAGTGAGGAAAGCCCTCCTTGCTTCTGGTTTGGGGCAAGGGGAGGAGGGCGTGCAAGAGGGGGTCTCCATGCGTAGGGGCAGTGGGCTGAGGAAGGAGCGCTACGTGCAGCTATAACCTGGACCTCGCTGTGGAAGGGTACTGCAGGACGACAGCCGCTGCTGCTGAATTGAAGAAGGTGGAAGGAAAACTGGATTCAAATTGTAACTGCAGTGTGTCCAAGGCACAGGGCAGAAAACATTCTCCATTTGTATAAAATATAGATTTGTATGTAAATATTCAACAATAACTTCTCTAGTAATGAATAAGAAATAAATTGCTTATTTGATGTATGATAAAACCATTATTTTGCACAGATGAGGCAGATGACACTTGATTTATGTTGTCTTGCAAAAGCTTCAGACAATTAAGGAGAAAACTGTTCTGAGACTTATTACATTGACAAAATTCTGGTACAGCTAACAGCAATATGATTCACGCAAGGATCGTCTGGCATGTAAAGCTCGTTTTAACAGATACCAATGTGACATACATAAAGCTGTCAGGCTTTCTCTAAAGGACAGTCATCCACTTCATTTTTCAAGTGCCAAATTAATTATATTTGACATTTAATTTATAACCTAAGGTATTTTAGGTTTGGAACTTGACTATGATAACAGCAGATTAGAGCAGCGCTCCGTTTGACAGAATCAATTTTTCAAGTTATTTTCCTTGTGCGTGAGGGTCTTGATTCAGATTTTTGTGTATCGAGCTTGCGTACAGGACACTGATACCTCTAAGCAAAGTAGGCTTCGTTCGCCTCCTCCCCCAGCCATTCCATGGTAAATTATTTTGCACTTTGAAGCAAGTTTCTTCTGCAGTCTTAATCACAAAGCTCCACCTAATGGAACGAGGGGGGAACTGTGCACGGAAAAGGAAAGGGAGAGAGACACTGCTAAGCACTGTTATCAAGGGAAAACTGCTACACAACCGTAAGCAGTTATTCTCCTCCACCTAATTTATAAAGTCTCCCCTTCCAAGGACTTTAAAACTTTGAGGTGGGAGGAAAGCCAAAAAAAAAAAAGAGCTTTATCTTTTCATCTGAAATCGTAACCTTCTTTTTATTGTTACTGATAGATATTGCAATCCATCGATGCTAATATTTCACACTGATCTGTCCCACCTTCTAGGTTCCAAAGCATTTAAAAATAATAAAGATATAAAATGACCTGTAAATGTAGGTGTATATTTACTGATAGATGGTTCATTATTGAAAGTGAAACCTTTCAACAATGAATCAACTAGCCCTTAAAAACTTTTCTATCAATTTCCCCACTGAAAACGAAGGCTTTCTGTACAATTTTACATCATTCATTGATATCACACCGGAACACAGCTGGAACACTCGCATTTCAAAATACTGCTGCAGCAAAGGAGCTGAAGAATTAAAAAAAACTTTGCAAAGAGCAATGCCAGTTTCAAGGCAGAGCAATTATTTTTTTTAAATGAAGTGCTTTGCAGGTGTTAATATAAAAGATTGGACAAATTCCTGCAAAAGCTTAAAAATCCACTCACAGTTTCAGAATTGCTCCCCACCCAGAGGAAGGCTCCGTGGCCACTTTCAGACTTTTTCTGCAACAGAAGGTACAAATCTAAATGTCACCTCGTATCAAGACAAACCGTTTCACTGAAGAACCAGGACATTTGTCAGGATCATCTTATTTAAGATGACTAACGCAGTGATAGCCCTGAGCGCGTATTTTGAAATTGTCAGTAGCAGGACAAGACTAGCTCGTTGTTCTTGGTAAAATGCTAGTTTGGTATTTAATGGTCTTCTATCAAGAACTGCACAAATAGACCTGCCAATCTAAAATTTTGATTTCTAACATTTACGATCAGACGTAGAGGTATGACATCCGCGGCAGAGTATCTGCAGTTAGAAAGGTGGTTAAATCATGTCTTTAACCAATCTCAAATACACTAACGTGCAGTTAAATCAGGCTATTTCATGGCCAGCTCAGATTTTGTGGTTTTTTATCTCTTAACTGCATTACTATCATTAACCACCGTTCATTAACAGGCTTTTCTTAACCCTACTTCTATCCCTCCTCTTCCTTTGATGCCCTGGATCGGCGCGTGTAATGGCTCGGTTCTGCGTGACCTTCCTTCCTTCGTTTCACAGCATCGCTGGTAACGCAGCTCTCCCTGAAACCCCAGCTCCTCCGCTAAATTTGGCGACGCTTGGACAACAAGTTCAAAATCTAGGGGGTGGAGGAAGGCAGGACCGGTAAACGGATGGCCAGGCAGCGCAACGCCATTAGCCTTGGTCCCCGGGAAACCCGAGGGAAGGGAGAGACGCGTCTGCCTCCTTAGCCCGCCGGCGTTCCCCGGACGCGCCGCAAGACAGCGGGCTGCAGTTGCCTTAAGCCACCCGCTGAACCAAGAAGCCCGCCGCGGCAGCGAGGGACCGGGCAGGCCAGGACGCCGGGAGCCGGGGACCCCTGGGCGTCGGGTCGCCCCTCCACCTCTCCAGCAACCGAGAAACCCCAGGGCTGGGCGGTAGCGCTGCCAAGCGAGGACTGCGCGGGGCTTGCGCCGGCATCGGGAAAGCCGCCGCCTCTCCTCCTTTTATTTGCCTCCGTCGGAGGCACAGCGACAAAACCGTCAACAGCTCTCGCCCCTTCCCGGGAAGACAGCCGCCGTTATTTCCGTTGGAAAGGGCGGCTGTCTCCATCCCGAGTTATGAACCGACTCTGGCAGGGCCGGCCGGCGGGCGCGGGCCGGGGAGCGCCTTGCTCCGGGAGGTCGCGGGGCTGCTCGGCCCCCGCCGCCGGGTGGCCCGGCCGTCGATGTTTCCCGCCCCGCGCCGGGCTGGGGCCGGGGCCGGGGCCGGGAAGCCGCCCCCTCCACGGCCGCCCAGGCTGCTGCCCCCGGGGAGGCGGCCCCGGCCCGGCGCTCCGTCAGAGCTCGCCCCGCCCTCCGGCGGAGGCCACACCCTGGGGGCGTGGCTTAGCCCCCTCGTGCTTCGCCCCCGGCGTGCACATGCGCAAACCGCCACGTGGGCGGGGGAACGTGTCTCCGCGGCTGCGCATGCGCCTGTAAGGATCCGCAGCTTTTTCCCCCGCCCCCGCGGGGTTTCAAAGCAAAGCCCGGCTCAGCGCACGCGTCGGCTGCGCCGAGCGTCTGATTGGTTGGCCGGCCCGTTCAGGCCAATAGCAGCGACGGTTCCTCTGGCGGCGTGGTGGCTGTGTCTTCCAATAGGATTGGCGGTTGTTGCCAAGTGGCGGCGGCGGTGGCTGACCTTCCTTTCCCAGGTGGTCCTCCGCCAAAGATGGCAGCTGCCGCGCGGCCGGGGCCGGGCGCGGAGGAGCTGGCTTTGCTGGAGAAGTTGCTGGGCCTGCCGGAAGGGAACAAGTACGGCGTCCAGGGGGAGCGGAAGGTGAAGGGAGCGAGGAGGGGCCGGGAGCGGGCAGCGGCGCGCGCGGGCGTTCATTGACCCCCTTCCTCAACGGCCTCTTACCTCGCCGCTTCCCCTCCCGCCTCCCCGGCCCGGCCCTGCGCCGTCCCCTGGCGACGGTTCCCCCCGCCGCCGGCGCGACGGTGTCTGGGGCCCCCCAACCCCCTCCTCTCCGGGGCGGGCGGGCGGGCCCGGTGTCGGCCTCAGCTGCTCATCCCCGCACGGTCAGCTTTTCCCCTTGAGCAGGGGGTTTCACCTTTTCTCGTTCAACCCCTTTCTTCGCCACCCGCCTTAAGTTGTGGCCGTAGGGCCTCGCTACCTACTCGTAGGTCCTGGAAACCTCTTGCCTCTGCCCGTAGAAGGGTTATCGTGTGTCGTTGGAGGGATGTCGGCTTAAAATGTACTTGTTCTTACACCACTCTCCTTCTCCCTGCCTTTTCCTGGTGCCAGTGCAAGTTATATCTGTGCTGGTGTGGCTAAATTATGTGAAAAAGATACGTTGTTAAGATCAGAAATAGGTCTGCAGTAAAGAACTGTTGCTCTTAAGTATTTTGCTCTTTTAAAGTAGATGCCTTGATATTTTGAAGTTCTTACGGAAACGTTAAGTTCCGTGGTTTAAGAGGCACCTGAGGCATGAAAAATGTAATGTGGGGCGGAGGGTGTCCAAATGTGTGAGGGCCTTTACGTGATTCTCTTGGAGAAGAACGACAGAGAAAAGAAGCTGTGCGGTTGCTTTAGGTTTTTGTATGTTTTTCTCTTGACTTTATTTACTGTTTATGATTAGAGTCCTGAACAGCAATATATATATTCTTTGGTTGCAAAAGCTTGCTTAATTATTTAACAACCCAACTGGTATTTTAATGCTATTACTGTAAAGCGTAAGTCTGAAAAATCAAGTAACTAGATCTGTCTGTAGTTTTTCTGACTGCATGTTCAATGGAAAAATTGAATAGTAGTCGAAGGCTCTTGATACGACTGCAAGGTGAATATTATGCTTTCAACTTGCATCTTATGTTAATTAAATCTGAACACAGGCCTCTGTGTGGTCAGACACTTAAAAAAACCCGTAAAGTAATGCATTTTAATCAGTTTCTCTTCTGTCATTTGATGTCATAAATGACTGAATGGGCTTTAGTCTGTTGCAGTGAGTTTCAATTCATTCACTTCATTTCTGACTCTTAGCGGTTCAGTTTCCTTTCCCACAGTTCAACACATGGTAACGTCACTAACAAATACATGGTTAAAACTAGAGGTGTGTTGTGTTGTCCTCCCCTGTTACCAGTGAACTACTAACTTCTGTCAGAGTATTTGGCAATAGAACAGTGAGTATGAATAAGCATTTCAGTAAGTCTGGCTACTGTGATCTGCCCAGAGAGAAACTGGATGCTACTAACCTTACAATCTTAAGTTAGAGTCCTGAATTTGAAAATGAGTTAAAAATTAGTTAATAAGATTTCTGCTAGTATTAGAACAAGCAATACTATTTCTTGCTAATATTGGCAGAATTTGATTAATTGGAGCTAAAGGTGTCTTGGTTTGTCCACGTGCGTGTGTTAAATACATTTCTTCTGTAAAAACTGAAAATAAACCACCCCGAAGAGTAAAAAGAGAACATACACTTTTTTGATGTTACTACCTTTAGTATGAATACTTCTAAATTCTGATATATTGCTTTTAAGATCCTGTTGAAGTACTATAAAAAAACAATAGCTATTCTTATAGAGACTGCTTTTTGAATCAGTTGTTTAGTATTACACTTCTGTTTTGTCTTCTAGGTTCCTGTTCTTCAAACAAACAATGGTCCTGGTCTGACAGGTTTAATGACCATAGCTGCCCACCTGGTTAAACAGGCTAAGAAAGACCAACTGCTTGGAAGTACTGCAGAAGAGAAAGCTGTCGTTCAGCAGTGGTTGGAATATAGAGTGACTCGAGTAGATGGAGGCTCTAGTAAAGAAGACACTAGAATAATTCTGAAGGTAAGGCGTACTTAATTACCTTGCTGCTGAATTTTGGAGTGACTAGACCTTGAAGAAGATTGCAGTGCTAATGTGTGTGTGAACAACCAATTAATAAAACTGAGCAAACGGTGAAGACTTGACAGTATCTTTAAGTACTGGCTTTTATTCTGCTTGTTGCTTTTCACTTTTATTGACAAAAATACCAAACAACCTGAAACAGGAGGGAAAACAGCTTAAACTCTAAAGTATATGAAGCAGAGCTCTTAGTGTTTTATGGCTGTAATGCTGTAAACTACCCAGGGTGTTCCAGATAGCTGAGAGATTGTTCAGCTGCCGAGTCTCTTATTAGCCATGTAAGATGCCAGTTTCTTACTGTCTTCATAAAACCTCAGTTATAAGCAAGTTGGCGTTGTATTTCAAGATAACACTGCTCTGATTGTTTTAAGAGCTATTCTTACTGATTTGGTAATTATGGAATACAGGCCATACTTGATGTTGTGATAATTGGTATGGATACCAAAAGGAGTTACTGGACAGAATTGTGTGTGAAAAGTGAAATCATAAAGGAACCTCTGCAAAACTGCCCTTCACATCGAGCTACTTTGTATGGAGGCTGTGGTCTACTGTATTAAACTTTTCTTGTAGTCTGAAGCTTACTTCCTCTTAAACAGGTAGAAGCAGAAAAGAGAATCTCAAGGGTCACCCTGTTATTTGAGCAGCCAGATGGCAGGGAGTAGATAGCAAAACTTTATTTTCCTTCTTACTCCTTGTGACTAGTAATTAGTATTTTTGCAGTCTTCTGGGAACAGAAGTTGATGAGAAAATTTGCTTTACACTGTTAAGTGCTAGGGGCTCTGTTTACTAAGTGTATATGAAACAGCAATGAAATTCAATCAATTTTTAAAGTTTATTTTTTCTAATTTTAAAAGTAAGTTTTAGATGGAAAGTATGCAATGCTCAGTGCTACTAGTGAGTCTGGGTTTAGAAAGAGCTTTGTGAGCTGCGCAGTATTAGGAAGGTTGACTTTACTTGAGGCTAGCAGAGTCTTAATTAATGCTTCTGACTTTTGTTAGGTGTGGCGAGTCCGAGTCAACTAGAACTATTGCAGAAACCAAAGATAAACTGAAGCAGTGTTCAAGAGTTAACACATTGTGTTACTTAAAATCAAGGAAAATCTTGCATCTTAAAATGGTGCAAAGCAAAACCTTGTTAATAATCCGTTGTCCTTTTCAAACTGACAGCCTCCTTGATCTTGAGGACTTAGAATATCATGCCTGCTTTACAAGGATCAACTTGGTGAAAGCTCTAAAAGAACCATTTTTTCTCTCGCACCCCAGATAATCTGAATTATCTTGGTCTCATTGTATCTATGGAGTATCTTCTCTTGGTTAAGCATTAATTTGTTTATATTGCTTCTCTTTCTGTAACATCTCTGGTCTTATTTTCTTCGTGCAAATACTATCAAAACCTTTACAGTCATGGTTACTCTACAGATAATGCAGGAAAACTGTCTACCCTTTGGGATTTTCAGAACTTGACTGAAGGAGGCATTGACTAATCAGGATTTAACTTCAGGTTTAGCTGTACTTTGAACAGGTGGTATGACTAGGTGGCCCTCAGAGGTCCCTGTTTGTTTAATTTTTTTTAAAAACCTTTATGACAAATATTATATAAAGAATTTCAGTTGTTTTTCAAGCAAACTTGTGGTGCCTTTTGTTCTCTCCCAAACTGTGAGAAGACCATGTGAGAACAAATAACTATTATTTACCTTTCTTGCCCTTCTGTCATATAAAAACCAAAAGTAAGTTTTCTGTCTTGATATAACAAAATACATCTGCTCTGGATGGCTTAAGTGATGATATGTGTGTGTGCTGACAAAGCAGGTGTTTGCAGAACTGCATTTGAGTATTAAAACTAGATGCAGAGATATGATGGTTTCATGCTGAAGCTGGTATCTCCTTTCAGTTTTAGCAACACTGGCAGTAGAAAAAGACAATGTACTGAAATACAAATACGTAGGTAAATCAAGTGTTTCCAAACAAAACAAAATTTCCTTACTGAGAAACAGTCAGTGTCACTTGAGGGAGAATCTCTGCCCTTAAGTATATTCTAATGGATATTACCACTTTAAAATTTTCCTACAGACTTTTTTTTTTTCCCTTAGCAGATGTTGAATGGCCAGAATTTATTTTGACACAGGGCTGCTCTGGAATTGTTCCAGCACTAATAATTTCATAGTATAGCAATTAAGATTTTTTTTTTTAATTTGTTCTCTTGCCACCATGATTAATCAGCAAAAGAGGCAGCCTACCATTAAAGTATACTATGCCAAAAGGGAGTACGGGTGAAAAAAAGAAAAACTAAAATAGGGAGGCAAGTCTGAGACTGTAAGTTTTACAACGTGTCTGGAATACACAATGGCAGTCTTGGGACAGTTGCAGCCTAGAGCCACAATTTATAATAAGCTGTGCCAAAAACAGTTCAGTCACTTCTGCTATAAACTTCAGGCTGCTTCTATTTAACCCTTAACTGAGGTGATGTGGTTCTGAAAAACATCAATAAATAATTGGTTTAATGTTTGTTAATTTGAACAGGAAGGGGTTTCTGTTGGCCTTAGGAAAATATGTTCTTAAATTGTTCTTACTGACGTGTTGACTAAAGCTGTTGCTTGGCATGAAAACCAATCATGAAGTAGTCAGACCATCTCAACCAGGTTCTTTATATTCATTCAGAGTAAATGCCATACTGTTCAGAAGCGGTCAATGGAAGTGCTTTTGGAGTTTTGTCTAACTTTGATTTGAGCTCCTGTACTGAACAAAATAAATGGGAGAAATACCTCTGGACTGTTCTTCAGCAGATATGTAGGAATGATGATTGTCAGTAGCGGTGATAATATCCAGTGCATTATGTTAACTTTCTTTTCCACAGGACGAGAGAGCATTTTCCTTTGGTGCTTTGATGTTTGGTTAGTGGTAAATTAAGCTGCATAGGAAAAAAATCTGAAACTTACTGAGTTGTTGTACTCGATAATTAGTAGTTTTTCTGCTCTTCTGGGAAGGAACTGAGAACCTTTGTGAAACTTTTGTGCCACCAAATGTCTACTTAGATGTTAATGAATTCCATTCAGGAGATTTGAATGTCTCTGCTTTGTCAATTTTAGATATCCAAGACTTGAGGGTTCTTCCCCCCCTACCCCATCTTCAGAGGCATATTGTAAATAACTGGGAGCTTGTACTTGAATTCACAGAAAAGCTTCCGCAGAAATACAGCAACCTCTAGTCTCTGAAGGATAATTACAACCAAGAATTTTTGTGTACTACTTTCAGTGTCTCATACAAAAAATGTTCCATGATTTCAGCTAGTTTTGTCCTAATTTCCTGTGCTGGCTGGCTGTAATCATGAAATCCAATGAGAAATCTGAATAAGAGAGCTTCAATTCTTACGTAATGTGCTTGTTTGAAAAATTACTGTTTCCACAAATATGTAAGCAGGTTAATCCATGCTCTGTCCATGCTGTTAATCCACAGTTCTTGTACACTGTTCTTTGACAGACTTCTAAATGGGATGCCTACCCACTTTGGCAAGCTTGTCCAGCAAGCATTTTTTAAACTTCGACTTTCCCTGTTCACTTCTCTCCCTTTTCTGTTAGTACCAGGATATTTTTGTGTGCTTACAGGTGTAAAAGATTGAATTTTGATTATTTGAGCAACATTTGTTGATTATTTTTCTTCTGTCTTTTACAGGAAACTCAGTATGTTGAACATAATATTCTTCCAGACCAGGTTTAGCTCATAGTTTGCCAGTTAGACAGAAAAGTCTTGCATTAGAATTAAAAATATGGCTACACCCCAACAGTGAAATTCTACTTTTCTTGCATATGGCTGCAGAATCCTTTTCTTAGGTTCTGCGTTGTCAGAGCCTTTCCTGGGGCATTTGAGAGTGCTCAGCTCTTTGTCTTTGCATGGTGCGACATAAAGGCATTTAGGGCATAAATGACCTCGAGAATATTGCTGACTGAAAGGATGTGCTTCTGTGTGTAAGGGAAGTACGTACATCAGCAATGTGGTGTTGTGGACAAAATATCCAAAACAAAATCAGAGTATGATTAGATCCATTGTAAGCTATTAAGTTGTCGTAAGAAGCAACTGTTACTTATCCGAGCTGCTGTCTCAACTTGCGGTGACTGGAAGGAGTTCGGTCGCCTTAATGGATGAGTTGGATTACAGACAATTAGATTGCATACTTAAAAGATAGTAGGCAATACTGTGGGGTAGCCAGAAGTGTGCCGTGGATGGGATGTGTTAAGCTGTCACTCTAGATATGGGCTGTAAATGGGATTTTTTTTTTCCATAGAACAAGCAAATGGAAATCCATCGGTTAGTCCATAAATAATGCAACATCTCTTCTTTCCATTGCTTTTTCCCCCTTCATACCCAAAATGGAATTTGAATTGCTGCAGTTGTTCAATGCATATTAGTGCATCACACTGCAGTTATGCCTAAATACCTGTCTGAAATTTGAGAAAGGGTTTCCTGAGGGATTGCAACAATAAGTTCATATAGTTACAAGCAACTTCCAAGGCTATTTCAGCCATTTAATACTGGGATTGTCTATATGTAATCAATTTAAGTAGTGACATTCCATACATGAAAGACAATGATAGAAATGACAGCTAACAGACCTGAATTTCCTGGATGTAATAGAAATTCAAATACAGCTTTGTATTTTCATTACTCTCTCCAGGACAGGAACACTATTTCAGTTTAAGACCGTGGTCACTTAAGAAAGCTTGATTTTTCAGGAATTTTAACACAGTTGGCTATTAGCCAATAACATAATCATCTATGGGAAGCATAACCCATGAGGCAAGATTAACTAAGTGTGCCTAGTGCACATGAAAAAAAAATTGTACTGTGGTGTTTCTGAATTAGCTTGTCTTACGGAATGAAATTGGAATATCTGTCTATTTTATGGGAGGAAAGTACATGTTCAAAAACAGAATTGTAAATTAATGCTAATTTATCCAAAACTAAACCATTTTTGTCAAATTCCATTTGCTCAGTTAACTGACTTCATAAAATTTGATGAACCAGAATAAATAATTGTTCACATTGTAATGGCTTACCTTGCTGTTAAAGTTTTAGGATTTTTTTAATTGATTAATATTTTGAGTATACATGCACAGTATATTCAAAGAACAAATTTATTCTTTGTATGATATTAACCCATCCTGAACAACTGGACAAACAATATTTCTGCATAAAACTAGCCTACCTCTTGAAGATGTATAAAACTAAGAATTAGCATGCCGTAACTTCTTTTATGCAGAAATCCAAAATTTTGAGGAGGGAAATAACTGCGTTGATTGTACCTTTAGAGATAATGAGCTTTTTACTTTACAAAATCCTGATTCCGTAGCCTAGACTAAGCAGAAAGGGGGTGGGAGAGGGGGGGATATAATTTCAGTGGTGTTACTTCTCATTATAACGCATGTTGAATTTCTGGTTAATCAAAATGAAAAATGCTGGTCAGAGAATCTGTGTCAGAATAGACGAGTTTATGAATTTTTTTCTAGTAAACAGATCTCTGTTTTTTTTCTTCCTGCAAGCTTTTTCTTAACATTGCATTTGCCTTTGTGTTGTGTGTATGAAATTCCACAGAACTGTAGTTACATGTTTAAAGTAATTTGAGAGCTAACTAACATGAACAAAGCAGTAAACCAGTCTAAAGAAAAGAAGCTACATAGCCAGGGGCAGATGACCTTACAGAATTTTAACTATGCAGGGGTTAATATTTTTCTCCGATTTGCTCTAATAAAAGAAATCAAAGGAGACATGAGGATGTTTAAATATTACAGAAGTACAGGGGTCCTGTCATGAAGAGGTTATCAAAGAAATAGCAAGGTGGCATAATGGAGTCGAACTTGTCAAACTCAAATGCAAGTTCAGATGTCTTAAAGTCTCAGCATTTTAGTTTTGTGGTTTGGATTTTTTTACGTATGCACTGTAGGATGTCTCCATATCAGTAAAATTGTGGAACCACAAAAAATTGCGATGTACTTAAGGCTAAATGTAATTTTCAAATTGTTCACTAATTATTAACCCCCTTCTCCTTGCCCTAGACTTTTTTCAAAATAAAAGATTGTCTTAAAATGTGTACATGCTGTAATTGAGACTGAAAAATTATTTCAGGGACATTTTGAAAAATGTTAGTTACGTTTAAGCTGCTTACCTCTGTTTCTGGGGCGGGGAGAGGGGGTGGCTTAAGGAGGTCTCTGAGGAAAAAGGACTGCATTTACTACAAGCCTTTTCAACCAGCAGAGGAATGCTAACAGGGAGAGTTTCCAAATCCAAGGAAGAGCTGGGAAACAGTTTTCCTACATTTCTGAAAAGAATATTATAAAACTAAAGCTTGCTTATGCTGGGATCAGGGTTAAAGTAGGTAATTTTGTTTCCTGTTACATTTCTTTCTTTAGAGGGAAGTAGGGGGCAGAAAGGTGTATAAATTAGATGAGAAGTAGGTAAGATACAGAGAAAAGGAAGGACAGGTAAAGAGGTAGAGCTGATGTGTGATGCCTGTGTTCTCTCTCAGAAGTGATACACTTGAGCAATGATGAGTCTGTCAGCCTCCTGTTTTCTGGCAGAGAATGACTGCATACAAAAAGCCATGGAAAAGGGTCTTTCAATAATACAGATTTGAAATATTTATTCACTGAACCTAAATGGAAGCCTTCTACTACCCACCCTTATAGCCTCTGGTATGGAATTGTTGAGAGAGAGATGATCTTAAAATGCTGAAGCAGTGCTTTCTTCATACGGACTTAGATAGCAATGGAATTGACAGTATCAGTCATTAAGAATTGCTAGCACTGACTTCAACATTAATAAAAGCAAGTGTCAAATGATACCAGCTGATGGGTATCAAGTTTCTGGCATTGAGCTTGAAACACATTATTTGTCTCCCACTCCACTATCCCTTTGTGTTTCCCTGGTTCTTACACATTTGCAGTTCCAGAACCTTGCTGACCAGCTGCATTGAGTGAGTCCTGGAGGACAGGAGAAGCTGCTGCTGGAAGAGCAATATGCACTTGTTTGATCATAGGACTGCATTTTCCTTATGCTTATCAAATGTTAAATGTATAACAGTGGTGCTTCTGAGTCATATGTGCTAATAAAAAAAAACATACACAACTCTTGCATTTTTGAATTCCAGTAATTTGAAGCCAAGACAGATTTGAAAGTATTTCTATGGAGTCAGCTTAATATATAAAATAAATCGCACTTGCATTTACAAAAATTTGAGTGGATGTAAGTGGGGGAATTATTAAAAATTCTGTGCCAGCAGCAAGCTGGCTAGCACTTTGGAGACCAACGTTTAAATTTTATTGAATTCTCGCTGTCAAAGAATGATGATATTTTAGTTTATTATCTTGACACTTTTTAGAATTTTTTTCTTCTTTTAATGTTTTTCTCCTTTGAGTTGGGATAAATTAAAGCTGGCGTTTATTCTATATGCATGGTCTCCAGAGGAAGTTTTCTGTTATTTTTAAGTTACCTTAATATTTTGTCTTACAAAGTCAATACTACAGCAGTATAATGACTTTTTCCTTTTTTTAGGATCTTAACATACACCTTGAAGATAAAGTCTACCTTGCAGGAAACATTTTTACCTTAGCAGACATTCTGATGTACTATGGCTTGCATCGTGTCATGGTAAGTGTTATTTGCGTTATTTTTTTATGTACAAATATCATAATTGTTGTTTATCTAAAGAGCAGTGTATTGTTGTAGTAGTTAACCTACTGAATTGATCAATTTATTGTTTACACTAAATTTTGTTTACAGAACAAAAATGGAGAGATTTCTTAAAAAAAGCTTTATTTGAAGTTCTTAAAAAGTAAAAAAATTAACAACTTTTTAATATTTAGCTATGGATCTGTCAGAAGAAGTGTATTGTTTGTAGTGTCCGGAATGCTTTCATTTCCTCTATGTAATGTTACAAGGATGATACCTATCCCTGTGTTTCTATGTATGAGGACTCTATTTGTTCACGTCTGAAACATGACTGCTCACATGGAGAAATAGATAAATAAAACTCAAAGGACATGTCAGAACTGAAAGTGTTAACCTTGTTGGTATTGGAGAAATGCTGCTGGTGCTATGAAAGATGCATGTAAATCAAGTTCCTGAAGGATGAATGCATATGAAAGTGTGAGCCATAACAAAATGTCGTTTGTGTTTCAAGACTTAGTGATAAGACTTGATAACATACAGAATATGAAAGTAACATGGGGAGCTGGTGCTTAGGAAGAAAAAAAAAGTTTGTACTGAGTGGAGAAGATATTGAGATTCTTCGTAGTCAGCTCAGGGTTTACTATGAAGTGCTTATAAATCATTGCACCTCAGTTCTGAACCCCAAGTGGTAATTTAAAAATGAAGCAGTAGAAGTTATTTGTATTTTGGTGGCTGGAATGTGATTGTAAATGAGCCGTCCTTCTCTGGAGTGGGTACTACTAAACAAACCAACAGACTTACACAAAAAGGTCTGCTAAATTCTTGGGAGAAGATAAAATCTGTCAGTTTTACATTAGAAAATTGGGGGGGAGGGGATAGTCAGAAAAAGATGCCTCTGACAAATGCATGTGTGCCTGAGAATCAGTGAATTGAATCAACTGGGTGAATGGTTACTTTATACAATTAAAAGCAGAGCTCTGGGAGAAGAGCGCAAGAATGCTACACTTCAAAAGGGAGGCTGAGGCAGGGGGGAAGATCAAGTAATGAAATACTACCAAAAATGAGAGAGAACTTATGTATATGTATCTTGATTGTCCAGGAGTAGAAGTTCAAATGCGAGAGTGTCAAGCAGAGGAGAGGGAAGGGAAGCTTCATTTCAGAACGTTTTTGAAAACACGTTAGAGTAAGTCACTTAGAATTAATTCTGTTAAATCATGTTTGCCTTGTAAAATATCTTTAGTAGGATAGATGTGTTGACTAGAGTGTCAGAATGGGTTACCTTTCATATATGATATGTAGACGTAGAAAAAACATATTTTTAGAAAGTACTTATATGACTGTATATGCTGTAACAGAGTATGAGTTCAAATGAGACTTTTTAAAAAAAAACTTAGGCAGGGGAAAATCAAGCATATTTTAAATTTAGAGTTTGCTCTAGAGTAGACCACCTAATCAAGAAGAAAAGATACAAGTTATTGCTTTGGGAAATAGAACAGATGGTAAAAACAAATGACTTGGTGCTCCTGGGTGCCTGCAACCATCCAGACACTACTTAGGACAAGTTGATAGTACAGCATCTGTTTCTGAAATGTTTTTGATTTCATGGAAGATAATTTTCTGACTCAGAAAGGTATAAAGGGCAAATAATGGGGTGGCTATCCTAAATAAAGAGGAAAATCTAGAAGCTACTAGCTAGGAATTACATGTATTTTGAAGGTTTCAGAATTGATTAATATTAGTACTTAACTATAGAGGTAAGATCTTGAACTGTAGAATACTGTGATTTTTTTTTCATTGTTATTTTTATTTTTCCTGTAATGAGAAGAGAGTATGTCCAGAGCTGCTTCTCTGCCCTAAGCTTTAAGGGGGGGGGAGCTGCTGTATCTCTTAATGGGATGTGGTCCAGGGAAGCAGTTTGTCATATCCACCACTGTTTCAGCTAAGCCTTGTACAAAATACTAATAAATGTTTCCTATAATCCTTCAAGAGAGGCGGTAGAAATGGGAGGCATGGGGGGGAGACCCACAGTTCTTGCTGTCCATCAAGCTGTCTAGAAAATTGATCTGAAAGTGTTACTGATAATGACCTTTAGGATTAATCTCTCTGCTTTTGATAGACTAACAACTACATACTAACACAACATTAGTAATAGAATACTGTAAATATTAGTGACATACCATGATCGTCCTGAATGAGTTAAGTATTATTAAAACTTTTTAAAAACCTTCTGATGCACATTTCATTGGAAAGGTTTTTAAGACCACCCAATCCTGTTGCTCACTTCTTCACCTGTGGTTTCATCTTCCTTTTTTAGTGTTTCTGAATATAGATCATACATCTTCGTATTCCTCCCCTCCTCCCACCTTCATTTTGCCCTTCCCATTATCCAGAGAGGGTTCTAGAACCTGATTCTTCACAGTCCAGGCTCGTCCATTTGAACTTACTAATCAGTTTGTCTGCTGAACAGCAGCAACTCTTAATTTTGCAGTTGTATGCCTTTCTTTCATCCTTCCTCTCCCTTCTAGTTATCTTAATAAGCACAATAGTACTATGTGTTTAAAAATCCATATTGTGGGAAAGGAATTGGTATTTTAATGAGTGAGAGTCAGATTCATAGGTAGTGTTTCAGGCTTCTTGCAGACTGTGTCTATTTTGAGTCTATTCATTAGAAATACACACTTGTAATAATAAGGCAGGAACTAAATTGTATACATTGTTGTTCTGCATCATAATATGGGTCACAAAACACCCAAAAAGTGTAATGCTTGATACTAACTGTCTAAATGAGTTTTTCAATCAATGTGATTTACATTGTCATATGTAATTCCATGTCTTCATATATCTAACATAAATATTGTTGTCTTTAGATGCTTTGATTACTTAAATACGTATGTGGATAAATATGATGAACAATGAAGTTCTACTAGATTAAAGCATAGATTGCAGAGAAAACATGAATTTGGAAGCATTGCTTGAGGATAGCTCAGGCAATCAGTAAGCATTAAATTTCCCCTGTGGTAATGAACTTGTTTTCATATTTTTTTAATTTAAAATAAAAAAAAGTTTCCCTATGTTTTTATCCATAAGTATTTTCAAACAGCACAAGTCCAGTTCTATTTAAGAGAAATAATCAAGACAAAGGTTGATCTGTTTTTATACTTCAAAAATTTTGTCAGAACCAAAGTAGTACTCTCAAATCTGTATGTCTGACTCGAAAATTTCTTTAATAAGGTCTAGAAAATAACTTATGGGTGAAATTTATATCTACAAATGGAAGAAGCCTCAGTCAAAATTTTGGGGTCAAATCAAGTATAAAACAAAAAGTTGTTCTCCTCGGGTCAGAACTACTAATACTGAACTATTGTGAGACTGCAGTAGTATTTTCCAGTTAATTTTTTCCATAATGAACATTTCCTGTAATAAACAGATTGCCATGCATTTTTGTTAATATTCACTGATATGCTGCTTATCTTAGTATTGGGATAACAGGCTTTCCTTCTGAAGAATGATGCTAGAAATGGTATTTAAACTGAATTACAAAAAACAGTTTTACTTTAAAGAAAAGATTTAATTTTAAGCATGTTCCTTTAACAGCAGAAAATTAGTCAAAACTAGGTGAAAGTACGTGTATTTCATGAAATACACTGTTCAACTGGGTTTGTTTTCTCTTTCCCTCATATCTAAAGGCTAAATTTAAAAAGTGAGATAGTATCTTATCCTTTTCCTGATGCTGAAGAACTGCAGATGTAGGCAGGTATTTTTAGACTTTCCATGCACATGCAGGGTGTGGGAATGGGAATTTATGCCTGCACCCCCAATGCTACTGAAAGCAAATATAATTAAAGCTTGTGTATTTATAGCCCTTCTAAAAACTCTTCTAGTTTCATTGTATGATGACCACCTTGGTTACCCTTTGAGCTTTGTGGTGGAAGAATAAGACTCTTTTTTTTTTATGACATAAAAAAAAAGCCTGTCAAATTGAGTGTCTGCTTCTTTGCTATTAAAATAATTGCTTTAATAGCAAATAATTATTTTAACAGCAGAACAGCAGCCTTTCTTAACTTGGGGGAATTATCTAATTTAATGAGGAAGAACAGAAAATACCCATCTAACAAAATGTTGTAAAAAATGCCTTGGAAGTGATCTCTAAACAATTAACCTAAGAGTTATGTTCCAAGTAAAAAGTAGAGCATGCCACAAAGTGCTTTTTAATATATTTCACTGATAGAGTACATTATGTAAATAAGTAAAAATATCTTGCTTGTTGTGCCTAGAGTACAAAAGGGGGTTTTGTTATTAGAGTAGCTGTCTGTTTTGCCCTTCAGATGTGTTTTTTCACTACGCTAACAGAATGGAGGATGACTAGTTTTCTAGACATTATTTTTGATTTATCAGAGAAATGTGAAGATTGAGAATTACCAGTATAAAATTATGGGGACGAAATACTGTCTGCTGCAAAATCTGAAGTTTAGTTCAGCATTTTTATAACCAAGTGTTTACCGATTAAAGACTTTGAAAAAGGGTATTGTGATTATAACTTTAAGTGTACAACATTCACAGAACTTAAAGTGACAGTATTTTTAGTATCTGCTCCTACTTAAATACTTTTCTTCACTTCAGTAATTTTAGATGGACTTAAGAGTACACATGTTGCTCTTTTCATGCTCTGTGTTGCTTTGTAAATGGTTCTACAGCTTCATACCAAGCACCAGCTTCTAACTACTGTTAACTATAACAAATTGCAGGTGATCAAAAGCATCTTCCCCTAAATGGTACTGCATGGGGTTTTTTTGCCCTGAATATACTGTACTTGCAGAAGCTCAGGCAATTTGTGAAGCACTCAGTGTTACATTTTAATAACTTCCACTTTTTGTTCGTAATGCCTTTAAAAATTCTGGAGTTTTTTCCCCTTATCATTGTTACTCTCTTCCACTTGGCTAACGCTGATTAACTGTTGTGTTTCTAGCTCAGCAAAAATAATATGTGGCTGTGTTTTAATTGGTTTGTGCACTTCTATCAGGCTATACAGCTGTAGGAATAGTGTTTGCATTTCCATGCCAGCAGCAAGAAAGGCAGATTTTCTCATACTGCCTGAACCTGGGGTTCATAACAGTTCAAAATTGCAGAAGTTGTTGTGGAAATACATGTGCAGTGCTATGCTTGTATTCTGGCAGGTGAGTCCTGTGGGAAGAAGAGCTACTCGGGTTTAGGAGCAGCTGCAAGATCCCTGCTTTTCGGCTGTTGCTGCAGTTACTCTTAACTTACTGTAATAGAGCTTTAATGCTACGTGGCATTGGTTTAGAATTTCTTCCTGCAACTCCTTGAAATTCTTCTTCCTCGGTATTTTTCCAGTGGTTCATCTCTAGTATCTATCCTTATTTTCTTTTTACCTCTACATATTTAAAACTTTCCAACTCTAAGCCAAGTGCTGGGCTGTGTGAGAGAACAGTAAGGAGAAGCAGTTACAGCAGTTATAGGCAACTCTTGAAATCAAAAGGGCTGGTGTGTCACGAGGTGAAATTTAACATGAGACTTAGTTTTGAACACCAGCTTTTCGCTCTTATAGCTGAGTAAATGAGTATGTGTAGCTCTTTCTGTGATTTAAAGTTTGTTAGAACATACTTGTTTCCAGCTGTCCTGTGCCCAAGATCAAACTTGCAATGAACCTGCATTATCCATGAAATGTGGTGTTTGTAGAACAAGGCATAAGGAATATGCTATCTGTTTAGCTTTTGAGGAGGGGATTAACCTTGATTAGCTTTAAAAGTCTAAACACGAAAAATATTAGGCATGTCTAGCTAGTGATTTGTCTGTTAAAACTGTCCTCTACAGGTGTGCCTCTTCATTGACTGCAGGTGTTGTCAAGATGACAACTTAGCTAACTGAAAATGAAGTGAGGCGAATCTGGCACTGATTGATTTAAGTATTGGTGAGATAAGATAGGATAGCTGATGTGAAGATCACATTTTGTTCCTGATGCAGTTTCTGTAGTCTCTTTTGAGGACTACCCCATTTGTAGTTCAGTGGTAGTAGGTTAATGTGAGGAAACAGATTATTGTCTAAACTGATAAGCTAACTTCATTACAGAGGAATTAGGAGACCTAGAACTGCTAGTCAAGGAACAGTAATATAGGTGATACAGGATGGGAATAGTTCTTCTACAGCTGGCTTGAAAGACTCTGAAGTAATAAAAGACTTTATAGTGAAGCTTTGAGGATGTTGCTGGCTTGAACTTAGACTTTGAAAAGTATAGTTAAGATCTGTGGTTGTAGATGACTTTATCTGAGCCAGTCCTGTGATAAAAGTAAAGGTAGGCTTGAAGCCCTTCGTTCATCTTAGCCACAATTCCTGTGGCAAGGAGCTGTTGCGATAGCTATATGATAGTTGGAGGCTTCTTCCTGACTGATCTTGCAGCTGTTTAGATCTAGATTAAAATAAGCAAGTGACTGTGCTGTTGACTTGAGAAGTCTGGTGAACAACAGGACCTCAAACTGTAGGAGTAAGTGATAGTACTTTATGTTTATGAAGTATGGATGGGTTTCCAGTTTGTTTTACTGTAGTAATTCGAATCATGCCATCACTATCTTAACAATGGGACCTAGCACATCTGAACAGTTAAGTGTTAAGCTATCCTGTTTCTTAGTAACTGTTGTATGACTGTTGCTCAAAATGGAAAACAACTTTAAATTTTCCTTTCCAGCCTGAAATTGCCTGGAAAAAAACCTTACTCCTGTACTCATAATACACCTTGAAATACAAAGTAGTCACTTTGCCTGTGAGGCAAGACCGCCTGCTAGATTACTGTGAAAGACTTGTGCATGTTATGGAACTCTTCCCTGCCCCTCCCAATACTGTATGCTAACCCCATGGATGGATAGATGGATAGATAGATGCGTTAAATTCAAGCAGGCTAACACCCTCTTTCCCCCTCTCTATCATACAAATGTATATTCCACCCTCCAGGTCTGCTCATTTGAGTAAATGAAAAGTAAATACATATTTTGGGCTGTGAATTTTAATACGTGAAATTAAGATAGAATACTGCTGGACTGTAACAACTTTTCATGTGAGTTGAAATCAGCTGTAAAACTACCCACTTTTATTTTACCTTACCGCATGTTACGACACTAATGATGCAGTGCCTTGTATTTCTTCCCCATGCAGGTAGACCTCACAGTGCAAGAAAAGGAGAAATACCTTAATGTGTCTCGCTGGTTCAACCACATTCAACATTATCCAGGTGTCCGACAACATCTGTCCAATGTCATCTTTATCAAGAACAGATTATACACTAATGCTCATTAAGGAAAATCTTAATGTCATGTTGGAAGGGTGTTTGGGAGTTTAGAAGTTATACTGTCCAAAACCACTAGCTTGCAAATACTGGTTTGTAACCTCTGTATGTGAACCAAAACTGTTGATGCCTCAAATAATACAATTGCATTGAATTGCTATTGTTCGTTCAAGAATTTAAACTAGTTAAAGAATTGTATCATGTATCTGATTAAATGCAACAATGGTAGAAAGATGGAAATTGAGTTAATTCACTATTTTTTAAAAATGAAAAGTTCTTTTAATTCAAGTATAATTACATGGTCTTTGTAGGAAAGAATGACTTATTTTCCTTCAATTATTCACTCCTTTTGCTATTTATTGAATTTTTACGTATGTCCCGCTTTCTTTTCATTTTATTTTCCATGGATGTTTACACTAGTTTTGTAAAAGTTAAGAGCTATATTGTGTGCCAAGGATATGAAAAAGGGAACATGCAAATGTTACAAAGTATTTATGTGACTGAATAAATTATTTTAAAACTGTAGTCTTAATTTGGCTGTGAAACTTTTTAGTTTTTCTGCAGTAAAGAAAATGAAGATTTTAAAAGCTTAGTTCACTTGCTACTTCATTTTGTGGTATATGGACTTCTATTTTGATTCTAGAAGCATTTTCTTTCAAACTAGGTAACAAAGCCGGCATTTTTCAAGATTTTGCATATGTCTCACTTCATATGGTGTTTCCACACAAATGCAAATGCAAGTTTCAAGATCCTAAAAAAAAAAAAAAACAAAACAAACAAACAAAACAAACAAAAAAAGCAAAACAAAAAAAACTACCCCTGCCTTCAGCTTAAAATAATAATGGGCTAGTCTGTCTGTCAAATTCATTCTCAATGTTTTGAAGTTTGTTTTAAAACCAAAGACACTATTGTTGAATCGGACAGTTGGACAGGTCATTTCACTGTAGAATGTGGTACCTCCATTTTTATTTTTAACAAATTTAACAGTGCTAACATGATGCCCAAAGGATACATCTGAATTGGATAATTACCTTATGCACAATTCAGTTAATGTTTCTTTTAAAATACAAAAATATTTTGATATTTCAATTGATAAACTTCAGTGTTGGTTTCTACAACAGTGTTCAGCAAACAACTTCTCAGCTGTATGTTCTTTCGTCTTAACTTGTGTGCCACTTTAGGAGCCTCCTACCCAGTAAGGTAGATACAAAGATACCTTGGATAGCTGTCTGAGCGTTTTGAATGTTACAGGGCCTTAGGAAAAACGTAGGTAGATAATGAGATGAGGTAATTAAAATATTCTAACATAAAAGGACAGAAGAAAATTGCGTGAGTAAGCCCAACTTGGACAATTCCAGGCTCTCTAATAGGTGTTTTCTGTATATACATAATTTCTTTAGAGGGTTTACAGGCACACAGTGTTACTTTTAGGAATGTCTTATATTGTTAAAAACGAAAATATTCTTGTTTGGTTTGAAAAAGTTCTCATCGTTTCCCAGGGGGCTTAATTTTCAGCTTCTTCCATTTTTCCTGCTAGTTACTCTTGTTCCTTGCTATTTGGAAGCAGGCCTTCCGTACTTAATGATGAAGATCCCCTGAAATCTTGAGATCTGTTCAAGAATTGTGGAGTGGGTTTTAGTGCAAACGTTCATTAGAAACTTCATACCCCAAACTTTTCATATTTGACTATTTGAGGGCTTCAGGTTTGTACTGTCAGTACTTGCACGCTTAATTCCCAATTTATTCAAACATTTGTTACCTAGTAGGATGTATATAAGTGAGTTTGCTTTTTCCCCCCCCGCTTATGGCTGGGAGCAAGTGATGATGAGACTTGCAAAAATGCCTACACTTCTCCTAAATTCTACTATAATGAACCATTTTCTGTTTCTGAAGGGAAGCATGAGTGGGAATCATCAGTGCATTTGGTCAGGGTTTGGGAAGTTTCACATTCACCTTACAGATTTTTGTTTTGTTTTTAATATGCTATTAGAAATGAGAATGATTTAAGTTTTGTTAAGTGTGTGTGCAAGCCTTCATCTGTGGAAATAGCAGCTTACGTTACAGCTAAGAACGCTGAAATGGAACCAGAGCTAAAAATATGCCTGAAAACAATACTGTCCTCTTTTCAGTCAGGTTTTGTAGGGATGATGCTACAAAGTGTCTTTTTCTTTTTTTTCTTAATCCCAAACAGCTGCTGTTTCCAAGTGTCGGGATTTCTCAAGGTGGCTACATGGTACCGCTGCAGTATCCCCTAGCCTCTTGTGCCAGTTTCATTTTCTCTGGTGTAGAACAGAAGCGTTACTTGCTGCTGAAATGTTTAAAAAAAAAAAAAAAAAAAAAGTTCAGCTAACAGAAAGATGAAATGTTTAGAAGTGGATTAGTAAAATTTACACTGTCTAAAAGGCATTTGGTCGTTGCCATATGCTAACTTGACCACTTCGATTTTCCCTCCCCTGCATGGAGAAACTTACGGGGCTAGAGGGTTAAAAGCAAAGAAGGATGAATTGGGACTTTGCCTTTAGAGAGATGACTGGGAAAACCAGATGGTATTGATTTCCTCCTCTCTCCCCCTTTCTGTCTAATGCCTTCTGATCATCAAGGACAACTAAATCTGTAAAAAAAACTTCTGAAAAATCATAAAAATGTAGCTTGGTCTACCTGAGATTGCATGAGGTACGTTTTTTACGATGATGCTTCATTATTATTTACAGATGAGGTGTAGTGACCGTGAGCTCTCATTAACATTGATGGTCTGTATGCAGAGTGTGCGTGGGTAAATGTTCTGCAGTGTTTAAAGCTACTACCGCTTGTCTTTCTGTTCCTCTAATATTTTATTATACTTTCACTGAACATCCGTAAAAGTGACTTTCCTCCCTTGCAACCCCCTTTTCCTTTCTTAAAATGTCGGTTGCTGAAGGGCACAGTAAAGACTGATGTTGTTTTACTTTTGTTGCTTTGCAGTTTGATGATGATGATGACCACAGTGATGTGCGGAATTTATTTTCACAGCATTTCATGAACAGTGACACTCTCATTTGTTAATGTATCTCATCATTGCAGTATTATTATTTTGCATAATTGTTCTATCTAATTTATTCAAGGGGCCTGACATGTTATGGTCTTTTAAGTATGTGCCTCTAGGACTTGAGGTTGTTGCCATATGGTGAGATAGTGCTGCATGACAACCTTTCAGCAACTGAAGAATTCAACAGTGAAATAAATATGTTAATTGTAAGCGTTCAGTGAAATCTTACACCTACCACTTTGACTTGTCTTTTTCCCCTTGATGCCGAGGTGACCGCTGCTTGCAGACAAGCCAGGTTGCAACAGGCGTTCAAGTATTGCGTCGGCTATGTTAGAAACGTGCTGATGATTTTTAGTTGTCTTTGTATGTGTAACTCCATTTTCAAGTGAGAGTGCAGTTTGACTTCAGAAGTTTCTAGGGGCAGTTCTTGCACTGAGACTTATAACTGGGCAGTAGTGATTTATATAAAAATCCAGGTTTAATATGGGATTAGAGAAGAGCGAGTAGGAGTGAGAAATTTGAGAAGATCTATGTTACACTGAACAAAAAAAACTAGTTCCAGTTTAGACCTGGGTACTCTGAAAATCTGACCATTCAGGTGGAACTGAAGTGCAGGCTTTTCAGCAGCAAAACTGTAAAGAATTTTCTTCTGATAGCTTAAATGTATAACATGCTTTTTGTCGAGTTCCTTTTGTGTCATCGGTGATTTACCTACCAGGTTGGTATCCCTGTTTTCCACACAGAAACCAAGTTAGGAGGTACCACTTCTGGTTAACAATTGCAACAGTCCAGTCAAGCAAGTTTTGTTACCTTTCTTCACTGCCCACCCACAGAAAGTACTTGCTTTCAAGAGGTTTGCACCTATTGAATTGCCAGAGATTCTTTGGGTAGAATGCATAACGTTTGGACGGTGAAGTCTCCTAGCTCGCGTCTTAGCTGTTTGCCGGTAAAAGGTGATATTTTCACATCCTTTTAATCTTTTTATCATCTTGTAATCCTTCTCTGTAGCCTACCCCACCCTCTTCAAAATATTTTTAAACTAAAGTAGCCCTTCTCCCAGGAATTTCTTACCACTCTCTGGATCTTTGGAAGAACCTAGGCCTAGAAATGAGGAACTTATTTTTTGTAAGGTGCATCTTAAATTTCCCAATAGGTGTTATAGCTCATTGGAGTATCTTGATAAAATAATTCTTCAGCTTCGCTTTCTTTCTCTCTCTCACACACATACACACATTTATTTCAATTATAATTACAGCTGATGGAAGAGTAATCTAGACGCTTCAGTGTGGGTGTGGATCCTGGGTTATTAGCAGGGAGCTGAGACTCCAAAATGGATGTGAGTACTTTGCAATTCAAATAAGACACTCATTTATATTAACTGTTTTATATGAAAATGTGACTTAGACGTGTTAACATGGTTTTGTCCATGAAATAACATACACCCAAGTAACATTACAGATGAAGAGAGCTGTAGAACTTGGGCATCTTTATTCTCCTCGTGGTTAAAAAGCAATAGATGATCAAAACTCTGCTCCTCAGTGCTGTGGATTTGGAAGAGATGAGGACAAAGTACTTAAAAAGAGATTAGCTGAGAGAGCTGAAAATAAAGGAGTAGATACAGCTATAAAATCATTATCAAGAAATCCAGTGTAAGCTCTTCTATTCAGAGGTCTGGTTCATACTCTTTCTGATCTGCTAGCATCTTCTGTTTGCGTCTCTGCAGGTGATGTATGGTTTGTCTGCTACATGAATGCTGAAGTTGGCAATAGAGAGATGGTCATCATTTTTCTCCAAGTAAATTTGCCTTGGTATGGCCATAAATTGATTTTATAATTGTATGTGTATACAGAACCTACTATGTAACTTTTTGTGCCTCTTTTTTTAATTTTTTGCTAGGAATAGGGATCCTTAGGCCTATTTGATTTTTTTTTTTTCCCCCTTTTGGTTTTCAATCTTATCACTTCTTTTAATCTTTAGTGTGTTTCACGGTCTTTAACTTCAAAGTATAATTGCAATGATGCAGCTGCTTAATGAATTAATACGTTTACTATTTTCCCCCTAAGAGCGGTATTTCTTCTTTGCATCTATAATTGGATCATGCTGCTGCTGTCCCTAATGGAAACGCCAGGTTTCATATTCAGCATACACCTGAGCACATGCTTACTCACTTGGTAATCTTAATTTTTGTTCTGGGTTTATCGAAATTGAATTGTATTCCACACATTTTTTGTGCTTGGATTTTATTGCAAAAGACGTGTGAAGGGGAGATGCCATCACACGCCTCTGCTGCGCCAAGCTTTCGGATTCAGGCTGGGTCTTTGTATCCCACCGCTGCATGTCTCGAATATTAGATTTATAGTACTTCAGAGCCCAGCTCCAGGGCGACATATAAAGATATCACAGATTTGGCGGGGGGAATTGATTTTGCAGCAAGGGTTACTTGTTGCTGCTCTGTGCACGTTCCTGCAGGTGTGGCCTTTATTTTCTGAGCTGGTAGCGACTACAGCCACTGCGGCTGCTGCAGAACGCCGCGCATCCCATCTCTCACTCTGCAGGCAGGCGGGAGGTGAGTAATTTTTCATCGTTGCTGCTTCTGAAGGATTCCCCTTTCCCCTCCCATGCTACCTTGGCCCCTTTAGGAAGATTTTCATCTATTAAACTTTCCCTTCTCTGTTGGAAGAACTAAATCTCTTTCAGCGTTTCCAGGCTGGTGATCTAATTTGACAGCTCGTCGGTGAAGTCTATTCCACTTCAAAGTGGCAGGTAGCCTCGGGCTAGCCAGCTGCATTGTGGATTCTGCAGATTTGGCTTGCTGTTCCTGCTGGGTGTCATCTGTCTTCTTAGTCTTGCGGTGGATAATTTTTGTCCTCCCTAGCATCATCTGCCTGAGCAGTTTCTGCCTGGCAGGCCTGTCCGTCCGGGTTGAGCATCAAATACAGTAGCCGCACGGCTAATCTGACAAGGCACTCCTCCAAACAGCACAGCCCCAGGCCTGCTTCGGCCAGCATCGGCATCGCGGCCCGCAAACTTCCCGCCATCACGATCGCGGTCTCGGTCTCCCGTCACGGGTGCAGCCCATGGACTTACTCTGCTGGCGCAAAGTACGTCCCCCCCTCGCTCTCTTAAAGGCCGTCGCTCCGATTCCTCCCGTCTCGGCAGACGTCTGCCTCAACAGGTTTGGGTTTCCCTGCCTGTTGCCGGCATTTGACTCGTACACCGCCACTTGGATGAAACAATCCTTTAGTGGATTACCATCGCTAGACAGCCTGTGGGGGAAATGACAGGACTCGGCACATTCATCTGAAGATTTTGCAATTTGGAGTGCTGCTAACGCTAATGGGAAGTGGCAGGGTGATCCCTAAAAGAGAAAGCGGGTTCCATTGCACGGCAAAAGTGACAGAGGTTGTTTAGCCTATCTTCCAAAAAAATACATGATGACTACATATGTTGATTTTCACGCTCCAAGCCATAGCTATTTCCATATTTTTGTGACTCGATGACTACTTCCTACAAACTGACAGGTTAGGGGCTCCACAAGTATTGTCTTTTTATAGCCATCACCTCTTTAAGTCCTCCTTAATTTTTTTAAGTATGTTTTGAGAATAAGCTTGACGGGGCAGTGAGAGTAAGCGGGGGGGAGGGGAAACAACCAGGCATAAATGCAGCAAATAAAGCATATTCTTTAAAAAAAAACAGTATTCAAAGAGGAGAAATGGTTTCAGGACAGTAGTCCTAGAAACTGATGCACTTACCTGTCGCAGAATTTGCCCTTGTTGCAGTCCCGTAATTCCGAACCTGACATTATTCATGATGTAAAAACTCTTTCCTAGAAATGCAGTAGTTATAAACCCCCTTAACTACAGGATTTCCTCCTTAGGAAATAAAAAGATAGCTGGAGCACAGGGCTTAGAGAAGGAAATAACTTGTCTGAGAGAGACCGGGAAAGGATGGCAGCTAGACTGGAAGGGGATAAAATTAATGTTTGAACAATTCTACCCCTGATTATTAGTGATCGTCAAGCCAGCTGGAATATCCTCCAGATATTATTAATGTATGAGCACTAATGCAATTTACTGGTGATTGTCAAGTGCTTACGTGCTTTGGATCCAAGTGGAAAAATATAAATATTAATCTAGAGTTTGCAAGAGATGGTTACTTTGGGGGGGACACACAATATGTGAAAGGGAACAGTATATTTAATAACTGTTCTTATCTCTGCTAATTTTTGCCTATTCAACGTAATATTTACAGACTACGTAACAGTGAAGGAGTGGAAAAATATTTTAGATATATATTTATGCTGAATTTAGTAATAACTTTAGTTGAAGTATTGAACACTTCCCCATGTAAGATTCATTTTATTATTTAAACAGATTTTAACCATATTTTGACAGATTTGGGGGGAGATTGTTTCAACAAAACCAATTCACTCATTTTCAAGGCTGTGTTTAGAAGATTATATGTATTGTCAAAAAAAAATTATTATAGTGATTTCAGTGAGCAGTTTCTGAGCTTTGATGATGACACACAGAATTTGGTAATAGAATCTTTTTTGTGTCTGTTGCAATAGCTTCAGACAGTAAAAAAAAAGAAAAAAAGTCTCTTTTTTTTTTTTCCCCCCCATCAGCCAGGCAATTGCTCCTACTTATGAAAGCTATGCAGAGTAGAACATGGGCAGAACTAATTTCTAACGAAGAAATATATACTACTCCTGTTTTCTACTAATAAAATAGTAATTGTTCCAGCTAAACTGGCTCCTTTCAGGTATTCCAGGTCAGGACACTGTAGGTTGCAGCAGACCAATTTGTGGTCCAGTTCTTCCTTCACTGACCGTACAAAGACACCGAGCAGTGCGGTATGTATTGCAAGTAAAAAGGATGTGTAAAAAAACGGTTTTACACATACCATTTTAGGTCATTGCATTTATATAGATGCAATAACCTAAACAAGGATCAAGCTGTTCTAAAAGATACTGAGTATATGTAGCATGAAGAAAAAAAAAATCCCAGAAGAAAGTTAATATACTTAATTTATTGGGCGGGAAGTATATTGAAAATATCCTGACACTCTCAAATGGTTTTGAGAGAAATGTATAGAGATTTTAAGTCTTTTTTTGCCTTTTTTTTTATAGTTATGACATAGACTACTGCTCTTAATTTTTGTAGACCACAAGTCCAACCGTTTGCTATTCACCTTCGCTACACTCAGAAGCAAACCGATTTGTCCGAGTGCTTGTCTCTTCTCCTAAAACAAAAGCTAACAAACAAGCAAGCCCTGGGTGTTTTGGTGGGTTTTTTTGTTTGGTTGGTTTGTTTTTTCAGACATGCACGGCGCTGGGCCCTGGGAAAGCCACGCGCTGGCTTCTGCACTGAAGACGCCCCTGATGCAGGTGCCAGGACGGGGCAGCCCCGGCCGGGCTGGGCCGCGCAGCTCCCCCGAGGCGGCAGCAGCTTCCTTCCGTGTAAAAACCTTTCTCCTCAGCGCAGCCGACGGGGGGGAGCAGCGGGCGCCGCCGGAGGAGGCCGGTGCCCGCCGGAGGCCAGGGCCGGCCCGCCCGCCGCCGTTACCGCAGCAACGGCGGCTGTCGGGGCGCCGGGGCGGCCGGCGCGCGGCGATGACCTCACACCGAGGCACCGAGGCGAGGCGGAAGTTCGGCGGGCGGGGAAGGGCCGGGCTGCCCGCGGGCCGCCGAGCGCCATGAGCGGGGGTGGCCCCGCGTCCCCCGGCCGCAGCGGGGCGGCCCCGCTGCCGGGCGACAGGAAGCGGGAGGCGCTGGCGGCCGGATCCCCGATTCAGCCCATCATAAAGGGTAAAGAGCGGGACCGGGCCGGCTCCGTGCTGGGTCCCTGCGGTGGCCGAGCCCGCCGTGTACAGCGCAGACGGGCGGGGCGGGGGGCGCGCGCCTGGGCCGTTGAGGGGCTGCGGGCCGTCAGGGGGGCGCGCGGCCCTGCCCGGGCTGCGGGGCCTGGGGGGAGGCTCGTCCCGTGAGCGGGGCGGAGTGCCGCTGCGGAGCCTATCTCCTCGGCCGCTTCCCAGCCCTCTGCGGGCCCGTGAAGCGGGACCGGGTTTGAAGTTAGGCTCCTAGGAGGCTTAACTGGCTTCCGTCTCTTGGAGTTTGAAACTCGGGCGGCTGCGTGGCTTTATTTTGGGAAGCTGAATCTGCCACGGAGTCCTTGCCGCTGGCATTAAGTTCCTGGGAAGCTCTTACTTTTGTCGTGTTCACCCAAGCACCCGCGTTTTGTCCCGGTTAATCTGTACACAGAAGCGCTTGAACTAAGTGTTTTAGCCTATACTTTATTTACTGCAATCATGTCATTCCCCAAATTTGAAATAATCGTTCTACGCTTTTTTTTTTTTTTTTTTTGAATGGGGTGGGATTCAGGGTGTTGGAGAAATACACGTGGATGCAGTAGAGAGGGAAAGCCACAGGTAGGAATAAACGGTTGGGGACAGGAGAAAAAGTAGGACTGTTCCTTTAGATGGCAGTGCCAGTTCAGTATCAGTTTACAGTGCTTGGAACTACACTGTATATTTCTTGAAATAGTCTTTAAATGCTGTGCTATCAGAGTGCTTTTAAATTTAATGGGCTTTTTTTCTGCATGGCAGCCAAGCCTATTTCTCATACATGTATATGTTGTAAATACTCTCCTTCAAGAGGAAGTTTCAGGTCTTTGGCCCTGGAACACAAGAAAGTGCTAACAGTTTTCCTTTGCAGTGAGCTTTCCTCTTGTTTTTCGCTGCAGAAAACTCCCACAGCCTGTAGTTCTGCGCTGTGTCAAATTTTTACCGCTGTTAACAGTCAGATATGGAAGCTGTACCGCGGAGGATTGAAACAGAGGGTGCTGAGAGACAGTGGAGAATGTTCACCCTTGCAGAAAGGTGTCTGTGGCCCCTGGAATATTGATTCATTGCATTTTATCTAAGTTGGTGGTTTGCTGAATAGATAAGGCAGCCAATAAATATTATTCTGGTGCTCTTTTGATTTTGTATGTATTTGGTGAGCAGTCGTGCCTCTTGCATCGAAGTATGATGTGCTACCTTTTGTTGTGTAGCCTAGCATGGAGTGTGAGAGAAAAACTAAAAATCTGACTTTCATTAATCTTCTAGATGTTGGGGAAATCTATTCAAGACTACTGGATCACAGACCAGTAATTCAGGGAGAAATACGTTACTTTGTTAAAGAATTTGAAGTAAGTATTCGTATCTTATTGGGTGCTGTATAACCTTCACAGTCTGAGACTTTAAACAAGGTTAGCATCTCTCTAGAGATTATAATATGTATGTAATTTGCTTCAGAAAGATCTGACATGCATTTCTTGCCCAAAATGACTAACACACCTATAGTATATGTCTGCATCTTTAGTAAACAAGGCAGTAATTTAGGTCTTTTTATTTAAAAAGTTTTGAAAAGGGCATAAATACTTTTCCTGCGAAAGATTGGCAGGAATGTTGATGTAGGAGAATGATGTAGTCCTAACACGTTAGAGAAGTCTACTCGATTCAAGGGAAATATTGTTGGCCAGTACAGGTTTACCTCTGATTAAGAAACCGGTTTGTGCTTCAGCTGGATTCAACTGGCACAGTTGTAATTTAATTTTGCTTTAATTTTTGTTCTGTGAAAGAAAGTAATATTACTGGAAGAGAAGAGCAACACTTTATGCAAAGTAAAAAAAATCGTTAAAAATTGAGTGAAAGTTATCTGATTGGCTGCAAATAAAGCTAAAGTACTGAAGGTGTAGAAGTGTTTATATACAACTTTGCTTGGAAAGTGTAATACGGTTTCCACAAGATGGCAGCAAAAATTTAGAAAAGTAGAATCACGTGTCAACAAAAGGCTATTTTGAGTAGATTTTCGTTCTTAAAGAATGTGGGATGTAAAATCTTAAAATTAGTCCTGAAAATATAGTTATACCTCAAAATTCTAGTGTGCGGAGCTGGTTTTGAAAAAGAAATTACATTAAAATGGCTTCCTCTACCCCGATTGTAGCTAATATTTCAACCAGGTCTAATTTGTCTCCATACTGGTCTAGCAAAATAAGTACGAGAACTAAACTCTCATCAGATCTGTATCGTATGGGCTTGAGAGTTATAAGGAATGACTTCTTTTCTTTGCCTTCCCTAAATAAGTCATGGGATACAGTAAATAATTTGACATGGCTTTTCATAGGAAGGAAGATTTTAAACTCAGTTACAAAGTTTTAATTAAATTCATATATTTCTCTCATTGCACTTAAAGTCTTGTTCTATTTCTTAGACAAATTTCATATATTCTTAGATCTCAGCTTGAAATTTAATTTGCGGTTTATACTTTTAGGGTGGAAATAGCAAAGCAGAGGATTATTTACATTTTTGCAACTTAGAATTTCTTCCAAAAATTACACTTGTTTCTAACTTTGAGATATCAGATATTTTTTGGTATTGGTAGGACATATGCTTTTTCTTTCAATGATTAGTGTCAAGCATGTAAAGAATGTAGATTTGCATTCAGGAAGTCTGGAGCCTGTTTAATTAAGTGACGTGACTTGTCTGTGCCTCAGTTTCTGAAGGTTTAATGGAGGTATGATGATCCAATTGCCCACTTCATGTGATGCAATATTTTTTTATTATTTAGAATTGCTTTATGATTAACAATTTTCGGTACAGGAATGCTTGTGTGCAACTCTACTTATAACTCTGAAGAGGGGAAAAAGGGGGAAGGAGGCAGGTGGCAGGCTGGAGCAGATTCTAGAATACTTTTCATTGTCTAAAGGAAAGTGCTGGTGAAATTAGAATGGAAGTGGTGCTGTGGCTTCAGAAAAATAGATTTATTTATTTTTTATGTAAACAATAAAGCAAGAGTTTGTTCTTCTTGTAATTAATAATGATCAGTACTGAGCCAGAAGAAGAGCTGCCTCTTTAGTCAGCTGTGATTGTTATCTTTTAGTCTTGACTTCATTGTTTTGCTTCAGTAAAAACAATTTTACTTGCATTGTTTTAACCCCATACCATGCTAAATCTGGAAGGTCAGACATCAAGCAAGCAGAATCAATGCTATGTTATTTCTCCGTAACAATTGAGTTATAAAAATACAGTGCTTTCAAGCTCTGTTTCTCTGTCTTGTTTTTGATATGCTCTAAATTACCCATACAAAACAACACATTTTTTGGCACAATGTTTTTATTAGTAAATACAAACTTTTCTCACGAGGACCAGAAGCATCATTCAAAGTATTCCTGTATTTTAGTGTGAAGAATGGAGCATTACTCTCTCTTTTCACAAACTTATTTTATCAATTGTGGTAAATAAGTAGAGTAACACATTAATAGACAGTGCTATAGTCTTTGAGATAAAGCTATTAGTTTATCAATTGGGAAACCATCTCATTTTGGAAAGTGGAATTCCTTGTTAGCCACTCATTTTCTTTCAATTCTTCTGGCAGGAAAAACGTGGCCTCCGAGAACTACGAGTACTTGAAAATCTAAAGAACACAATCTTTGAAACAAATGAACACGTTCTTCCTAAGTGTGAGCAGGCAATGCATGACAATCTGAATGAAGCATTCAAGAGATGTAAGCAAGCTGCTTCTTATTTCCCTTGTTGTATCATTTTGAGGAATAATATAAATAGTTTGGGTTCAGAATGTAATTTGTGGAAAAATTACCGTCCTTGGATAAATTTTCTACCATTTATGTGCTTTTTTCTCATTTCTGTGAAATTTTAAAAGGGAAACAACAGGGACATTTTTTGCTATTTATTGGTCCAGCCAACACAGCTCTTGCTAAGGTTACATTAAAGCTTTTTGTTGACTTGAGTAGAAGCTATTTCAGCTCAATCTTTTACAACTCACTTAGAAACAGGATGGTGCTCCATGTTGGCTAAAGCCATGGACAAAATTTCGATTTTCTGGTTTGTTGCAAGCATGCTGTGGTGTGACCTTCAAGTTTCTTAATTTTCCCACAGGAGAGCATAATACTGTCTCCTGTGATTTAAAACAAAACTTGCTCACGTATAGATATGAAATGTGCTATTATTATTATTATTATCTTTAGTCATAAATAGGGTAGTAGTAATAATTCTTGTACGCTAATCCTAGTTTCATAGTTATAACCACCTAATATATTTTTTATTGCTCAGATTGCTCAGATTTTTTTTTTCCTTACTCTTTCACCAGGATAGCTTCTCAAAAAGATATTTCAGGGGAGAGTGGCTATATAGCTTTAGCTGCCAAATTTATGCAGTTGAAACATGCCAGTGTGGGTTTTGTTATATTTTCTGTATAGCATGTTGTATAAGCATTTAATTTCATGTAAAGGCTGCATATGTCAGATGCCATATAAATAATAACAAATGGTAGATGACACACAAAACGATTGCAGGATAATATTTGAAACTTAAAATTTAGTCATGGAAATAAGGCATATGTTGTAACACCTTCTAAATGGGGTGAACCTGTGATACTACTCCCTGACTTTCTAACGATCAGCTGTGCAATACATCGTTAGTAATAGAATCACAGAATGGTTGAGGTTGGAAGGGATCTCTGGAGGTCATTTTGTCCAACCTCCCTGCTCAAGCAGGGGCAGCTAGAGCCAGTTGCCCAGGGCTGTGTCCAGTGGGTTTTGAATATATTTACAGATGGAGACTCTACAACCTCCCTGGGCAGCCTGTACCAGTGTTTGACCACCCTCACAGGAAAAAAGCATTTTCTTGTGTTCAGATGGAATCTCATGTGTTTCAGTTTGTGCCTACTACCTCCTCTCCTGGCAGTGAGCACTGTAGAGAAGAGTCTGGCTCCCTCATCTTCATTCCCTTCAACCAGATCTTTATTCACATTGATGAGATCCCCCCTGGGCCTTCTTTTCTCCAGGCTGAACAGTCCCAGCTCTCTCAGCCTCTCCTCACATGAAAGATGCTCCAGTCCCTTAATTGTCTTTGTAGCCGTGTGCTGGACTTGCCAGTCCATCTCTTTCATTTACTGGGGAGCCTAGGAGTGGACACGCTACCACAGGTGTGGCCTCACCAGTGCTGAGCAGAGGGGAGGGATCACCCCCCTTGACCTGTTGACAGTGCTCTTCCTAATACAGCCCAGGATGCTGTTGGCCTTTGTTTATTGCTGCGAGGCTGTGTTGTTGGTCCTCAGTGTGTATTGCTGCCTAGGCTTATTCCTCCCCAGATGCAGGACTTGTCATTTCCCCGCATTGAACTTCATGAGATTCCTCTCAGCCCAGTTCTCCAGTTGCTCAAGGTCCCTCTGAATGGCAGCACAACCATATAACGTCAGCCACTTCTCCTGGTTTTGTATCATCTGCAAACTTGCTGAGGGTGCACTCTGCTCCAGCATCTGTGTCACTGATGAAGATGTTAAACAGTATCAGCCACAGTGCTGACCCCTGGGGTAAACCACTAGTGACTTGCCTCCAACTTGACTTTGTGCTACTGGTCACAGACTTTAGACTTGGCTGTTCAGCCAGTTTTCAATCCATCTCACTGTCCCCTTACCTAACCCATACTTTGTTAGCTTGTCTATGAGGATGTTATGGGAGACAGCGTCAAAAGCCTTACTGAAGCTGTGACAAACAACATTGCCTGCTTTCCCCTCATCTGCCAAGCTAGTCGCTGCGTTGTAGAAGACTGTCAGGTCAATTAAGGATGATTTCCGGTTTGTAAACTTATGCTGACTACTCCCGATCACCGTCTTCTCCTTCATGTGTTTGGAAATGCTTCCAGGAGGACTTTTTTCCCTCACCTTTCCCAGGATTGAGGTGGGCTGATTGGCCAGTAGTTCTCCGGATCTTCCTTCTTGCCCTTCTTGAAGATAGGAGTCCAGTCTTCAGAAACCTTTCCCAGTTGCAGTGACCTTTCAAAGAGAGAGAGTGGCCTCGCAGTGACATCAGCCAGCTCCCTCAGCGCTTATGGACGCAACCTGTCAGGCCCTGTGGACTCAAATATTTCCAGTTTGTTTAAGTGCTCCCTAAGCTGGTCCTCCTCCACTGAGGGTAAGTTGTCTTTGCTCCAGACTTTCCTCTGGTCTCAGGGGCCTGGGATTCCTGAAGGCTTATCTTTATAGTAAAGACTAAGGCAAAGAAGGCATTGAGTACCTTGGCCTTTTCCATGTTCTTTGTTACCAGTTCCCTGCCCCATTCAGCAGAGGGCCTGCATTTTCCCTAGTTTTTCTTTTGCTGTTTACATACTCATAGAATCCTTACTTGTTGCCCTTCGCATCCCTCGCCAGATTCAATTCCTGATCTACCTTGGCTTTCCTAACCTTGTCCCTGCACGATCGGACAGCAACTCTGTACTCCTCCTGGGTCACCTGCCCCTGCTTCCACCTCCTTATACACCTCCTTTTTAAGTCTGAATTCAGTTAGGAGCTCCTTGCTCATCCATACAGGCCTCCTGCCACCTTTGCTTGATTTCCTACTTGTTGGGATGGACCTTTCTTGAGCTTGGAGGAGGTGATCCTTGAAAAGGGTGCTATGTCCCTTCTGTTACCATCATCCCAGATCCTTGGTTTGCCTACCCTATCCCCAACTTCTTTACTTTTTTTTTTGAGGAATCGCTCCCTCACCTGTCATTTCTAGTTTAAAGCTGTCCCTACCAGGTTGGCCAGCCTGTTGGCAAAGGTACTTTTGCCCTGTTTAGTCAGGTGGATCCCATCTCTTCCAAGCAGCTGTTGATGCTCAGAATGGGTCTCATGGTTGTAGAAACTGAAACCCTGCTGCCAACACTGACTGTGCAACCAGCTGTTAACCCCAAAGATCCATCAAGTCTCCCTCACCAGGAAGGTTGAGGAGAACATTACCTGGACCCCCATGCCTTTGACCACCGTCCCCAGATCCCTGTAGTCATTCCTGATATTTCTTAGGTCACCCTGCAGTACCACTGGTGTCTACATGGAAAAGCAGCAGGGGTAATAGTCCGAGCCTCAGTAGCCTTTCTATAACGTCCTGAATGTGAGCTCCTGGCAAGCAGCAAACCTCCCTAGATGACAAAGCATACCGACAGGTGGCGAGCCTCCGTCCCCTGCCGTAGGGAGTCTGCTGTAACTATCAGTTGCCACTGTCTTCTAATGGTCCTGAGTGGCTCGGGCTCAGCCACCAGATGCTCCAATTCATGGTGCTCCCAGCTCCTCGTCAGCTACGAGGGCAGTGAACCTGTTCTGTAACCAGAAGTCCTCAGGGGGGCAGGAGCCTGCCTCCTTGTGTGAGAAGTCACCACTTGCTTTAAGATGATGATAAAAAAGTAAGGTATTTGTCGATACTAGGATGTGTTAGTGGGAGAAATTACTGCTTCGGGGAAATTAGTGTATTTAATTCTGCATTAATTAAGTGTTAAGTAAGTTAGGAAAAAAACCTGCGTAGGAATACAGTTCTTACTTCCACTGACAAGTTTTTCTGGGCTTAGTCTCATGACAGAAGAGGCTGGCTCCAGCATAAAGATGGTCTTCATGTAGACTGTTTATACTAAATCACTTTTTACATTTGATGGGGAAAAAATAAGAAAAAACCCCAAAAACTAAAACATAGAGCTTGGTCACCTGTTTCTGCTTACTGACTTGAGAGTTTTTTTGATGTCTTCTGAGGTGCTGAGTAGTGCACTCTAGCTTGTCAGCAACACTAAGGAATATGGACACAAGAGAACCTAGCTGCCTTTCTCTTTTTGGCTTCTAGAACGTACAAGGGCTGAACTCAGTGGTATGCCTATATACAGTTATCAATGTAAAGCATTTTCTGCAAGTACAGACAAATCTTTTTTGTGCAGAGTTAAGTGGCACAGTGGAATATAACCTTTGACTTGCAACGGCCTCATGTCTTTTAAATCCCTTTCAGGGGAGTTTCTCTTTGATTTAGAACAGCACGCTGATTTACTGTAATTTGTTATTTCAGTGCAAGCTGCCAACGATATGATCCATAGACTCCAAGAGAGGGAGCATGAAGAGATGAAGGTAAAGGATGGATGGATAGATTTTTATAATGTGACCTAAGTAAGAGTCTTGTGCTTCTACAGCAAGTCTACATGCCTTCAGTATAGCACATATTTTTCTATACTTATATACTTGCAGTAAAACTTCGTTTGGGGTGATTTCTGCACTTATAAAATGCAAACTGCAGCAGCATATATGTTCTAGGACTGCAAAGTTAATGGATCGCTAGCTCTTCCTACAATCTCCTGATGTATGGAAACTATTTTTTTTGTATTTCCTTTGCTTTATTTTCCCTCCTAGTTCAGACTATAATATTTGTCACATACAGGGAAAGCTTAAATATAAAAAAAAATTTCTGTGGAACAAAAAACACCTACTAACCTACCAGAATGGAAATGTAAATCTTTCCTAGTTAGCCGAGAACATTGACCATATTATATATATTGCTTGTTGAAAAGGAAGTGTGTTTTTCACTTGTGGATAGGTTATTTAATGAAGGGCTATATTATAGGAACATGCGAATCATCGGAATCTTTTCAGTTGGCTACACTTTGCTCATTTGAAATACGTGTGCTCTGAATCTAAAATTTGGAAAATTATACAAGAAATTAGTTTCATGTTTTCCCATTACTCCTTCATGATTGTGTTCCTGTGTTATCTTTTTACTTGCAAAATGTTATTTATAATAATTTAGTTCAGAAAAACTGAAGACGTTTCTGTGGCCATTGCACAAAACAGGCTGCACATTGATTTATGTAAGCTGATAGTTGTGTTTTTCTTTCCTTTTTGTAATCGATGAAGATGGGCAGTCCGGTTGCAGTTGAATACTGGTACTGTGCGAATAGCACACTGCTGAACCCTGACAAAGGTCGCTTGTGTCTAACACTAGTGTAGATATTGGTAGAGAGCTTAAGTAGGAAATTCTTACAGTTCTGCTACTGTTTGTTTGAAGTAAAACTTTAATACAAAATTTTATAATTTATAAAATGAACAGTCACTTAATAAGAATGGTAACTATTCTTTTTTACAGTATTAGCTGTGTATTTCCACTCTTTTTTTTAATGTGCAGTGGAGCAATACTAATAGCTATTCAGGATTTGTAGTGGTTCTTTAAGCTTGTATAGTAAGACTTTTTGGCTTGAAACTTTCCAAATGTGAGTAGTAACAGGTAGGTAACTTTTTAAAATTATAGATAAAAGGTGTCACTGTAGTTCAACTACTTGAGGAGAAATTCTTTTTCCTTACTTTTCTTTCTGAAATCATGTGTTCTGAAAAAATAATGGGGTTTTGGTAAGATCGAGTGTCAAGTGATTCGTGTTAGCAGCCCTCAGTGAAATTAATTCAATTTCTGCTGAATAGAATGAATATTAAGATTACTTGCTTTACTAATTATCTTTTTTAGCAGTTCCTTTCAGCTACTGGTATCAGCCAAGTAACAAAAGGAAAATGATGTTGTCCCTACCACATTCTCACTTAGGGTGTAAAGTAATTTGTGATTACAGGAGTGTCACTGTGTCCTGGTTTTGGCAGGGATAGAGTTAATTCCCTTCCTAGTAGCTGGTACAGTGCTGTGTTTTGGATTTAGGAGGAGAACAATGTTGATAACACACAGATGTTTTCGTTGTTGCTAAGCAGTGCTTACACTAGCCAAGGACTTTTCAGCTTCCCATGCTCTACTGACTGAGAAGGCTGGGGGTGCACAAGGAGCTGGGAGGGGGCGCAGCCAGGACAGCTGACCCAAACTGGCCACAGGGACATTCCATACCATGTGACGTCATGCTCAGTAGATAAAGCTGGGGGAAGAAGAAGGAACGGAGGGGATGTTTGGAGTGATGGTGTTTGTCTTCCCAAGTAACCGTTACGTGTGATGGAGCCCTGCTTTCCTGGAGATGGCTGAACACCTGCCTGCCGATAGGAAGGAGTGAATGAATTCCTTGTTTTGCTTTGCTTGCATGCTCAGCTTTTGCTTTACCTATTAAACTGTCTTTATCTCAACCCACGAGTTTTCTCACTTTTACCCTTCTGATTCTCTCCCCCATCCCACCAGGGGGGAGTGAGTGAGCGGCTGTGTGGGGCTTAGTTGCCAGCTGGGGTTAAACCACGGCAGTCCTTTTTGGGAGCCAGGCAGGAGTTGAACCTACACTCTTCTGAAAGAAGCGTTCATAGAATCCCCTGTCTCGTTGAGTAGTCTTCCCATCCAGATCAGTAACATTTAGTTAGTAGTTCAAGCTGTGGATTACTTTAAGCTTGTGGGAGAAACTAGAGAAGACTTCCAAGATACTTTGTAAACCTGTTCTTGTGTACTATATTCTTATTTTTTTCTTTCTATTTTAAATAGTTTTATGTAGAAGGGTACAGGCTTATACTGGAAGCTACCTAGCACTTCCCATTATGGTCTTACCTCTTAATTGCTTGTAGCATGAACTAGTATGATAACATTTCTCAAAGCCCATGTCTCCCTCAAATGGTGGGGTTTTTGGTTTGGTTTTTTTTTGATGTATTTTTGTTTTTTGTTTGTGTTTTTTAATTTCAGCAAAAATATCCCAATTAATACTAAAAACAAAGTTTACTGAAAAATTTGATGTTTTTACAAATGTTAATTTTTTGCTGACAGTAAAACAAGGATAGAAATAAATACAACCAACTTACGTGAGTCAGTACTGTATACAAGAAGGCTTTACTATCTTTCACGTTCAAGCAGTATGCACTATTGAGTGAAAAAATGGTTTCACAATCAGATTAGATTTTTTCCAAATAACTAATGTCTGAATTTAGGTGTTGATATAAAAGAAATATGAAAGACATCACTGCCAAAATATGTAAATTTGCTAACACACCAAAGGGAATTCCCAGAACAGGAATTAATAAGGCAGCAACTATGTTTGTAGTTCAGACAAGCTTTGGTTTATATCTAAACCAAATTATGAAACTTTAACTCAAAACTATTTTCAACTTTTTATATGAACATGAAAGCTGAAAATCTTCCAAATTTAGTGATGTCTAAATATCTTATTAAAAAAATTACTCATAAAAGTAGCAGGCATTGTTATAAACATAGAACAGATTCTAAGCTTAGCTTGAGTTGCCCAAACCCTTGTATTTATAAAGTTATACTGAAAGACAGAAATTGAGGACAAGAATTCAGGTTACGTGTGAAAAGTGAAGTTTAACAGCTTGCTGTGGTTTATGTTCTGTTGGGTGACTGAAGGAGCTTCTAGCAGAACAGCTGAAATACTGTTTGGAGAAGAGGAATTGCTGAAAGAATGGATAACCAGCAATCAAAAACAGGACAAAGCTGTATCAGTCTGGTCTGGAGCTGGAAACTTTAGAGGAGGATAGAGCTGGAGTTCTAAGAGTGTTGGGGGTGAGGAGATGATTCTCTGATTAAACAAACAAACAAACAAACAAAATCTATCCAAATTTTGCCAAATTAACAGCCATGGAGAAATACCATTTGTACTACCTTGTAGATCTTTTCAGGTGGGGTAAAAATGTTTTGTTCTGTGCAGTAGATGATAGTAAGTGCTAGTCAGTAACACAGATAGTAAAAGCCTAAAGCATAATGTACTTTTGCTGACAGTTAAACGATCTTTTGGTTGAAATAGAAATCTACAGCATGGATTGTCTAATTCTTAAAACATTACAATTTATAGCTAATTATTGAGACTCTCTTTTCTTGGTTCCTGGCTAAATATTATACCGATACCATACAATATCATGAATTACCTAAGCCTTCCTCTTGGCTCAGGTACATCTGTCTGCGTGCTTTAGTTCATACGGCTATTTTCCCATGTTGCAAAGGTCATGAGGTTTTACCTAAGAACAAAATGTGTTGTTCTGAAGCCTGAACATGGTATCATAATACTGGCTTCTGTCTTGTTATCATGCACTGGTATATTTATATAATTAAATAGCAAAGCAAATTCATTGACACTTCCTGACTGGAAGAGGAGAACAGTGGGACTTTATTTGTTTTCTGAGATGGCTATGCTGGGCTTATTAGGTGCTGTTTTCTAATTTATAAATAAGTCTGACTTAAGGGGCAGACTTAATCAAGTCTGACAGAAAGAACTTGTGTTCTTTCTTTTTGGTTGGTTGGTTTTTTTACTTGTAAGTTTAGACTATAGTTATTTTACAGATTTTTGTTTTGTTTGTTTTAGCAGTCATTTTAAATGACAAAAGGTAGGAATTAAAATTAGGCTATACTCTGAAAAGCTGTTCTATGAATGTGTACCATTTTTCATGTTTGTATATGCTGTTCTTGGTGATATTTTGTTAGTTTGCAAGTTACAGTTTCTCCGGTTGGCAGCCCTGGAAACAAAAGAATGAAACCTAAAAATCAAGATACCTGTTTCTGGATTTTGAATCATTACCAGCAATCCAAAATTTGTAATTAGAAGTTTTCAGCAATCTGGGAGTTATGTAAATCTTTATTTCATTTTAAGTGTTTTGCTGACTGTGCATGGGCCAGAATTTATTTCAATTTATCTTTTACATAGTGGGGTTGGTCTTGCAAAGTTCCAAGTTTAAAAGTAATGAAAATTAACACTGAATTACTATTCTTCCAAATATATTTTTTTTAAAGGAGAAAAAGGGATTACTTTCTCATGCAACTGTACCTGCATTTTCAAACCTGTAGGCATTATTTCCTTCTTTATGACAGTAAAAAATACTAATTTTAACAGATCAGAATTTATTTATTACTACTGCAAGTGTTTTCTGGACTTCAGAAAAACCAGTTCTTCCACCTTCCTGAAATATGAACATGTACTTATTCAGAATGTCTATTATATTTTTGTGTTCTGTGATAAGATGGAAGTGCTTCCTAACTGAGCATCAGTATGCAAAGGCAATTTCAAGTTCTTAGAATCACAGAATCGTTTAGGTTGGAAAGGACCTTTAAGATCATCACGTCCAGCCGTTAACCTAACACTGCCAAGTCCACCACTAAACCATGGCCCTAAGCACCACATCTACACGTCTTTTAAATACTTCCAGGGTTGGTGACTCAACCACTTCCCTGGGCAGCCTGCTCCAATGCTTGACAACCCTTTCGGTGAAGAAATTTTTCCTGATACCCAATCTAAACCTCCCCTGGCACAACTTGAGGCCATTTCCTCTCGTCCTATCGCTTGTTACTTGGGAGAAGAGACCGACACCCACCTCGCTACAACCTCCTGTCAGGTAGTTGTAGAGAGCGATAAAGTCTCCCCTCAGCCTCCTTTTCTCCAGGCTAAACAACCCCAGCCCCCTCCGCTGCTCCTCATAAGACTTGTGCTCTAGACCCTTCACCAGCTTCATTGTCCTTCTTTGGACACGCTCCAGCAGCTCAATGTCTTTCTTGTAGTGAGGGGCCCAAAACTGAACACAGTATTCGAGGTGCGGCCTCACCAGTGCCGAGTACAGGGGCACGATCACTTCCCTACTCCTGCTGGCCACACTATTTCTGATACAGGCCAGGATGCCATTGGCCTTCTTGACTACCTGGGCACACTTCCAGCTGTTGACCAATGCTCCCAGGTCCTTTTCCACCAAGCAGCTTTCCAGGCAGTCTTCCCCAAGCCTGCAGCGTTGCATGGGGTTGTTGTGACCCAAGTGCAGGACCCGACACTTAGCCTTGTTGAACCTCATACAGTTGGCCTTGGCCCATTGATCCAGCCTGTCCAGATCCCTCTGTAGAGCCTTGGTGCTGTCTGCAAACTTACTGAGAGGGCACTCGATCCCCTCCTCCAGATCATTGATAAAGATATTAAACAGAACTGGCCCCAGTACTGAGCCCTGGGGAACACCACTTGTGACTGGCCACCAACTGGATTTAACTCCATTCACCACAACTCTCTGGGCCCGGCCATCCAGCCAGTTTTTTATCTAGCGAAGATTACGCCCGTCCAAGCCATGAGCAGCCAGTTTCTCCAGGAGAATGCTGTGGGAAACAGCATCAAAGGCTTTACTAAAGCCTAGGTAGACAACATCCACAGCCTTTCCATCATCCACTAAGCGGGTCACCTTGTCATAGAAGGAGATCAGGTTAGTCAGGCAGGACCTGCCTTTCATAAACCCATGCTGACTGGGCCTGATCACCTGGTTGTCCTGTATGTGCTGCATGATGTCACTCAAGATGATCTGCTCCGTAATATGTCTCTTAATGTGTCATAGGTCACCTATGGGTGCCCAGCGACTGAAGGTCTTTGGATTATTGTTTGACTTGGAAGTTAAGATATTTGACATGAGTCATTGACTTGATGAATTCGGATTTATAAATATATGTATGTATATATAGAAATGACAGTGTTACTCTTTTCAATCTACTCAATAACCAAGCAGATAGAGGGTGTCTGTTCCTTTGAAACAACTGACTAAAAAAGCATGTAAGAATAATAAACTGTTTTAATATTCAGGATAGTTATTGGCATCAGTTATCTAGAACTTAATTACTCAGTGTATAAGGAACTGGAAATAGGTCTCCACTGTCAGGGTAAATGCCATAAGCAAAAGGTTTGCAGTTCTCTCTTTTCGCTTGCTCCGGGGAATACATCAGGTTAGGGAAACTGTAGAGATTGATCCCACAGTATTCTCTAGCCCTGTAATACCAAGGCTGTCTTGTGAGTTGGGATATGTGAATTAGATTTTTTTAAGTAAAAAGATATTTTATCATGTATCTCTAACATCTCAAAACATGGACTATTCTGCATATTCTGCATATGGCTGGCTTTTTTACCTTGTAAATGCAGATTACAATTTTGGAGGACCGATAATTCACTAGAATATACTTTTTCTATTAGGAATGAATTTTTTTTTTTTAAACCTAAACCACTGAGACCTGGTAACATGTTTGAGGTTGCTCAGAATGCTGTTAAACCTTTCCTGAATGCAAAATTTCTGAGAACATGCAAAAGCTGGAGTGTGAATTACTAACAATTATTATATTCATGATAACTTGTTTTTAACTTACAAAAGAATTATTGGAGCGTCACTGAGGTGATACAGATCTCTAGAGATCAATCATTCTTCTTACTGTTGTCATACTTGTGTCGGCAAGCTGTAGGAGATACCTAGAGCCTTAACTTTTTGTTTCAATTCTCAGTTCACATTTAGCAAGAGAAGGTATGTATTTCAGATTGCTCCTCTTAAATGATGTTCACATGCTCTTTTCTACTCAGCATGAGTTTAAATGTGCAATGAGTTAATGCTTCATAACTAAGGATCCTGACGCTTAAGATAGCAGCACCAATTTGTATTAATATTTAAATTGATTGAGATTATTTCTTCGGTTTTAAGTAGCCAGACTTTGAGGAGTGAGAAATGTAATACAACATTGGAAAGCTTCCTAAAAACAAATTGATGGAAAATAACCTGAAATTCTGTTATCTGAAAATGAAGATGTTATTTTCCTCATCTTTACAAAATCACCCTAGAAATTAATTTGCCAGGCACACTATCAAATTCTGTGTGTATTGTTTTCTGGAAAACAAACTTGTTGCAAATCTATAAATTTGGAAATTATGAATTGATAGTATAAAATACACTCAGTATTGTCTCTACAGATCACTAATATACTTAATTATGTTGACTTTTGGAAACTGTTTGCTTTTTGAGAGTGACTGTTGACTTAACCAATGCAAATCCATGCCAAGATGTCTGTACATCTTGAAAAGCTTTGTATTTTGAAGATTTTTCATGACTGCCAATGGCATATTTAACAAGAGAGATTATTTTGTCTACCTATATGGACCTCTATGCTTTCTAGCTGTGCTACAGCTACAACTACAGTTCGGGCACAATATTTTTTTGCATAGTGTCTTGATTTCATTAGTTTTTCCTCCTGTGTGTCATGGTCAATTAAATAAAGCAGTGAAGTTAATAGCACTGGATATGAAAAGGATGCGATAGGAGTGGAGAGCATTGTGGTAAGAAAGCACCATATAGGGCAAACCTGAAGGGTACTTGCAGAGCTACAGTGTGAAAGTCATCTTTCTGTGCTGAGAAACTGAATCTTTCGGGGGTTGGAGCGCTAGGTGTCTATGTCCTGCATGGGAGCCTGGATCCTCAAGAGCCTGTTAGTGATGTTCTGCTAAGTGAAAGGCTGAACTACTGTAGCAGCTGTTACGAGACAGCAGAGAGGGCTTGGATGAGGGAAGCCTTTTAATACCTTAGCTCCAGGGATAGTGTCTGCTGCAGCTTGGGTCTTGCAGTTGGATATGTGCGTAGGAGGGAGCCTGTCTTTGGTCAGGATTTTTCTCTCATATTGTTCTGTGATGCCTAACGAGATTGAAGTGTCCATTGAAGCTTATCCCACAGCTATAGCATTCATAGGTCTCTCCTGCGTGGATTCTTTAACTTCCAGTAAGAAGCAAGTTTACACTGCAACATATGCTTTGGTTGAAAGATCTGTATCCTAAGGCAGGCATCCATTAAGAATCACACTTCGTTATTTTTGCTGTTCACACAGCTATTCGTCTGGTAGGAATAGGAGTATTGGTTTCAAGATTATGACTGTCTCGCACACACAAACATATCCACTCAGCAGCCGTCAGTGTTAATGGTCTGAAAGTGCTGCTGAGAACAGCTAGGTTTGAATTTTTTTTCTAGGAAGGAGAGCTGCTGTGCCCAAGGTGCACACTGAGCTTCTACAGTGGGGTTTTCCAAATCATTACCAAGGTGGGAGAGCAAAAAGAGTATTCAAGTCCTTGGTGTCTTTTAGTTGGTATTTCTTGTCATTCTTACTTGCTTACTCTAGCATGTCTTAATTTTATTTTTCTGTTTTCTAAAGTGTTTATTCATATCTGCAACTTTTTACTTTGTTAAAGGTGTAAATTGCAATTATATGGAGTTACTTTATTTCCAACATAAATCTTACTCTATAAAATTAGTTACTATTTCAGTAGAATGCTGCTTGCCTTTATATATTTAAAGAATAAGCTCTTAGAGCAATTGCTTCTCAGTACTCAACTGTTTAAATTTTTATTTAGGCATACTGTACGTAGCCTAGCTGCTAATATGCCTTTATTTCACAATGTCACTTCTCTTGCACCAGAACAAGCTAAAGACTGATTGAGCAGGGGAAGGCAAGATGTTTTCTGGGAGAAGAAAGGAGTTAGACCACAGGTTTTTGATAGACTAAATTTAGCTATCTCATGTTCTATAAATGTCTTCAGTTGTTTTACCAGGTAAATTATTTTATATCCTTGGGTAGAAATGGTGCAATGGAAGATGAAAATAGCAAGTAGCAACATGAGTTTCATGTTCCTTGCAAACTACTCTTGTGAGGAGCATGGGTTAGTCTAGCTGAAGTGTGGTTTGGGTAGGTGCTGTGTAATCCTGTCAGTAAGCGTATGAGGCACTGACAGTTTCAAAACCTATTGAATATGAAGTAGTGTACAGGTCAAACTAGTAGTGTACACCAGTCTATTTTGTTAGTAGCTGATATTGCATCTGTTGCAAACAAATTGGATCTTGGCATAATGTTGTTACAATGTATATAAAATGCTGGATGGCAAAAATGGTATATTTAACCCACAATATGTGATCTTAAAGAACACATAGAGTGTGTTGAAGAATACGTGAATGGGTTCCCATTGCCTTCAATTGACAAAAATGCCAGATGTCTGTTGAAGCTGTGTGATAGTATTTATTTCTACACAGAAGTACTGTACATAAAAAATAATCATTGCTAATATATTAAAAAGGAGAAAAAAGGATAATAAAAGAAGGATGAATACTCTCTTCTACTGAGAGACGGAGCAAATACAAGAACAACTGCCTAGATTTATTGTGACTTCAGCACTTATATTATAAGGAGGCCAGACTGTTAATACTGCATGCAAGCAATCCACAGAGGTACATCTCATTTTGACATGCATATTGGATGTGTGTATGATCTCTCTTTCTAGATAGCTAGATTTATGGGGTTTTTGTTTGGGTTTTTTTTTCCAAGATAAGAGAGTGAAAGGAATCAGACTTACCAGAAACCAAGCAGTGTGAAAGTATAAGGGGAAAAATAACTTATTTATAAAGGAAGACATTAATCACAGTGAGAGCTAGCTGGCTAAAGCAGAAACACAAACTGCCAGTTTAAAAACATTGAATATCCATGTTATATTCTATTTCACTCTTTCCTTTTAGTGTTAGAGGCTTTTCATCAAGACTAGTATCTGATGACTATGGTGAACATAAGCATTGTGGGAAGATACAAGTGTGGTTTGCTTCTAGTTTTAAAAATGTATTCAAGAATGTAAAAAATACTTTCGTTTCAACAAATGAGACATTCAAGGGGAAAGTAGCAAATGTCAAGAAAAGAGGAGCAATATGTTGAAGGGTTGGCTGACACAATTTATACATGTTTTATTAACCATCATAATTTGTTGTGAAACATAGAAGCATGCTATTTACATGTATTTAGCATAAAACCTCAAATGTTGTCTTGACTGTTGCAGTGGATCCTTTAAGCTCTAGTAATGCATATATACCTAAATAATGGACGTACATAACTCTCTAAAATTTTATTTTGTCTAGCACTCTCAAATATGAAATATAGTGGGCCTAGAATTTTCCTCATAAATCAGCTATGGTAATGCTTCCAGTGCATTTTTAATCTGTATCATATATAATACAGGCCTGCCTGTGCTTGCTGTACTAGATGCAGATTCGTGGTTCTTTTAAGACTACTTAATTGAAAATTAGATGCATTTTATTTAAGTTATTTCTCTTTTGATTACTTTCAGAACAGTGGACTCCCTGAGTCTGTTTGTGTCAGTAGGCACCTTCTTTCTGTGTGAACACAAGAAAAGAAAAAAAAAAAACAAAAAAGCAGCATCCATTTACTGATTTTTTTTGTTTGTTTGTTTGCTTTGTTTCGTAACTAAGGGGCTAAGAACACTGAATACCATGTTCCCAAAATCAGAAGTTCATTTTAAAATAAAATCTTTGTGAGATAATACATATTTATATCAGCTGCTTACAGTACTTCTAACATTGTCAGTAGTCAGAGGAGCAAATAATGCATCAAGTGTGATCTTTAGAAACTAACAGAAGCGAACTAGGCGAACTGGTAACTTTAAAGTGTCTTTTTATTTATTTAATTAATTTTCACCAGACTGTAGCATAGAAAAGCCATTGTTGCTAATGCTATCGCATTAATACTATCGTAGACAGTTTACCCTTTGTTTTGGATTTGACTATACTTTATAAAAATAAATGTTTTCTTTTTAGTTTCACCTTTTCAGATGTCTTCTTGCCAGTTTCACTTTCCTCTACTGAAGTAAAAGCCCAGTTTCTCTGATACTCTAACATTATGTAGATCTCATTCAACCCTCTGTTTTAATCTGGAAACGGTTGTTAAAACTTCCCATTTTCCTCCTCTCAGCTTCAGGCGGACAAGCTGATGGCTCGTGAAGAGAAGTGCGTAGCCCACTGGGAGGAATTGATGAAAGAACAACGAAACAAACAAGCAGAGGTGGACGAAGAGCACAGAAAAGCTATGGAGCGCCTCAAAGAGCAGTATTCTGAGATGGAGAAGGAACTGGCCAAATATGTTTCTTTTTAAGACTTTTCTTTTTTAATAATGCTGGGTTTGTGCCAATACTCAGTTGCTTCTGACTTGAATTGAGATTATTTTGGAAAGCTGAAACATGTAAGAAAAAAGGAGAATTTCCTCTACAGGTTTGGTATGGGAAGAAGAGGTTTGCATACTTTCAACTTAAGTGCCTATCTCTGCTTGTTTTGTTCAGGGCAGGTAGAATGCCAGTATTTCTTCGTTTGTTGGAAGGTGGACCTGGAAATTACATTGTGTGACTACATCAGCTCAGGGAGTTGCAAACTAGAATTCTCTCCCATCTGCAGAGAGTATCACATCGTTTGGGAAAACAGAGACTAATGTAATACTAACTATCCCAGTGTGCAGCCACAGCCCTTTCCCAAAAAGTAGGTGTAACGGGTTCCAGCCATAGTTAGCTGAGAATTCACTGGGAAAACCGTAAATCCTGTTCATAGATTTCAGGAGAACCAACTTGTTTTATGGAATACTTTACTTTGAAGCTTTAGCAATGAAAGATCTCAACAGAGTTCTAAATCCAGTTGTAATTCCAACTTTTGGGTTGTATATTCAGTATTATGAAGTAGAGCTGAGACATAAATGGTTTTTGCGAACGTAGAAGTGGCTAAGTGAGCTTGGACAACAATTTCTTTTCTCTCCCTGTAAATGTCTCAGGCCTCTCTTTTTAAGCTTTACTGTTCTACGCAAAGCCAAAACAAGCTCAAAAGTAATTATGAGAAGCATATCGGTCTTTGCATTAGCTTTGTAGCTAGTACAGTATTTACCTTAATTATTTGACATGCTGTTGGTTTACTTAGGATAAGCTCGTCAGAATTTTATGAAGCAATTGAGGAAAGATTTTTGTTTCTTTATCAGCATAACAAATGAGCAGATTAATGGTAAAGCGCCTGTAGTGCTGATCTGCTTTCTTAACTAACTTACTCTTACGGGTACCTGAAGCTCCTGTATTGCTTTCTTTTATTTAAATCTTGCATTTCACAGCAGTGTAACTGAAGAAGTTAACTTAATCAGGTCATTAACCAAGCAAAATGAGACGTAGTACCTTAATGAAATTTGCTGCAAGCTAACCGTTAGTACAGGAAATATCTTTCCATAATTTAGCTGGTGTCCAATATAGAATGGAAACAGGTAAAAATAAACAGAGTTTACCCTTTACCTGTATTGCAACAGTAATATGCCAACAATGGTTGCTTGTGTAAGCTTATGGCTTGGTGTCAAGGCTCCGTTCCTGGCAGCATGTTGATAGTGTGATTAAAGTTAGTAGAGGAGATGGAATGAGTATTTGAGATTTCTTTCAATAACACTGAATTCCTGCCAAGCTGCTCTGCCGCTACTGTAGGCCCAACAGCTTCATCAATCATCATCATGTATCTGGACTGAAAAGAGGACTTGACGACACTGGGGCACGCTGGAATGTTGTTAATTCTCTGTTGTGGATGGAAAAAACGTAGATGTCTCAGAAGTATCCCACACATGAAAAATAGGAAGGCCTCTTTTAGAACAACCCCTGTTTGAATAGAAGGTGACCTCTGTAATGTTTTTCAGCTTATGTACCCATGATGAATGTTGTAACTAAGCTCAGACTTCCATGTAAAAAGAAAAAGTTAGTTCTTGCCTGTCTTTAGAATTGGGTGTGGAATAGTTTTGATTGTTTTGAGCACAGACTGAAAACGGCTTCTCTCTTACCAGATTATTTGATGTATATGCGCTCAAAGACCAAATATCTTTATAACAAAATGCATTTAACTGCATACTGAATTCATTTTTATTTTTGCACTGATAATTTTTATTAAGATTTCGATATCTAATTAACTGTGCACTGGAGCTGTAGATTTTAGTATTTTGTCAATTTGAGGGCTCTTAAGCAATGATACAAGTGTTGCAAGTTGGATATTCACTGGAAAATAAAGCGGCGTTTCCAAAATCTGCTGGGATGTGTGCTCCTGATTCTTTGGAAAGCTTCTAAATACTAACACTGCAAATGTGTTCCTCTTTTAGAATGACAGAGGTATTTTTATGCTGAAGATCATTTGAAAACACTTTTCTTCGTAGTCTATATCTGCCTGTTGGCCCACTCTTACTCATTGTGGGGTCTACCTGAAAACTATCCGTTGCCGAATTATTTTATTTAGTAACTTTCACTTTTTTAATATGATACGCTGTAGGTTTTGAGGTACTTGGAAATGCTTAATTGTCTTTGAAGCAACTTGCCAACGTTTACAGGAAAACCTACTTTTTCTGTCCAAATGCTTAAAAAACAAACAAATGTGATGTGTTTAATATTATCTCAAAACAGGACACACCTGACGGATAAAAAAGATTCCCATCTTCAGCAGTTTTTCAGCAAGGTGGGACTGTGGTCTGTCTGGACACAGTAGTGCTCCACAGTGCGACTTGCTTTGTAAGATTCAAATTCTTGTCATTCAACAGTCTCTGCCATTTGGGAGAAATAGAAAAACGAAACGTTTAAAAGTTGGGTTTTATGTCATTGGTGCATGAAGGAAGTGTTTTACCTTGCAGTATTTACATGACTGAATTTTGTAGTCTTAAAAGTCTTGAGAATTTATTTAATCCCCGTTAAACTCAACAGAAGTCTGCATTGGATTCCAGTAGGAGCTGGAAAGGGTCCTCAACGCTTCAGTTAACTTCGAGTATGGCAGGTGAGTTTCGCAATCCCTCTTTGTACCAGACTATGCATGTAACTTTTTGGTTAACTATCCGCGCTGTTTATGATACTGAACCGTAGGTTTAACTGTTCTTCTTTGTAACCGGAAGTGGGTTTGGATGTCGTGTAATCGCTGGAATATTTTCTTAGTCTTTCTGTTCTAACGAATACATAGCAAGGAACGGGTATCTTCCTTGGAACTGCTGCATGAAGTCTGCTGCTGCTGAATTTAGGAGTAATAACGAACTGAGGAACTGAAGAAATACTTAAGGGTTTGTTTTGTTTTTAACTGCTGTGTTTTAACAATGAACCTATGTGCTGTTCTCCTTGGAATGTTTTATATCTGAGGCCCACCACATTTTTTTAATCTCAGGAAGGAGGGAGAAAGCTGATTTATTTGCTCTTACTCGGCTTCTTTCTGTGCTAACACTAGGTAATAGTTTTTATAGAAAAATTCCCGGCTGGAACATTGCATCTTCTCTGATATTTTAATTTATGGCTTGTTAAATCTTTCCTCAAAAACTGGGGAGTTCTTTTCAGTAGTCAAATTAAATAGCAAATACGTGGCATACTCAGCCAATGAATTGAATCATACGTAGTTCACTTCTGAGTTGAAAAACATCCTATGGCTCAAGGCTATGGATTTTGAGATTTACAAATACTCCCCAGTAGGTGTCGGTGCAAGCCTGAGAAGGAAAGTTAGAAAGCCTGGTTTTATATGAGGTATCGACTGTAAATGCTTATGTTCAGTTGTAATACAGTATTTTGTATAAGTACAAGACAATTTGTGGATGAAACCACATGCTTTTAAATAAAAAATGACGCAACTTATCAGCAGCATTTTGCCCCATTAGTCCTCAAAAAAGCTTACAACAGGTCACTTCTAAAATTATTTATGTAATGTGTGCTGATCTGAACAATGTTGTCTGCAATACTTATGGATTCTAATTCAGATTTATTATAATTTGAAGTTAGACTCAGTGTCAGAGATTAAAACCTTCAAGAGCTGCATTCTTACACTGCTGTCCACGTTAGTGGATCGGGTTTTCTGAAGGTTTGAGGCAAAAGTTTGTGCTTATGGATAGAGATTGTGCCAAAATAAAAAAAATGGGGACTTGTGCAAAAAGTTCTGTGAACGAAATTATCATACCACACACTTCTAAGCAAGCCAATTATTTTAGTTTTTTATAATTAAATGAACTTCTTAAACTAGTAAAGGTACAGCACGCTCAGTGCTGTTGGTCTAGCTTACGGTCTGTGTGTCAAGATACAGCAGAATCTGCAGAAAGATGGGAGTGCAGCTGCTGCAGTACAATTTTAATGAATAACACAGCTTTCATAAATAGTTTAGTCATAAGATTATTCAGAAATTCCAAATAACATAGACCTTTAAAAGAGAAGGGAGAAGTAAAAAAGGCTTAAATGTATTTTGCTGCAATTAACAAAGGGAGTTTTAGAAAAGATTTATTTCAACCCTTAGAAATACAGTACTCTATATGTATGTACCTTCCAGTTCTGAAGAGTGTACAGTATTATGTGCACTATCTTTGTAGTTTTATATCTAGTAATGAGCAAAGTAGAAACAAATTTATTCAAGAGAATGGTGAGCATTAGAAGGAAGAAAGGCTTGGGGAAGTCCTGCTAGGGCTTAAAGCTGTGGCTTTGAAAATCCGGGGCTCAGGTTTGTGCTTCCTAACTAGGAATCTAGCAGAGATACCCGCCTAGGTTTCAGCTTGCCTTCTTAAATGCTTTATCTGGGCCAAATCAGAACCTGGATGGCTCAAGATTTTTATTTAACATCATTTTACAGACGGTGAAGAAAAAGCTGACCCTTTCAATATGAACTTGCAAGGCAATTGCACTGAAGGATGGATAATACTGTATTGTAAAACTGTCATTTAAAACAAAACCTTACATTTCCTCAGCCTTCTCCGCTAATGGCTCACTGGGTGGATACAAGGAGAGCTGCAACTGAGCATCATTGTGTTTTTTAACAGACACTGCATTTAACTTGATGTAATGGAAGTTGGTGAGAACCGAAGCGCTATTTAGGGCTTTCGCTTGTTAGTCGTTACTAACATTTTGACATAATCTATAGATTTATCCAGCATTTCATGACATACGGTCCCTATATTCTGTAATCTGGAGAAAAACAACCTTTGTTCATGCCGCAGCAAACGCTGCAGGACCTGGATAAGCATTTTGTTGTCTTTGAGTTAATTGTAAAATAAATTTGCGAGCTTGCTTTGCAAAGCTTGTGGGGTGGTACCTAGCCAGTGCTCTCCCACGCTAGGGTGTGCAGAAATGCCTCTTGCGGTAACGCGTTCTAGAATATGCACAGCACTTTTCAGTAGCTTTAGCTTTGGGAAAGTTAGTTCCGGATTGCTTGAGGTCATAGGAAGTCCTTTATGAGTGGACCCAAGTTTGTCCTTTCCAGATGTTTTTAGCCCTCATTAAATAAATTCCGGTTCCTGAAAATCCCCTCTCCAGATGGCTCTAAATCTGTTCCAATATTTACTATGTCACCTAGAAAGCTTCTAAGCTGAATTACATAAATAGGAAATACTGTGCATCCCTCCAGTGTACTGATTTGAAAGAAAATTGAGCGTGATTTAGAAAATATTTACTAAACAATGTTAAAAAATTGTAAAGTAGAATTAGAGTAGTACACCTAGTTAGCAGTTTGGTTTCAAACAACTAATTAGCGTTTGGAACCCTACGGAGGAATTATCCTTTAAACTACCAAAGTCTAAATGGTTCAAAATTTTTTTCAGAATAAGCAGCCCTCAAGACATCGCAACAGTGGAAAAGTTTTCTGGACTCAAGAAGCACTCGGAGGTAGTAGGACTTCAATATTTGTGTCCTGAGCAAGTTCAGAGGCGCTCCATGTGTTGAATTCATTGTCTGGGACGCCTTGAGCGCAGAATACAAATGCTGCGCAGATACCTAGTGTAGGACAGTACCTTTCTCTCGTTTTGTGTAAGGCTTTTTGCATGTCCGTGTATCCAGGAGAAGTGGGCCCAAACACCGGCTGCCATTTCTGGTTGTCGGAAACCCCCAAAACTATATATATGAATGTGGGGTGACCAGGATGTATTGTGTTTTGCAATTTTCTTGCAGCTGTGACTTGCAGGTGGTACAGCAAATGCAATTTCCTTTAAAACATCCATGAACAGATAGAATTTTATGTAATAAGGCTGTTTAATTATTGGCTTTTTGTTTCTTAGCCAGATGTGGAAGTAGGGAGGGGATGGATGATGCAGCCCCCTACATCGCGTTGCTGTACGATGGTAGTTGGTGTTTGTCACTGAGGTGGCAGTCACTATCACCACAGGATCACAAAATGCAAAATCTTTCTTCAGTTTGTTTGTTTTCAGAGGATGTAAGTCCTAGAGAAGTGTGTCGTGGTCAAACTGGAGCAAGAAAAGTCATAGCAGTTTCTGTCTGCTGTCCCTCTGTCCTTTGCAGCCTCTCCTGAAGAAGAAATAGTAGTTTCCTCTTCACTCTTTTTCAAGGCCCAATTTTACTTTTATCAAAAATTAAATTGCAATTCAACTGAGTTGAATTTTTGCCATTATCTTCACTCAAAATAGAGTAAGAGACTCCAGCTGAGCCTCTGTTGTTATGAGTTTCAGTGTTCATTATGTTTTGCCTGTCGACACGGAACTGGACTAAGACCACATACCTCTGCACGGAGGTTATCCAGCAGCTATTGTATTAGTGCTACTGTAGGTCATTGCCTCAGTATGGTCCCTTTGAAACGGCTACCATAAAGAGAAACTTTAGCTGAAAACTATTTCCAAATAATTTTCACACGGTAAGAAATTATTCTTCATATATGATGTGATTTCCACGTGCACCTTCCCTGTGCTTTCAAGTTCCCAGGCTAGTTTGTCCCACAGAATCCAATAAAAAAGTGTAATTTTTCCCTAGGGTCTTTTCTGGTCATGCTTGATATCACTTAACATAATGAGCTTTTTACTCCCACATCATAAAGGGTTTTGTTTTAGATTTCTTTTTTTTTCCTTCTTCAACAAAAAGTGTTGCTTACATCCCTTCTAAAGAATGCTCTTAGCTATGTGAAATGTGGACACGTTGTCTGGGCCAACCTCTTATCTACACCAGATTCAAAAAGCCTGGTTCAGTACAGTGGCTTAGACTGCATGTTTTTGTTGTGTTCTGTTTCTTTTAAAAATACATATGTATGTCTCCTGTTAAAAAACGTTGCTGCCCCCGTCTAGGAACAATGCAACACTCACATCATTTCCTGAAAGAATAGAGTTGGAAGGCAATTATCTACTCACCAAACAGGCTAAAACAACAGTTCCTGATATTCTTCTCAAATATTTCAACTTCCCAGGAATCCGGAAAAAATAATTCCATGAGACGGTGTTATGAATGAAGGTATGACATTTCAGTTTCCTTCACTTCGAATCAGACATCCAGAGGTAATAAATTACCGTGCACTTGGCACTGCTGGGAGGGGGGTCTGGCTGTGGCAAACTGTTTTTCTTCAGAGCAGGAACAATAAAGTGCTTTTACATCCTCCTTTGTCCGGTGGCAGGCATGGCTTCTTTCTTAATGGGCTTTCAGCAGCAATGGCATGAATTACACGTAGAAGAAATAGGAACCTGACGGCAAAGTACCTTGAACCAAGTTTGTTTAGAGATAGGAAAGTGTAATAAAGTTGGGGGTTTTTTTCCCCCCATTTTACCTCTGTGAAATAAAGCCAGTAACATGGTCTGAGAACTGCACTGTAACAGGGAAATAAATGGAAAAAAATGAGTAGTGAAAAAGCATCTTTACCTCTTTCTCTTGTGTCTCAAGGAAAGCAATTCTTACCGGCATTGTCCTGGTCCCATTTCTGTCACTCTGAAATGACTAGCTACATCTGCTGTCCACGTTTATTGTATGCATTTTTTTGGTTAGCGTAAAGGAAAGAAGAGTAAACATACTGAAAAGGATTCAGATACTGCTTTTGCAGGTTCTCTGTCAAATGTAATTTTCAGCTTACTCATTAATTCATGTTTGAGTAGTTCTTAGATGGGATTGTAAATTTGCATCCTATGATAGACATTATATGGACGTACAGAAAAGTGAAATGCTGTTCCTGGGAAAAGAGTTGATGCTCTTGATCTTTGAAGAGCTCGCTTCTGGTATTTGATAACCAAGCAGATGGAAAATACTTCTGAAGAAGTGTGTCCTTGGATCCAAAGTGAAGCATTTTAGCAAGGTAGCACAGGGAACCTTGCACTATTAATAACTTTGCAAAATCATAGCAAGAAAACAGCAAATCAATGCGCATCAAAATGAAATACCGTTAAACCAGAAGCTCTTAATGGCACCTACCTCATTCTTGCTTCTGGAGAAAGTTTGAAGAAAGTGGTCATAAATGGGAAATATATAAATAGTATTTAATTGATTTAGAAAAGCGGTAGTTCTGATTTAATGAGAAGATATGCATATCATATAGCTTTTCTAAGAGATGTTTTTCTTTTGTTACTTCTTTGAGAGAACTTGACTGAGTAGTCCTACCAGCTTCAGCGGGTACCTCTGTAAGCACTTGCCGCGGGCCAGCGGAGGTTGCAGAGTCTAGCTCTGTACTTCGCATCTTGAAGGGGATTCAGCATTTACAAGGGGTCACTTGGCCAGAAAGACCTAGACTCAGCAGAGAGGTTTGCGTGTACCCACCGTGCGTTCTGTTTGTGCCAGAAACAGAAGGGGAAACAGAAGGACGAAATCCTGCGCCTGTAGAAATCTTCAGCAAAATTCCCATTAACTTCACTGCAGCTAGAATTTAGCTAGCGTTTTTGGAATCGGGCATGCCTCTTCGAGGGTGAACACAAGCAGTCCCTTTTTTTAATAGTGACACTGAACTATGGTAAAGAAATGTGATTAATGTAATCACTATTCTCATACCAACAACTTTCATGCCCGTACTATTTAGATTTTTTTTCAAATTGAATCTATTGTTTCAGGTTTGTAATTTATCTACTTATTTCTGTTTTATGAAATAATGAAAAGTGTGATGCTGTTTGCTTTATCAAGCGTTAATTAGTTCATCACAACTCAACACTAACTTTTTCTAAGCGTTTAAAATTGCTAGGCATCTCATCAATATCAAGGTCAAACGCCTTTAGCGTATTTCATGGCTCATAACATACCTTGCGACCATCAGACTGTGTTGGTACTACCTGTAAGGTGCGGATAGCAAGACTACAAAAATGTCACAATAGGCTTACTGGTTTTGTGGTAGTCCAGTGCCTTTATATAAACCAAAAAATAATGAAGTTTAAATTTTGTTTACCATTAAATAGATCTTTCTTTTCCTACCTGCCAGCCCTGGATGCATAAACAGGGCTATATGAAGGTGAATTTCTTCTTTTCGTTTTGCTTTCTGTTCTCTTGCTCACGGTAAAGAGGTGATATGCTAATAGTTTCCACGGTTGTTTTGGTGGAGCCCAACAGGCTTCACCCTCCATCCTTTTCAAATGGCCTTACAGTTGTGACTGATGACAGGATTCAAGCCTGCCGTAGGACTTGATGCTCTGCTTTTCACTGGTACTGTCCCTTTGGCTTCGTTTCGGCTCATTGCTGGGTTGGCAATGTAATCTTAAAGGAGTAAAAGGTAGTAAACTATTTCTATTACTAGAACACCTTCAGTGGCCGTTAAGCCAGCAACGGATGTTTAACTGAAAGGTCAGATAATTTACAATGTGGAACATACATAATTTCAGTTACCAACTTTCACAATTGCAAGTATGTAGTTTACCTACATAATCCTCTGAGTGTTGGTGGCCCCATGCAATTAGGCGTGCACAAAGGATTCTTAGCTAAAACCTGGGCTGAGAATCAGACCCTCACTCTATTACAGAATCATAAAGAAGAAAGAGGAAAAAAAGCAGACCCGGAGAGTCGAGTAAAGCAAACTAAGAGTCATTATTATGTCTTGGTATTCTATAATATCTATATTGATATTTTGTTAAGCCCTTTTATCAGAAGAAATTGAACTGAGTGGTAAACAGCTAAAGATTAGATTAAAAGACTCAAGTGTCAGCTTGCTTGAAAACAAAGTATAATGTAGGACATATGGTCCAGAAACCTTAGGCAATGTATTTAAAAAAAAAAAAAAAAAAGGAATTTATTAGAGAAGAGTGGAATTTATTATCTGTTATTTTAATGTCTGTAGAAAACAGGATTGTCACCTTTTCTTACAATGCAAATAATTGAGTCATGAAGGCTCAGAATTTATTTTCTATAAAATTGAAAGGGAAATAAAAGGTCTCAAATCGTGCTTCTTTCCAACAGGTAACTGTGCTGTGCGTCCAAGGGTAGCAGGGTTTTTTGGTTGTGTTTTTCCTGAATGTCCTACTGGAGTAGCTGTGTTTTGTGACAAGTATAGTATCTTGCTCCTAGGATCTGTATAACTTCTGTGTAAGTAAGGAAAAGGATAAAACCAAAGCTGTAGGGATAGTGGTACTACATAGACAGATAAGGTATTTGCAGTTAGATTCTCTTCCTGTGCTTCTTGCTATTAAATGCTGTAAACAGAGAAATGATGAAAGCTAATACATACTCAGAAAAGAATTTTCTTTTGCCTACCAAATGCAAATTCATTTAATTTTTAGATCGGTGGGTGAGCCAGCATTTAAAATAATAATTTAAAAAATCAAAATAAAAATTGACTTTCTGGGGGCTGTTGTGTTGTCAAACGGTGGCTGGATGCTACGGCAGACTTTCCCCAATTAGCAGGTTGCGTGCCCCATCTGGTTGGCCAACTTCACTGTTTATGCATCCTACACATTACCGCAGTCGAGACGCAAAACAGTAAATGCCTCGGAACGCCAAAAGTGCCAGAAGCCACCTTGTTTTTGTTGTTATTTTCTGTAATTATACCTGGGAGGACTGGAGACTTCTAGCGCTTTTTTTCCCCCTCACTTTTTTTTTTTTCCTTTTTTATGACTTGGTTTTTGCATTTCATAAACCCTTGGCAATGGGTACAACAGCTGCCTTTGCACTCGCAGGAGACGAGATCCTCTAGGACACGTACGCTCCCAGCAATGATCAGTCTCCTCTTTCAGCAGGCAGAGTGTCAGAGGTACAACCGAGAAAGCGGGATATCACGTGTACGGCCTCCTTGAGTGATGTAGGACTTGCCCTCAAGATTTGTTTCCCAAGGGGCGCGTTCACTTCTGTGATTTCCCCCCTCTCATTTCTGTTCTGTGCTTGGCTTCCTAGTGAACAACGATGCCCTCTGAGCTCTAACATTCCTCTTTTACCCACCTCGTCCCTGACCGTGCTTTTCCTCAACAAGCCTAAATCAGAGGTTGCACAGCTGAGTTCTGATTTAATTTTTTTTTTTTTCTTTCTTTACCATGAAAAGGTCAGTTGGTTTACTTTATGGTAGAAGGTCTAAGACTTTAATGGAAAAGGTGGATGCAAGTTGTTCTCATAGAGTTTAAGTAAGGTGAAGCAGTGTTCCCCCAAGGTTTGTACTGGTGCTGGCGCTGCCTAATGTTTGACTTGGAGAAAGGCACAAGCAGTGGGGTGGTAAAATCAACACGACCAAAAAAATTACTCGGTCACATTTAGAAAGGAAGAGAAGGAACTGTAGAAGGACCTAACAAAGAGCAGGCAATCTGACATGATGATGGAGCTGTGATTGCAGTGTAATGTGATTTAGAGAACAATGTAGACTATTTATATATACTAGATTTTAAATTTACTGAAACCAGCTGGGAAAAAGATACACACGTTGCTGTGAAGAACTGAGTGAAAACATCTCTTCATCATACAGTGTTGGCTGAAAAGCAAGTAGATATATGGGAAATTAGGTAGTATTAAGAGAAAAGTCAAGAACAATGCTAAAAATAAAATAATGTAATACCATGACGTATAGTATGTACTCACATAGACTACTAAATACAGCCTGCTTCATCTCAGAAGGGATTTGACTGAGATGGAAAAGAAAAGGACAGTAAAAATAAAATGAAGTTTGGAGAAGTGTGTATGTAGGGAGAAACCTTTAGAGGTCTAACTTGGAGAGTAAAGAAAAAGTCTTTAATACAGTAAACAGTGCAGAGAAAGTAAATCATATGTCTATTCAGATTTCTTCATTATTCAAGAGTAGAGAGAAAAATGGATTAAATCTATTTGACTTTTACAACTGATTAAAGAAATTGTTTTTTACATAACACGCAACTGATTTGTAGTCTACACTACAGGTTGCCGTTGACCGACTGCTTTCTAGGTGAACTTTCTGGGAAAATTGCCCACACTTCATTGAAGGACTCAACTTAGGAAACTTTCCATTGGCTTTTTTAGGCAAATTGCATCGTGACCTTTCCTAACTCGAGTACTATCCTTTGCACAACACTTCCTAGCACAGATGAAGGCATCTCATCAGGCGCTTAGCTTTAGGTATGTGTTTTCCATGGATTTTACTTTTTCAAACAATGTATTTCATACTATGTGTTTGTGCAACAATTGCTATCTAATTCATAATTAGTTAGGGAACTCTGGGAATGCATTAACAAAAAAAAAGGTTTTACCAGAAGTATGCTGTTCTATTCTTTTTTCTTTAAGAATCCCCCGTCCTATTCCAGCTTGATGTTTTTCTGGGTAGATACAGGTTCACGTGTATTTCACAAATGCTTAATGAGGAGAATGTATATGGCTGGTCATCTTTAATTTATTTCCAGAGTTAAACTTGTGCGGGAAGAACTAAGGCAGTGCTGTTTGTTAGAAATACCTTGTGGGAGGTGGGGTGGCTTTGGATCCTTCATGGCTTTGAAAGGTGGTACACGGGGTAACTACATGGTACGGTGACTTGGGGGAGAGAAAGAGAGCGTGCTTCTATTAGGAAAATATAAAGAATCCTATTTTTTCCTGTAAAGCAAATAGATCCATGCCATTCGACAGACTTTCCTGGGGCCTTGAAATAAATTTACCTTGCAAAGGTAAGACAAGGTGGCTGCTGTCTGTGCCAAACTTGTAATACTTTGTTGCTCTTGCTTAGTAAGAGTTCACTGTAAATAAGCTTTCTATGTAGCTAGCTTTGCTTTATGTGGAACTTAATAGTCCAGCAGCGTATGTTTGCCTACAGCTGGTTTTGCTTCTAGCTTTTCTTCTGAAGTGTAATGTATCTATCTTGCTTTATTTTAACATCACTGGAATAGTTGTGCGCTTGTGTGGGGACTGACTGTTGAAGTGTCTCTTGGAGAGCAAGATTGGCTTCTGATGGTGAGAGAAGGCGATATGGCTGTGGACATCTTGCAGATGAGGAAACTGTGAGGCTTTCCCAACGCTGCTGCAAGAAAAGTGGTGGTACTGCCCTCAGGGGTATAAGGAGCGTCAAGCGACCTGAGAGGAGCCAGGCTTTCTTTTTTACCACTATGAAGGTATTGCTGGCCAAACACTAAGGCCCAGCCCAAATGTAATCTCCCCTGGCCTACAGTCAGCTATGGACGAGGCTGCTGTTGTAAGGAGAAAATACAAAAATCCTCTCCTCTTTTTTAAAAAAAACAAACCAAACAAAGCAAACCCCACTAACCCCTCCCCGCCAAGTCCCAAGCCCAGTGTTCCTAAATCTCATCACATACTTCTGCTTCAACACAGAAGAAAATTTCATGGGAATTTAATACTTCTGTCTTGAGCTTCCCGCGGAGCACCTGGCTTGGGCTCCTTCACAGAGACAGGGTAAGCAGTCGGTGGTGGAAGGTTTTCCAGTTAGCATTGGCACACTCCACAAAGCAGAGAGGGTACAGAAACGGAGAAACAGATATAAATTAATAATTAAAAATAACCTACCTTCACCAGTAACAACACAGAAAATACTTTCCATGCTATGTAAGTAATACATCATCATTTAAGCTGATTAAAATTTGATAAACTACTAACTTCCCCGTTTTCTGATAGGAAGGCTGGGGCCCGAGATAAAGCAGTGTCATGCTGGGGAGGACAAACAACCTAGCATCCAATAAACTTTTTATGCATTTATTTTGTTAAGACTGATTCCCATTTCCTTTGTAACTCTTTGTTTATTAATGAGTTGACTCATCCAGAGTCCAGCAGCTTGTTTCCACACCAGAGAGATGGATTTGCACCCCAGCCAAGTGGAGTCAGAGGCAGAGATAACAGCCAGCAACAACAATAGTCTTCCCCGGTCCTTTTGCCAAGAACAATTGGCAGAAAGGACTCGGGGAGTAACTTATCACCAGCGCAGGGAGAGGCTGAAGCTCTGGAAGCACGGGGTTGCTGCTTGCCTGCCGCAGATAACAGCAGGATGCGACCAAGAGCCAAGCTCACATTGCAGGCTTTACCTGGCGGAGGAGGAGGCAGGCACCCATCAGTTAACGTAACGCTCTGTGATAACCAGCCAGTTATTTTAAGTAGCCTACGACACAGCAGACCAATGCAGCAGGCTTTTTTCAGGTGCCAAATCCACACTGACAAAACCCTGAAGATAGCTTGGTCCTGAGGTAAGTGTTGTTCATGAATGCAAACACGTCCTTGAATTGGTTAAGTTCTTCTCTGATGAAGCGCTGTATTCTTAAACGTGAGCGAGTCATCAGATCCTGCGTTATGGGTGATGCGAAATCTGCTCACAAGAGTTCATATTTAATATGTCAGCCTGCTTCTCTCGAGTCTTATTCTGCAAAATGGTGAGCACCTATTTATATCAACTCAGCTGCGTTTGATCCTGATGGCTCTTCTGCTTGAGAGTAAAAAATAGGAACACCTGAGGCAAATTCTTTTACAAAAATTATATAAAAGTTTGACCTTGTGACTGCATCATGGTTCTCTCTGAGAGAAGGTACCCCTGATAGCTAGTCAAGTAAATTCAGGCTTCACAAACATGGTAACTCTCAGACAGTTACAGCTGTACAGCTGTTATTTGCATGGCTTTTTGGGCAAAGCAGGCATCTTATTAAACAGCATTTTGAATCTAATTAAAACAGCCATGAAGATAGAATTCTATGTGACACAAAACTCATTATGGTTAATGAAATATGACTCAATATGTTTAATTAAACAAAAGAATATGGCAAATTTGGGATTTTAGAGTGGGAAGCAGCATGAAATGGTATGTTGTGGATTGACTACTACAGCTGGCCTTCATACTGCTAAGCCCCCTTCAGATTAAGGAGAAATTGGAGCCTGTTAATTTGTTCTGCATTTCTTTATATGCTTTAACCAAATTTTCTTCATGACCCAACTCAATGTCAGAAACCATCTTTCCAGTCTGGCTTGGCAGAGATAATTTTTTGTTATTCTTTCCTTTCCCCCTGTCTATACAGCTAGATCATATTGAGATCCTTCCACTTCTTTTTCTGTGGACCTGTCTTTCCCATAACTTCAACCAAATCTCTCATTTGAGCTTTTATTGTACCATGTGTTGTTCTTCACCTCTTGCAACACACTCTTTGCAAGTGTCAGAGACACACATGCTTTCCCCCCAAAACAGGTGTTAAATTCAAAAGCCGCTTTTATTTGTTTGATCATGCTACTTCTCACTTCAGATCTCAGGGCTGGCTCCCATGTAGCGTCATATCCAATTTAAGACTCTAGTTCCCTCAACGCAAGGACACAAAATTACTGTTGCTTTTTAAACTTTCAATTTCCTGGTATTTTGAATTCTAAAGTTAGACTTTACTGAGCCATTAACATTATTTTTGTTTCCCAACAGAAAGGAGAGGGGTAAAAAACAACATGGAGATGCCTTGCAATAAAATTTTTCAGAACCACTAGACCAAGAGATGAAAAAGTTACTGATTTCCAAGGTATATCTGAGTTCAGGGTGGCAAAGTAATAATTTCCTGTGAATCAACAATATTATTATAAAATTTGAACATCCAAAATGTACTTATGCTGTAATCTTTGTCCATGAGCCCATCTCAACCTCCTGTCTTCTCACTCCCGCTTTATCCCATCACATCTAAAGTTAGGTTGTTAGCACTAGAGGAAGAGACCACACCTTTCCCATATCTTTTTTTTTTTTTTTAAACTTAGCCCATTTTTGCTTGCTCTATAAATAAATAATAGCCAGTGTGGTGCCAGAGAAGGAAAGGAAAAAGCTACATTGGTTCACAAAGCAAAATAAGAAACCGACAAACTTAAAAATAAATATTTTTCTTACAAAATGCAACCGCTCTTGGGAGAAATCAACGCATTCAGTGTTCTGTGAAAGAAATTCATCTCTTTGCTGTAGCACCCCTGTTCCTGACTAAAGACACTGTCATGATGTGTGAGGACATTTGGGGCACCTAAATGACCAGGCAGACCAGCGCTATGGGCTGTTCATTGAGTGCCACCTTGCAAGCCGCCAGCAGGCGGTGGCTGCAGGGCCAAGGCTAGAGATGCTCCATGAGCTGCCAGAACTCCAGGTGGGGACCGGCAGTGACCGCCACCCTCAGCTACTTGTTGCTGTGGTGCCCTTCCCTTGTGCTGGGTGTTTGCCAGCAGGATTAGCGCCCTGACGGGCTCTGCCAGGCGAGGGCATGCACAGTTGTGTCTGCACAAGAGGAAAGGGAGGAGCAGAGGTGAGAATGAGTGGCAGGGCCAGGAGCTGCTCACATCAGCGTGACTTTCTACTTATGTCAGCGTGGTAAGTGGTGTCTGAGTGTCTTGAGTGTTAGCATGTCCCCATTAGTCAACATGTCACCAACGTGGCTTTAAAAATCCATTAGTATTCATTCCCCTTAAGGTATTGGGGTTTTCAGCCCATAATCTTACTTTGTGTTTCTAAGCATTTAGCCATATAAGCGTTAGCAGTGCTGCAACTTGTTTGGCATTTGATGTAAAACAACTGCTTTTATTTTAATGATGTGTGACCAAATCAGTTTACCTGTTGAGTTTCCACTGTGTCTTTATCCTTCCTGTCTAATACCTCCTTAAGCCTCCTTTTTGCGGTGTCGTATTGACCTCAAGAAGGAAATCTTAAAGGTGCAGGAGCAGGCCATCCCCATGCACCGAAAGATGAGCTGGTGGGGAAGAAGACCAGCCTGGCTGAACAGAGAGCTTTGGCTGGAACTCAGGAAAAAAAGGAGAGTTTATGACCTTTGGAAGAAGGGCAGGCAACTCAGGAGGACTGCAAGGATGTCATGACGTTATGCAGGAAGAAAATTAGAAGGGCCAAAGCCCAACTAGAACTTAACCTGGCTACTGCCATAAAAGACAATAAAAAATGTTTTTATAAATACATTCGCAACAAAAGGAGGGCTAAAGAGAATCTCCATCTTTTATTGGATGTGGGGGGAAACAGAGTGACAAAGGATGAGGAAAAGGCTGAGGTACTTAATTCCTTCTTTGCCTCAGTCTTTAACAGTAAGCCCAGTTTTTCTCAGGGTACCCAGCCCCCTGAGCTGGAAGACAGGGAGCAGAATGAAGCCCCCATAATCCAAGGGGAAATGGTTAGCAACCTGGTACACCACTCAGACACACACAAGTCTATGGGGCTGGATGGGATCCACCCAAGGGTACTGAGGGAGCTGGCGGAAGTGCTCACCAAGCCACTTGCAATCCTTCATCAGCAGTCCTAGCTAACCGGGGAGGTCCCAGTTGACTGGAGGTTAGCAAACATGATGCCCATCTACAAGAAGGGACGGAAGGAGGATCCGGGGAGCTACAGGCCTGTCAGCCTGACCTCGGTGCTGGGGAAGGTTATGGAGCAGATCGTCTTGAGTGCCATCATGTGGCACGTACAGGACAACCAGGTGATCAGGCCCAGTCAGCATGGGTTTATGAAAGGCAGGTCCTGCTTGACTAACCTGATCTCCTTCTATGACAAGGTGACCCGCTTAGTGGATGACGGAAAGGCTGTGGATGTTGTCTACCTAGGCTTTAGTAAAGCCTTTGACGCCATTTCCCACAGCATTCTCCTGGAGAAACTGGCTGCTCATGGCTTGGACGGGCGTAATCTTCGCTAGATAAAAAACTGGCTGGATGGCCGGACCCAAAGAGCTGTGGTGAATGGAGTTAAATCCAGTTGGCGGCCGGTCACGAGCGGTGTTCCCCAGGGCTCAGTACTGGGGCCAGTTCTGTTTAATATCTTTATCAATGATCTGGAGGAGGGGATCGAGTGCCCTCTCAGTAAGTTTGCAGACAGCACCAAGGCTCTACAGAGGGATCTGGACAGGCTGGATCAATGGGCCAAGGCCAACTGTATGAGGTTCAACAAGGCTAAGTGTCGGGTCCTGCACTTGGGTCACAACAACCCCATGCAACGCTGCAGGCTTGGGGAAGACTGCCTGGAAAGCTGCTTGGTGGAAAAGGACCTGGGAGCATTGGTCAACAGCTGGAAGTGTGCCCAGGTAGTCAAGAAGGCCAATGGCATCCTGGTTTGTATCAGAAATAGTGTGGCCAGCAGGAGTAGGGAAGTGATCGTGCCGCTGTACTCGGCACTGGTGAGGCCGCACCTCGAATACTGTGTTCAGTTTTGGGCCCCTCACTACAAGAAAGACATTGAGCTGCTGGAGCGTGTCCAAAGAAGGACAATGAAGCTGGTGAAGGGTCTAGAGCACAAGTCTTATGAGGAGCAGCGGAGGGGGCTGGGGTTGTTTAGCCTGGAGAAAAGGAGGCTGAGGGGAGACTTTATCGCTCTCTACAACTACCTGACAGGAGGTTGTAGCGAGGTGGGTGTCGGTCTCTTCTCCCAAGTAACAAGCAATAGGACAAGAGAAAACAGAGTTGTGCCAGGGGAGGTTTAGATTGGGTATCAGGAAAAATTTCTTCACCAAAAGGGTTGTGAAGCATTGGAGCAGGCTGCCCAGGGAAGTGGTTGAGTCACCATCCCTGGAGGTATTTAAAAGACGTGTAGATGTGGTGCTTAGGGCCATGATTTAATGGTGGACTTGGCAGTGTTAGGTTAATGGCTGGACGCGATGATCTTAAAGGTCTTTTCCAACCTAAATGATTCTATGATTCTATGATTCTATGCTTCTATGATCTTGCCTAAGATTCAATACTTCTTTTTGGATTCTAGGTTTTTTTACAAGGCTTTAAGGAAGCTGAAACATGGTTCTCCATCCATCTGATAGAAAGGTAATAAAAGGCTGGATTTTATGTAATTCTTTAAAGTGTTATAGATTTCTTGTCTTATCAGTAACAAAATATAGACAAGGAACATGAACTATGTTGGATTCCCAAGAGAAATGTAGGGGGTGAGGAAATTAAACACCTTCTATGAGGTCAGAAGGGACTGTTGTCATAAATGTCTTTCTAAAAAGAGATCAAAATGTACCGCCACTTCAGGTGCAGCAGGACTCTGTGCAGGACCATGCTTGGAGCTCAAAATGCTTTTGATAGCTTTCTGACCTGGAAAGGCCAAGAAATGCTGGTCAGTCCCAAGTAACAGTAAGGAAAAGCCCACAGAGAAGGTATGTTTCAGGATGGAGGAGATTTGGAACTGCGGTGCCAAGACTGTCAGTTGTTTCCACTGCAGTCATGATTACCAGACATATTGGACTGTAATTTATCATTTCTCCATCTATACCCTCAGGATAGGTTTGACAGCTGCTAGCACTTTTTAGCATCTCACAGATTACTGTGCTATATTCACACCAGAGCTATCTCAAAGAGCTCGAGAGACTCTTCCTACCGCTACTGGCATTGGCAGCATCCTGGTATTTCAGTTTTGGGTTGATACCATCAGCGAATCTTCCACTTGGACCCTCAGCTGCTTCTTTTAGGGTTGCTTCTTCATGTACAGTGGTAAGAGTGGTTCAAAGAGGACTCTAAGCAGTCAGCTCATCTTTCTCCAAGCCCTTTCTCACCACAAATCAGTTAAGATCACACCCGAAATGCCTATCTGGTAGCTATGCCAGGTAGTAGCCTTTCTGGTTTTTTACAGACTAAAGGATTCTAGAAGTTGGGTAACACTTACAGCTGCCTTTTCACTTCCTTTCTACATGGGCAGATGCAGCTGTTTGTGGTTTTTCTCCCCTCCCCGGTGCGTTAATCTGCTAACACTTGGCAAATGCACCTGTTACACGTGTTTGAGACTGAGGAGCAAACAGCACTGAACATGTTCACTGCACTGCTTGAAGAAGAGCACCTGATGTTATTTTAAAATAGCATTTGAAAGTGGCAAAGGCAAATAACTCTAACTACAAGTCGAGATCTTCTCTAATTTAACCCAGCTCCGTAGGTTTTAGTGGAATCTGTCCCCTAACAGATCCAAACAGATCGGAGACCTGGAGATCTACGAGATCTCTTAACTTTTCAACAAATACTGCTATTCTGACCTGTCTGTGGACAATGCCTTCCTATTAATAATTAAAAACACTTGTGAAAAAGCAATTTTCTTTCTTGCTGCAGAGGACACGGAAGGTTTCAGTAAAGGTTTTTAACCAGTGTTTTTAGCTCCAGAGTTTCAGACATGGTGCATACACAGCACCAGGAGAGCCCCCAGCAAAAGAAAGCCATGTGTGGGATGGCAGCTTGATTTTGAGGGATGGTTCAGAAGGTGGTGGCTGGAAGCTGCTGAAACATCAGCTTGAATTGGGCTTCATCTCACAGAGCTTTGCCTTTAGTTCAGGGAAGACTTCTGTTCATAAACTGTGCGTGGTCCAGCATTGGAAGGATACTGTTTTAGAATGTTAAAAGGTGTTTAATTATTACCATTGACTGTGCAGGGCTCAGTACAAGAATCACCTGTCTACATTGTTGTAATGTTCCAAGAAATAGTGTAATCTAGCACCCTGATAAGATGGTGGGGACACCAGTGTCGCAGTTGCATTTCTGATACTGGCCTTAAGCAAGTTGCTGTGGTTCCCTAGTGAGTGAGCATGCAAGGAGGAGGGATACAAACCACAAATGTCTTCCTTGCCTCTGAAGAGAGGAGATCCTCAATGTCAGGACAGGACAATTTACAGGGTACTCTTGAAAGTGCCCGTTGTGGGTAGGTCAGGGCTTCGTGCCCCTTCCAGGCTGCCTTGCGAGGTGGAAGGGAATGAGGCTGCAAGGAGCGAGGGTGAAGCTGCTACTTTTGATATTTCTGCAGGTGTTCTTCTGGGACACTGCTGCAGAGCTCAGCGTCTGATAGAGCTTTTACTAGGTCAGCCTGGGACTCAACACACCAGCCTCATCCTTCACCTCACTGTCCCAGGGCATAAAGAGAGAGAATGATTTTTCCACCTCTTGAAGCAGCTTCCATTAATTAACATCTGAAAACATATTAAAGATTAAAAATAATTGCAAGAAAGGTTTTTTTGTTAATATTTAGTTTTATCCTTTATGGAAATAAACTTTTGTGACCAGTGCTTTGCTCTCTTGAATATTAACACTTCTGTGGTATATTGAGATATATATATAAATATATATATATAAAAAAACCACGATTGTGGTATATATCTATATATAGATATCTATAGAGATAGATAAATGTTAATATATATATATCAATATACCTGAAGAAGTATTCTGCTGAAGTCCATTAAATGAGATATTCCAGATGCCTGATAATTAAAAATATTCCATTAATTTAAATACATGCACTTGCCTGAAAAATTTTAATTCACGTATAACTTCAGCTGATTAAAGTTCCATCTGACCATTTCTACTTTTCACTCATATAAGGACTTTTGTGTCATTGGCAAATTTTGCCACCTTAGAATTCTTTTTTTCAGGCTATTAATTTAGAAGTCCGGTCTGGAGGCTTTGCAATCTTAACTCATCCCAGCTATCCATGTTTTACACATAGTTTGTATTGTTTCTTGCTTTACAATACAGTTTGTAAGAGCGTGTAAGGCTCCAACCATGGAGCTTTTCATGTCTGTGCCACGTGCTGAGCGTATGCAGAAGCACAGGAGGACGCCTCTGTCCATCGACCCCTCCTTTCTGCAGACTGTTGTGGTTTTGAGTTTTTTTTCCATCTCTCTGTTGGTTTCTGATTCAAGACAACATTTTTCTTCTTCCTCCATCAGTGGCCGGTGTCTTCCATCGTTCATCAAGAGTGAACATCGCCATTCTGTCAAAGCCTTTTTCAAAATCCAAGTACATTTTATAAACTAATTCCTTTCTCCTTTTTCTCCCTGTTTTCTTTGACAAAGTTAGAAAATTGTTCCGCCATCTGACCTTTCCAACTACTATTTTAGTGATGGTCAGTGAATGGAAAAACAGTGTCTTAAGGTACCTGGTGCATCAGAGACGTGCCTTGTAAGAATGGTTATAAACATGCAATATTGCACAGTATTACCATGTAAAATTAATAGTTTATACCCTAAGACCAGGTCCATTTGCTTCAGTGGGACTCCAGGCATGTCAGTATGAGAAATGCGGCATATAAATCCCCACCTCCTTCTTCTCAGTGTCTCATTTCGGACAACCACTAAAGATGCAAGCAGCTAGAGGCAGGGCGGTACCTCTAAAGATGGGAGTGACACAAAGCCCTTGATTTCGGTGTGTCCTCCAACTTTGTAGAAGTTTGAATATCCATCTCAAATTTATGACTCAGGTTCCAATCAGTAGTAATTGTAGTCCAACAATAGTAATTGTTACATTAGAGTACCCGAAATGGTAAGTCTCCTTTCACCGTCAGATGTTGAGCACGCAAAAGCTTGAAAGAGTGACTCACTGTAATAAAGCCAGTGACGTGTATTGACTTACGGAGCTGTATCAAGCAACTACACTTCCTTCTTCTGGTGTCTGAACTATATCAGCAAACAGAGGTCCCAAGCCAGGTGTCATTGTGACGACAGATGTTTAGTAATAACAGATTTATAAAGCTTACTTTTCAGCATGATTTCTCATAATTATATTTTTTTAAATCCATGTTTTGATCTTTTCCTGCACAGTAACGATGTCCAAGTAGAGTTGTGTGACAGCTGTAACCTCACTGTAGTTTGAGCGAATATGTTATAAGGAACAGGAAACAGCAAACTTAAAGGAAGACTAAAGCAAAAGTTAATCATATGCTAGAAGTTGTTCCTATATTTGCTAGCTGGAGTGCTCAGTGGAACATATTTACTATTTATGATATCTTTTTCCAAAGTAATTTGCAAGTATTCAAAAATTAACCCTCACATCACTCATGCGAATTGAGTATAAATTTCTTTTCTGGGGGAAACTGAGCCAGCGAAGCAAAAGTACAAACTTGTCACTGTACAGTGACTCATCAGAAAGGTTTTGTGTCTATTGTGTCTCTCCAAACCTGGTAGCACTAGAGGCTTCATTTCGGCTGCTTCAGAAGCCGAAGTAGCACTGAGAGAGCTGGAGGCTCAAGTCAGCTGCCTGTCAGTCATACGCTGGCAATAAAAGATCCACTTGAAAAGCAGGATCTTCCATTAAAAAAACCCTTTCGCTTCTAAACAAGCTCTATGTACACGGCCTTATCTAGAGAACCCTATATTGCCTCCACTTGGAGATAACAGAGAAATAAACCATAGCCAGGACCACGTTTCAGTGGATGAAACAAGCACCGTTGACACAGGCGCTGCCCGCTCAAGGAGGATCTGCTGCGCATCAAACAGGATCCAGAGCCTGTGAACATGCGGGTGGATGGCTTCTGCGTTCCCTGAGCTACAGCCGAAATGTCTTTCCGTTCTTCTGGTACGTACACCAACCTGCTGATATCATGGTCAAAACAGTTGTTTCAGGCAGCCTTCATTCGGATCCCTCTCATTCACACGTGGAGGAAAAAGGTGGTTTCATTGATTGTTTTATGTCCTTTCATTTTAGTGTGGTTAATTTAAAGTCTGAGATTCCTTTTTTGCTGAAAGCTTCTGCAGGTCCTAGAACCAGGTATATATTTCTAAGAAAGGCTGTCACATGGGTCTTTACGTAGAAATATTCCTTGACACATAAACCTGAATGGTGAATGTTTATCACTTCTTCCTGATTGTTTTCCCCACAATACTTTAAAGCATGGGTACTCTGTAGGCAGGAGACCCTGTTCTGTTCTTTGCTTGAGTTATTTCAAATTTACACTAGAATTGGAATAAAATGCATGTAGAATGGATTCATTATGTCCAAACTAAGTGTGGCACTGACTAAATGTCGAGCGAACAAGTGCTGGGTTTCCTCTCTCTCCTGCTCCCATCATCCAAAACATGTTTAGCCCTTGCCCATTATTGTCCTAATGTTTGTGGAGGGCAGTATAAAACCCCAAGATACCGCTTCAAAGTTGAGTCAGTCTTCCCAAAGAATTTCATATTTCTTGAAGATATAACATTGTAATTTGGATAAAAAGTATATCTACTTCGCAGGGCATCTTGCTGGTGTGAGAGATAAGGTGCTTTCCTCTTTTTCTAGAGGCTGAGACGCATGCCTGGTTTACACTGCCTCATGTGCCCTGTGCCAGTGGGAATGACTGTTAAATGCCTATGTTGTATTATTGATTTAGCAATATGATCTGCTTGCCATTGCAGACTCCACGTAGTGCTTTGTACACATGAAAGACAAGTAGTTACAGCTCAGTTTCTGTTGTTTGCAGAGGTTGAGAGTTCTTTAGTGTAAAAGAAAGTCAGACCCTGAGCCAATTGCTGGTTTTGAGTATGTAAAATCATCAATCAGTATAAATAATACAAGTTCAGTAAGAGATATGTGAGGATAAATATTTTTTTAATGTCGTAAAACCATATTAAGATTCTCCCCCTTCCCCTTCTCAAGCAGGAAGATGAGTAGCAGAATATGTGGAATAAAAGGCACTTTATTTACCTGGAAGTTTTGTAGAGAATGAAGCCTTAGAGAGGTGTTTGCTGGTGACCGACTGTCTTTAAGAGGAATCTTATGACCCCCAACAGAGTGTGAGGAACTGACAGTAGCCCCTCGTGAAGGGTTTTCGATTAGGACCGGGTTTGATAGAAACAGGACTTGTGGTGGGTTATGCCACTGGCTAAATACTCCCTAGCTTGGTACCTCCCTGTTTCATAGCACTGGGTCCAATGACATGTTCTTCTGCATGAGATGGAGGAAGAAAATAGATTAAACTGTTCAAAGGTTGGTGGTACGATGTTCTGAGCCGTCAGGGACTGCCGCTGCTCCAGCCTCTTTGCAGGCTACTGCTGTTTTCCTGCAGGATGCCATGCTGGAGTCTATATACCTCAGTGACAACTCCAGCATTACGCCCAGGTAACTGATTGTCTTTCCTTTGTTTTCAGAATGTTTCTCATCTCTCTTGAGGAAGAATTCATTGCCATAGATCTGTCTGGGAAGAGGAAAAGACAATACGCAATTCTAGAGTAGCTGCCCTTGTGTGGTTGGCTGCTTAGGGTTTCTAGAAAATGTAAGTTGTTCAAAATATATTGAACTATAACTGCCAAATTATAAGATTTTTAATAATTTTCTACATGCAGAGCTTTATCAAATTGTGTTCAAGCTCATAATCAAAATATTTGATTTAATACTTTTTAGTAGTAGGCACACATACAGTCTATGTATCTTGGTCAGATGGCAATCAAGGAAGAGATTGAAAAAAACAACAAGAAGTTGTTTTTTATCACATAGACTGAGCCTTCACAGAAAAACTAGTATGTTTAGTTTTGTTAAACTGTTTGAGGTACCTGAGCTTTTCATTGAGAACATCAGCACGGAAAATTAATTTCTCCCTGGCTGAATATCTAAAGCTACAGTCACTGATTTGGTCGTATTTACCCAAGGATTAGATCAGAAATATAGATACCTAATACTTTTCTAGCACACTAAATGTGCTAGAAACACGTTTCACTAGATAAGATTAAATTTTGTCTACAAAAAGAGCAACTTTCCTCGTTGAAAATGATGATTCCAAAATCTCTGATAGCTAATGCAATTTAGAGCAAATTGAAATGGCAAGGACACAGTTACTGCTCCTAAAACAGAAGTCTCTGCTTGGGAACCCTTTGGACGCATAAGGAGAACAACAGAAAAGCTGATGAAACTACGCTGGCTACAGGCATCCAAAACAAACTCCGAAGATCCTACCACAACCCCTCTTCCTATCTCATGAAGGGGTAGTGGTAATAAATTTGTTGAACGCAGTGCTAAACATGCATGATGTTTTGATGTCTTTCTCCACCAAGCAGGAGTGAAACAGATCACTCAGGGTGAGCTAGAGAAAGCTAATTTTGCTAAATCATTGTCTAGCCAAATTAGTTATATTTAATCACTGTTATCTGCAGTCCTCTCATTTTTTGTCTCTCTTCAGAAATACAGTTATAGCCATTTCCAAAGAGTTCCTAGACAACTCTGCGTTCACGGGAATGATGGCATGCTTCTCTGCTAGTTTTGGCTTCCTTGATGACTTCATCTTGTTCAAAGATCTGTCTTTTCTTGGGTTTTGTGACATTATTCTTTCCCGTTTCCTCTTTCTTTTCCTGCCTTCTTTGTCCACGAGTGCTCTCCCTTCCCTCTCCTTGGTTTCTAGGGAAATGTCCCACCGTGTTCTGTCTTTGGCCTTCTCACTGTATAGCCAAATGCTTCCTGAGCACTTTGTGAAGCTCTTGCCTCCTGAACACCATTCTTTACTCTCTAGGTTATGGCGTGATCCCTTGTTTTAAAGTGCATAACTTTATATTTGACTTTGATAAAATATCTGGCTTATCAAGGAATTAGCATCCTCTAAAATATTTGCCACTCTGACGACCTTTGCCTTATTCATGAGTGTTAACTATCAACAAAAAGGTGTAAGTATTGACAGCTCCTTCTGAGAGTTCCTCTCACTGCAGACTGGTTGCTCCCCGGCGAGTAACATTTTGCAGTGTGAAGCATGGTGTGCCCTGCGGTCCCCAATTCATGCAGCAGACCCGGGGGGGGTCTCCCAGCCAGGGTAATTTACAGTTGCTCTCATGCTCTTAAGTTAAGTGGGTGGCCACTTGGCCTCCAGTTGGTTGACAGACTAAGAACAAGAGACCTGGCCAGGTGCCATCTCTCCTGCAATATATCCTAGGTCCTGCAGCAGGCACACGCAGGTTGCTGGACTCAGGTACCTTCTTTTAGATTGCTTCTCCCTTTGCATGGATAGACATCCTGGCTCCCCCAGACCACGCGCATGTCTTCATGCCTTTCTACCTTGGATGTTTCTTCTCTTCCTCTCACAAATTCTTGTGCTCTACTGCAGACCATGCCTGGTTACCTTTCTCCTTGTCTTACCCTGCTGCTCTCACCTTATCCGTTTTACAAATTATTTTCCTTAACTGCCTCCAAACTTTCTTCCTCCCAGTGTTGTGCTGTTCCTCTGGTGGTGTGTAGCAAAGTCCTGTCTGTAGACCTATTCCTGTTGTGAACCTAAAGGAACCATGACCGTAGGTTATTTTTCTGTGTCTTGGATGGGTTTATCATGTACGTGAAATAGAAAGGGGGTTGAATGTTAGCCTGATTTAGAAAGAAACACAATGAGTATTTAACATGTTTTTTTAAATTTCTTTCATTTATCACATGATATCTAGAGAATTAATTTTATAATCCATAGAACAGATAGTGTAATACGACAGTTTCTCAATTAATATGCTTCCATAGCAAAAGAAGGGAAATACTGAGAAGTATGGGTATAAAGAAGTAAGACAAAACAGCCAGATGAGGAGCTAAAAATAAAGAAAGAAGCTGTTGGCTTGGTGAGAGCTAGAAAGAAAAAAGTCCTTGTACCAGAAGTGCTAAATTATAGATTGTAGGACAGAAGAGCCAAGTTTGAAGGGAGTGAAGTGCACATAAGGAAGGCATTTGTGTTTAAATCCTAATCAGCTAACTCCCATTTAAAAGGTTGGCTATTTGCTTTATTCTTGAATCTCTGTACATTCCTCTTTGCCTCTGTGAAACCGTAAATACTGCATTTGACATCAGCTGTTACAGGGAAAAGAAGTTCATTACTGTTCCAAAACATCCAAATTAGATTATGTGACATACTGAAAATATAAAACAAACATTAAGTAATGGCAGCCCTGTCGGTTAGAATTACAGTCCTCCATAGTTTTGGGTCTTCTTTTCTAAAAAGAGGTGGTGTCACAGTTCAGAAGAGAAAAACGAAGGGAAAAAAATTGCTCTTATTGGTCCCCTAAATTGCAGCTGGCTTTGAAAGAGCAACATCAGAGTCCAACTTTTCTTTGGGTGGATATTGGAGTATGCTAGTTATGAGCCACCAGAAGGGTACAGGGCAGATCAGGCAGAAAGTGCTGATTAAAAAATAATTAAAAACAGTTTTCTTGCTATACAGCATGTGGAGCTGGCCAGAAACTGTGAGTGAGTAACTGTCTACACAAGTGTTCTTTGGTTTCTTTTTTTCCTAATCTTCATTCACCTTCTGAATATCTCAGGACATTTTAAAATTCTGCTCATGCCTGCAGCCCCCGTTTCTTGTGCTTCAGGTTGGTTTTATTTAGGGTATGGTGAGAAATCACAGGGGCTCTGTAATGTGTCAAATATCACAATGGGCCAGCATTCGTACTGGCAGATAAAAGCAGCTGCAGGTTACTTAAGAGGGTGTGTGCAATGTAATGGAAGAGAATTCAACCATGGAAAAAAATAGCCTCCAGTATTCCATCATTAAGAGGAACACATTAAAGCAGCTGCAGAATTAATAGACAGGAAATTCTTTCTTTATGATCCATGAAATCTTCAAACTATATTATCCTATTCTTCCTAACAACTTCTAATTGCATAACTGAATTTCCCTGTTTATTAATTTTGCCGCATAGTGACTTAAAATTGAGAGTAAATTGCCTAACAGCAAAATTCTGTTTCATTTGACTGAACCATAAGAATTGGAGGACCATGGAGTGAGTAGCATTTCCAGCAATTATATATTCCTTTCCTGCAGCCAGTGGAGAGAGCAACTATTGAAACCGGGGTTTGTGGCCATGGTGGTCAGTGTCCCACAGAGATAGCGGTTGGCCGACACAATGAGAATACGTTTCCGCCAGAAAGAAGAGTGCTCACTTGCCATGAGATTGCTCTTACTGCTGTGCCATTTTCTAGGCTGTCAAACTCATAACATTTTGTGGGTGGCAAAATGATGTCATTTTATTCAACAGCTTGTAGTAATTTCCACTCCCAACCCTTCATGAGAGGTACAAATTACCAAAGAAAAAGGGCTATAAGCTTACAGATGGCAGTATCGTTTTTCTTTTCCATTGAGATCACAATATCCTTCTTTCTAGTTGAATGACAATTGTGCTGTCACTAAAATTAGATAATGCTACGTCCCCTGAGGGGTTATAGTGTGGATTCAAAGGACAGCTGTCAAAATACAACATGCTCTATTCTGAGCTTTGGAAGTCTCTGAGGGGGTCATACATATCAGTTTGTCTTTTTTTTTGGTGGATTATAGATAGAGTTAACAGTGGAATGTAAATAAGAAAACTACATTTCCATGGCAAGTTAAGTGATACACCTGAGGTACAAATGACACAGTAAAATAACTAGTGTTTGCTGTAAATCATGGGGGCCAAAATCAGGACTAACACAAATGGCAGCGCTACGCTGACTCAGGGGAGTTTGATAGCCTACAGTAAAACCCCTTTTTTCCTTTGTTTTGTATGCACCATGCAATGTGCAGTAAAAGCTGCTCTGATTTTCCAGGTTTTGTCTGATGTCTCAAAGTCAGCTGTGCTATAGTACCCTCCATTGCTGTACACTGGCTCCGAGTGCCCGCCAATTATTATGAACAAACATTAAATCAAAGAGTCTCAGTGCAGTCTTTGAACGTGATTGGAAGGGAAAAATTCACGTCACTTTAGATTTCCCCAAACAAGAACCAAAAAAAGAGGATAAAGGTTTGAAAAAGCATCTTAGTTTGGATAAGTGTTGTGGTTTAGCCCTGGTAGGCAGCTGAGCCCCACACAGCCGCTCGCCCACTCCCACCCAGTGGGATGGGGGAGAGAATCGGAAGGGTAAAAGTGAGAAAACTCGTGGCTTGAGATAAAGACAGTTTAATAGGTAAAGCAAAAGCTGCACACGCAAGCAAAGCAAAACAAGGAATTAATTCACTCCTTCCCATCGGCAGGCAGGTGTTCAGCCATCTCCAGGAAAGCAGGGCTCCATCATGCGTGACGGTTACTTGGGAAGACAAACGCCATGAAGTCAAACGTCCCCTCTTCTGCTTCTTTCCCCCAGCTTTTATTGATGAGTGCGACATGATATGGTGTGTCATATCCCTCTGGTCAGTTGGGGTCAGCTGTCCCAACTTCGTCCCCTCCCAAACTCTGTGCACCCCCAGCCTGCTCACTGGCGGGGCAGCATGAGAAGCAGAAAGGGCCTTGACGCTGTGTAAGCACTGCTCAGCAATAGCTAAAACATCCCCGTGTTATCAACACTTCTATCACAAATCCAAAACATAGCCCCATACAAGTTACTATAAAGAAACTTAACTCTGTCTCGGCCAAAACCAGTACAGTAAGTCAAATATGTGGCCACATTTCCATTTGAAGGAATGGAACAGAATAGAGCAATTTTTATGAGGGCCGTAACTCCCGAAAGGTTATTTCTATTCCATCTAAAGCGGAGCATCGCAAAGAAGTGTGTACACGCTGTTTTTGCAAGATGAAAAAGTCCCAAACTATTCTATGATTTAGTTAAAACATTTCTAAATGACAGAAGGCAGCAAAGCTGAACATGGCCAATGCAGGTCTTAAAAGAGTAAACCTGGAGGCTCAGCTTTTCCTGCTCAAATAACTGCGTTAGCTGGGCTGGTATTTCTTCCTTCGGGCAGCTACTTGTTTTCCCTCACCGCTTCCAGATATTAGCATCCTCTGCTGACACAACTTCAGCTGCTGTTGTAAAATACGTGTCAGAAACAGGAAGCTCTGAAGAAAACAAACCTGGTTCTAGTGAAGTCCTTGAAATGGGGGAAAATATAAGTGAGGAGTGAGAAGTGGAGAAAAACAGAGGAACAAAGCCGCTTCTGAGGGGCCATTTTCTGCACCTGCAAATAGTTCTGTATATACCTGAGTAGTATAGAAGAGAAAAAAGTGTGGCACAGAGGTGTGTGGGTCAGACTTTGGTTTGCAGAGCACCTATTTCAGGACTCTATCAAGCAGGGCAGTCACTTGCTGTAGATTGCTTTGGTTGCCGGTAAGCAAATTGCATTTAAAAAAACCCCAAACAAACCGAATGCATACATAATATCATCTTTTCACATCAGGGCCACAGAAGGGAAGTAGTTGTCCGTGACATGAATGCAAAGGGAAACATCTGCAAAATAGTCAAACTCGTAGATAAGATGCTAATCCCATTTTAGGGATGCATTTAACGTTGGGGATAAGGTGACTAAGATGTACAGGCCTTAAAACACATTTGCTGCTCAGCTGTGTGTGAATGGATGAGAGGATGATTGATTTTTTTTTTTATTTGCCAGTCTGGTTTGCGCAGAAGATTTGTGGGATGGTGCTCGTGAATGAATGGGAGCTGTCGGCTTGTTTAGTCTAGCAGAACAAAAGCCGAGAAAGGATGCCACTGCTACCTCTAAGTACTGTCAGAGAGGAAAAGAGTATTTCATCTAAAGGACAATGCTGGCACAGGAACGCCCTGGTATGAATGAGCTATAAATAAATATAGGCTGACTATGAAAAAAGTTCATAATCCTAGGCAAGGAACTAACTTTCACAGTAGTGCAGGCAAAAAAACTCTCGCTTGTTTTAAAATAGAGCTAAGACAGTTTACAAGCAGGATTGTACGATGCTATTATCTGACAGAACAAGGACTAAACTCTGTGACCTCTGAGGTCCCTTCCAGTCCTAGGCTCCCTTGGTCCTACAAAATGTTCACCTCAGGCCTGTGCAATAGGCAGCCTCCCTGACCACACACTGCCCACCAAGAACCTTCTTTGGCCAAGCACAACACGTGGATAAATAACTTGTTTGTACTGTTTCACCTCTGCAGGCCAAAGCATCTGCCAGGAATGAGCCGGTGCCTCTTAGCCGGCGGGAGCTGATTGCCTGGGGAGTTAAGAGGCGGTGGGCTGGGTTTGGGGTATCAGGATTATTCTTCTGCAAAGATTTTGAGATCAGTTGTGCTTCCAGAAGTGTGGTCAAGAGCATTGAGGAGCTTGGGAAACGGTGTGCGTGTACAGGGGCTGCAGGATTCACTGGGCGTCATAGTCAGCAGTGACTGCTGACATCCAAGGATGAGCCTCTCTTGCTGATAAACAATGCAGGTTAATTGCTGTGTATTGGCAACTTTCTCTTGATAAGGCGGTTAGTTTAGAACAGTTGTTGTAAACATCAGCTGCCACCCGTAGGTTGATGGGCTTTGATGCTTTTTTTCCCCAGGTGTATGTTGTCACCCAGAAGGAGCTGCTGTGAACTGCTGATCAGTGCGGAGCAATTGCAGTAACTGTAAGCAGTTGCTGCTGGTGACTCTTTCTCCTCGGGGCCGTTTGCCCCAGGTCGTGCCTGCTCAGCTGCCCCGTGGTGGTGCTCAAGGTGCTTACCCTGGGACAGGCGTTTGGGAAGTTCAGCTCCTGGGTGTCAGTCGCTTGCGGCTGGGAGGAAACCCCTGCTGACAAGCAGGGACTGATTATCCTTGGGAAAACATCTGGGGCACAGGAGGCAGAGGCTGAATGGCTGGAGAAGCAGGAGGCCAGGTGATGTTGGCGTGCTGCACTGGGGGATAGTACGGGTACAGAAGGGTAAGAGGATTTCAAGGTGGAAAACAATAGCGAGAGCAAGGGAATAGGGACGTTGGTGACTGGCTGAAGTCTTCTGCATATCACCCCCTTATCTGATGTGCCTTCTCCTTGTGTGGTGGGATGTGAGTACGATTTGGGTTGTGTGAGACCTTTGTGGGTGTTCTTCCAAGTAAACTTAGAGAGACAGCCGTTGCCGCCAGGCTACCTGCAAAGCTACTTTGACTGTTCTTCTCCCCATCCTTGCTGTGTTCCCAATGCAGCTAATAGAAGTAGGAGGCCGAGAGCTAAAAAGAACATTTATCAGCTCCAAAGGCAGAGGGAGCAGGGAGCTGGAGTGAGGTGGTGGACAGGGTAATTGATTTTTAATCAAGATCCAAATCAGTAAGCAGGAAGCACTAATTTACATAAGCAATATTAATCTTATTAGCATTTTATGGAGAGGAAAGAGGTATTCTCAGAGAAAGATTTATTCTTATCAGCAGTTCTGACCTAGCAGTACTTCTTGCTAATTGACGAAAGCTTAACTGTAATCTGTACCTGTTCATCTTGGGAATGTTGAACCATTATACTTCTGTTTCTACTGAAAGTGATGCTGTATTTCTGTCATTTTTACATGGTCTGTATCTTACATGGAAACCTGAAATTCACACATTTATTAAAAATTATTTCAAAATAGCTTTTAATTAACCTATTTTTAATTAAGGTAAGAGGATGATGAATTTAATTAAAAGTCTTTTTTTAAATGTGTTAGAAGTACAGAGAAAAAGCAGACCAAAAATACACTTGTGTGGAAAAGAAACCAGCTTGCTTAACCGGAGGAGGTACTTTCTGTGGTTAGACAACTCACCTGGTTGTATCGGGACACTGTTCTTCAAGGTCTGAGAATCAGTCATTCTCACCTTCTCTGATACTGCCTTTTTGTTTAAGGGGGGCTGTTAGTATTTTTTCATATGCTGAAGGGGGGAAATAATCTGCGCTTGTCTTTTTTTTTTCTTTTTTTCTTTTTGAATTCATGATTAGTCAGCCACTTAATTTGAAGAGCGTGAAATAAACCTTGTTTAAAGAAAAGGTTACTGCTGTCCAAGCACAGATTTGTACTTAAATTCTGATTCTGGTGATTAGCTGCTGTTCTGCACAATCTAGGTTTGCCTTTTTTTCTAGCTTGGTGATAAATGTAGTTTGAGTATTTTATAATTGTTTCACATACATAGTAAGGATTTTTGGAAGCCTGGTTTTGATGCAGGTAGTAGCTTTCAGAAGTCATTTAGATGTTTTGAAGGAAAAGATACCTCTAATTTTCATTTTCACTTTTTTTTTATTGGTAAGTGATCCTTGTTGGCTCTAATGATGGCCCTCGCAAAGATGCGGTAGTGTAAAAGTGAGCTGAGCGACCAGAGCCAGCATTGGGTCTACGTGGAAACCTGCCCAGGCAGCGAGATGGGTGTTGCACGATGTGCGCGCCGGCAGTGCAGCGAGCTCCTTCCTGGCGTTAGTCCTGCGGAAGAGGTAATGTTGGAGGGGAGCATTCAGAGAAGGGATGATGTGGGGAAGGAGGAGTCTGGAAGACACGGTATGAAGTGAAGCCTACCTGCCTGGACACGTTAGTGCACTTGGCTGCAAGCAGCAGCTTGTCAGGGAGAGGAAGGGTGCCAGGCTGAGCCTGTCCTGCTGGGCATAAGCCCTGACGTTACACGAGCACAGATCTCCGCAGAGGTGGACGTGCGAGGTACAAAGGCCAGCCTTGTGTGCCCGTGTCTGCGTGTATGTGTGCGTGCTGATTTATTTAGTCACCTGACATATTCATCAAAGTGCGCTGTCTTGATAAACTAGGTGAGCCGCTGATTTTTACCCACTTCGCTATCCCAAACTCAAGGACTTGCAGTAAAAATCTGAACTGAAATTAATTAAAATTGGAGCAATTATAGAAATACAAGCCCCTCTCCCGTGTTGTATCAGCTTGCAGCTATCTCATACTGATTATCTTTTGTTATTTTTTGCTACTGCTGTTATTATTATTTACTGATTATTGTTATACTGCTGTGACTCAAGCATCCTCCGGTAGTGCCAGCACCCGTCCCCTTCCCTCAGAAGCAGGCGGGAAGCACGGGGCAGGAGAGCCAAGGGATGGAGACCTCCTGCCGGCTGGGCACGGCGCTGGGAGGGAGGACCTGGGTGGCAGGGCTTTCTCCCAGAGGCACAGCACCGTTATTAACCGGGCTGGTACCATCCTGCCTGCCTTTTTTTTTTTTTTTTTTTAAATTGATTTACTTTAAGAAAAGCTTCATCACAGGGTGTGTGTGTATAGATCTATAAGAATGTAAAATTTATTATTATTTTCAATTTTTACATATACATTTATATATTAATATAATTTAATATCTGAATATAAAATTAAATATTATATGTTATATATAAATAATATAGACGATATATATTATTAATTTTTTCTAAAATTCTGTATTTCCATTAAGGAAGCGTCGGGGTCTGGGGGGTGGGGGTGGGGGGGTGCGTGTCTGTAGGGGTGCCCGAGGGCCCGCTGCGTGTCCGGGGGGAGGGGGGCGGCAGCAGCAGGGGGCGGGGGCCGGAGCCGGCCCGGGCGCGGCGTGCGCGGAGGGCGGGCGGGGCGGGGAGGGGAGGGGAGGGAGGCGGCAGCAGCCGCCCGGGGCTTTGGGCGCTCGCTGTCTCGGCGCTGCGATGGCTCCGCTCCGCTGCGGCCCGGCCTGGTGGCGCCTCCTCTCCTTGGCCGTGCTCGGCCCCGTCCTCTGCGGCCGGCCGGGGCGGGCTGAGCCGGAGCCGGGCCCGGGTCCGGACGCGGGCCCGGCGGCGGAGGCGGACCCGCACGGGCGGCACCTCTACAGCGCGGAGATGCTGCGACACGGCGCCGCCGCCGCCCCCCACTTCGTCATGTTCTTCGCCCCGTGGTGGGTATCCGGAGCGGCGGAGCGCGGCCCGGGCTGGCCCGGGCCGGCGCGGCGCCCTCCTGCCCGCCTCTTCCCCCGTTGACGTGGCGGCGGGAGGCGGCTGGGCCGGCGGCGGGGGAGGCCTCGGGGTCGCGCCGCTCTGAGCCCCAACCGCCGGGGCCGGGCCGGGCGCCTTCGCCGGGGGCGGCGGGGGGGAACACGTGTTACATGGCAGCCGGGGGCTGCGGAGCGCCGGGCCGGGCCGGGGCCGGGGGGACCTGAAGCCGAAGCCTCGCGTGTGCCTGGCCCGGGCCTCCGCGGCAGTGCTGGCCCCGTCGGGGGCATCAGCCGGCCCGCGGTGGCCGCCCCCTTCCCCGAGGGCCCGCGGCAGCGGGGCGCATCGGCACCCGAAGCGGCTCCGCGGGCGTGGGCGCCCGGCAGTGCCCCCCGCGTGGGGCCTGCGGGTGAAGTCGCTCCGCCGGGCAGTGAGGAGGCAAGCTGGGGCTGGAGCCGGCCCTGGTCCCCGGCGGCTCTCCCAGTCCCTCCCCGGACTCTGGTTCACGTCGTTCCTCACAGACCAAGAGCGTGCGGCCTCTGTGCATGGGAGTATTTGCAATTTGGTGACGGTCACTTACCCTCTGCTCCCCCGTTTCACAAATACGTTCATTGCAGAAGTTATGTTCTCTTTGCAATCACGAAATTTAAGGATAAATTTGCAGTGAAAGCAGTATAGTGATAGTGCTGTGTCCCCGAGGCCGCAGGTAGCCGTAGCAGAGCTGGAGAGTTCTCAGGTTTGCAAGAGACCTACTGGGCTTTTGTCCTGGACTGGTACGTTTGACACAAGAATAGTTGAGAAGAGTGGGAGAACAGGGCTGTGCTGGGTGTTACAGCTGTCAAGAGGACAGTACTTCTCATCTCTGGGCCTTTCTAGTGGTTGTTCATATCCTCTTTTCTTCATCTCTTCCCCTGTCCTTTTTTATCTGACTTACTGATACCCAGCAGAGGTTATTAGGAGTTTTGTTGTTAGGATTGGTTGTTCCGGTTTTGTTTAGGTTTTTTTTTCCTCCAAGTTTTCTTAAATTTAGATAAAATAAAGTTAAGGGAACAATGTGCAAAAGGTGTGTTTTGATCCTAAGTTATCCCTTGGTACACGGTGCCATTTAGGCATACGTGAGTCATGACGCTCTTTGAAACCAAGAGCAGAAAAGGATTTCCTCTCAAAACTGAGGAACAACTACTTTTTTGTTATTAGCATCGACTTGTTTATGCCATACCAAAAAGCTAAGCAAAAGCTTGAAAGAGCAGATGCCTTCCTTTGTTCTCTGAAGATCACAAAAGTGGAGGACGCCTGACTTGCCGGTGAAGGACCTTTGCCTGAGAGTGCTGTAAGGCCTGAGCAATGCCCCTGCAGGGCAGGAGTGCTTCTGCTCTGTTCTGTTTTCAGGTGATAATATCTGTGTCTGTCCACACTTTGACTGACTGTTTCACAGGCATCCCTAAAGCCAGAGGAGCTTTTATCTTGGCGCAGTCTTCATAGGAGACCCTGTGCCAAATGGGCTGTTGCAGAGTCCAGCGTATGCTGCACATCCTCAGCGTGCATCGAAGAGAGCACTGGCCTTGCAGACTTGGACCATGCTGTGCCCTTGGGAGGGCTGAGGATCTCTGCCCAGCTCGAGCGCAAGGGAGCTGCGTTGCTTGCCAGACTTGTTGCAGCTTCTCTGGACGTTCTTCTCACCCTTAGCAAGCCTCCTCCAGATCTCTGAGTCTCGGCTTCAGGGCCCTTGGTCTGGACTCCTGGCTCCTGACAGGCAGCAACAGGGCCAGGTTTCGGGTCCAAGGGGAAGAGAAGGACAAAGGGAACATCCAAGTGCTTGACAGAGGTGCTTATACACACCAGTAGTTTTATCGCCAGTGGGATCAGGTGGCAATCTGACAGCCCTGGAGTCTATATTAGAGCCTCTTGTCCTAGGTGATGTGCCAATCTCCTAATGCTTCTCACAGAGGCATGCGTTTTGGCACTGCTCCCTGTAGTTACAAGGGAGAAGCCTAGCAAACAACCCAATGTTCAGCTAGGACAGTCTTTCAGATTACTATGGGTGCTGCTAATGTTGTATCGTCAATGCTGCCAGTAAGAGTTGGGTTAGACACAGCCGACATAACTCTTTTCTTCTGGATTCTTGAAACAAATGTTGCTGAGGGCCTCACTCCCAGACAGCAGCAGTACACGAGGTCCTACATTTGTTTCAAATATTGCAGGCTACTCCAAAAAGAGAGCATTCCAAGTCATTTGCCATCAGATGTCTAAGGTTTTCAATCATCAGGCTGTCCCCCTTGGTAGCTCCACTTGACAAGGGACAGAACCATGAGCAGGTTACTCTCTCGGTGGCACTAGATATTCTTAAGATGTGGGCCATGCCAGTTGTGTGTCTACAGAGGGATGAGGTTCCCCTGGCTCCTTACTTGGAAGGAATCTCAAATGAGTAGTTCCGTTGCGTTATTTTGACAATTACAGATCTTTCCAACATACGTGGTCCTTGGTAAACCTCTGGAAGTCCACTGAGCTGAGGCAGACTTGATCACCAGAGTTTGTTGCTGTTGAATTCAACTCTGTTGACTGGATTTTACCTTAGCTGGATTCTTTTGTCCAGAGCAAGACTGGTCCTGTGTTGCTTGTACCGTTATACCTGTCTATCCCAGGGTCTACCAACATTTTCAATTGGATAATGATCTGTGCTATATCTTGCTGTGGAGCTGCCCTTGCTCAAGCTCTACTGGTGGCCTCCAGAAATGTCTGTGTTCCTCACTGACTGCAGAGGGCTTATCAGTCGCTGGAGTTTTGACGTATATGGTCCTTATGTACCTTTACATCCCTTCTTGTCATGGCCCAGGAAGTCTGCCATCCAGTTTTGCACCTGCGAAGCACTGATACTGTGGGAGGAGCACTGACCTGTCAGTGTGAGGTAGAGCAGCCTGGTACTCTATAGATACTGCCACAGCAAAATAATCTCCAGGCACGAGCACTTGTGGCACACAGTTGCTCAGAGTTAAAATGGGCAACCTATCTGCAAACTCTTACAAATAATGTCCTTTCACCCATACCTCCTGATGTTAGTGGTGTACAAGAAGCAGGGTTGGGTTTTGTTTTGTTTTGTTTTGTTTTGTTTTGTTTTGTTTTGTTTTGTTTTGTTTTGTTTTGTTTTGTTTTGTTTTGTTTCAGAAAGGTGGATCTTTCCTACGGCCTTGTTAGTCTCTTTTGGATCTTCATTTACGTTTGTAAACAGAGGTTATGATTGCTTGCACCTTCCTAGCCCACGTAGGGAAGGAAGAGCATTGACGCCCAGGTCTCCACCATTCCCAGTGGTAGAACTGGTGGCTCCTCCAGCCCCACTGATGTAATGTGGAGTGGTAGCAACGAAAGACTGTGTAGGTACATGGGGCTAAGGGAGGTGTGTGATGTTGCATGGTCTTGCTCTCTTTATTTTTGACTTCTCTGGTTTTATATATTCTGCAGCTACACCTTGTGAATTTAGGAAAAAGTATTTTGGGGACTGCCTTGTCTTGTATTTCCTAATATGTAACGCTGATTTTTTTTTCTTTTAAAACCAGGACTGACTAACTAGTTGATTACTGATTCTGAGATGAGCATTTTTCCTGCTTTATTTTCAATTTTAGCTCATATAATCTGAAGAAGGAAGGAAAAGGGGAACTTTGTGTATAGCAGAGATCACAGTGTTAAATATGGACAAGGCAGCTCTGTTCTGCACTTAAAAAACAGCGGGTTAATTACTTGAGATTGCCTTACCTAGTTTTCCATGCTCTGTTCTTTAACACCAGTCAGTATTCATTCGGTGTTTAAAATCCCCGTGACTGGTAGGGGAAGGGACCAGGGAATCCAAAATCCTCCTCTTAATTCAAGCTCCACGAACGTATTGACTATGGAGGGACTTCAGCCTGAAGTTAAATATTTAAGGAATATTTAATTTTGGTAATAACACATTGTATCCTTTCACCATGACAATTCAGAATAAGATACGGGAGGTCATATTCCCTCACGTAGTGGGAGTATGCGTGACCCACTGCAACTGACTGTAACAGGATCTTATTAAGGTCAGAAGACGTTCTTTCTGTTAAAGTAAATCTCAAGGTTATTTTTTTGCCTTAATGATATCAGGATACCTGGAAAAGTGTGGATCCATGCAGCTTTTCTACAAGTGGACTCAAAACCAGTTGTATAAATGAAACTGTTTTAAATAGGAGCAACTTTCTCTGAAGTCCTAATGGTGTTTTAATTGTTACTTACAAAGTAGACTGTCTAGGTCATGTCAAAGGCAACAACAGCTTTCATACTGTCAGGTTGAGAATGTTTTCAGTTAATCCAATTATGTATTTTTAGATGTCTTGGAGGGTTGGCAAAAGCAGCCGTTAAAGAGAAATGAAAATCCATTCCTTAAAATTTTTCATCGTTGTTACAGGAATAAAGTATTGCTATAATGACTGGAATGACTAGAAAAACAATGAGAAGAATAATAGCCATTTTCTACTTTTGGTGAGCTGATGTTATAGCAACTGTATGAGGCCAGTTTTCTGTGTATATGCAGATATAATTAGTTGATGGTGTGCTGCTGGGGCAAAGCACGGTGTGGGAGGATTTTGAGAAACCCTGTTCAGAAATCAGCCCTGATGTGTTTCATGACTCACGAGTTACAATTCCTGTGATGGACACAGGCACAAATGACCTTACAAAGAGGCTAGAAACCATTATCTTCTTACCTGCTGCTAAAATGTACAGTATTTTGAAACGTTAGAGCAGAAAGAAAGCTAGACAGCCTCGCAGGATTTTTCTAGAAAGCTGGAAGACTGAGAGTGCTTTTCTTAATAGCCTCACTAAGTTCAGGGGGTGTTCAATAGGCTTTGTCATGTAAAAAGATAGTAGCAAGAAGTTCTCATCTCTTGATGATTTTTACATGAGATGCGTTTGCAACATCCTACAATACTTATTCACTGTTGCTTAGTGTAACCATGCTCGAGTATGAAAGATTTCTGACTTAACTATTTTTAAATTTATCAAAATCTCTGACCATTCTGCGTATGTCTTTCCCATAGATTAATTCCCCTCTAAACATGAGCAACTATTAAGCAAATACCTTATTCTTTCTGTCGCAGGTGTGGACATTGTCAGCGTCTTCAGCCAACTTGGAATGATTTGGGAGATAAATACAACAACATGGAAAACCCACAGGTCTATGTTGTTAAAGTGGATTGTACTACAGATACTCCACTGTGCTCTGAATTTGGTGTCCGAGGGTACCCTACGTAAGTATAAAAGGATGTCTGCTCCTGTTTCTTTCTGTTTTAGTTTTCCATGATCCTCTGCCAGTTTGTTGAAGCTAACTTCTAAGCTATATTTTTTGGTGGGTTTCTTTGTAGCCCTTTGGACCTCATATGTTCATTTTAAGCCTTTTTACCATGTTGCCAAGTATCATGTGATACATACTACTCTTACTCTTTTATTTTTTTTAAAGAAACTGTTTTATGTCTTAGAAGATGGCTGTGTTTATATGAAGTCCAGAATTGTCCTTTTCTTTTCTCTGAGAGTACCTCTTTCTCAAGCAACAGTGTGTTACACAGCTGTGATATGCATGATAGAGCTGGTCTCTGGTAACAGTGCTTTTAAAAATAACTTGTCACAAGTTCGTCAGTACACTGCACCATTCATAATTAATGTATAGGTGATCTCTTAAATTTTTGAGTGAACTTGGTGCTCATAAAATGATAAATTAATAGTATCACTTAGCATAGCAGTGGTGATGTTGTACAGACTTTTTCTAGGTAATTTTGCTTGTGTTGATCTAGGAGAAATTCAGTTGGGGTTTAGGGTTGTTAAACTTACCTTGTTATAAAGGATATATGCCTTACTACCTCAGCTTTGGTAGACAGAACATGATCTAGAGTATCTCTGAGAGGGCAGCCTGGATAGTGCTTTTGGGTTAGATACACGTGCTCCCTTTGTAGCTGCCAAAAAGAAGCAAAGGGATTTTTTTCACTTGTGTCTTCTTTAAAGCTTCTTGCAAAAATGGATGGGATCATTTCAACTGCTTTACTAATTACTCATTTTAGTGGGGATAAGTGGAGAATGTCGTCTTCTGTAGCCCTTCCACAGCCTGTATTTTTCAGTTTCCTTCCCTTTGCTCACTTTGTCTAGTGTTACTGCTGACCCCAGCAACAGCCTGAACTTGACGTATGCTCCTGGCTGCACCCACTTTGATGCAGATGAGTGCGACTGAGTAGAAGTTGAGAGTTATAAATAGCAAAGTCCTTGTTGAAATAGGAATTGTCCTTAAGGGCAGTTTGTGGCTTAGTTCCAGTAGAAACACCAAGAAACAATGAATATTACAAGTCTATTTTAATATCCCCAAAATTGAGCATTGGTCGTCTTTGCGTATTTGAATAGATTATATTGTGGTACCGTTCCTTGTAAAATAGAAAGAGTGCCAGAGATTTTGAATAAGAAAAAAAATAAATGGATGTTTAATTGCTCCCCCCGCCCCTTTAAGGTCACTAAATATCTAGGAATAGTTATTACTTGCTTTCGTCTACTTGAAAAGTACAAATGATAAAGCAGTCATCTGCTAGTTACAGAAATACAGAGATGAAGGGGAATTCATTATATTGATTCTCTTCCTGGCCGAGTCAGTTTTTAACTAGCCTGTTTTTAAAAACCTCCTCCAGCGAGGGAAATTTCACAGCTTCCTCAGTCACAGAGGGATTGTCGCAAATCCAGGATGTGCTGGTCCCTGCACTGCTTTCCCAAACACCGGTCAAAGGAAAGGCTGCATCCCCTTTCCATCCCCCTGAGAGTAAAACTGGCTGAGCAGGTCCCTGTGCTGCTTGGTACAGTTGTCTCAGGATTATTTGGTGCTGCAAAATACTCTCTACTGAACTAGAGAAACTTATCCTCATCTGAAGAAAATAAAGGTGCAGCTGGCTCTTTAAGCTGATATTTTTTTTTTTCTTGTTACACCTCATGGCAATACATTTGAAGAGTATTTTAGATGTTCTTCTGTTTTGTTTTTGTTGTTTCCTTCTTATTACGAAGTTGCTTTTTTTTTTCCCCCCAAAAAAAAATTTTGACCTTTTATTATCACAAGGAATAGTCACGAAATACCTTAAATAGAAAAGGTAGTGGGAGCTCCTATGTCTTTTGAATGTATTTGCATTACGTGGTTTTTCAACACTTTCATATCTTCATTTTTTCCAACGGTGGGACAAGAAGAGAGAGAAAAACATTTCAAGAAAAAGCAGTACAAAATGACAGCTTGGCAAGGGGAACTGAGGGCTAGGTGACAGTAGTAACTGAAACTATGATTTGTTTAAAAAATAAGGCTAGGTCAGAAGTTGATATTGCCCCTTTACCAAATGTATTTCCAATTTCAACTTAAATATTTACTAGTAGAAGCTTTAGGTAGTTTATGGAAAAGTTTTGATAGCAATTATTAAATATTTTAGTCACGAAGTCTTGAATCCCTATAAGCAGTTACTTATTTCCTTGTCCTATTGACTTGGCCAGCGTGTTTTTAATCAGTTCAATACCACATGAAAAGTCCTGCATTCCAAAAGCAGTCAGGGAACGAAATGTGAGAAGGAAATTCCTGGGAAAATAAGCATTGGATATTTTTCCTTTGGTGATGGAGAGGGGTGAACAGAACAAAATTGATGTTTTTTGACAAACTGAAATAGGATTCATAGGTATAATGAATGATTAACCTTAGAACTGAACGCTGCAATGTTTTATTTGCTCTTGCTTATTGATCAAAGTAATATTAGGCTATGTTGATTTTTAACAAGGTATTTCTTTTTGCTATTTTAAAAGTCTCCTTTAAAAGCTTACGTGGGAATGAAAAAGTGTCCTAAGTTCTAGCCATGACCCTTTAAATTGAGGGAGATGCCTGATGCTGATGTTAATAGTCAAGAAAGCTGTTACTGCAGCCTGAGCTGCATTGCTGTGGATTAGCAAAGTGTGTTAGCTTTCTGAGAATGTTTCCTGTGTGAAAATTTTTGCCTCACTCTTTTCTACATTTTGATCCTTTAGCCTAAAGCTGCTTAAACCAGGACAAGAACCTCTGAAATATCAAGGCTCTAGGGACTTCCAGGCACTGGAAAACTGGATGTTGGAGAAACTAAATGAGGAACCATCTGTAAGTGAAAAGGAAATAAGAAAAGGAAATATTCCTTTCTGCAGATTTGCTTATCTATCATTTCTATAGGCTAGGTTTCATTTTCCAGGAGGAAGTCTACTCCTGAGAATAAAAGTCAGGTGGCAATAGCAATATGGAACAGCTTCCACATAAGTCAGAACAGTAATTAAAACTGTCATCCTGTGACCTGCCCTTTGTTTCCTGTATTTAAAACTACAGTACGTAATGCAGTTTTTAATGTTTAGCATTTTGATATTTTAAGATACAATTCTTAGTGTCAATTCAGTTGACACCTGTAGGCCATATGTTTCTAGAATATGAAAAGCGATTTAGCTATAATATGTTATAAATTGCATTTGTGTTGGTCTTAATTACCTCTTTTAGCTCAGTTACTATCTGATAATGTTGTACGCTAAAGAAAGGGTTTAAAATAATCAGTTAGGTAAGTTAAGCAAATACCGTCACTAGGAAAACCCTTGTGTTTAGGGGTAGCACTTACGTATAGTAGCCAAGCCTTGCCTAAAATTACATTTATAATTGCTGTTTCTAATCAAGATAAAGCTTTAGTGATTGCTGAACCACAATTAGAACATGATTATATTTAAACAAACATGGTATTTTTAATAATTAAACATTAAATGCTAAACTATTTTAAGAAATGTACTTTGAGGTTCTTAAAAAAAAAAAAAAAAAAAAAAAATTATTTCCAGCTCTGACCTTAGTATCTAGAAAGTAGGCACTTGCTTTTGCTGATGTGCCAGTGGGTTTGCTGCAAGTTATGCCTATAAAGTGTTTGCTCTTTTCCCCGTTGTTGTTGCCTTCATGGAGCCGTTAGGTCCCTCTTTCCTGCATTAGGGGAGCAGAAAACAGCTTTTTCACTAGCTATTTTTAAATAGCCCAAGGACCACTGAAACTGGTGCAATGGCAGATGTGGCAGGTGCATGATGCTACGGAGGAACTGTTACGTAGTTTAAGTGTATTAATATATGGTGATGTGATGAATGCCATAGCAATTACTGTGCTCTGTGACTATACTACAGCACAGTGAAAGACTCGGTTATTCCAATGACTGTGATAGCTCTTTTCTGTGTGGTAGTCTTTTTCACATTTTGCTTTCAAGTAGTTGTTTGTTAGGAAACATTAGATACCTAAATCAAGCTAAATAAGGACATTGCTTTAGGAATTTAAAATTTCAGAGCACAGGGTTTACAACACTACCACAGAATGGCATGATACAGGAATCAAATATTGTGTATTTACTGTACAAGACAAATAAAAGTTAATTTTTCTCATGAATAGGATCCAGAATCTGATGTGGAACCACCAAAAGCCCCTGAACCTAAGCAGGGAATGTATGAACTCTCAGCAGACAATTTCAAGATGCACATAGCAGAAGGTAACTGTTTTTTTCATGCTCAAGAGGTACTTGCTTACAGAGACATCAGTAGTGGGAAGTCTGCAACGGAAATGTTAGTTTTCAAGGTACTTCCTTCCCACTTTTATTTTCCAGTAATACCTAGTGAAAGAGGATGAAACTACAGACTGTGTAAAAATGCAGTAGTTTAATTACATATCGCACACCATGAGAAAGTTTAAGAACGGCACTCCGCTCAGAAGGCAGTAAAATTAAGGCCCCTAATCATGTGGAAGAAGCTAGTGGGGCTTGTGCGACTAAACGGTCTCTTTCCCCGAGTTCCTTGCTCAGTCGCAGCCTTGCCACTCACTTTGTGTTTTTGCAAGTCCCGTTTCCTCTTTCCTTAGGTGCTGACTCGTTCTTACTCCCAGGCTGCTCTTCTGGATACATATAATCCACCCGCTTCCTCCTTACTGCCCCCATCCCACTCCAGTCTGGCCCCTTATTTCAAATTGTTTAGCTTCCTTCCTCCAGAATTCAGTGTGGGCAAAACACTTCACCTCAGTTTGGCCATTTTTAAAAATATTTTGTCTGGAAGCTTTAAAATTAATGCCAGGAGTGATAATCTAACATGGAAAATTTCACACCCCCCACATGGTGGGTTTTTTAGAGAATCAGCAAGATCTTAAAATACAAACTTTGGGCTGCCATAATAATAGATCATCCTACCATCTCTATCTGTTTTCCTAAAAACAAGGGCCGGATTACATTAACTGTCTGTGCCCATGTGATACCACCAGTGAGGTAGATACTAGAGCTTCTTAAAGTAACCATTAACTAATTAGAGATTTTCAAGTGTAAAAGAGCATTTTGTGCAGTTAACTAAAAATTTCCTAGCCTGTCTGGCTTAACACAGAATTACATCAAAATTCTTCATGGATTCTTCTCTAAGCCATCAGGGAGATACTAAGCATTAAACAACCTTACAGTCTGAGAAGATACTTAAGTTTAGTCTCTGTGTAAATGTTTTAATATTTTTATTGTAGTATTTTTATTTTGTATCCATTGGCGTTCCTAGAGCAGACATTCTCATGGTCATATCTGATGGCTGAGCAGGTTTATGATCATGTGTAAAGCTGTTGTCTTCTCTTGGCTTCAGTTACAAGAAGTTCAGTGCTTAAATTTAGCAGGAGGCTTAGCAGTTGTAGCTGGAAGGTTGACATTTGTTCTTGAAAAGTGTCCCTTTGCCTTTTCGGTGCTCTAGCGCAAAAAGAATTTTAATTTTTTTCTGTCAGGGAGGAGGGTATATCACAGAGTATGTGGTACAGAATAGCTGATTTTGACTAGGTGTTCTTACTCATTCATGAGAAATTTCAGTTTGCAGTTCACTTGACCAAAGCAAAGCATGTCAATTAGTTTGAAAGTATTCCTGGTGCAGAAGAGGCATGTTAGAGTATGCTACTATTGCAGTTTACATTTCCTAGTTATTTTTGACGTCTCTCCTCTGACCTCCTTTTGTGAACAAGCCCTCAAACTAGAAATGAATTCTAGTAATATCAGCCCCAAAGTAGTCTTCAACGGATGATGAATAATTCTGTTAAAAAGAGCTTTCTTCTAGTTGCTGGCGTTTCCTTCAAACTAATTTGATTGTTTTTTCCTTGTTTTAATTAAGTTCATTTTTATTTTGTATTAACAGAGCCTTGCCTTGATGTGTGCAAAAGCGTGCAGCATCTTGAATTAATAGTAATCTTAACTGAAGGAAATTACATATTCTGGTACTCTGCAATTAAGATTATAGTTTTAAACTAAACCTTAGTAGGAGATAGTACAGAGACTCTCCTGTCTATAAAACATGGCAAAAATCTACTAAAGGCAGTGATTTCTGAATAGTTGATATGAAAATACAAAGAGCAGGGCAGAAAAAGGAGAATGGAAAGCTGAACAAAATTACTTGGATAGTTTGTGGACTTAATGCAGTGGTGTTTCCTAAGAAATGTTGAAGCCTAATACTTACTTTCATTTATGCTGTTATAAATACATGTTCCTTGGTGGTTCTTTCTACCCTGTAACAGGGTAAGTGATTGACATGGTACAACTAGACATTGTAGCAAATGGTTAGGTTAAAAATACCAGTTTTAATATCTCATTTGTTGGCTTGAGGTTGTGAAGCTGTTTGGATTTTCAGGGAAATTGGCAACACTGTGGGACCGCATACAGTATTGAAAACCTAATTGCTGAAGTATTCTGTCCTGGCCTTTGATTCACAGTGTTTCCTATCTTCAACTCAGGAAATACCATGATAAATTTGCAGTCTGAGATTAGTACCTAGTCTTTAATTGCAGCCAAATTCATTCCAAATGAGTTGAATCTTTTTTTTTTTTTCCCTTTTTTTCTTTGACTTAAAAGGTAATCACTTTATCAAATTCTTTGCCCCTTGGTGCGGGCATTGCAAGGCTTTGGCCCCAACCTGGGAACAGCTGGCTCAAGCCTTTGAGCATTCAGAAACTGTCAAGATTGGCAAGGTAAGTGAAGTGCTCCTGGTCTGAAAATGTGTTTTGTGTGAATGAGTATTTCAGCCAAGTATCATGCTATTTGTGCTGTGATTTGCAAATAACAGTTTGCCACCTCTTAAATCCTTTTATAGTCATAGTTCCTATTTTAATTTTGAGATGGTTATCTTTTTCTTGCACATCCAGTAGTTCACACTGTTTTGAAGAGATGGCTGGTTTGTTACAGTGACATGACTCCCTCATTTTAAGCAAGGCCTTGTTAGAAACACAGCTAGCTCCCCGTGCTTCAGAGACGGTTGGGAATAAGTCTAATACTTCATATGCAGGGAGTAATATTTTGAGATTTGTTTTTTATTATGCTTCCCCTCTGTCAGAACTTGATAGACTTCAGAATTTATTTTGAGTGGGAAAGTGACTTCCGATTTGCTATTTACAGCATTGGATTCTTTAGCAAGTTTCAGACCTGCAGGGCTCTTTATGATGAATTATTTCTCCTTTTTTTTTTCCTCTTTACCCCCATAAAACTCTCTAAAGGTTTCAGGGGGTCTTCCACTTTAAAAACTGGTATCTTGTCCTGCTTTACTATTTCCCTTAGGGTTGGTAACCAGATTCTGTGGTGCATTTACCATGGGAGCTTGTTACTTCTACGTGGAGTGACCTCTTTGCAGAGGTATGGAGGTGGTCTAGCAATTGCAGTTACTGGCTTTATTTGCTGACCCATACCTAAGTCCAGGTGGCTCATGGTGTGAATCCCTCTGTATTTGCCAATGGTGGAAAACAGACTGGGCTCAATTTCCAGATCCTTAAGCTTTCAGAGTGGTTCCACTGATCTCAAAGACCACATAACAGCAGTGTTGTCAGTCCTGCAGAGGGACTAAATCCCAGCTGTCTCCCCTGCCTCTGCCCTCATAGTGCTTTCAGCTGTTACTAGAGGTGATGAGCTTGACTTTTTTTTTAATTTATTATTTTCATTTTTAATGCTTTGAAAATCTGCTAATTCAGATACACTGTAGATGTACAGAGCAGGTCAGCATAGTTGAACTTTAGAGAAAACATATATATATATATATAAAAAAAATTTTGAGACCTGGTGGATGTAAAATTAGATTCCCTCTGAGAATAAAATATCAGAGGCTATTGCTCCTTTGATAATGTCTTTACCAAATGTTGCATCTGCTGATTTATTTTTTGAGAACCTGGAATGCTTGCTGTCTGATAAAATCATTGCTTAGCTTAAGTATCTTCTTGAAGTTACCATTCTCTGTTATCCAGAGAAAATAAACAAAAAATTTCCAAAATTTCTGTTTTGTTCAGTTGTCTGTCGTGTTCACAGTTACTATTACTGATACTTGCTATTTAATACAGCCACTAAGATTTGTCTTGATGCCTAGTCTATTTTGTATAACTGTATACGTTATGAAACTATTTGAAACATGTCTCGGCTGAGATTGTAAATCTGTAAGTAAATGGGAAACACAACTGTTTCTTAGAAGGTTGAATCATGACCTTCATGTAATCTGGGGGAATAGTGTCTTAACAGCAGTGATACCTACTGGCAGGATTCTGTTTAATCTTTAGAATTGATCCTCAGTGATCTGGAGCAAAGTGTTTCTAATGCAAAATGCAAAATCCAAGTGCTGTGTCGAGCAAAGGCTCCAATGCTTAAGTTATCTTTTTTCTGTGCCTCAAAAAAGATTATAAACTGGTAACTTTACGGATTGGTTTATGACGTACTAGAATTGAATGTTGCTATGCACTTGGAACTTCCCTTGGAGCAAAGTTAGCTTGCTAGCTGTTGGCGTGTCTTCTGAAGTCTTTAAAGAGTAGTTTTTTCAGAAATGGATGAGCCAATATATCTTTACTTTAAAGCTCTCTCACATTAGCGTTTTGTGCCTTACTGTCCATGCGGTGATTTCATTAACTGAGAGTACCAAGTACTTGTTTTAATTGGAATATTTAATTATGTCTTCACTGTTCTTTGTAACTGTTACTACTTCCTTCTATCCGTACCTCCCTCCCCAATCCCTCCTAAAAAAAAAAAAAAGCAAACATACACAGCCTCCCAATTATACAACCAAACCACTATTTGGAAAGCAGACATAATCGTTCTCAACACAGTACTTGGTACTGAGTTTTGCCAGGCCATGCATTGCTAGTTCCTGTGTTTTTCTGAGATTTTAAACATCAGGGAAGCTGTGATGCTTGTTGTATATTTATTTTATGCGCTGAATGGTTTATGGTTTTTCTCAAAATGTAGGTCGACTGTACGCAGCATTACGAAGTCTGCTCTGAAACCCAAGTTCGTGGCTATCCCACACTCCTCTGGTTTAGGAATGGTGAAAAGGTGAGTCTGCAAGCTCAGCAAAAGATCAGACCATTTTTTTCTGAGTAGTACTCGGACTATGTTTGCATTCTGAGAAAAAAAGATCAAGTGGGCATATAGCAAAGTCTGCCTGTGAGACAAAAGGATGTTGGAGGTTCAGTCTGGTACTGGAAGAGGTATCCTTCATCCACAGATAAAAGTTAGAGCTTTTTGCTCTTTTGTGCTCTGCAGATAACCAGTATGATGTTCATAAATCTGTAAGCAGTGTTTCCAATTATGCTACTGTGTAAGAGAATTCTGGGTGTGCTTTGTCTTAATACCTTACCTCCTATGGGACACAAAAACATAAATGAAATTGAAATAATAAAAAACTATGTAATTTTCACAGCGTGTATCAGAAGGTTCTAATCTGTAAGTGGTGCCTATCTGCTGAGTGATGTCTGAGTGGTGCAAATTTTCCTTCTTAGAAGTCTGAACACTTCATATGACACTGTGAGTGAGAGTCCTGTGGGCCCAGTTGACATTTTTCCGTGTAGCAATTCAAAGAATTACAATATTCTGAAGTTATGGGGAAGTAAAATATTTATATATACCATGTACATGGGCAGCAGCAAATAAACATTATAAACAGTAGTGTTACTTATCATATGTTTTACACTTTCAAGATAAATTAAATGTATTAAATGGATATTAAAAATAGGTCTGCAAGCAGAGAACCCAGGACTCCTCTTTCGGCTCTTACCCACTAAGTTTTGGGGGGTTTGAGGTTTTTTGCCCCGTTCATCTTGCATTCCTTTTTGAACATCTACAGTATCAGAGATGTAAGTTTTGCTACTCGGTCCAGTTTAGTGGCTGTTGCTTGTGACAGTTTTCTGGCAGTCTAAAGAGAAAGTGGCCATATGTACATACCACTGCATGTGAGGTTTGGTATAAGCACCCCTATAAGATCAGACACTCCAGGGAATTTAGATGAAGCAGCACGTGGATTTTTGAGTCCCAACCTGATTCACACAGGAGATATGCGGCCTTGTTACTGCTCGAGCAGCGGTGCCTGGCACATGTCAGAGGCAGAACTGGAAGCTGAGGGAGTGCTCAAGTCAAACATGGCGGCATGTCCAATGTTAGAGGTGTTTTCAGTTAATTAAACTTTTGTCTCTATGTGGCATGAGTCTGAAGAACGGGAAATGTTCTGCTGTTTCTCCAGAATGGTTTTCCACCTGCTTTATTTTTATTTTTCAGATAGCTACAGATGGCAAGATACTTTGCCAGAACCATACTATCTTGATCTAGAAAAGTTAGCTGTGGTTATTCTCGACCAGCCAGATCAATTTTTTTTTTTTTTTGACCCTTAGTAATTATTGAAGTTTGAGTTGCTTGGAGGTATTTGAATCAAGAGTGTGGTGAAAGAAGAAGTCGGATCACTGCTGTTGTATTTGGTAAAGCTGAATCTCAGCCATTAGTCTGAACAATATATTTCTGTTGACATCAAACTGGCTTTTCTCCACTGGCAGTGTGGTATTCCCTGGTGTCATACTGCCACCAGAATTGCATGTTCCTTCGTGGACTGATACAATATATTTAAAAAAAACCACAAAACAACCCCAACAACTTTCCAATAATCTGACCCAGAAATTCCTGGAAATCTCTCTGGCTGCTATTGTACTGTTCAGTAAGCGGGGGGAGGAGGAGGAGAACTGCTTCAGCCATCCAGCATTGTTGTCCGTAATACCATCATCCCATTTGCTGTAACTGAAGTCTGGCATCACACCATCCCTCTTGGTTAGATGCAGCAGAAACCCTGGGAGGAAAAAATGAATGGGCACTGACCCTGCCCTGCTGAAACGGACACAGACAAGCAGGTACAGGCTTCTTGCATCATCTTAGATTAATTCCTTTGTGATTTAGACCCAGTGTGGGGAAGGTGGCTATAGTTACTAGTAACATTATGAATGACAAAAGAAGGAAAATGTGTAGAAAGAGTTCCAAAGATACAGGAAATAGTCGCAGAGGTGTCTGTTCTTCCTTCCAACATATGCAAGATTGTATGCTGTTTCTTGAAGAAAATCCTCATCTGAGAGAGGAGATACATCTTGTAGCCCACACCTCATGGGACCAAAACTCAAGAGTTTTATCCAAAATGGATGTGTAGTGTCTCGAAGAGATGATCTCTCTTTTGAACAGAGAAATTAGTATCAATTTTCGCAGAGTGCGCTGAGGGCAATCACGCAAGAGCCAGTTTGGAGATGGCCAGCAGTGGATTTGAGGCTAGAAACTACTCAGAGGTGCTCTGATTTCTTGTTCCCTAGAGTTGTGAAAGTACCTGAGAGATGGGGAAGCATCTAAGGCAAACTGTGGCTTCTCGAAGATCTAGCTGGTTGAGGGCTTTACTTGCAGGTTCAAAACTGTGACTTAACTTCTGTGAGAGTGGTGCCGTTGGAAATGCCTGCCCCACAGCAGGCAGCTGTTGTCTCTTGCTCCTGGGTGAACTTAGGTGCCCAGAGAGCATTGCCTTACTGTTTGGGTTTTCTGAGGATGTCTGACAGGTGTGTGGGCCAGAGGAGCAACTGTGTAGTTCGGGTGACATGCAAGTCAGGCTTTCAGCCCTGTCAAAACACTGGACAGAGCTCTCACGGTAACAGAGACCACCACCAAACAGCGATCGGTGTTTTATTGTTCCTTGCCGTAGTTTTAGGTTCAGAAGAATAAAACCTTGAAAACACTGGCTAGAGTGAGAGATGAAGGTCGAAGCGGAACGGTTTCTAAAATTTACTTCTGCATTTCTAAAATACCTTTCATTTCAAGGAAATTTTAGATTGTTTCCTTTTGGTACAGAAGAATCTGTGGCAAATCCTGAAGACATAGAGTGAATGGAATGCCATGGAGAGGTTTAATGACTAGATAATCATATTTATTATGAATATGCTTACACTTGGCAATCTTAAGTTTTGCTGATAATTATTTACTTGCTAATTATTTATTTGCTAGATTAACTGCATATACAGACTTGCACAAACTATTTGGTAATTGTAGGGTGACCAGTACAAAGGGAAGAGGGACTTCGATTCCTTAAAAGAATATGTGGATTCCCAACTACAGAGCTCTGGGAAAGAGCCACCAGCAGATAAACCCGCCGAAGCCCTGCAGCCACCCACAGAACCCACCCGTGTTGAGGTAAGTGCTCCTGCACTCTGCAGCGGTGTTAAAAGTGTTCAAACTGTCTCAGCAGCCTGTCCAAGTCTTCCATGTGTTTCTCTCTCTCTGATAGCTTGACAATTTCTAGATGTAAACTGTACCAAATACTTTTCTGGTTATTTTTTTAGTAATTAATAAGTGGAATCAGACTATAAATCCTAGTTTACTAACCTGATGAAGGAAAAAAAAACTGGGTCCTTTTTTATGCTTGCAATAAGTTGTTCAGATAGTGGCATAAATGTGGTCTTTTTTGCTCTGTGGAACTGCTGGCGCCTCGGTCTGTATGACAGCATATTTCATTGCTATGAAGATGAATGTTTCTTGCAAGATTGTCACTTGAACCCAGGAGGATGGTGCACGCTGCTAAGCCACTAAAAAAAAGACAGGGTCCTATGCTTACAGACTATCTGCAGAAACAACAAACAAGCAAAGATTATGAAGACTGATCTAAATGTGGCAAGGTAACGTGTCCTGTGACAAGACTGGGTTTGGAGGCTTATTCTAATCCTGGTTGTAGGAGCTACAGGGGTTATGAATGTTGCCAAGGAATTGGCACGAGTAACTTCATCACCTTTGCGTAGCTGTACTTCATGTCATTTAGTTTTCTGTCTTTTTTAATCACTTTGGCATTTCATCTGCCATTTTTCTTTTAGCTGAATGTAAAATTGGTGAGGTTGAGAAATTAGGGATGGTTTTCAAACATACTTTTTCATCAAATGTGGAAAACATACTTCTGCCTGGAAAGTAAGGGATGGTGATTTACACTCCTTTGTGATGTAGAATGAACTTATGTAATTAAAAAGCATCAATATTACTAATATAAAATTACTAATAATAAAATAATAAATATTACTAATACAAAATTACGAATATAAATTTATATGCAGCTTCGCACAGGAGAATATTACCTTTCCCAGTTGACTTTTCCAGCAGGGTTACTAATCTTACATAAAGTGGCTTACCAAAAGTGATGTTAGGTTTGCAATTTTCATACCTCTCTTTTTTTTTTTTTTTTTTTTTTTTTTTTTTTTTTTAAATTGACCTCATATTTGGAAGATCCTAACAAGCTGGTGTTAGTACAATGCAGAAAGTTATTAGTCGTCTCTCTATTTTTATAGAAATAACATAAACCACATGTGATGCAAATTCCCCCTTATGCCTTGCATGCACAAGCACACATAGAAACAGGAAAAGATTGTGGGGGGACTTTTTTGCCAAATAATAGTAGACACAGCGTAGGGCTCAACTTCGTCCTTGCAATGTTACATCCCAGCTTTGGATGCCACCACTTCTTGGTCACTTATCTTCAGACATCTTGGTTCTGGTTTTGTTTTCACGAGTTTTGAGACAAGGGGCTGGCCGATGCAGCCAGCAAACACTGACTGCATTTACCACCAGCAGCCCACAGCTGGTACCGTGGGCAGCAAAAGCAATGAGTCCTGACTCCAAATTTGTGTCGCAGTGTTGAACCCCTACGTGAATTCCCCCATGTCTTATATGGGCCAAGGACATGCCAGCCCGTTCATGGAAGCTGTACTTTTATGTCCATGAGATTTCTCTCCTGCCAGGCATCGCTAAAATTACTCAAAAATGATGCAGAGGGATTAAGGTAGAGTGACCAGCAGATGCTCAGATATGTGATTGCATAAGCTGTATTTTCTTAAGAAACCAAGCTAAATGAGCTATCTGATATTAAACTTATTTTTGTGGTTATATAGTTCACGTTGCTATTCTGATAGTAATCTACAGATCTTTAAAACGTGTTTTACTGTGTGGATCATGGGGAGGACATTGTTTATGGGGTTTTCAGATTTGGTATCGTAGATTGTAAATGATGTTTGAAGCATTGTTTTAGATATCCATTTAGGAAATTCAGAATAGAAGAATACGTAGTTACTGTTTGTTTTTTCTTCATTTAATAATTTGTAATTAATAATTAGAAAGTATAATTTCTAATTTGTAAATAATTCTTTAGAGGTTATAACACTTCAACTTAATGGAATAACTTAATTTCACAAACTAACAGTTATTTACAGAAATGTTTATCCAGTACCTTTAATTTGTAATTTCAAATTTCTTTTTGGCTTCTCTTCATAAAACTCTTACTGGGTTTAAAGTAGAATTGGTAATACTGTCAGCTGCGCTCTTGTTTTTGTTTTGCTTTCATTTGAATTTGAAGCTTTTATAGGCATGAGATTTATTTATTTATTTTTAATCCCTCCCACCCTTAAGGGTCTCGCGCAAAAAAAGAAGTTTGTTACGGTTCTGTGCTCTCATATGAGACTGTAAGCAATGTGCTAGCCTCCCATCACTCCCATGCCATTGCTCCTGATGTTATCAGGAGTAAAAATTCTTCCCGGCATCCATGCAAGTGCGGTGTGGTGATGTCCTCTTGACAGGCAAATACATGTTTCTGGTAACAGCTTTTTCTGTGTATGCAAGGCAGGGATATAGCAGAGGGAGAACAGCTGTCAAGACATCACTAGTATGCCTTGAATACCGCATTAAACTCTCAGATGGCCATTATGGGCTTTAAGCCAACTCCTCTCAGGGTTATTCCTTGAAACATTTGCATGACAGTGTATGAAAATGAAGGTGATTTTTTTCCAACAACTAAGAATTTGGGTACAGGCAAATCCCCTGAAAAAAGGGATGTTTTGTTTCTCCAATTACAGATGAGATTCAGTGTGAAACATGCATTTCTCTACATCTCTTCTAGGGGAGGAAAGCAGCTCAGGGGTAAAAGTGAGGTATGCTGCTGCTACTCTTGTTTATATTATCAATAATATTATCTTTTCCAGTTTGAGATTCCCTTTCAGGTAGCTGAAAGCTCATTTGGCTGATGTTATCTGTACAAAAGTTTGGACTCTTTTTTTCTTTTTTTGAACAGGCTGCAGTGCTCGCTCTCTCTGAAAAAGACTTTGATGCAACCATCGCTAGGGGAATCACCTTTATTAAATTCTACGCTCCATGGTAAGAAGTTCGCACCTGTTGTTGTTCAGGATTATTGCTGGTCTAAGCTGTCAGTGCATTAATTGCTGTAGGTCTTTGAGTTGTGTGTAGTACTGTATTTGTGCCTGGATCTAAAATGTGAATTAACTGAAGAATGTGTGTGTTGGCAAGAGTTACAGCAAAAAAGCTCAATCTGTTTTAGCTTTCTTGGGATGCCTGTCTGTGGAAAGGCTGACAGAGAAGCTTTACTGTGTCAGCCTCCAGGTAATGCTGGGGAACAAGGAGAGTGAAGTTTTCTTTGCAGGCTTAGCGTGCTCCTATCCCTTGATTAGGGTAAGGTGAGGGGTGCGTATCACCACTGTTGAGAAAGGAGAGCATGCTGGCCTTTGGGCCCTCTCCTGCCACAACCAACCTCTCTTGGAAGCCTCATCTGAACACCTGGGAATTGGTACAGAGCTATGGATAATTGGCTGTTACTCTTCAAATAACTGACAAAAAACCTAATTTGCACAAGTGACAATTTTGAGATGTTCTTAAGAGTATATTCCATGTAATATGTTCTTATAGTGACCCAAGGTAGAAATGTCCAATGCAGATGGTGTAGGTGTAGACACCCAACGGAAAGCACTGGGGGACAAAAAAAGTAATGTCCTATCTGGCATCTGCTGTTAGTGGCATATCCAGCAGAGCCTGGGACCCGAACTGGGGTAAGACCTCCGTATTACAAGCTCGTAGAACAAACAGTTTCCCCCTTTTCTTACTATTCCCTTTCTGAGACAAAGAGTTTTACGTTTTTCTCTCTGGTTTATAGACTTCGTCTTATTTGTGCCCGTATTGAATTTAATGAAACTTGCGTGCCATCTTTCTCATCCATTGCCCAGTCTCTTAGCCAATAGAAGGAAGCCTAGTGTAGGGGGAGAGATTAAAATTAAGCTGTATTTCACTGTGTGAAAGATAACACATCTCTCATTTCATCACTAGTCATCCCATTAATGCAGTATATAAAATATAAAAAGATCTTTTGTTTAGGGTGGTAAAAGGTCACCATTACAAAGCCACACAAGCAAATGCAACCCATATTTAAATGTGCTCAGGAGTATCAAAATATTGCAGCTTAACTTTGACAGTAGGCATGAATGTGTGTGTTATTGTAGGCAAGAAGTACCACGGAAAGGTTCATTTTATGTAATCTCAGTGATGCAGTCTTTTCCAGTGTTGTCACCCTTTTTACCGCAGCATAGTTTGCTGCTCGAGAGCCACTTCTATGCTCTCTTACGTGTGAAAGATCTGCTTTTGGATGTGGGCAAGTATCTGCCACCACCGTGTTAAGAAATACCCTGCCCATACACACCCCCCCTTCACATTTACTGCTCTTTCTTCACTCCCTTTATCCTCTCTGTGCACTGTGAGGGACTTGAGGTTGAATCTGTGCCTGTGCTGCTACTACGCCACCAGCAGAACTGGCTGGTAAATTCAGTTTACACCTGTGCACAAAGCAGCTTCTAGTCTGATTTCTGAACCCAGGGCTTGTTGGCGTATGTAGGAGTTCATTACCTGAGGAACTTTTTCTGGAAAAGTTGGAGATAAAGAAATGTTCCCCTTCTAATTAACTTTTCTTAATAATACTGCAATTTAACCATCTTCTCATCTCGTGAGATTCTAATGGGGTGCTGCTGGATCTCACAGATATGATCAGTGTTGGATGGCAGGCTGAGAAACGGTGGTTCAGGATGCAGAGAGTCAAGTTCTTAAACCAGTGTGTGCTCCCTGGCTGCAACGTTCAGAAAGCCACCGTTTAGGAAAATACTTCCTACATTTATGTAGCTGGTATCTTAGTTTTAGCTCTGAAAGTCAGGCTTATGTATACATTTGTAGTGCTCTGCATATAAATAACCTTTTTCTCTTCCAAGTGGGTTAACTTAGGTGGGGCTCAGCAAACTCTTATTATGTTGCTTGCTAGTTCTGTCTTTCAGTTAGTTTTGGATAAATATTAATGTTAACTTGCATAGTAAGCATAAAATCAACCTGTTCTAGTAGTGTTTGTGCATGGTCAGAAATGCTTTTATACTGTCACTGTGTATTAACAAGGTGGTTTAAATATACACTGGCTTGCATTAAGAAAACTTTTGCTGAGACGTCTTTCATTATTTTTGTAAATGTCCTGATCCAGCCTCGAGGCAATTACAGGGCTGTTTTAATAACCCAATTAAGGTGCAGTGGGGTTCGAATAGAATGAGCAATGCAGCTTTAAAGTCTAAAGTGCTTTGGGAATTCTTCTTGAAGGCAGTAAGAAGTTCAAGTTATGAATTTGGCCTAGCCAAGTTCAAAATATAAACAAAATTAATACTTTACTATAGTTCCTGCCATTTTACAGTATCATTTTCTCTCTTGACACTAGTGTTTCATTGTGTGTACTCTGTGGACCGCATTCTCACGTTACTGCAGAGACATAAGGGAATAAAATAGAAATAGGCTTTTTGGTGTTACTGATGATACAACTGGAATGATTCTCTATTTAATGCAAATCAGAATAGGGCCTGATAGATTTTTTTTTTTTTTTTTTTTTTTTTTTCCCCATCTGCTAACTGAAGCTTATTGACTATCAAACAATTCCATTGCGGATCTACCAGAAAGTACTCTGGTAGTGGTTAAACTTCAAAGTACCTTCAGTGAAAAAGTGCATTGAACTACTGGAGTGTTTCATAAAAACAGAATCTGTGTTGACAAATGCCTCTATTAAAATTGAGTTTCCAGCACTGGGTGATGCTACATTGGTCAAAGAGGCTGTTAGGAACTGGAAGAAATTTAATAGGGAAATTAAAATCTCATGTAAATAATTAAACTCGGGCTATGTAGCTTAAGCATAACTGGCATATGCTACCTGAAAACTTAATTGTACTACAGACATTCTATGCTTTACTTAAAACATGTTTGTTTCTAAGCAATCTTTTTTTTTTTCATTTAAATATTCTCTGTGCTCATCTTTATTTGGCTTCATATTCCTCTGTAGGGTAAAATGTTAATGCACCAACATCCAGAATACCAGACAAGACTAACGAAGGCCAGAAACTACTTCAGTGCTTAACTTACTTACTTACATAAAATCACTCATTTTCTTAGCTCATTTACTGACATAATAGTGCAAGGGAGTTGGAGGGCCAAATCATTAGGGGATAGGAAAGGCAGCTAGTTAAACTTACAGCTATTGCAGCAAGACAGTAGAGATAACTGGAAGGTATATCTGCTAAACAGATCTCTCTTTTGTTTCTAGGTGTGGTCACTGTAAGAACTTGGCTCCAACTTGGGAGAACCTTGCCAAAGAGCAATTTCCAGGTTTGACTGATGTCAAAATAGCAGAAGTAGACTGCACTGTGGAACGTAATGTCTGCAACAGATTTTCTGTAAGTGTGAAAGATCTGAAATGAACGGGATAGTATTGTGTACCAAATGTTAGAGGCTCCAGTGTGCAGCCGAGCCGGCTGCTGCATTGCGGGTGCCTGGTGATGGTGCAGCTGTGTTCTCCATTAGCCAAAAAAGAGGTAGTTCAGAACAGCACCTGGTGACACCATTTCTTTCCTGGACTGTTTGTTCAGACTCGGTCATTCTCATTATTGGATAAAGCTAAAGAAGTAAGTCCCTAATTTAAGAAGCCTCCCTCTGTGAAAGCACCAAAGCGGTCTTGTGGTAGCCGATGCAAAGTTCTGTTCCTAGGAAAAAAAAAAGTCTTTTGGGTGCTGGTAGGCAGACAACCGAAGACAGAGCTGGAGCTGCCATTCCAAGAGCCTAGAGGAACATGTATTACCTCATTCACTTACAAATATTCAGAAATTGCAGGTTGGCATTGGAAGTTCTGGTGTGGTGTTTGGCGTTGGGTTTTTTTTGTTTGTTTGTTTGTTTGTTTTTTAAATTAAAACGGCTTATTGCTTTAGAGGGGTTTGGTGGCTTTTTGAGTCAGGTAAATACAAGTGAAGGATATTAGTGAGTTTGGATATTAGTAACAAGTTTCTTTTGTGTTGTGTGTGTGTCTTTTGAAGGTACGTGGTTATCCTACACTTCTGCTTTTCCGAGGTGGAAAGAAAGTCAGTGAACACAATGGAACGAGAGACCTTGAATCACTGCATAGCTTTGTCTTGCGTCAGGCAAGGGATGAATTGTAATAAAAGTCTGGATGCTCCGTCCCTGGCTGTCTTTGTACAGTAGCTGAGGGATTTCAATCATTGCTAATTTTCAAATAGTGTATTTGGGGGTGGGGATTGGGGCATTTTTTGCTTGTTTGTTTGTTTTCAGGAAATTGAATGTACTAAATATTGGTATCTTCCCTCCGTGTGTGTGTTAAAGACACGCTACCCTGTGTGTGAAGGAAAACTAACAAGTAGTTACTGTGCAAATTGAGAATATTTTCAGCATTGGTAGTATTACTGCATTTCTGCGTTCCCGCAATGAAGTGTAAATGGTTTCCTTTGAGACTAAAATACATTAAGAAAACCAACTTAAGGGCATCAGTAGAATATTTTTGTCTTCAGGTTAGATTTGGTTAAAAAGTAATCCTTACAAACTGCCTACCGTTACTAGAAAGGTAAAAGCTACAGCTGTGTTGAGTCACTTTTGCCTCTACAACTGTACTTAAACCCTATCTGTCGTAATATAGCCGCTGGTTAAGAAATGGAAAGTCACGGGAGGTTGAAAACACACACACCTTTGGATGATACCAGGCCACCATGAGCTGGTTGTTTCCTGTTAATCCTCTCAGCATGGGAGGTCTAGCCATAATGAAAGTGATGGTACCGTAACATGTGCCTGAACATTACTGATGCCATAGTGTACATGTGTCAGGTGGATTTTGGTAGGCTGCTTCTGTCCAGCTCTAGAGGAGTAACAATGCTCTACTTATATAGAGCCACAGTGAATAGGCGCTATTATAACGGCTCCGTTGTTAATATTAAATGATAGGTTGGACTTCAGAGCTGATGACGTGTTTCCTACCCTCACCTGAATTCAGACTTTGTGCTGACCTGCTCCTTACTCAGAGTACTTAGAGAACAACAAGTAGTACAATGTTTAATTTTTTTTTTTCCATTCAGCTGTTCTACAGTAATGTAAAATACTTCCCCACTCTTCCTGAGCCTTAACCTTTTTCCAAGCTGTAAATGTTGGTAAGTTTGAATGCTAGGATCATGCACTCTGTGGTGCCTTGGATTATAATATGGATCTATTCTTTGGTGCATAAGATGTTCTGTGTTAGACATGATTGAAAGCCAAAGAATTTACACTGCAGAGACTGTCACGATACAAAGACAACAGCAAACCAAGGACTGAATTCTGCCATCTCGTGTGCACAGAAACTCATGGAATGAGGATGGCTCCAGGCTAATTTGACTAATCTGTCAAGATGCTGATTTTTTTGTCCATCATATGGAGTAGGTTGGGTTTGTTTGTTTGTTTGTTTTTTAAAAAAAAAGGCAGAACAGCAATGAACTTTTAAATCAGTGAATTTCTCCTGGTACTTCACTTCACTGTCTGTCCAGAACTTTTGATTCTGTTCAATCTAATAAATGTGTAAGGGTGAAAAAGCCACAGTGAAAGCTAAGTGTTGTACTGGCAGATGTATTAGATCAACGTATATACTTCTGCCTTAAAGGAAGCCTTTATTATCATGTTTTTAACAACTTTCTAGTGAAGCACAATCTCATGAGTTTCTTGTATAAAATCAAAGTGGTACAATTGTTTACACTGAGATTTTTCTAAATAAAAACTTTTTAAAAAAGCAGTCTTTCTATAAATGATACAGCACAATGAATATACAGTGACAAGTGCAATAAATTATAGCTTGTATTTACAAGAAGCCTTTTAAATGCAAGAATTAGAGGTAAGTGCATTTAATACAAGTTTAATATTGATCAAAACAACTTGCTATTAGCTTCTGCTAGACAAACCGTGGCTACACTGTGAATGTATCCTTTATGCCAGTTAGTTAGTTGCGTGAGTTGGAGGGGAAAGGTTGGCCAAAGACTTGCATATGTTGTTGACATCTGTCTTCCTGTAAATAAATTGTCCAGCTAGAGAATGAATGGCCCCGAACTTTTACGTCTGAATTACAGCTGTAGGAGCATCCCGCCTTCCTTCCCGGGCAAGTGGTAGCAGACGAGACAACTCCACGTGGGGAGTGGAAGGAAGTTGCATAAGAACAAGTGTGTAAAGTTCTGTTGCTCAATCAAATAGTGAACTGGAAAGACCAGCCAGGGTCTGAGTTCACGCTAGTGTTTCTAACACAGGCTGTAGCCAAGCCATCTCATGCTTGCAGCATCAGACTTACTTAAACTGTGCTTGGAGAATAAGAGAACCGAAACATTTGCTTTGGCACAATTTAAGATGCTTACTGTCATGACAGATTTCAGGAGGAGACTAACAGTCTAGGTGTAGTAACTGGTCCTTCTAGACAAAAGGCAATTCCTAACCTTAGGAAATTTTTATTATCTTACACAAGATGTATAAGTCTGAAGTGCTAACACCACTTTCTTTACTCTAAGTTTCCCTGTCTCTCCCCTTATCTCCCCCCCCCCCCAAAAAAAAAACCAAACCCTCACTCATTTTGGGTGTTGGGTGCCCATCTGGTCAAACTGCAGCACACATCCAAGCAACGGCTAAGGCCAAGCTGCTATGTGAGATTAAGACCGTCCCAGCAAAATAAAGCGTGTGTGGGCATACTGCTGCTTTGCGCGGCCCGGCTCTGCAGAGCTGAGCAGCCACGGCAGCATAGGGTCAGTCTGTAAGAAGTCCAGCGGTTTGCTCACGCCCCAGCGTGTGGTCCCCACACCCCTTCCTCCCACAAGGCACATACATGGTGGTGTAAAAGGTGGTTCATCAATTATTTTTTTCTCCAAGGTCAGGTAGTTCATGAAAGCATGGAAGGTAGTATGGAAGTTCATCGTAGAATCCCAGAGTCCATCTGAAGACTGTTTGTCAGTGACATCCACAAGCTCTTACTACCATATTCCTGTATTTCTTCAAGATTACGTTAGAATTATCATCGAAGTAAAGAACAGATATGGCATTTAGTTTGGTAGGTGCACAGCATGGTTTGGGAACGTAATCAGGATTCATAAGATGAACCTGTTGCCAAAAAGAAAACAACTGAGATAATGGTAACTCGTTTACAAAGTCACCTATTGCTTTGGCATGGAGCTTCTGGAGACTTACCAGGGTTTGTACGATGGCATGATTGGTTGCGTTCATATGGGCATTGAGTGGGAATGAGCACTCCCCATCACAGTAGTTGGCTGCATAGCCCTTTGGAGCGATTATCCAGTCCTTTTTAGGAAACAAACAGAACGTGATTCAAATTAAAAAGTTGCTAACTTGTATAGACAACTGCATGCAATTAAAAGCAGCTGAAAATTTTCCACTAACTTTTTTCTTGAGGGTGAAAATGTGTTTTCACTGGAACTGTTAGGGTTGGTTTGTTTTTTTTTTTTGTGAGCCATGACTTTTCCATGGACACACTGATTTTAATGTCCAAAGAATGGTGCGCGTCTATGCACAGCTTAACTGCCATGAACTAAAAGAGTTTTATTCCTAAAACTCTTGCTGGGTTGCCTTGTGGGGATTGTGGTTTGGATGCCTTTATGTTCCAACGTTTCCTGCAGGTTAGGCCCTCTGGCTGAACTACCTTTCCTAGGTTGAATCACAGCCTCGGCTGGTGTCGCCTCCCAGAGAAAATCATGTACGTGCACGCATGCGTGTGCACACACACACAATTCAACCAGGGAGCTCCAGAACGGGAATATAAAACACTGGTGTGGTGCCTCACACACTCTACCTTACATTGAGTGGGAATGAGCACTCCCCATCACGCTCTTATACAGAGATGTCAGTCTGCTAAGGCCACTGTGGGAGGTTTTAGCTGCGTAACAGCTTTTCCACCTCTGCCAGACCCCTGAAGGAGGGGCAGGACAGCCAGCCTGAGCTGCACGTGCAAGCAGGTGGCCCTGGTGGCAATCTGAGTGCCACGCTATGGAAGAAGGCGACTCTTCACCAAAGGGCTGATAAAAAAAATTACAGCTTCTCTGCTGCTGACAGAAAAGAGCCAAAGGTAAATTAAAAGCATCACCAATTAGCAGGAGACGTTTCTCCTCCCCCGGTGTCAGGCTCTGCAGGTCACCCTGCAGGAGGATGTACTGGTACGCTTCACATGCACATAATTCTTAGACAATTTCCCCTTTACCTGACAACAATTACCTGGGTTAGCTTGAATTTTTCTCCAGCAGGTCTGAGCAGCCAGAGGCTGTTGCTGCAGCTTTGCTAACCAAGTTTGCTGTTTGATTGCTAACATGAGGATACCTGGGCATAGCAAAACCACCCCTTCATTCTACTGTACTAGCTCACCCATAATTTGCTCTGCTTTTCATAAGACAGTCACTCTCCTGCTGCAGAAGCCAGTACAGACTGTGTAATTAAATTTGTGGTTTAATGCGGTATAAGAATAAGGGAAGCACTCTACTGCTAAAAAAAATTGATGCTAAAAAAATTGATGGATGTTCTGAAGGAGATACCAGTGCCCAACAACTGCAGGGGGCTGCTGCGCTGCCTGCATCATCTCCCTACATCAAGTAGGATCTGGATTCCAGCTCCTGCAAAGAGCCCTGCTGGTCTGTGGCCTGCCTTTGGCAGCATCTTACCTTTCTGCTCAAGCCTGCAACTGGAAAGGTGAAGGCAGTGCCCTCGAGACCGTGAACTTCACAACTGGAATACGCTTCCTGCCTGGAAGCAGGGCAAGCGAGCTAAGGAGGAGGTGGAAAGACTGTGCACAAGTAAAAAGAAAAGCCACTAACAAGTAACGGGGAATGGAGTCAGCACGCAGCCATAGCTGTGGCTAGCAGGATGGAGTTGACATAAGCTACAAAAAAATGCTGCTGTCCGATTAGCTAGGAAGAGGACTTTCATGTGTAGGGTATTACAGAAGCAGCGGGGGCAGCCCTGGCATCCTGAATTATAATCTGGTAAAAACATTAGCTGATGGAAATGGGACCTACCTCACAAAAGTGCTGAATGAAAGGATAAAAAAAATTTAAAAAATTTTAAAAAAGAGAAGATGAGGGCATTCTTTGAAACGTGATGTTTGATGACACTATGGCCTGACCCTAAATAACTTTAAACAACCCTCTGGCCTCACGGTGTCGCAGCTAAACCCAGTCTCTAGTCCACCTACCGCAGCCAGTGCTAATTGCGGAGCAGGGGTGGAGGATTTCAACACAATGGCCAAGGTTACAATTAGGCTGATCACTAGAAAAAACCTGATTTTGTTAAAATCACTGCTTAACATCAGATTTCTTTCCTTATCATTAGAGGTACACAGTATATGAGCCCTTGCCTGTACCGTGACTCCCATGAGTGACAGAGAATGACTGTATACTTGAATCTCATAAAGTATCAAGCTTCCTCTGGATCTTATCAAATGTCACAACTATCAATATTTATTTGCCCTTCCCTGTGACTGGTTTTAGTGGGGAGGCACAAGGGACATTTTAAAGCATAATGGCAGCCTCGAGTGGAATTACCGTGACACTGTTTAGATAACATTTCATAACAAAATGTCTAGTTTACCCAGAGAGAAACATCACACACCTGCCATCCCAAGTCTTGGAAGCTAACGTAAAGCTCATGCTTTCTGCACGCTGTTTTTAAGTCACTGCTGTTGTAATCTGTTAAAAGAAAAAGAACAAAACAGGAATTTAGAAAGTAAAACAGGCAGAGCATCGCTGGAGGGCACAGCTGGCCGGATGTGTGCACACTGCAGGCTCAGCAGCGAGAAACGGCGAGCTCCCTCAGCAGCCAAAAGGATAAGGGTGTTAAGGGACATCCAAACCTTTTAAGATGCCTATGGGAATGGAGGCACCCAAGTAACAGTGGCTTGGTTATAATTCCTTCAGCTGCCTTTAATAACTTGACAAGCAGCGCTTGTAAAACACCTCCAGTAAGATGACTTCTTAAAAATAAATCTACCCCGTCAGCCCGGCACAGGCTACTTCCCTGCTCAAACTCGCCCCGCTTCCTTGGCCGCGGTTTCCAACATGTGCCACCCTAGGTGGTAAGCTCAAAACACACACACTTATTGAGAGAATTACAACCCCGGGAAGGTTAATCATCGCTTTCTGCCCCTGTACTGGTTAGCAGAAGTCCTTAAACAGCTAAGATGTCCCATAGGCAGTGAAGCCATGTCCCCGTCCCTCTCTGTGCCTTACCCCCAGCCTGCCTCGAACATCACACACGGCTCCACACACCACCTCTGCTCTTGGACCTTTACAAGCCATGCTCTGAAAAACAAGCTTCTCCTTCCCATAACCTGCTTATCGGCAGATAACACAGGATTTTACACACTGTCAACATTAACGTGCTCCTTAGTGCCAATACTGGATGGAAGAGTGAGGGCGCAGGGTGCAAAGCCCTGACCAGAGACCTTCCCCCTTGCCATGGCGCAACGTAGGAGGATGTTTCGACCATGCAGAAGCTGCTCCCGATGGCCCTATAAAATGCAGCTTTTGACAGCGAGTGGAATTTCCCATTTATATTTGGAAAGAGGCGGCTCCGCACGCGAACACCTGGAACCGCAGCGAGCGGAGGAGCTGAGCCGTGACAGAGGGGCCTTTCACCCCTGGGTGGCTGCACAAATCCAGCCTTGATGGGTGGTGGCTGATTTCATCACGCCTTGGACGGCTGCCGGACCTCAGTGCAGCAGCCATAGAAACCACCTTCGCAGCGGGGCAGCTTGGCCACCGGCTACGGCTGCCGAACCAGCGCTTCGTGCCCGATGGGAAGCACGAGAGGAAGAGATGGCAGCAAATTCAGCTGAGCAGCGTGGGAGCCCAGGTCCCCCTCCATGCAGTGACATGTGTGCACTCATCCCAGAGCTGGACCCAGACTGGCCGTGTTTTCCTCCGGTGCCTTACCCACAGGGGCCTGGCCTCTCCTCTCCTCTCCTCCGCCTCCTTTGCAAGTAAAGGCGCTTCCGTCAGCAGGCAGATGCCACACGCTGATGCGCCTGCCTCCCGCTGCCCCAGGCCTTTTGGCTAACCAGCCCCGCGGCGCCCCTAACGCGGCTTGAAAGGGCACCCTCCCAGCATAGCTTTCCCCAAATGCGGCAGCTGGGATAGAAAAATATTTTTAGTGACTTTCCTTGGCTCTGAATAAGCCTTTCTTTTTCTTCCCTCCACTCCCCCCCCCCAAAGTTTGGGAACTACAAATGCAAATATTTATTCAAAAGAAAAACTATAATACTAAAAGCACATCCAACTGACATTAAGGGCAGCACAGCATTACAGCTGGGCACAGTTAACACTGAGGTCTGAAAAAACCCTACACCTCAAACCTAGCCTCCAAACCACCAAAGATTAGAGAGTTGTTTTTAGAAGCAGTTTGGGTTTTAAACTTTAAGGATTGCATTTCAGACTTTCAATAGCTTCGCTTCAATCATGGATTTAATCAGGTGAGCAAGGCTGGTTAACAGCCTGCTGCAGCATAAACATTCGCTCTTTCAGGAGCACTCAGTAGCAAGGACGGAGGCGAGTCTCTCTATTCAAGCTTTCCATTTTCAAACCAGACATACCCAGTAGAAACCAGGGTGTGGTGGTTTTTTTCAGATGAAGCTTTTCAGTCCCTGGCTCAGCCCAGGAGCAAGTTTCTAGCATGCGATGTTTCTAAATGATCTGGTCATAACAAGGGAAAAAAATGAGCGGAAGATACTTCTAGTGGTCAACGGCTTTCACTTAAGTACCTGAAAACACAACTTCATTGTTCTTCAATGGGAAACATGTTTGCTTAGGGGAAAACCATCTGTATTTGACAGGGAGTTACAGTGGAGTTGATCTATTCACAACCGAGTGGGCAGAACTACTCTACGTTCCAAATCCAGCTACAACTTACCCAAATCAGCTATGGGAAAGGGGAGAAGGCAAGGGAGGCAGAGAAAACAGGAGTGGGAAGAAAGGCTGTGAGCAATCACAAGTTTAAGAAAACAAAGGAAAAAAAAAGCTGCTTAACAAGCTACACGAAGCAGAACATGTTATGAACGTGTCCTCTCTCACACTGCCTGAAATTGGTCCCCCAAAATGCGCCCCGGTTCACTGGTTGGCAATTGAGCCACCCAATTCACACTCTGCATCAAGCACCGGCTACTCTCCGTCCAAGGTAGACGCAGACAGCTCTACCTCCTCACTTGCCCAAACTCAGCCTTCGCTTTCTTAAATGTCAACGTATTAAACATCCCCTCGCCCAGGATTTGCACTCTCCCCTGTTAACCCTCACCCCAAGCTCCCCTGCCCTCTCTTCTTGTTACATGTCTACTTTACGGAATCTACTTTAGCCCAACTTTAGGGGTGTTACAAACCTTTAATCAACCCGTAGCGGTGGCTTTCTGAATCAGGGAAAAAAATGCAGCAATACAAATGCACATAATAACGATCCATTCCCTACGGTTTGGGGCTCAGCATATGCCCTAGAGCCATGTACATCCAATTATGGGCCTGAAAAAAGAGGAATCCACACAGTAAAGGGTTTTTGGCGGTGAGCTAAAGCTCGCTGAGCTACTGAAGTTGGTCTTCACGGCACATTTTCTCCAAAGCCTGGAAAGCAGTATCAGCTACCCCAGTTGAGCGTGCTCAACTGTTTTAACCCAAATTGCTGTTTGAGGTGGTTTGCAGTGCAAGACCCAGCTTCCAAGAGGCAACAGGGTACGTGTCCCTCCCCGGCAGCTCTGCAGCAGGGAGCCGGGAAGGCTGGGAGGAGGCAGCCTGCAGCACGGGGGACGCTGCAAACAACCGCCGCGGGGCCGTCTTACGCTGCCACAACACAATTAGCAAGGATTGCTTGCCAGAGACCTTCAAAATCTCTGTGAGCTTAGGGAGCCACTTTGGGAGCTCCTATAGGCTCATTGTGGGTTTAGCAAAGTCATCTCTTTTTTTCCCCTGAATGTACCAATTCAGAAACACTAGCTTGGCATTTACAAGGCCCTGCATTTAATCACACTGCAAACTATTTTGTGTATAACAGATTTTTAAAAAACCCAAACCCCTATTTCTGCACTTAAAAATAACTTTTAGGGCACTGCAGTTAAAACAGCACAGTTAAGACGGCTTGTCTCTGTGGCTTGTTTGCACTGAACGTTGTCTACCTTCACCAGAACCCAAGTCTGACTTTCTGCAAGCACAGATGTTTCTCTTAAGGCTGGACACTGGCATTTGTGTTGCTGAAAGGGGAGAAAGAATAGCCTGACCCTAATGGTCTTCCTCCTACAGATACTTATGCACCCACCTTAAATTTCCTATAACCTCTCCCACGTTAAGTGCTGGCAAAGAATATATAAATATTTACTGAGGTCGATCCATCTGAAAACACCCTTGCTGCTCCCAAGGTGCCAGCTTACCAAATTCCACATGATAATTAATTGCTTCTGTGGTCCAAAATAACTTTGACAGAGGTCTCCAAGGCCAGCCCCTTCTTCTTGGTGTTTGACTTTGGTGATTTGTCCGGATAAAGCTGGTGTAAACTGATCACGCAGTTAATAACAGCCCACTTCACATGAAAGTGATCTGCTTGGATGGGAAGAAGGGGAGATGTCGGGCCAACGTGGACCCGCAGGTGAAGGCACATACAGAAATGCCGGACACGCCGCTCCAGTCTGCATCCGAGCGCTCTACTACAGGGAAGATTGGCTGCGAGATAACGATGTTTATTAACAAGACCCTTGCCACTGTGAAAGCATTTGGCCTTATTTGCCTCCAGTGTTTGTGCGTGCTGCCCTTTGCGGTATTTAGTTCCTGCACATGTGGGGAAATCTGCCTGGTGTCGTGCATGTCTGCTGGAAGGAAAGGCCACTTGGAGGGCCCCTCCATTTCTCATGGAGCACCTCACACCAGTCCCGGAGGCCCTGGGGTGGCTAAAGAGAAGGACCTGAAAAGGGGTGTTGCATGAGTTTCACTCAGAACAGCAAGTGCAGCCCAAAGTCAGACGTTTAAACGTGACTCTCTCCGTAAGGAGGGGCTGATGGGAAGGGATGTGCCTGAAGGCTGACTTGCAGAAGAGGAGGGTTATCGCCACTGGGCAAGGAGACAGCCCCGCAGGGAAACCAGCATTCAGGCAACTCACAGAGGAGCTGGCCGTACGGCAGCAAAGCTCTTATGCTCGAGGGTCACCATCTGTTACGTTGAAAAGAACCCCATCTCTTCAGGTTAACTAGAGGGTCAGCCCAGAGCCTGAGAGCACGAGCTAAACCCACAGCAAGGCACGGCTGAGCGAGGGCCTCCAGATCTCGCAGGCTACAGCAGAGAAACACCTGCACGCTCCTCCCACCCACCTCGTTCCTCATGTCCTGGGCCAGAGATGGCATATGATTTTCTGCCTCAACAGATGAAAATACTTCCTTTTCTTCCTGTTCATCCTCCTTCTGCGGAAGAACAGAGCTTGGCTCCAGGAATGCATTGACGCAGGACTCTATGTCAAAGCAGTTTATAACCATGGGGGTTACTCAGTTCTGCTTTATATAAGCCAGTCATAATTACGTGTTTATAATACAGGGAAAATCAGCATTCTTGGTGAAAAAATACAGACCATTGAGATTCTTATGCCACAGCCATAACCTTAGCATCTGAGCACTTGGTACTGACTGCAGGACAACAACTGCACATCAAAGGGAGCACAGCGGGGTCCCAATCCTGCACATAGCAGCGTGCCTTCACGTAACCCCACGGCTCACCAGATCCAGTACCAGCCCAGGAGCACACTTCACGCGCTCCAAACTGCAGGACTTGAAATGCTTTCCATATTTAGATAGTAAATGGGACTTTTTCAAACATACTGCCCCAATCCAACCCACAGCATCTTTTGGGAAAGGGGTTCATTTTTGGACTGAAGAAAGAAAACCCTGTGTATTCACTAACATAGAGGAAGGAAGGTTCAATCTACAAAAAACCATCAACAGCAGCCAGCTGCCTTGCTTTCCAGGAGAGAAACTGCCCTCAAGCTCTGATAGGCAGCAGCAATCCTGGCTTGGGGAAGACCACAGACCAAAAATCTGACAAGACGTAAGATACAGCAAGAGAGGAAGATGCGCAGGCAGGGAGATGCACAGAAGGGGACCGCAGCACCCCAGTTCTGCACCCACTTTGGATCCAGATGCATCAGGGCACCCTCAGAAGAACAAGGCAGCCTTCAGGGTAACCCCAAGGCTCGCGTCCTGCTTCATCCTGGGGCGAACGCTTCCCCAGCCCTGTCATGCATCATCAGGGCACAGATGTAGGAACCCACACAACTGAAAAAGAAAAAAATCCATGTGATCTCTTTAACACTAAAAATGTGTATCGGTCATCGGTGTCTCTTGGGCTGTTAAATCAACCACTTCTTAAGGAGAACAGAGTCTAAGAGTGTCACACTTAGAAAGGAAAATAAGCTGATGCAGTCTCTCTTTTCCAAACACAGAAACCAACCAAACATACATCTTAACTTTAAATTCCCCTCTGTTCCCCCGCCTTAAATCCACAGAGGCTCAACTATACCTTGTTGACTGCTGAACTGCCAAATTCCAGGTTTTAAATTAAAGCTGGCTTTGAGCTAGAAGAGCTCAAAAAAGCCCTTGAGACCACAGAATGACCAGCTATTTTTTCCCTTTTTGTCATTTTATAATTTTACGACCTGGTGTGTGGTGTAGTCAAGAAAGCAGCAATGTAAAAATGGCCCTTTTTGCCCAATATATCTGCTCCCTCTGGAGCTTTGAGTCACATCGCCTGATTTAATAGTAGTGAAAATTTGTTTTTAGCACTGCAAAGCTTGCAGAGCTAGGGAGAGAAAGTTGGAGCCTATCCTGACTCCGCTACCAGTGCCACAAGACAGCAACGCAGCAAGTAACCTTCCCAAAGCGCTGTGAATGCATTAAAAAAGTGGCTCTCATGATGAAGGGAGTGCAGCAGCTGAGCCCACCTGAGTGGGAGAATTGCACGCTGCCTGCGTAATGGCTGGGCTTCTTGTTTGTAATGCCCAGATGAATAAACTACCTATGCCCTTGGCAAGCCCATCACATGGGAAAGTAACCCAGCGAGCAGCCGTGATGCCCGCCTTTAAAACTGCAGCTTGGAAACCCCAAGGAAAACCAGGAGCAAAGCGGGTCTCAGCAATTGGGACCGACAGACGGCTCCACCTGCGGGGCTGGCAGAGGGCTCTCACGCCAGATTAGATGATAACTCCTCTGGCGATGCCACGCTGGCACTGGCTGGCCTCCCTTGGGGAGGTCAGACTGCAGGACCGAGTCACTCCTCCTGCCCTTAAAATCCGTGAAGCGACATTTCACACCCAACTGAGTCCAGCACTTGCACGGCATGGCATGGGAACCCACAGCCACGCTGTGGCATGTACCATGAGGACACACAACAGCCGCTAGTGGCCAACTGCTGCTGGCACGCACTGGCCCAAAGGGCAAGTCCATCACCATGCTGGGCTGGAGCAATAGGGCTGCATCGGCACATGGCCATGCCCAAAGCCTGGCCGCCAGCCCTGGAGGGGCTCCCACCCTGGCTCTGCCTCCCTGCAGGCTCCCAGCGCCATGGCCAGCACGGGGCCACCTCAGGTGCAGCGTGGCTCACCCACAACCCGAGCATGCAAGACAGCCTACAGATTCACACCGGCTAGGTTTCGGCAATGCTGACTCATCTCCCCATTCTGTGTCTGGACATAGACTAAAAAATACAGCCACCTCTCTTCCTTGGGGTATAGTTGTTTCTAGACATGGAAAAAGCAGGGATCTTACTGGAAATGAAGGGGGCAGCATAAGCAAATTAATCAAGTAACTTGGAATCAGCTGAAATGTTTGAGAGGAAAGAAGGTACTCTGTGAATGAAGGACTTGTAGTACTGTGATGCAGGGCAGAGTGGCTGGAAAACAGACAAGACTTAGAAGACAGGACACTCTCAATTTTTGTCAAAATTTCAGAATTATCCTATTGTCCCACCAGCCCGCAACAGTACTCACAAGGCTGCTGTACAACACCTGCAACATGCAACCTTTCCACAGCAAACAGGCAAGCCTCTTTGCGTGCCTGGAAATACACTTCACCGTGTATACACTGCTGTTCTCACAAGGGGGAGGGGGGGAAAAAAAAAAAGGATCTCGTGCTGTTCTACCAGGGTTTTTTCCAAAGAAAACCAAAAGAGGACTCTGCTGGAAATGCAGATGTGCAATACCATAAATCTCAGTGTACGCAGAGATGGAATCTTTTAAATATTGCATTTCATGTGGCGTAATTCTAGGTAAATACTGTGTAGCAAGCAACCTACAAACACAAAATTCAGAGTTAAAATGCCTCACCCCCCTGAATTCGATGGCTGCAACTTCACACAGGGGTCTGAACTCCACCCTGGATTCAAGAGGACTCCTGTAAGTCTCATTATGTGAGACTCCCTCTCCGATCCCCTTGCAGGTGCAACCTGTTCCCCCAAGGAAGAGCATCCCACCTCACATCCCCCTTCTTGCTTTTGCACTCCAAAGCAAATAGAAACATTACAAGTTGCCCCAGCTTCCAGTCAAAATGGGTGCTGCATGATTACCTGTGACACTAGACACCCTGGAAACATCCTGAGCCTGAGTGGAGCGGTTGCGACTCTGTTGCCTGCGCCTGCTCGTCGCTGACCTAGTGGTCCGAACATGAACTTCGCTCACTTTGAAGAAGGCCACCATGAAAGGCTGTTTGTCGTAAGGGCCATCTCGGCCTATAAGGCCCGCTTCTCTAGGATTTACGCTGAAACCTTGAAATCAAACAGAAAAGTGAGTGTTAGAGAAACGGTGCTGTTGGATTGCTCCTTCCAGAATCACGGCATCCCCATAAGCAGTGTTTCCTTTCTTCTTGCTCACACTCTCCTTCTTTTATCACTAAACACGCCCCTCCTGCCACCATGACCTACGGACATTTTTAAGACAGCACTCCATCCATCCTGGACAAGAGGCTCCATTGCAGCACCTGGCTCTTTGGTACCTCTATGGCATTTCTAGTCTGGTTTAGGCATTGAAGAGGTATACAGATAGATATATAAAACACAAAGCCCAGATGTGTCATGAAATTAGTTCTGCTGCCTGTGAAACACAAGAAGCAGAGATGGGATTAGGCGATCTTTGGGGAAAGCAGAGGGCAAAGAGATGGGATGCTTTTGTCAGGAGCACGGGGACGGGCTCTCAGCCCATTTGGGGAGGGGGAAGCTGGCACTAACATTTCCTCAGGGAGAACAACGGACAGCCCCTCTGGTCTCACTTGACCCCACAGGTGTACCAAACCCCAGCATGAAGCAATAGGAAGAAAACATAAGGTTGGAGACTGGTTCCTATAGAGGGAAAGATGTCACTGTCATCTTTTTGGTCACCTTCTGCTCATCTGGATCCTCTCCTTCCCTACCACTTATCTTCCAACACTCAATTTCATGCTCTTTTGCAGTCTCTTCTCTCCTTTTCCACTTTTCAAAGTTTCTGCGGGCTGTGAAATGCTATGATTGCAGCCGCCCTTGGAAGGAGCAGCCCCACACAGCGACTGCATCGCTTCTCCAGTGCAGGGCTCCCACCTTAGGTTTGATGAGATCCAAGCAGCGACAGCAGCCACAGCAGTCAGCAGGGCTGCCATAAGCCCACGTGGAGAGGTGTATACCCATATACCTGCCCTCTGCTCCTCCTCTCACCCCTAAACCTCAACCCACCTGGGATCCCAGCTCCATGCCCCCTTCCACCTCCGGAACTGGGACCCTACCCCAGCCCGCCTCCACCACCTCATCCTGGTACTGTTCAGAGACACCTGACCTCACTCATGGGGAAAGACATGTCTGTCACGGGACAGCCAAGAAGCTGACAGCCCTCAATCTGTGCCCTCAGATGCTTTGCTCAAGGTGTTGGCAACAGCTGCCTACAAAGGCAGGGTGCTCACTCCCCACATCACAACTGGACTCTGTTAGCACCACTTCTAGACAGCATCCAAGAGGCTCGTGAGGTTACTCGCATTAACTGGCCCGTAACCTACCGTCCTGGGTCACCACGCTCAGCTGCAGTCCCATGTTGTGCTGAGGGTTCATCACCCACATGTTACTGGTGGCAGTGACGTCAAACTCCAGCCAGCCCTCCTCCGAGGCCCACACCGCCCGTGTGTCCAGCAGAAACAGGTCAGAGGCCCTGCAGAGGAGAAGTGTAATGACGAGATTGTGATGCCTGGGATTTTCTCCCCCGGCTTTCACTGTTACAGAAACAAGAAAACCTGAAACAAGTAAAAGTTATGTTAATAGCTAGAAAAAAAACCAATCCCCAAAATCTGCCTGTTTTTATCCAGAGTTTTGCCATGAGATGCATGTACTTCTGCTGCACATGAAATTCAGGATTACAAAGGTTTTTCACTGTTTTCAAGGCTGGAGGAAAGCAATCCTAGTCCTTAGGTCTGGGTGTTTCTCCACCTGCAAGGGATTCGTAAGCCACTCTTCTTCCTGAAGAGTGTAACGCTAGCTCTGGCAGGACAGTGGTCAAACTACCAGCATTTCCAGGCATTCAATGGCTTTTGTCAAAGGGGTTTCGTGGTTTCAGCCCACCTTCCACAACACAGATCTACCACAATTGAAAAAAAACCAACAAAACCACACCCCAAAATAAAATCGTTTAACAGGCCAAGCATCAAACAGTGAAGGAAAATGAACCTCTAAAGGCCTCTAAAGACATTTTTCTGAGGCTTATCAACAGGGATTAGAGTGCCTTGTTCCAAGGCTGTTGGTACTCAGTCTCCTTCATGGGCTTCAGCTTCAAATGCTATCAAGTCTATTCCTTTTTTACAGCATCAAATGCCCACCAAAATTCAGTTCAATGAAATCAGCTGGAGAAGCACCCAGAGAAATCTCATGTACATTTTCTCACTGTATTATAGGCATAACTTCCCTGTGCAAGAGAGCTACAATTCCTATCCTTAACCTGTGGCTATCATCACAAAATGGATACCAGGTGTCACTCCCATTTTCATCTCTTTCCCCCCTGGATTTTTTTTTTTTTTCTCCTAACAATAACTTAATGGAAATGAGGAAACAGGGCACCTGTCCCTTCCACCCATCAAAGGTTAACTTCAGAAAAAAACATTTTGATTGAGTTACATTTTATTTTTGGCCAACTGCTATGTCATACTGCCCAGCAGCTTGGTTTTCATGAGATCACACATGGAAAAATAAGCACTTAAGTATATTAGGGCTCCTAGTGCAGCTATTTTTACAGCGTGGAGGCTTTCCTCCACCTCGCTGGTAGCCACACGCTCTGTGGTTGACTCAGCAGCCTTTCCCACAGGAGTCTTTGCCGCTGCTCCTCCAATGCGAAGAGGGTTCAGGAACAACTCTGACCTTCACCTCCAACAGCAGCAAATGGCTGGGACTGGCCAGCTGCTACATGTTTTGGAAACCTTAAGGTTGAAAGATTTGGGCTTTCCCAGGCAGGGTATATAAACTGAAGTGTTGCTTAAAGGAGACCACAAACAGCAGCTGCAGCTGAGACCACTCTTTCCCTCTCCAGGTTTAAGAAAGGAATGAACTGCTAGATCATTCCCACCTCTGAATATGACTTACACATTGGTCCTCTCCAATGCTTGAAATGGACTATATCTGAAAAGGGGTTTCCTACCACCTGTTCCGACCTTCCCCCTCACACCAATTGCTTTTTGATCTCCTGTCCCACCTCCCCTCTTCTAAGTGCCATACTCTCCCCGGCACTCGCCCGCTCCAGACAGTGTCCCACTGGAGCCTCCAGACTAGAGTAACTTTGGCGTTACATCCCCCCAAACCAAACATGTCTGGCTGCAGAGCCACTGGGAACTCTGTAAGAGCAAACCCTCAACCAAATGGGGTTAGTCAGGTCTACAAAAACATGAAGAGGAGGCTCAGAGCTTATATTCCCATTGCCTTGCACTTTGGGAAGACACTCAGACATCAGAGAGCTGTAAAGCCTGAAAGGACCATATGGCATCCTCTAGCCCATTCCCCTGAACTCCGGGCAGGATCAACTACATCCACGTCACTCCTGAGAGATGTTTGCCTGACCTGATCTTATAGATTTTCAGCCTCAGGAACTCCACCATCTTTCCAGGAAATTGAATGGGTTTCACTTGAAGCACTTTTTTTTTTTTTTTTACCTTTCCCCATAATACCTAACTTAAATGCCACAACAATCTCCCCTTCTTATTAAAACACCACCTTCAGTATTTCCTTGCAAGCCATGTTTTATAGACTTTGACTATTCCCATTGCTTTTTATAGACCCAACTGAGATCAAGGTCTCACTGATGCTGAGTACAGTGGAAGGATAATCTTGATGCGTCTCGCAGACTATGCCTCTACTCATACATCTCAGAATATGATTTTGGCTTCTTCACAAAACTCACACTGTTAACTCATGTTCACCTTGTGATCCACTATAATCCTTGGATTCATGCTGCTGAACCGCAAAGGACCCAGTCACTTCCTATGGTGTATTTACATCACTGATTTTTCATGTCCAAATGCAATTCTTTCTACCAAATCACACTTTTTTTTTCCCCAGATTGAACTTCCATCATTATTAGATTACTTAAAATACGGACTTGCCTTCCAGTGGGTCTCCTCCGTCTTAGTCTCCTCCGCAAATGTAATAAGCAAACTGCCTGACCAAGATACAATTCTACTAAATGAGAATGCTCCACTTTATCCCATTATGTCACACTCACTTCGGAAAGATTTAAATTCCTTTGTAAAATGCAGAAAAATGGACAACTGGGCTTTCCAATCCAGTTAACTCTTTGCAAAAAGTTTCATACAGGACTGATTTTCAACCAGCTCTGCTATTCAACTGACTTTTGCATTGTCCGACTGGATGAAGACAACACTAAAGGTTCACTCCACAGGTATTGTAGGTCATAGTAGTAATGCTAGCAGGTAACACATCCTAATACGTCCTGCTTAAGCCTGTTTTCAATTAATGTTTGTCACCCAAACCTCACCAGGCTGCACAAAATTGCATATCATTTCTTACTAGTTCTGGTTTTGGCATGAAGGTTTTAAAAAAAAATTCAGTCACCTATTTCCAAAGACGGGGGGGGGGGGGAGAATTTACTCACATAAAAAAGAATCCCAACTATTTAACTGAGAGACTTTTCCCCCTTGGTAAACCAAATACATGAGGGGAATCTGCTCTTCCCTACAGCCACATGTCTGAGAAGAAATGTCCTTGCTACTCCTGCAAAAAAGCCATACGATGTCTGATCTTGGAATGGAGACTGGGAGATCTCGCAGGCTGGCCCCAGGTGGAAGGGAAAGAATATCTAATTAGATGGGGAAGGGTGAAGGATTTGCTGCAGTCGTAGGGGACACATAGACATGCAAGGACTAGATGGAGAGACCCTGGATAAAAGGAAAAAGTCTGCAGAGAAAAGGGAGTAGAAAGTACCCATGGCCACCACACCTCTGTTAATCAGGCCCATTATTCCCGACTCAGCATTCCTCTGCTTCTAGAAGTAGTTGGGAAACTACTGGCATCTTCCTGGACCGATGGCTCACAGAGGGCTACAACCTGCTACTGCTGCCATTTGCGGCAACACAGCTGCCAACAAACACGGTGACAGACGTCAGTGATGTGAATCTCACACTTCCAGTTTTGCCCCAATGTTCACAGGGAAACTTAGCCGCACAACTGGATTTCCCCCCCCCCCCCAAGTTCTGCTTTCTGAAGACCATGGAAAACACATTTATTCCATCCCTCTCCCACTAGGGCTGCAAAAGAAAGACTGGAAGCATGAGAGCTAAAGCTGCTGCATAGCCTTATTACCATTCCTGATGCTGGACTGTTGGCTGACTTTGGCAGGGGCCATTTTTGCCATCGGTGTTTGCTTAGCAGGTCCACACTCTATGGCCCTACCTGTTGCAAAAGTTGGAGCACACACAGCAGATGAGCAGGGAATTCCTGCAAGCCAAAGGGCGGTGCTGGAGAAAGGAAAAAAAAACATCTGAAAGGGGCAACTAAACCTAGCAGAGACAGTTGACCCTCACCGGTATATGCATCAGCTTCTCATCTGCACAATGAGAACAATGCTACTAGCTTTGCCTCATAGCCATGTTAAAAAAAGAAACAGTTTAGGAAGCAGTCAGATACCATGCTGAAGAGTGCTGCACACAAGTAGATGCAAGCCCATAGTCAAAGCAAAATCTGAAGAGGGGACGAGAAGGTGAGAAGCGGATCATATACCAAGGAAGTCGCATGAAACAAAGTATTGAATTTCTAGTCATTAAGTGATGACATTGATCCTGTGCAGTGAGGCGGGCAGTGGCCTTCCAAGAGAAAGCACGCAACCATGTACGTGGTCACATTAACGGAAGGATATCTGAAAACTTCAGCATTTGGGAATAACAGAGGCAAGACAGGACCTGAGGGAAACAGGAAGGGAGCATGAGGAACGGGAAAAACTAGAAAAAGAAAGGCTGGAAGAAATGTATGAGCCAGCATCGTTGAGCAGAGAGGGAGTATTTGCTCTCAGCACAGGCCGAAGAAAGCAGTCAGTCCAGAGGTTTCATGCCCAAGCAACCCCACATGTCGAGGACATCACAGGACCTCTGGCACCTGCAGAGCAGGACTTTCAAATTGAGTGTACAGAAGAGAAATTTCATCACCAAAACAGGCAGTTTCTTAACATCCTCTCTGCCTAAACCTGCCTCTGGGTTTTCATACAGCTACTGTCACCTCATTGTCACTACGATGCCCAACAGTCTCATCTTTATTTTCAGTGCGATTAACTACCTGGATGAGTTCAGTTAATGATTTCCATAATAAGGCTGCTGCAGGCATAATATATATTAACCTTAGATTATTAAAGGGAAGCCAGTGAATGGGAGAAATTGAGGCAATGAGCTGAAACAACTTTCCTGAGACAAGAGAGGACATTAAATGGGAAGATGCAAGTTAGAGATTCCTAACTCGAAACAGGAGCTCTTTGTTCTGGATCAGGGCCCTAAAGTACGGTCTCAAGTCCCAAGAAATAAATGGGAGTGTTTCCATGGCCTTCAGAAGACTCTGGAGGAGGATGGAGAAGCAAAGGTCAACAGAGCAATCACAAATGGCTGCAATAAACAGAAAGAAGTACACAGTTTACCAGAGAAATATGGTCTGTGTAATTCAGAAGGCAGGATTTAGCTCCAGTGTCCTCAGAGAGCGAGCTGATTTGTCAGATATAAATATCAAATATAGCTACTATTCTTAACGCTGGCATCCCAACCATGTACTCAGGGCATTTATAGGAGAAACAGCTTGCATTTAATTTCAGTGCTTCTCCCCCTTGTAAGATAAATATTTTGTTAACTGAAACCTCTGTGTAAACCTTTCAACAAAATGTCTCTGGGTGTTAATTCTCTTTAATTGAACACTAATTAGATTAGAATTTAGTCAAATTAGTAACCAGGTCAAGTGGTTAATCTTAGTTACTACTTAGTGAAATGTTCACATTAAAATAATTTCTCTGTTCTGGGTACACATTACAACATGGAACTTTGCTACAGGAAAAACACCAAAGCTATAAAAAGCTAAATTTAAAGAAGCATCTGTTGAACTAGGTTTTTTACTTTCCCACCCTCCCTAGCCTTCTTTCCCAGACCAGGCAGAAGTTTTACCAGGGACACAGTGAGAACAAACAGAAATCTCACCTTCAAAATGACCAAGTTAAAGGTCTCTTATTTTAATTACAGATCTTGGAACAACATTTTTGGCCCAACTTCAAAGCTCGCAATTACCCAGGTGTTTAAAGGATTGTTACGCATCAACAGCCATTTACCAAGCATTAATTACTAGAAGTCTCTAAAACTTTCCTCAGCTGAACCTTTTTGTTTACTTTTCTTCAAAGACAAGTTGACATAATAGTCTAGACTGCCTAGCAGCAGCTTCTCCAAACGGAATTTTGCACAGAAGTGTGTGGGATTTACATTTTAATTAACACACTTTCTAAATACTCTTCTCTTCTGCGTACCTCAGGATCTGAGTCTTTAGTTCGCACTGACATCAACCTTCTGTAAAAATTATCCTGCATATAGCAAACTAGCAAGATTATTTGCTCTTACCCACTAACGATGGACTAATAACTGCACTCACAACTGACTCAGTCTTACAGAGTTGAACGGAGCTCCACATAGATAAAACTTTGAAATCACAGCCTTTTCAAACCTGTAGATCCACCATCTTGCAGTAGATGTAAGCACTACTTTGAATTTAAAAGTGTTTATTACTTAAAGAACAGACTGTATGCGGCGCTCGTACAGCATGAGGTACTGCCAACAGATGCAATACAAAACCTTAACAACTTAGTATATCTAAATGACCATTACTCCAAAGATTTAAAAGCACCGTACCAAATTCAATCAATCGGCGCTCGCTCGTACAGACAGCCTCAGGCAGGTGAATGCCAGCACCTGGAATGAGCTGCCATGGAAAGCAAAGGCGGTCTCTATCATTTTACGAGAAGAAGTAAGGCTCAGTTTAACTGTCCTGAAGAAGCTATACTGTCTGTGGGCCAGGGGACAAGGAGAGACATGCACGACCTATAAGAGCTCCTTAGAAACGAGGAAGGAAGTATTAAGACCTGTCAGCCTACAAATGAAGCTACTTCCAAGGTGAAATAGAAGACCAGCAGCTGGGCACTAATTTGCAGGGATTGACAGCCAGGGAGGAAAAAGCACTAAGTGGAGATGCCAGGACACTATGGAGGGGGTCTGCAATTTGGCACAGACAGAAGAGAGCCATCCTGGATGCATCCAGACATGGGAATGTACCAGAAGGGACAGGCAGGTAATCTCAGCTTCTCACTGCTCACTTACCAGCCCCACACTACCAATGCTCTGTCTGATAAAAGCTCCCCTGTGCTGAAAAAGCTGTCTTGTATCACTGCGGGCATCGCCCCGGAGGTAAAGTCTGCAGGGGTGGGGAGTTAAGTCTTGTAGACTCACTGGAAGAGCAGCAGGGTGAAACATTGGTTTCAAGGCTGCATCTGGCAACGCGTGGAAGATCAGAGCCTACAGCGAGAGGATGTGGCCTCCCTGTGCCAAGACTGCAGGAAGCTCAGCCTACAGGTCCGTGATAATCCCCAGCAAAGCCAACACTGATATTTGAGTGCAAAGGTGTCCCCCAACATCCAGCTCAAGGTCTTGAGCTTCACAGCTCTGAGGAATGAACATTTTACCAACAGGAACAGTGAAAAAAGAAAAAATCGTCCCAAGTCACAGGGATAGGAGATGTATTTCTCATTTCCTTGACTATGATTTAATGAGACTATGGGGTATTGTAGCTGTAGTGATGGCTACAGTACTACACCTCAGCGTTTAAATGCAGTTTGAGGCATGAAGATGGGGGAGAGGGCAAAGAGGTAGTATTTATCTTTGTCGTTTAAGAAAAGAAATAAGGCACTGATATGGTATTCTTTAGTTTTGGTAGAAAAAGCCAGCTGGTTATGGAACGAGTAAGTTTCATCCAGAATAACTTTGACTTTAAACTACTAAAAACCAACCACCCTAAAACACAACAAATCACATACCCACAGTGGGAGTTGAACTGAAATGCGGACAGACGCTTCTCTATAGCATCATGGAAACAGCTCTATCGTATACAAATATACACTATATACAAATCTGACCCCAACTTAAAACAGATTTATGCTAGCTTTGTCATTTGTATTACACAACCCATTTCAAAACCCAGCTGAGGACGTTTATTTATTTTCTAAGCTATAAACACTGCTGGCAAATCAATTTGCCCTTTAGATTAGAAGCTCGGATCGCATTTGTATAAATATCCTGTTGCAAAGAGGAAGACTTTATTACCAATTGTAACTGGCAGCTAAAAACGAACGAGTGCCTTAACCCTTAAGGAATTGTGTTCAGTAGAAGAAGAACGTACTCCCCGGGCGGTCGCTCTGCAGGGTGCACCTACGTCCACACATCTTATCATACAGGAGGAATCTTTCTGCACATCAAGTCCTCATATTTCATTCTGCGTGAAAACGAAACTGTTTAATAAACTTTGACCATTAAGGTACCGTATCTTCCTTTGATCACTAACACAGGCCACTGTGTTTTTCATAGATCAGTTGTTTAGACAGTGTGGGAGTGTTTTGAGGTCTGTATTAGCAGGATATTTACACTTGAAAACATACTGATGATCCAAACCAAAGACTAACGTCTTTGATCAACCATAAACTGCCTTCCCTAGTCCTGACCTGACACCTCTCTGGGTGACAGCAAGGAAGTTTCGAGAAAGAAAAAGAAATTAATGAGCTGTTTCCAGGGAAAAACTCATTTCTTCTCTTCCCTTGCAAAGGTCTCGCTTACCTGGCAATCCACTCCCAAGAGGCATCAGAAGTCACAGAGGGCTTTGCTGGTCCTTCCACAAAATCAGCGCTACACCTTAGAAACAAGCCCACGTGCAGGGCTTAGCTGTGCATCGGTACCACCAAAGGGAGGAGAGTCGAGGCTGTGCAGCTTCTGCCTGCTGAAACTAAGCACCCCCTCAGATACGGCCGAGGTGGGACAAGCACCTGGAAGCTGATGCTGCTTGTCTTCCTAAACTGGTGCTTTGGCAAATCTCCCCACTTTCTGCACATAGCAAAGGAAAAAAAAAAAAAAAAGAAGAAAAAAAATCCCGCCCTAGCCTTCAAACAGCACAGTCTCTTAAACTCTGGGGGGGTCAGAAGCTGAAGGGCAGCATCATCCGGCGGACGTATCACCCGTTCCCCCTCCCGACGTCATCCCCTACAGCCCACAGCCCATTTCAAAACCCAGAGTCATCCCCCCCAGAGCAAACCAGATTTGTTTGGTGAAGCCTCTTCTCCACACAATCCGAAATGCACACCGCTGACGGCTGGCCACAAGCTTGACCTATCCTGAGGATTTCATTAATCTCTTCGCAGCGTCCCACTGACAACTCCAGCAGTTTGTGTTATGACAAAACGTGGCCATTAACTGCGGTTTGGTTATAAAACAAAAGCCTAGTTTCTAGGCACTATTTTTTTTACCTTACGAAAGGGTGGAAGGAATGGGGAGATGAAAATATTACTGACACAAGTGAGTCAGTATTAAAATGTTTTCTTTTTTAAGAGAGAATGTGCTTAGACCACACTGTCCTCAATGCGCGTTTCATTGCCTGGAGCCTCCATGAGTATCGTTTTCATATTTCTGATGGCTTTGAACGAGGAGAGGGTCAAATTTCTCCCCAACGGTTAAGCTATATCCATCGGCATTGATCTCTGATCGTTCGCGCTCTCTCCGCATACACCCCTATCTAGGAGACAGTATCGAATGGGCCCATATAATCCTTGCTTTTAGCCTTGTCTACAGTGGCAAAAATCAGTTTGATAATTCAGTAACTGGTAGAAATTTTAGCCTCAGGCTTGGTTTTGTTTTTAGCCATCAGGGAACGGCCAGCAGTGCCTTGCGATTCCGTGTAGCAGCGCGCACATCTGGGCTGGAGTCACACACTTACGCTCTTACTGTCCATGTGAGCTTTTTTTTTTTCTTTGCTCACGTAATACTGAATTAAGCCACTTCATTACACTTAATCGGAGCCAAGTGATACTTCCAGGCTGTGAGCTTTGGTGAAGATTTGTATTTACTGAATCTTTCTCTTATCTCCTGCCCTCCCAAACTCATTTCTTTGAGAGGAGCAGGTAGTTTTCTTTTTCTTTCTATTTTTTCCCTCAGAGGTGCACGCTGCCTTTCTCTTGCGCACTGCTGGTTTTAATCCATACAGGCCAGCTGCGCCCTGTTAAGAATTATTTGCACCCAAAAGTATTTTATTAGCTACCAATAATCGCCTCAGACAACTGTTAACCTCATAAAAGCCAAGATTAACATGGTGACTTTGAACTTCCTCTCGAGACCGCCAATGTTGACTGAACAGGCACTTTCTGTGGCCTTCAGAGATGAATTTTCCTGACCAGAAGGAATATTTGTCAGCAGAACAAGACGAAAAAAGGTGCTACTTCAACTCCTTCTGTTTCACCTGTTAGTTCACCAGCTAGACTTCCAGATCTGTACAGTCACTTCCTTACGCAATAAAATGTCATCAAATGTCAGGAAATATCAGGCTGTTATTCAAACCATTAGTCCAAAGGAAGTGTGACACAACATTTTTTAGGTGTTTTTTTTTTTTTAAGTCAAAGGCAGCTGTTATTTTCTGGCTCGTAAGATGTCTGTAAAATGCAACAGAAGCCTTACAAATATTTAGCAAGTTCCTTCAAAAAATAGGGCTTTTTTTTTTTTTTTTTTGTAATTTAACCTTCTAGTGTTCTCAACAGGAAAAGAAAACATTCTATTCCAAATTAATCCGCTGAGACAAAAGGGGGAGAAAAAAGCACTTTGGATTCCCACCCCCCCAGTAAAACAAGTAAGTGAACTGATGATCAAAACCCAAAACCACTCATAGAATACAGCTCCTTAAGGCATACCAGAAGAATCTGAGGCATTTTTCCCCTCCGTGCAGAGATATTAGTGGAGAGCTAAATACAACTTTTTAGTACTTGTTTTCAAGAATGTTTACAGGCCAAAGTCCACCCAGGTCACCAACGCGGCTGTATGTTTGAATCTATAGCAGCAGCAGCAGCCTATGGAGTCAAACCTCAACTGAAGGTAACACTGAAGAGTGGTAAGCAGCCTCTAATATCTTACTTTAACTGTCTTTCAACATCTGCATATTTTTAATATATAGAGGACAATTAATATAGATGACAATTAATATCTATACAATTTTATGTACAGATACATACAGAGAATACATACATATGCACATAGTTATACACAAGCACACGTTTTCATATGTGCTTTTATATTTTACATGTACATGAGAGAGTCCTTTAAGCTGAAAGGAAAAAGGGCAGAAAAGGGCACATCTATTTTACAGCTGCAAGAATCTGTGAGCCACGTTTTGGCCATCTCTTCGCAGATGGTGTGACAAGTCCCGCAGACTCATCCGAAGCGCAAGTTTCTTTAGCCAAACGTCTCCCTCCTTCCCACCAGTAAAAATAAATAAATAAAGAAGAAAAAGAAACAAAAAGGGAGCCTTGAGGGACTGGATGAGTCAGAGGTTAGTAATGAACTACAGACACTCATCCCTGGGTCAGCGGTTCACGCCTAGCCCATGTCAGGAGGGACGACGAATTGCTGGCAGTCTGGACCTAGAGGAAGCCGCTTTACGATTCCCAGTCCCAACAGCGGGATCCCCTCGTCACGGCCACCGGCAGCGGCAGGAGGAACACGACAGAAGGGAACTGAAAGACCCGAAATACTCGCCAGCTCTAGAGAGAGACCACCCTGGTGACCCCCCTCCGAGCTGCTGCCTCTGCTCCATCCGTAGGGAGGTCTCTAGCACCCAGAGATGCCCAGCACGTGCGGATGCCAAAGCGCCCAGTACCAAAGGACACACGTCGCAGCTTCACAGCACAATCTGGTTTTGGTATGTTTCTGGTATGGTATTTGAAACAAAGATACGAGGTGCCAGCATCATTGCTGTACACAGAACTGACAGCCGCTTGCGGAACAAAGAGTTTGCGAATTTGTTAGGAACAGGGTACGTTAGGGGCCATATCCTGTACTTTTATTCTCTTTCCCATTACTCCTTTGCTCAGTTTACCCTGAAAGAAGGTTATATACATATAAAAGTTGACAGTTCTCCTTAGAAGAGGCAACCTTAGACCTGACATACTCTGTGCCCTGCTTTGGTGACCAACCCAGAGCAGCGTATCGATCGCTTCCACAGACACTTGGCAGAGGTTTGCCTCCAGCTCCAGAGGTGGGATCTCTACTTGTGAAATCTAAAACAGACCAACACTCACTATTCTTTACTCAATGTGTCTGCAAATGAACAATACAGCTAACATCTATGAAATCTGCATGACTGTCTGGACTTCCATCAGCTCTTCGAGTGGGTATTGACGTAACATCCTAACCAGCAAGCCCTTTACCCCAGGAGGCACTCCAGCAACCCGCAACTCAAAGTGCAAAGGGAACACTGACCTTTTAAAACTAACACCTTCTTCCCCATCACTTATATATCCAAGTATTTCTCTCCATTTCCCCAGAGGCCACACTCCCCACAGAACAACCATTAACTATTTGATGTTGCCCTCACAACCAAAGGCGGATCCCCCCAAATGGTATCAATGGAAAGGCTGGAGAAAGAAGGACCAGAAAGGAAAACACCCAGAAAGCCTTTACAGAGGAAAGAAATGGCGATTTTTTTAAACACTGCTGTTTCCAATTTCTTTTTTTCTGCCTGCAGCAGAGGAACAGTTACAGTCCTGACACATTTCAGCAGAAGTAATGAAACACTTTTGTACCACAGCATTACTCTGACATTTAATTGACCACGTATTTCCATCTTTTTGCCTTGCATGATTCCCCCATCAGAAACGTTACCCTTTTTAAATTAATCACTCCATTTACACTTGTTTGGATTTATGTGTCACAGTTTCTATTCGGCCTCTCTTTTGCCTCTCTCATTGCCACTGAAAGCCCAGGAGGGATTTTGTACCCGTGGTCAGCATGCTGAATTTTCTTCTGCTTTATTTACTTTAATGTAAGTCTACCTGAGAGCAGGTCGAGTCTACACTAATTACCAGTATTTTTCAAACAGGCTATGCTTTTTATGCTGGTAGTATTAAGTTGAGAGGGGATATGTGTATTTCAGTACACAGGAGCGATGCCAGCATAGTAACTTTCGTTTAAAAATCTACCACCTCACATCAGATTCTTGCTCTGATGTGCATCTTAAACAATCAAATGTCTTTGATGCTCAAAGACAACACAAAGGTTGCAGCTAAGTGACACCCTAGGCTACAATATCGTGGACATTCTCCAGCTGAGGTCCATTTTGTACTCTACCATGCCCATTTCCCACAAGGAAAGGACCATGCAATAACGTAACCCCATTAATATGAACAAAACCGGTATTTATTTAGCAGTCCTCTCAACATGAATGCACAAGCTCAGCCTTTCCCAGGACAGCGGCTGGTGGCACAGAGCGAGCACCATCTTGCGTACCTGTTCTGATGTTCCTGCAGCACTTGGTAGATGCTGATAAGGAAAGTTTGGTTTTTAAAGCTCCCCACAACGCAGTCCTTGTAGATCCGAAACTCAGCGGCTGTGACGGCCTCGCCCTCAGGAATCTGAGACAAATTAAACTTGAATTCCTTGTGATGCCGCTGGTGAGGCGTGAACTCCTTGTCATACTCAACTGCAGATGGGAAAAGGAAAGAAAAGGAAAAAAAGGAACCGTGACTAAAATTTAACAAAAGGTTTCCACATGCTGCCACCTGTTCCTTCAAAAAAACAAAAATCCTATTTTTTTCTCCAAAGATAGCCTTGGCGAGTGCCAGGAAAGCTTATGCAGCTAAAGCCTTTCAAATACAGTACTCAGAAAAGATGAATGTTCATCTTCTCTAGGCAATGCCTTCGAGATTTCCTGTTTTTTAAAGAAAAGCCAGCTTTGACAGGTGAAATATGACCGTGCATTTTGCTCCTGTGTGAAACTCTGAAGCTGTGACTGCCCCCAGCATTTTCCACCTGTGGATCTCCATGTTCTTTACAGCATTTCCTTAAGCCTCACACCCCTCTTCCAACAGAGGGGACAATTAGCTCCATTTTGCTTTAGCACATAAAGGCACAGACAGAAGCAAGTGTTAGCACTAGGTTAACCAATTCCCTAACTGTCCTAAAAACTGCTGTTTTCTGGCTCCCGGGTTTGTGCATTAGCCATCAGACTGCCTTGTGAGCAGAATAAGATTAACATGACATTTATTTCAAGGGTTAAAGTTAACCAGAGCTCCCCTTCCTTTTGCAGAAGCTTATTTGAGAATGAGAGAACCGAGGAGTGACCCTTTTGGTTTCTGGCCTTAGCCCTCCTCAGGTACGCTATCGGGTATAGAGTTTAAGACAGACGCAAACCAGAACCCCTCCTTCTTCAGGCCTCAGGATTTGCATTTTCTCTGTTTGAGGCCCCCTTTGCAAACTCTACTTCTAGTCCCACTTTTGTATTACTTGATTACATCTTGGTTTAGTCTGACTTTGATTTATTGTTCGTTATTTCTTCTAATTTTCTATTAGAAATTGCTTAAAACATTAACATATTATATAAACATACAAAATTACATCTTTAAAGCCCTGAGGGGAAAAAAAATAAAACCAAAAAACTGTTCCCACCAGTGCAACTGAAGGAGTGTATGTCAATGATGAATAAGTCACCATTATATTATCATTAGGGACATGATTACATTCAGAGAAGGCGGCGAGGGAAGTACAGATTCCTTTTCACGTTTGTCTTTGTGCTCACTTTTTGTTGCTCCCCCCCTTAATACATCAAACTGCAAAGGCGACCGTGAGACTACTCTCACTACTCTCTCTTGCCATGAGGCAAGCAGCAATCCCCGTTTTACAGCTGGGATACTGAGTCACCAGGAGAGTGACTTGTCCAAGGACAGGCAGCAGAGGCTTGTGGCGGAGCCAGGAACAATGGCCAACGTGCTTGAGGTTCGCTACTTTACCCACAGGTTACCTCCCCGGAGAGCAGATACATCTCCTGGCCACTGGAAACAGCCCACGGAGATTTTCCCCTCTACCTTTCCCAACTGCCTGTTCCTCCTCATCCCCTAGTCCCAGTTTCATCTGTGTCCTCTCCCTTTCCTTTGGCAGCCCTTTCATGTGAGCTGCCTCATCTGGCTGGGTCCACGTCCTGGCTCCCTGCGAGACAGTTAGTCACATCCTTCCCTTTGAAGCTCGCCTGGAAATCTTTTCACCTCCGCATGACTGCTGCCCAGCATTTTGTGGGACACCGCACTTGGAGATGCTGCGTTAAGAGCTGCCATGGGGTGACCAGGCAAACTCTCAAACCGCTGTCAGAGTCAGATGCCGCTGCCAATTTTGGCAGTCTCGCATTGCATCTGTCTGAGCAGTTTAGATGCCAAACGACTGACAAACACGGGTGACCGGACCCTATGGCTTCCCAAAAGAAGGTGGTAACACCCAGCATCTCCATCAGAGATTGTACCAAAGCAAACGATGGTACTGCTCACTTCCAGTGCCACCTAGGAACTACCTCACTGCCCATCGGTTATCAGCAAACTGGGCTTCCCTTTGAAGCACGCACCCCTGCTTGTAATTGGGAATGGCTCTGGCAATGCTTGACTGGTTGGCATGACTTGTGTGTATGCCCTCTGAGAAGGGGCCTGAGCTGCCTGGTTACTCCCCACCCCGATGCAAGCGCCGCAGGACACGCTTCCCAAAACAGAGTGGCCACATACTTTCAGAAACTCACAAGCATCCAACCAACAAGAAACTGTGTTCAGCTGCTTGCAGCAGAACGACATGCCCAACTTGGCCTTTTTACTTGCTGCTACAAGATGAGAGGATGTAATTAATGGTGAGGGAATGTCTAAATCCACAGGTTTGGAAAGACACGCGTATGAAGCAATGAGTCTCGATTTAGAACTTGCAAAGTCCTTGCTCGCAGGTGCAACAACCAGCTGAAACCCATGTCCCCTCGCACACAATTGCGGGAACGAGCTGACCTGCGGGCGAGATGCAGCGAGGTGGCTTTCCCCCGGGCTCATGGCTGAGGACGATGAAGGAGGATCAGGAAGAGCAAGGGCAAGGACACAACCAGGATGAGCAGCAGAACCGCACCAGGGTGTCGGAAAACTAAAATTACACTGAAGAGAAACAGCAAAGGGAATATTCGATGCTTCCTGCCAGCTATGGCCCCACGTCAAGATGCGATGTGGCCTCTCCAAGCGCACGAGGGAGAGCGCAGAGCCGTCTCACCCGGCACGGGGCTCAAAACAAGCCCAAACGTCACTTTTTGTTGTTCCTTTCCGACCTCAGGTCAGCTACAGCGGCCTTACCTCCACTCGCCTCCACTACAAAATATGCAGTTTAAAAGTGATATAGCCAGACTCTAGTCCTTTAAGTCAGTATTTTCCCCTACCCCTCCTCTAAGAAGTCAAACACAAGCCACAAGAAGAAGAAAAACCCACCAAAACATCTACCACAGAGCATCAAAAGTAGCTGCAGGTACGACACTTGACTCCAAGTACCCTTTCCCAGTTTATAACTTGCCCGATATGTTTACAATAGTATTTTCCTGTTTTTAAAACTTTCTTCCTTTATCCCCGTCCTTGTCCGAATACCCTGCACAATCACAGAAGCTGACTAAACTGATTACAGGGGAAACATTCAGACTGATTTCATTATCAGGCTTGGCAGAATAAACAACCTGAAACACACAAACAAGGAAACCTTTTTTTAATCCTTCAGATTAAGTGATTTAGCTTTTTCTCTTATAAGAAAGGCACGTTCAGAAAGAAATACTGTTAAGTTGATGGCGTCCTCCTCATTTGCATCCCTACAACATCACAGGATGGAAAAAAGCCTACATTAAGCTTGTATGAAGCAAGTATAAAAGTTTAACGAGTTGGAAAGTTTTTCTGGCTACGTATCTTCCCATGATACAATGGTGGTTGTTTTTTTTTTTCTTTGTGGGAGTGGTGAGATATTTAAGTTCTATATACTCATTGTCACCCCATCAAGTTAATAATCAACTGTTTTCATTCAGCAAGACAGCTTAAAAATATAAAATGCCAACAGTTCTTCTCTGGGGGCTTTTTACCCCCTGGAAACTGCTCATTTTTAACAAAGCAGTCAAGTTTTAGAACAGTAAAATTTGGACAGGCAAGATCCAAGCTGCCGGTTCACAGGATTTACCCAGTCTGTATTGCTATCGCGTTACAACGCATCAGATGACCTTGTATTCAAAATGCAGACAGTGCACGCCAAAATGCAAGGCAACAGCAAAAAGGAGAAATCATTTCTCAAGCTGCTTTCCAATTTTTTTTTTTTTTTCCACGTGAATTCATTCAGGTCAGTCTGATCGGTGATATGTGAAATCCAAAGCTAATTTCCGTCCGAAGATGGATGCATGCATGTCCCAACTTTGTAAAGACCTTGCAGGGAAAATCAGGCAGCTCACAGCCGGGGCAGGTTGAAAGTGAGCAGCCCTGAGCAGTGCTGGCCTCCCATAACCTCTCCCCAGTGCTGGCCGGAACGTCAGGACCAAGCCAGGCAAAACCAGGGATTGTAGGGTCATGACGAGAACTATAGCCGTATAAAATTCATCCTCATGGTCAGACTGTATTATCCTGAACATTATTACTCGTTTGCCGGAGTAGCTCCTTGGAGACTACCGATCCAGGCATGCACGTACCAGGGCGAGCTGGGAAAGGAGATAGCAATCAGAGGTTTTAGCCCATCATGGGTGCACGTCCTCTGAGCCAAAGGGACTGTCTGCTCCACCATGCAAGTCTCTGCCCCCATCCTGGCTGGGGGTTCAGCTGCTCCTTTGCTTGCAACACAAAGGAGAGTCTGAGCTGTGGACACCAGAGTACTCGCCCCTGAGTTTTCATTACAGCTCATTTCTGAGCAGAGCGGCTGAGCATGCACAAAGAGTTAACAGAGAAGCCTGCCAGTAGCTCTTTACATTCCCCTTAACAAATATTTTTAAATGCTGTACAAACACAACACTATTGTTGAGCAGTTAAAAAGGCAAGAATGGCAAAATTAGGGTTACTGTGGTTTTGAATTTTGTGTATTCTAATTCTAACCCAGTGTTGCAATAGCCAATTTCAGCACAAAATGTCCTTGGTTTAAAAATAGCATACTGCTTACAATACTTGTTACTTTAAAAGCACTGCACCAAAAAAAATTAAGAAATTAACACAATGCATCTATTTTGGTAACTATACCATCCTACTTCCATTTGAGTGTGTCGCATACACCTTGGACCAAAGGAAATGTAACCCTAATGACAGTCATGGAAATAAACTCTCCTCGTACATAGGAATTTTCAGCATTTCTTTCCGGATCTGAAGTAACTGGTATGCAGAAATAACAGGACAATAGTCTTTCCCAAGTAAACACAATTTTCACTCAGAACAGTAGCACCAAGTGTCAGGATATTCGGTGTTTTTCTCCAGTTCTCAGCTGTTGAGAAAAGTGTTAGGTCAGGTGCTCAGATGAGAATCTCAATAGTGGCTTAAGAAAATCTCTAGCTCAAACTCTAGGAGCTAAAGCCAAAAATACTAACATGCATACTCATAACCTAGAGCTCCAAAAGTAATTTTTTTTTTTAATAAATTGTCTGTATAAATAATTATAATTTCCACAACAACCTGGCTCCTTGGAAGGGGCAGAGGAGGAGTGGGGTCACAAATGAATGAGATATGATTATTTGGGATGGGACATTCTGCATCCGTCCTGTCCCCAGCAAGGCTGAAACTTCTGAAGAATCTTTCGCACCCCACCATCTTCAATGATGACTTGGTTTTGCAGGACCACTGCAACCACACTCCAGCAAAAGCAACCAGTATTCATAGCCTGCTTATGCAAAGTGACTTTTGCACAAGCGTTCATGAATTCAGTTTGAGTACAAATATAAGCCATTTCTACTCATTTCTTCTCAGCCTTCACACATGACCCCCTCCCTAATAAAATGAGAAAGCCCCTGAAAACTGAAGTTGTTAACAAGAGATTCACCACCATAGCTACATAATAAGCGCAGAGGCAATTTCTCCGTTTTACGTCACCAATTTCTGCATTAAGTCAACAGCATTTATCACATCTGGAGCAATGAAGCAGTGGATTAGGGCTCAAATACTTTAAGCATTACCACAGCTCCAACAGTCCCCTCTAATAAAAGGACCATGTACATACATGACTGATCTACTGCTGCAACCTTACAGCTGCATCACCGGAATTTCTTCAATAATAGCTGTCAACAGTTTGCACAGGACAAAATTTATGTAAGCTTAAAAAATACCCTCAACCTTGGTCACAGTTGCTGTAGAAAGAAGCAAAAGGCAGTAAGAATCAAAGTATAGGGCAGGATTAATATAGAAGTTAGTAGTACTTTTATAAGACAAACTGGTACACGATGAGGGAGGACAGAAGACAAGCTTTCAGGCACGCAAGCCTTTCGTGCGTCCAAGCTGAGGGATGTCCAACTTCAGTGCAAGACTCAGTCTTCATTTGGGTCTTACAGTTTGCCTCCTATTGCGCAAAAAGTGCTTATCTAGGCCATCAGACACAGGGATCTCCGTGGATGGGACCTGCAGCACATCCTTTTTACTTTGAAAAGATGCCCAGGATATGCCTGAAGTCTTGTCTGTATTTTCCAAATCTATCAGGTCAATCTAAAAAAAGACACCAAGTCTCCCAAACAGTCCCACCTCACTGGCAGACGATCACAACTGTAGAAGCAGTGTTACTATTAAAGATTAAAGCTGACCTTTATCACTAAAATAAGCAGTATTTCCTAAATATTGTGTAAAAAAGAGCAAAGAGGACAACCCAAAGAGTACAAAGTACAAAGTACCAGTTTAATGTCTTAAAACGGGAAGAACAGAAGACTAGCAGGATGAACCCCCCATAATCCAAGAGGAAGCAGTCAACGACCTGCTACGCCACCTGGACACTCACAAGTCTATGGGGCCGGATGAGATCCACCCAAGAGTGCTGAGGGAGCTGGCAGAGGAGCTCGCCAAGCCGCTCTCCATCATTTATCAGCAGTCCTGATTAACGGGGGAGGTCCCGGACGACTGGAGGCTTGTCAATGTGATGTCCATCTACAAGAAGGGCCGGAAGGAGGATCCGGGGAACTACAGGCCTGTCAGCCTGACCTCGGTGCCGGGGAAGATTATGGAGCGGTTCACGTTGAGGGCGCTCACAAGGCATGAGCGGGACAACCAGGGGATCAGGCCCAGCCAGCACGGGTTCATGAGAGGCAGGTCCTGCTTGACCAACCTGATCTCCTTCTATGACCAGGTGACCCGCCTAGTGGATGAGGGAAAGGCTGTGGATGTGGTCTACCTGGACTTCAGCAAGGCCTTTGACACCGTCTCCCACAGCATTCTCCTAGAGAAGCTGGCGGCTCACGGCTTAGACAGGTGGACTCTGCGCTGGGTCAAAAACTGGCTGGACGGCCAGGCCCAGAGAGTTGTGGTGAATGGAGTTACATCCAGTTGGCGGCCGGTCACGAGCGGTGTTCCCCAGGCCTCAGTTTTGGGGCCGGTCTTGTTTAATATCTTTATTGATGATCTGGATGAGGGGATTGAGTGCACCCTCAGTAAGTTTGCAGACGACACCAAGCTGGGCGGGAGTGTTGATCTGCTCGAGGGTAGGAAGGCTCTGCAGAGGGACCTGGACAGGCTGGGTCGATGGGCCCAGGCCAACTGTATGAGATTCAACAAGGCCAAGTGCCAGGTCCTGCACTTCGGCCACAACAACCCCATGCAGCGCTACAGGCTTGGGGAAGAGTGGCTGGAAAGCTGCCCAGCAGAGAAGGACCTGGGGGTGCTGGTTGACAGCCGGCTGAACATGAGCCGGCAGTGTGCCCAGGCGGCCAAGAAGGCCAATGGCATCCTGGCCTGTATCAGAAATAGTGTGGCCAGCAGGAGTAGGGAAGTGATCGTGCCCCTGTACTCGGCCCTGGTGAGGCCGCACCTCGAATACTGTGTTCAGTTTTGGGCCCCTCACTACAAGAAGGACATCGAGGTGCTGGAGCGTGTCCAGAGAAGGGCAACGAGGCTGGTGAGGGGTCTGGAGAACAAGTCTTATGAGGAGCGGCTGAGGGAACTGGGGTTGTTTAGCCTGGAGAAAAGGAGGCTGAGGGGAGACCTCATCGCTCTCTACAACTACCTGAAAGGAGGTTGTAGCGAGGTGGGTGTTGGTCTCTTCTCCCAAGTAACTAGTGATAGGACGAGAGGAAATGGCCTCAAGTTGCGCCAGGGGAGGTTTAGATTGGACGTGAGGAAAAATTTCTTTACTGAAAGAGTGGTGAAACATTGGAAGAGGCTGCCCAGGGAAGTGGTTGAGTCCCCATCCCTGGAAGTATTTAAAAGAAGTGTAGATGAGGCGCTTAGGGACATGGTTTAGTGGGCATGGTGGTGTTGGGTCAACAGTTGGACTGGATGATCTTAGAGGTCTTTTCCAACCTTAATGATTCTATGATTCTATGATTCTAAAAGGCTTCACACCTACTTCCTGCTGGTTAACAAGGAAACAGAAGTTAAGTTGTATGGAGTGGACCCGCAGGTGCAACAGCAGGCCAGCAGCAAAAAGAGATAGCTCCTGCAAGTAGTGAGGATGCATCAGGGAAAGGATCGCTGCTGTCTGGTTTTCATACTCACATATAGTACGTGCCACTGTCAGTCGGATACCAGGCTAAAGATACGTGAGTCGAACCCACCACAGTGACACCCTAAATCCACTACTGCTTAGGGATAGGACTGACCACTTTTTTTTACAGTAAGGACTCAAAAGAAAGCAAAACCTTCCCATTCTCCAAACTAAGATTTATTAGCATGCCATTTCACAAATAGTGAGCAAGAAAATTCTTTAAAATTTAAGAAACTCGGGTGAGACATTAAAATAAAACGTCTGAAAGCAAATCCTCCCCTGCCCAACATGTGCAAGGGTGGGGGAGATCCTTTCTTCCCACCTTGCTCTCAGCTCAGTGTCTTCAAATACCTTCCACAATCGCAGCAACTCTACACAGCCCCTCAGGGTCTCTAAGAATAGCCTGCTTCTTTCTGTCACCCCGATCGCGGTGACAGATCCGTCCCCTACATCGAGCGCGTTCCCTACTGCCCCTGCTGCCGCTCTCCTACGTGCCAGGTTTCCCCAGGTCCCTCCCTCCCTTCTTGTCCCCTTCTGGAAAGCAGAATGAGCAAAAATAACTGATTTCAAAAAAGGAGCAGTCCCTCTGCCTCCCAGACATCTCCCCCAGATTTGCAGTACAGCATCCCCAACAAAAGCAAGGTTTGTTCTCATAGATAAGAGCATAAAAGCTCACTGGACATCAGTAATTAACTTTTCCCGCTTGCACTCTTGGTGATAAAAAGCAGTTTTTAAACAGGAAAAAAGCCAAGATACTTATGATTGAATCTGGCATTGCACCTTTTGTTGATCCCTCTGGGTCCAGCTGAGGTTGTCGAGAGACAATGGCTAGCTGTGCTACCATAAGTATAATGCAATTGGAAGTTAATGCCTAGACAGCTTAAAAATAAGAAAATTCAAGGTCAGCAAACTCCGAAAGGGTGCTTTCTTCGAAACAGCTATAATATCACATCTGGGCTGCCACAATATAAAGTGGATTTATTCCACTAACTTCAGTGGAGCGATGCCAGTTTACATCCGATGAAGACCTGGCTTTATGCTCGATAGCTGTGAGTGCCAGAAAAGAATGACTCAGAAAAATAACCCATCATTAATCCAATCCCAATGTAATTACAGAGATTAAATTTAAACAATAGCAAATCACTCTCTAAACATAACACTCTACAGAAGATCATCAAAGGAGGAGGGCCTTTTACTTCTGGACAAAAAATACAACTGAGCTCTTCTTTGTTTCTTTGTGCTGGGAATCAAGCTGGAATCGGCTTGTAAAATCAGATTAAAACAGTTGCACAACAGCTTCCTTTCAGGATTCTTGAACCAAAGGCAGTCTAAAAATCAAAATAATGCACTAACCAAATATGTAATACCCACGGGACACCAGCAAGTACTAAAAGGCATTTTCACAGTATCCACAAAGATGCCTACTGTATGGCCAGTAGAGCTTTTCCACTCTACACTGGGAGGGAGGTGGCGGCGGGGACCAGCCTTGCTCCGGCATGTGATGGGAAGAGCTAAAGTGAAGGTGAGGAGGTGGAGAGCCCTTAGCAGAACACTCTAGGGGGGAGCTAGGCCCGGGAGACTGACTGCAGGCCACCAGCATCTCCACCACCGGCACTCACTTTTGGGCTTCCTGTGCTGTCCCCCTTGCAATAACAGAGATCGCTTTGCAACTGCAAAGGCAGCCGCCTTCTACGTCCCCTCCCCATGGCTTCCGAACACAAACGTTAACAAAACTGGTGTTTTCTTTCCATATGCTGGCACATATGGCAGGTCCCTGCACTGAAAACAGTGTTGTATCTTAGGAAAACAAAACATCTTTCTGCTTAAGAGATGCCAAATTGCTTTATCAAAGGCACTACTGTTTGCATTTTTGTGGCAATATTAATGCAGTTCCCACTGAGAAGTTGATAAAGACCCCGACTGCAAAAACACCCCTCTGGAAGAAGTGATCTGAAGCTATTTCTGTATTGAGTTTCCAAATAATTTATGATTAAAATAATATTATGCTTTCCAAAAAACATTTCTACTTCGCAGCCAGGTTTCATGCACGCAGACCCAGCGTTTGGGGAAGAAGGCGATGCTGTCAGCCTGGCGGCAGGGACACACAATAAGAAGCGCTGAGCAGCTACGCAAGTGGAGGAAAGAGGATGCTCCTACTGCTCCTGTTTGCTTCCTTGGGTTTTGTTTGCTCCTGTGTCCATGCCCACACAGTAACTGCCCGGGACACTTAGAGCCACCCATGGAAATCTTCTGCTCGCGGCGTTTCCCACCCTACAGGCTCGCCACAGGTCACGCCACATTTCCTGCTGGCATAGCCGTCAGCATGCAGCTCCCTGGAAGCGCGCAGCTGCCCCAGGAGCACCAACTGGGTCTGGAAACGTTGTCAGGGTTTTTTAAATGGTGTAGCAGTTGCCTGGCTTATCTTGCGTTGTCTCTCAAAATTATCCACCCTTCCACAGGAATTTAAGGCGGTCCAAACCAATTCACTTGCGCGTTTGAGCTAAATTTCAAAACTGAGGTTGTGCAAAGTGGGAATTTTTTTTTAATTTATGGGCATTTCCCTCTCTGCTTTTTTCACAGGGGAGGTTTTAATGTTTATCAGTAAGACTGTGATCAACCAGCACCAAGTAGGACAGCAGGCAACGTGAAAATGTTTGCACGTGAAGCTCTACGCTTTCATTTTGTGGAGCACCCATCTCAGCATCACAGGCATGTTTCAGCTTTTCATTTAATAGCCCAGCTGAGAAAGATATCTCCTGAACACAATGCAATCACTCCCTGTAAAAATACCGCCCAGAGTGCTTAAGGTTTTATAACTTATTGACAAGGTTTAATCCAGCAACCGAGACACTGATACACAGAAAAAAAATCAGCCATGCTTCAGAGCTTGTCATGCTGCTCCGAAGCCTACACCACCGCACTGTAATGGCACATCGCTGACATGACTTGTGACTCCAGTGGACACCGTGAAACGCTGTTGCGACATTTAGTATTTAGTGTTTAGTATTTTTACACAGGGCTCCAATTTCAAATGACTGCATTAAGCAGCAGGCAGCCAAAGGACCACTGAAGAGCATGGGCTTTGGGGAACCCCCTTTCATGGAGACACAAGAGAGCACAAACAACACCAGACTTGGTATCGGCCAGAGAAAAGAGAAGACCTGAGAAAGGAGGAAGCCCTGCACCTAAGGAGGGCAGAAAGTGACGGCAGGGATAAATAGAGTAAAATCATGGTCTGGAGATGCCACAAATTCCCAACGTTCAATGCAACTACAGAGCAAATGCTCTCCAGGAGAGTCGAGGCAAGAAGATGCCACAGCTCTGAAGACGGAGGAGGGCGAATGCATAAAGTGTTTGAAGAAACACGAAATATTTTAAAGATTATTATTCCTGGTCATGTATATTTGTCTAAGAAGCAGCATGGTTTGGAAGTGAACCCCCCCTCACTGCCTCCGTTTACTGCGTGATGGCTCAGCACACCGATCTGGAGGAAACGGCTCCAATGCATCACCAGGACGGGAAGCTCCCAACCACCGCTCCAACCAAAGCTCCCTGCTGCCTGTCTCACACCTGCCAGGAGCAGATGCCTGTGGAAAAGCAGAAGGGAGCGAACCTACCCAATATGTCCCCAGAGCCTTCTAGCAAGTGGCGTGGTGTAAGCCCGGCACCACATGGACCTTGGCTTAGACAAGACGAGGTCTGGGCACATTCGCCCTCCATGCAACCCACAGGAGGGATGCCAGAGGCACGCTCCTGGCGTGCCTCTGTCATAAAAACGGAGGTCTCCTGCCCTACCAAACCACTGAAATCCCAATTTTTAATCTGCCCACTGGCCACGCCAGCAGGGTGCGATTTGGGAGGTGACTTTTTTACCTCTGAAATCTCATCTGCTGTCGACCAATATAACGATGCTGCAGAGAGCCAAGCAGCCGTCAGACATTTAAAAATTTGCAGCCGCTGTGGGCGGTTGGAGCAGAGGTCACAAAATAGTCATTAATAGTTTTACCTAACCTGCAGCCTTTCAGCTTCTCAAAACACGGCTTTAAAAAGAAAAGAAAATGACATCACACAGCTTTAACGATCTGCATAGGGGTAAAGAATTTCACCCTTAAAAAAAAAATTAAAATAAGAAAAAAAAAAACTTGACAAAAAGCCCCGGTTTGCCTAACAGCTTTTCTCTAAGCCTTCCTTTTTCATTATTTTTTATATTCCCATATCCCCCAGTGACCAGAAGCATACTTGGAATGTCTCTGTCCATCTGATAAAGCCATTGGCGGCTGCAGCCCCGCACCGGGCCCGTGAGGGACACAGCTCCTCTTCCCAGCCACGGAGCACGGTGCCCAGCCCAGTCAAAAGCCAGGGAGATGCAATGCTTTCGGAAAGATGGGAGAGTCCTAGTCAGGATGGGAAATCCTAGGGAAAAAGTAAGACTTGAGGAAAAACACCATTAAAAGAACTATTAAAACAGGATTTGTGGAATAATCCTTAGTTCCACATAGTTGGCCTGACTTTAATACAGTAGCATAGCTGGGTAGTTCACCTGAAAAACATCCAGCAGGAAAAGAGACAACCTCTGCCAAGTTCTACTTCCCCCCCCGCCCCCTTCTCCCCTCCTCCCCCACCCCCCCCCCCACCCCCCCAAATACACAAAGCAATCCTTGGGCCCTAGGCATTTAAAAATCAAAGTTACATACAAATGGTCTTAAAGTAACAGCACATAAATTGACTCCAAAAGTCCTCAGGTTAACAAATATGAAATTAATAAACCTCGCTAGTTTATTAATTGGTTGGTTTATACCAAGCGGGTATGTAGGCATTTCTGGCTTTCAGTTTATCTTGACCCTTTTCCTTAAACTATCAGGTTCCTGGAGACAGAATTTAAAATGAACAAAAGAGAAGGTGTTAAAATTCTCAGCAGAGCCGCTTGCCCACAAATTAATTTTTAGACATTTGGCTTCTGTATCTTTGCTCTTTGCGATTCATGTCCCGGCTGTTTGGCTATCCCAGCGTTTCTGTGCCCCACCCAATCCAGCCTTGTCATCACTGATTTTATTTTTCCGCTCCTTCTCTCTTAGTAATGCCCTCCTCTCTTGCCTTGACTGGTCACATGCCATCCTCGGAGAAAAACATCAAGACTCTTCCAACTTTTGGTAAAGATAAACATATACATATAGATCGATTTAAATAAATACCTATAACTGATTTCAAATTTTTGTCTTAAAATAAGTCTTTTATCCTTTGTTGGGCCTGAAGTGTTTTTAATGTTGTCAACAGCTGAATTGCCCAGACACAGATTTTAGTTTATGACTCAGTGGTGAGCACATTGGTTACAAAAAAATTTGCCTTTAAAAAAAAAAAAAAGTCTTTTAAAATCTTTTTTTCTTTTTTAAAGTTACTGTGGGATGGTACTGCTATAGATCTGACAGCGTTAGCAAGACTCCAGGGAGATAGCTGCCATACCTCATCATTTTTTGTTTGTGTTTTAATAAGAAAACCATCAACCATTAGAAAGTTTGGATCAGGCTAGCACCTCAACGCATTCTCTTTACAAACATATAGACAGTAGGGCGATCTGACAAGCAAACTCCTTCTTAATGCACATTTACTAAATCATTTTTACCCCTGCACACTAAACCACCCTAACAAGTGTGGTTATGGCTCGCGTGAGTGAATGTTTTTACTGCCGTTCTCACGTAGAGACAAGGAGGCTGAAGCTTTATATAACGTCTGCATGCAGAAAAAAGGCAATTAATTATATGGCATGTCCTAGTAAAGAACTTCCTCCAGTCGAAATAGGAGAACAGGAACCTAAATGTTGTATAATTGATGTTATTAGCTGCAGCTGCTATCATACTTGGAGAAATCTCCAACTCAGAAACAGCAGTAATGAAGCGCTCCAAGATGAGTAATAATATGCTTGATATTAAGGAAAGGGGATAAAAAGGATTCTAAAAAATGTACTCTCTGGTACAACAACAGTCTCTCAGAGAATTGCCAGGCAGAAAACACTGCGGGACACCAAAAGAAAAACACACCACATTTAAAGCGCTGCCTCCATTAAACTGAAATTGAGGAGGGGGGGGGAAGCGGGTAGAGAGGAAACCCCTTGTATTTACCTAACCTACATGAATGCTAATGCTCACATGTGTGTTGTAACAAGATTGGGGACTTTGAAAGCTCTAATCAGTAGGTGCATGAGCAAATATTTATTCTGATCCATTCCAACTCTCTGTGGTTTGTAAATCCCCAAGAAAAAAAAAAGTCTGCAGAACAAACCAGTCTAGACCACAGATTTTGGCTACTTCACACTAGTTAGAAAATTACAGGAAATAGGCCAACTCCAAGGAGGGGTTTTTTGGTGGACTTTTTTGTTTGTTTTCTGAAGACCTGTGACTACCTGATGTACGTGCACTTGTTTGGGTAGCCAAAGTGAATTCTTTCGGGCATTCTTTAAAGCATAATCACAGCAATATAGAATTCCACATGCTTGATGTCTCGGCGAGGTGTTGATGTATATAACCTTGCAGGCTCTTTCTGACCCACGCTTTTCATCCAAAGGCATTAATAAAAACCCAACCCGAATAATAACGCCTTTGTATTTCAAGATCCCAAAGAGTTTCTAGCAACATTATTTCTCACCCTGTTACCCAAACGCATGGAAAGAATCACTCGATATCTTTCCATCAGAGGAAGATTCGAGCTGGAAAATACTTTAGATACAAGGTTTATCTTATTGGGGATAGCATCCATTCAAAGTGTTAGAAGATCTTTCCATCCAGCGTTAGAAAACCTCTTCTGTGTGACAAAGACAAAGTTTCTGCCTTTACCATGTGGAAAAAATCAAAAGCTTGAGCAACTGTGTTCTAGGCTGAGCCAGAGTGAGTCTGGGTGAAACAGAACTCTCGGCTCCTACTGCAGGCACTGAGATAAGGCCCCTAAGATAAGGGGACATAAAAAATACTGGTAAATACAATACATTTTCTAATAAGTATTTCTATTAGAAATGCTTTTCTCATAATTACGCTTTTAATACTTTGGATTTTGGTTTTTTTTTTTTTCCAATTAGGGAAAACAAAAAACCCACAATGAGATATTTTTAGCGGGAAGAAATATTTCTGTTTAAAGACTAGCTTTTATTATAAATACAAAAAAAAGCTGATGCTCAACAGCAGCAAAGCTGGTACAAACCTTCCTGAGTACCTATTTTAACCTCATATTTCTGGCTCAATTTTAGGAAAAGATTTTTTCTTCTGCCATCGCCTTTCTGCTGCTTCCTCATAGCTGTTCGTGGTGGCAACGGCAGCACCAATGCAGGAACAGCAGCTGGGATAGTTAGCCTGCATCCAATGCATCGTTTGCCATAGGACCTACCCGAGTTGCATCACACCCAAAAAGGCACTGAGCATGGGCAGTGGTCTGATAACTGACAGCCTAACCGATCTGAGATAAGGTTATTACCACCTGTGATTTACCACAGTCATATATTTGATTTGGCTCGGTGCGTCACAAATAAATCCTCTTTGGGTACCGTGGGATTACCAAGTGTAAACATCAAGGTCTTTAGACAGGTATCTGAAACAGTGTGACTATTTAGTTAAAAAAAAAAAAACAAACAAGCACACACACAAAAAAAGCCAACTGTCCTCTGCACACAGAAGAAAGTGTGATGGAAAACCTTTGAAGAGGCACCCAATTCTGAATTATGGCATGGGAGCTCCCCTCCCCTGCCTCTAATTGCCTTCAAGAGGGGAACCATCTCAGCACACAGACTGCTGCTGCTCAGCACCTTCCAAGAAAACGACCTTCCCATGGGCAATTGGATGACTTGAATGCTCTGCAAATTAAACAACCTTCTTTTTGTTTCCCTTGTACAATACAAAGCTACCAAGCCCCTACAGCAAGTCTCAGCTCCCAGCGCTGCCCTTCGGGCTGTCACCACCACTTTCACTCAGTAGCAGGGCCAGACCCTGCAAACGCTACTCCAATCTCAGTGTCTGCCAAAGTCCATGGTCACTGGTCTCAGGGCACCTTGGAAAGCCCGCTCTGATGCTTTTCTGGATGAAGTGATGAGGAATGGAGTGAAGGAAGAGTCTCTTCTTACCTCCCTCTTCTAGTATTTTATTTGCCGCAGCTTTACAGTTAAGTTTGCAAGGGATCTCCAGAAGAAGATTTTGCCCTCTCCTCGCTGTTAAAATCCATTTTAAAAGTCATATTGCTTTCAGAATTGATGGGATAGAGAAAAGACAAAGTTCATGAGCTAGTCTATCCGTAAATAAATACAAGTTTAGAAGCACTTGTTAAGGCCCTTTTATTTTGGTTACGTTGCTAACAGCAAAATGTGCACTGATAAACTTTCCAAATTAATACATATATAAGGGTGGAATTGAGTACAAGTTGATTCAGTCCAAATAAAAAACAGTTTTGCTATTACAAAATATCTCTGTAGATTGCATCTGTGTCAGCAACTTTACCCACATTATGGCAGGACCACAGGAGTCCTATAAAAACAGAAGCAAAACAGCTAAATGGATGCAAAATTAAAACTGAGAAAAATTAATACAGTGAAATGCCTTAAAATTTACTATCTGCTAATACATACAAATAGCCAACTCTCAGGTTAACATTCTGTGCTCCATATTGGTGGTGTCCTACAAGCAGAACAAGAGAAGAGACTAAAGTTGCATTTCTGTATGCCTCAGGTAAGGCTGTGGGATATATTTCTGCTATATCCTTCCTCAAAGACTCGTATTTCTTGTACACACAGCTTTAATGTATCTCCTGACGTGGATTAGTTTTCTTCTTAAAACTGAATGCTCTCGAAAGGCTGCACACTCTTAAATAACCAATATGGGATGAATCAAAAGTCTCTTGGACAAATATATGTTATATTCCGTATAAAATAAATACTCCTCCTTTCCCCACACTGTATTCCTTGTCCAAGGAGATATACGTTATAACTTATAGCTTATGTTATAAGCTCAAACTTACCAGCATTAAGCAATGGCAAGAAACCGCCTCTCAGATTCCCTTCCAACACATAGACACCTTGGCTAGGAAAGTTTTGATTTCCGCATTACTAGAAAACAGAGCTTCAATAAGGAATATTACTGAATAAGCAGTAAAAATTTCTTATTTTTATTCCTATTAGAAATTCTTTACAAACTTTACAGATACCATCATGGCTTAGATGTCTTACAATGCCCTGCTTAAGAAGCTAAACACCTCTTTAATAAACACCTCTAAATAAGATTTTCAAACGTTGATAAACTCAATTTGATACTTAAGCGCTCAAAGTTTGCAAAACTGCTCATCTGCTGCAATTCCCATCCACTTTCTATTTTGAAGAATTAACCAAGGCAAGAAGGCCTAGAATTCATAATTCATTGAGGCACCTGGTTCACCCTGGTTTTCACAGCATCTCAATCCTTTTCAGCAGCTGTGCCTTTGCATTAAAAGCTGAAGCTTACAGAACACACCTCGTGATCTTAAAAAGCCCAGGATTACAATACGGCAAGAAACGGAGCTTCCATTTCCAAAACACCAACACTTCTGAGTGGATGCTGTTTAACGTCAGACTAGAACCAAAATATCGAAAGTTAAACTAGTGAAACGAAAATGGTGAAATTATGTTTCACTGAAGCAAGAAGTTTCATGCTAACAGTACATAAAAATTCAAACTTGCAAGAAAACAGAAATCACTAGATGAAAAGATACAAATGGCCTAATTTCACCTCAATTTATTCTGAAGTTAAATAATTTTTTAAAAATGAAATCATCTTGCTCCTGAGAAATACTTCTGTTTCAAACCAAACTATTTTGCAGCGGAAAACAAAATTTAGTCCTAAAATGCCCCTCTGCGACCCCAGCTGCAGTGCTGGGTGCTCCTTTGGGCTGCGATCTCCACTGAGGAGAGTCCCATCCTCACAGGGAGAGCAGATCAGCAGAGGAGCAGAGTGGTGTACGGGACAGTTCCTCCAAAACGGCACCGATCCCTTGTCCAAAAAAGTTTAACATCATTGAGCTGCATGGTGGTACCACTGGACTTTCAAGGTACTGATATCACAACAGGTAGAAATACCATCACCACCACTAAGACAGGTTAGTCCTCTACGGGGAGGTGCACAGAGCACCATGTGTATTACCTCTTACGGATACACCCAAAAGAAGTCCTTTCCAGAGACACAGGTGGGGTTTCTCCAGCGATTTAAGCACAGCTTTAAGCAAACTCTGGGTGACACTGGGGTGGATGGCAGCGCTTCCATCATCTTGCGTGAAACTGCCCATCAGAGAGGCAGGGCATGCAAAGAGAAAGAGGTCAGGGAAAACGGTCTGGTTTCACCGGAGGCTGCTGCTTTATCAGGTAGAATCCAGAAGTACATTTACGCCTTTTCAGCGAATTCACAAAGAGCTAAGCTGTGTTGAAACAGTTATCAGGAGGTCTTGCACACACCTCTGCTTGAGCAAGAAGGCTCAACCAAAACCATACCAATGCCCGAAGCTGAGACTCGTGAGTTATTTGAAGTACTGCAATCAAAACAGCGTCCCTCAACTAGAAGCTCTGTAGGACAAGTTATTTTATTAACTGATGTAATAGCCACACCTTTCACAAACCAGCAATAGGTAGGTTAAGAGTCTCATGAAAACCCCTTTCCACAAAGCGACCTCTCTCCAAGTTATTTGACCAATTGCAGGTATTTGCTTCTGACATAAAACCAAACACAAGTCTATTTGCTTTTGGTTTTTTAAAAAAATACCTTGGAAAGACCTTGGGAAACTAGAATGTAAATTATTTTGCAGCTTCCCTCACAATGCTTTTCTCTCTACAAGATGAAATATTTTGCTGGCATCTGTAACAAATCTATATTTTTAATACCAGTAGCATGCTGGACAAGCAAGGCAATTTAATGCTGGAAAATATTCTACTTGATTTTCCTCATTTCCCAATAAAATTGGCTGAACTTTATTTGGCTGTTCACCTCCACCAACTAAAGACTGACATCTGCTTTTTGGTCTATGTAGGTAATAGAAAGTTTCCATTTATTTAGAATTCATTTTGCATTCCTATAGATAGCAGAAAACTGTAACAAAATTTTGCACTTGCAGGAAATAGCATTCACATCACAAGGTGTAGGAGTAGACATTCAGGAAGACCAGAAAACAAAAATCACATCTCATGATCGAATACTGCATCATCTATTTAGCTCAAAATCTATTTAACCTCCTAAAAGCATCTACTCTCCACTCTGCTCATTCAGTGTACATGCATACACTTGCTACACTATTATCTACATTACAAATGTAACAGTGTAAAAAATGTGGTTGCAGACCATGTCCCAGTTTTTACGGTAGAGGTAATGGTGTTTTATAACCAGGAAGGAGCTCAGAAGCAGATGGTATTGTCAAGTATCGGTGTAGGTGCATTAATAAAGGAATGAAACCCTCCCTCTCATTCGATCACCATATGCAATAGTATAACCACAGATGAACTGTGCTCTTCTGTTTCTTTCTCCTGCCCACCTGGCCTTATCTTTGCCACAGTTCAAAAACGGCAAATGCTGTGTAGACAACTGACTGCCTGCCCCCACATAACCTGCCTGGAGCTAGAGCTCTCCCTGCTGCCCCCGGGCACAGATGAACCAGAACTTGGTTTAGTTCCATTGTGGGAAATGCCATGACTACTTGTAGGTCCCTTGCAAGCACCACCGGTACCATCCCCACCGAGATGAACTGCCAAAGCACAACTGAGGCGCCTTCAACACTTCACAGAAAATCCTTGCCTTGCCTTCTTTTGGGACAGGACTCGACCACGTTTGCCTGCGTAAGCAGATGTTCATGCTCCTGCCTGTAAATTCTTAGCTTAGTGGACCTTTGTGCATGTGGTTCTTGCACCCTCCAACCGAGTTGTTTCTTTCCAACAGACCTTTCCAAGGTCCCTCACTCTCATGTACACACTCACTAAACCAACAGTAGTGGGATGGGGTATAAATGTTCATTTTGGTGATGAGAGACTGGTCATAGGTATGTCTACACAGATGTTCAAATTCACTATTTTCTTGCATGTCAAGTTTGCATCCACATCATAAAGCTCTTAGATCCTCCATACCACCAGTTATTATCTAGGGAGTGTCACGGCTTTGTATCCAGCTGACACAAACAGTGCTATACTAACTCCAGGCAGTCGACACTTGTCTCCGTCAGGAAGCAAGAAGTGTCTCCGTGGCAGATATACCGCATCCGCTTCTCTTACCTCTTCAAATAAGAGATTAAGACAATCGTTTAAAAAATAAATTTACATAAAGTTAAATCTTCCTTCTTGTTACATGCATCAGATCATTTGTATACTGCATTGTCAGAGACCACGGGTGAGATACTGAGAGGAGATTATGTCTGCCTCTCTAGCACCCTGAAAAGTCAGACAGGGAAGAAGTTACTGGTTCCCTAGTCACCAGGGAGTGATGGCAAGTTCCTGAAGCACCAGGAGAGTGGTGGCAAGGTCCTGGCTTTTTCTTACCAAACACAGAGGTTCATCAAGGGGAAGAGAGTTTTGGAAACATGAACTACTGCATGTTAGATTTAGCTTTGAATAGCTGGCCAAGGGGAAAAGGCTTTTCACATTGTATATAAAGCCAGTTGTAAAGCACACCGAACAGAATCAGTGGAGCTGTGAAAAGCTTCTGGGAGTGAAAATGGGAATTTTGGCCTCTTTTACATGTGGGCAAGGCTAATGAGAGGACTGATGGAAGAGTCCATTTCCAGAAGCTTGACCAGCCACACTAGTGCTCAGGCAAGCTCAGGGTGATTGGCAGGTGCTCGTGCTCTGCCAATTTTGTGCAACCCCATGGCATGCTGTGAGTGCCAGGATGTGGGCTGGGAGCACTGGCCCAGTTCCCAGGGGGGGCAGAGCTCAACCTCTGAATGCAAGTTTTAAGCGAGTTAGACACACACTTCTACATATGGCATGTGATGGAGCTGAACGAGGTTAAGCCACCTGCCTAGACATAGCCAACTACGCTTTGAAATAAAGCCTTTTAAGACTAAGAATATTCAGTACAGTATTTTCAAAACTTTATGCTAGTGTACTCAAAGAGCTGGGGGTGGAGTGAAAACAGAGAAGACAAAACCCCTTTCCATCAGGGCAGATGAATCTGAGGTTTAGGTCTACAAATAGTTTAAATCCCCAGCATAAATTCCCCATTCTTTGTCTATTGAACCTTTTCCTACTATTCCCACCCCCTCCCAGCCCAGATGAAGCCTCAAGTTCAGATATAAACCCAACTCACCAGCTGTAAAAGCTTAAAAGAGATACTCACAATAAATCACCCCTCAGGAAAAAAAAAAGTTAAAAATAAAAATCTCTTGCCATTTGCTTTCTTATGGATTCTGAAAATCCCTAATGGGTGGTGAGTGGGATGTGGTCAGTGGTCAGCAGTGTCTCCTGCACATACACGGTCTCTGTGCAGTCCTCCAAGGAGAACAGCGGTTGTCTGCATTTGATTTCCGAACCACATTTTCATCCTTTTCTGCCTGCATCCAACCGCAGAGAAAAACAACATCCTTGCTGCGCATTCTTTTCCCAACTCGAGAGCTGCTCTTCCATTTCTCCTCAGGACAGCTCATCTCCTACAAAGTGCTTCATCTCACAGCTTAGCAAGATAAGCTGGGATGCGAACGTCAGGACCGCCAGCCTTTTTTTGGGGACTGCCAGCCAAATTAGTGCTTGTGGGGACACCCATCTATTTCTGTCTGCAAAGGGTTATACACTGAAACCGCTTCTGACAGCCCAAGTTAAACTGCAAAGAGGAGGAGGGTGGGGATGGGTAGGGGGCGAAGCCCTTCCCAATGTATGGATCAAAGACGACAGTGTATATCCTGTCATTGTTTGAAAGCACTGGAATTTTTGCCAGATTCTGTGTGGTTTTCAAAAGAAATGACTGTATGCTTTCTTTACAGTCTCAAGATTTCAGAAGTTTAAGGAAGCATCAGAAATAATGAGAAGCGGATGACGCTGGTTACTGTGGTTCAGCCAATTGTCCAATTCTCCCTGTCTCTCAAAGTAAATAAAAATAGACAGCTCTAGTGCTGGCAGTGAGGGGGAAATATCAACATCTTTCTTAGCCTTTCTATTTCCTAAGAACAAATGTTCAATTAAAAAAAAATTAAAAATTTCGAAACCAGAATCTCAACTGAGCTATTTGTTGCATTTAGTTCAGAGTAACAGATTTTGACACGCTGGCTTCAGCTTCAAGACACTGAAAAGGTCTCCAAAATAAAGATTTATGAGAGTCATAATCCCATTTTAGAAACATCCCTCTGTTAGGCCTTGCTGATCAGAATACTTCCTCTGGCACACAACGTAGGAACAACAAAAGCCATGAGAGGACCTCGACAGATGATACATCTAGAAGAACGTTAATCTTAAAATTTAAGACATTTAATTAATCGTGCTTCCTTTTACTAAAACATATAAAAAGTAAGCCACAAATCAATATACACTGATTTAATTCATCATCCCACTATTTTATACAGCCACAGAACTCAACGCTGACATTATCTATGCCTTTCTGAAATGTGCCAGTAGGTTAAAAAAAAAAAAAAAAAAAAAAGGTCTGAATGAACAATGTTACCACCATAAAAATTTGCTCCTATTAGATTTTATACTGCAGAGACTATTGCATTCCTTTAAAATTATGACTAAGGCAAATTGTCCTCATGCCACTCCAAAAAAGGCAGTATATTAAGCAGTTTCTTAGCCAGTCTTTTCTGAATTATTAATACTCAAGAAGGCATGATAAACCACCACAAAAGTAACATTGCTGACAAGATCCGCGAACACACTGATTTCTCCTTAGTTATTCATTTTAGACATCCACTACTACAGTTACAATGTCAAAAGTCACCAGAGATACTGTGTGGTATGTCGGAAAACCTCATCAAATGTTTTGAACCTGTGGACATTAGGAGGGCATTCTGTCTGCTAATTTTTGCCACAAAAATTGCAAAAATATGGGCTAGAAATCTCCTCCCTTCTGGATAAGGGGTTTTTTGGGTTTGGTTTTGTTTGGTTTGGGGTTTCTTTTGTTTGGTTGGGTTTTTTGGATTTTGTTTTTTTTAAAAAGTTTTGGTTTACAACATGAGGAATGGGGAAGGTAAGGTCAGAAATGGGAAACTCTTGGGGGAAAAAAAGGCAGGACTTGCTTGACCTAGATTGGACACTTGCTCTCCTCTCAAGGAGAGGACAAGACTGACATGTTCGTATAACATAATTCATCCTGGCAATCTTTGAGGATGCAAGAGCACAGATTGCCAGGACCACTCTGTGAAGAACAATAGGATCTGAGAAAAATATGTTCTTCTGGTTTTGTTTCAGCTCTCCATTGCCAGCAGTAATGGCACACTGTATTTCTTGAAACGGGTGAATATCAGGAAGTCCCAATCACAGACATCCACAGGGTTAATTTTGTATTCTCAAGGACTTAAGTTTAAAATGTATTAAACATTAATCATTTGCAATGCTTCGAGCCATAGCGCTGACCTGACCCATTAAAACAGAGCAATCCCTATGGGTGAAAAGCGTGTAGTCTTTTTAACCTGACACTTCACACTTCAGCAGTAATGAGACTAAAACCCAAATGAAGTCATGTGTCGCTTTGACTGGAGATAAACAGAGCTAACTCCACTTTACTTGATGACCTCCCATAGTGTGGGAAGGCTCAGCCTGAAATTTTTCACATACATATCTAAGGCATTGAAGCTTTTGTGACATTTTCCATTGTACAGTATTTCATGCTCTCATTTGAGCCCTTTGATGATCCTCTCTGGGATTTTATTTTGCCTTAAATGGTTCTTCAAGTTCCTTTTTGAAACAAAGACTGCTGAACCCACTGTTGATGCCATGTTTGTTTTCTTTCGTCATAATGAAGTATCAAGTAATTGATTCATAGTCATTCTCGTTACATGAAAACTTCAGCATGACCCTCACTGGGAAAGATCTGGTTTCATTCCAGAGTATCTGATGCATCTGCACAATTAAAATGCCATCTATTTTGAACCATTTAAAACAGAGAAAAGCTACGAGAAGAAAAGGAACCTGTGGAATGCAAAAAATATTAGCATCTCAATGTCTGAACTGTGCAGTTATCGTAGGGAAGCAGTTAAATCCAGTCTCCTATTCAAGCTAATTACTGCCCAGATAACAATCTCACCTGTGCTGAATGGATGCAGAGCCCTTCTCATACCTGTGTATCAGTGTATTATTTCATAATCCAAAAAACACGAGGCATGAACTACACATTGTTAGAGACTTTTACAATGAACTCACTTGTAGCAGTTTAGCACACCAAGGCCAAGTGAGTCAGCATCTGACAAAGGCTGGTTTGTTGTAAAGGAAAATATACATTTCTCCTTTCCTGCTTGCAAAGCAGGAAAACAATAGGGCATTAAATGCCACAGATGTTTTAAAAAACATGAAGTTTTTACAATCATCACAGAAAGAAAAGAATAGAGAAGCCTTCAGTGACAGCTTCCACTACAGCAACCACCCTAACGTCCATGTTGACCTTCGCAGAAGTGACGGAGGAAGCAAAACCCAGTGCAGGCGAAGGTGGTTACCATATTTCTGATCAATTAATGGAAAACTGCCAGGATTTTTAAAAAACAATGCTTTTGAATGATACAAATAGGTGCATGTGGCATAGTACAGACTACGTGCAAAAAGCTTTCCATTGTATTTTTGTTTCTTTCAAATGAAGCTAGCGAGGCAGATGCTCTGCTCTCCTCCTGGTACAGAGAAGAGTTTCAGGATGCTCAGTGGGTGATACAGGCTCCCCGGCGCTGAACATCACATGTTTTCCCAGGGTGCAGGAAAACAATACTAATCCTCTCTCCATTACTCCAGAATGTTTTATTCCTCATGTGACGTTAGCTAAGCAGGCTTTGAATTGTCACTCACTCAGACTTTAGACCAACAAGACAGACATAAAAAAATAAGGAAGGCAAAAACTTCACTGTGACAGAAACAAGATAAATCTTTCGGATGAATGAATGAATCTTCCCCCATTGTTCGGCAAAACACTCCGAAGACGGAGCAGCCAGTCTCCCAACCCGAAGGCAAACAAGAATGGCTTCCAGGAGTTGAACAGGAAAGCCAGAAGAGGGATGAGCCAAGAACCACAGGTTCAAAGGGCAAGGCCCCTTATGTTTCTTAGGAGAGATTACATGATTTACATAAGGTCAGAAGGGAGCCAAGGTTCGAGCCACAATCCAAATTCAGATGGTTTTGGAAGCCTCATTTTTTGACACAGTTTTGAGTGTTTCATCTTATCAGAAGAGAGCCTGGGAGTCTGCCTTGATGTTCCCAAATTAAAGAGTGCTCAACTAACCACATGCCCTGCAATTCCTCTTTTCCTCCTCCCTTCAGGGCTTTCAGAGACAAGTTTTTCCCAGGACCCTCAATCCCAGGCAGCAATAAACAAAGCAGGAGTAGTATCAATCTACTGCACCCTGGGAAAGCACAGAGTAACCAGCTGTGGAGGGAGTCTGTAGCCCACGTCATGTCCCTAAGCTTCCCCCGGCACCAGCCCAGTATTAGCACACTCAGGCTCTGCCATAAGCCCACCGGCTAGGCTCTTCATGCCAAAATGGGAAGACAGGTTCCTACAACAGCCACCCACAGTTGCAGCAGCACAAGGGGACACCTCAACATCAGCATCTGGCATCAGCACTGAAAATGTGGTGTGGAAGAAGTCCTCCTCCTTCTGAAATGCCATCTTTGCCTGTCCAAGCAAAGCCTATTTGCTATAGCTCTGCAGAGCAATGAGGATTCAGTCATGGGGAGTGTAAACTTTACCCATGTGTCGAGTGCTAGTTGTATTACTACAACCCTGATGTACTGAACATTGGAAAGACTTCTTTTTTTCCTTGGGACTTTTTTGGGTGGGAGGAGGAAAGAGTGCTTGCTCTTAGGAAAAAATCTGTAAGATATTTTTGATGTAAAAGACTTTCAAGCATTTAATAAAATGGAAAGTTAGTCTTTTTGGGGGAAAAAAATAACATTTGTAGCCTTCACAGCATCTATGCCAAAGCTAGACCTCTTCAGAAGTAAACTCAGTGTCCATTAAGCAAGGATTAGTAGATTATAGGGAGGAGTAGGGCAGAGATTATTCATCACATCTATTGATTACTATGCAGCTAGTACAATTCAGTGTTTATTAACAGTATTTTTACAGATCATGCCCAAGTAGAGCAGCAGACACGAGTGCCGTCCCCAGCACAGGGCCAGGACGCAGGAGGGGAGGTATGAGGGAGGTATGCCTGCAGCATTCTCTTCTTCTCAGCCTGCAGAATATAATCTGCAAATTAAGATAACAACTTTACCCCCCTGTTGAGTCTGCATTCTGCCCCAGGTCTGAAAAATCCCACCACAGCAGTGGAGAAGTCCCCTGGGAGGTGCTATTAACCATCACTAGGAAGGGGAAGGTACAGCAGATGCCTGAGGAGCACCACACAGGTTATGAGGGGATACCACACCAGAAGCCCAAAGACAAGACCAAATATTCTTGTCTCAAAATGCTCTGTATGACACACAAACACACTAAAAGCTGCTTCAGCTCTCAGCTAGATCAAAAGCAAGACAAACTTTTTGGCATAATAAAAGAGAAAGCAAGCAAGGCTTTATCATATGATTCCAATCACAGACAAGAGGCCTTTCAGCCCTCCAGAGATTAGCTTGAATGAGCAGCGTAGGTTTGAGGTGGAGTAACTCTCCATTTCTTAGGAAGTTAATCTGTCTAATTTTAGGGGGGATGGGGGTGGTGAGAGGGCTCTCCTCCTCAGGAGATAAGCTGCTTTTGTAGTCTTGGAAATTCTTACAGCTGCCAGGGGTATTAACAAGCCTCATACACACAGCATGATCTTCTCCCTTTTCAGTAAAAGCAAACCGAGAGCTGCTGGCAGCCCTCTTTACAGCCATCTCCCGACAGGCGACGATTGGGTCACGCCACTGACAAACAGGTTCTCTCAAAATGCTTCCCGAAGCATTACCAGATTGTTTGCATGAGTTTACAGGAGACTTCCATTTGTGGTCTTCTTTTTAATAGGAGGCAAGGAAAGTTTCAGCATTTCCCTCAAGCATAACTACGTTTCTGACATGTTAATTGCTACTCAGAAAGCCTGCAATTAGCCAAGCCTAACATCATTGCTCTCCATGTCTATCACCAAAATCATCATTTCAGACCAATTAAAGAAGCCCCTCACCCACCTGATGAATCAGGTCAGGCTCCTCTGTCACACAAAAACCTTTTGTGGTGGATGCAATTACTTGAAGGATGATGCTGGCCCTTTCACCAGTTGGAACAAGGCACTTTCTCGAATAAAAGCGTACTGACAGAGAAGATCTGCTTCCTGCACCTGACAGAAAGAATATAAAACTACTTCAGGACCATCTTCAAATGCTGTCCATCCCACTTTCTGTCTGTCTATGCCTTCCCGCTCTGCTTATGAACCAAATCCTTCAGTTTGCACTAGAATCTGAAAGGCTACTCGCATTCAAACCTCCCCACATGATTTGTGTCTTGTCACGCTCCTCACAATCATCTTTCATTTGCCGATGACCTAATATTTTGGCCGCATCCTCATGATACAATCTCCGAACCATGGGGGTTAGAGACAGCAGCAACATGCAGGTCACCAAGTCCACCCACCTTCCCGTGCCTCCTCTGAACAAGACCGGCACCTCCTAACGTAACTCCATCCCCAGGTGCGGCTTCCCTGGTGTCTCTATCACCATATTCTTTCCCCAGGTGCGTGACAGAGTGCTCCCTGGATGACCACCAGACAGAAGAGCGACCCTGTTAGCAATGTCCATTCGTATCAGAGGACTCGGCGCATACTCTAAACACAGCATCTGTACTTACTTGTTTTGGATACTCTCTGTAATTAGACTATCAGCGGAATTTGTCCGTGACCTCTCTTTAGCTGCCTGAAGTAAACAAAGCCACCCAAAACGCTTTTGCCTCCTGCAAATTCTCAGCAGTATCTCTTGACCCAGATTAAGATAATCCTCTGACTAGATAGAGATTTTCTGAAGCTGCTGTCAAAATACATAGGGATTATTTTCAGCGACATACTACCATTCTGGAACTTGGTTGCGGTATCTGCCACAGAGAAAAGAGTTTCCTGAACAAGCCACCTCCATAAATTCTGTTTGCATGTTGGAAACCACTCCAGGGAGGTGACTATCTGTAAGTTTTATTCCTTCATTACTGCTGGTGACATGCAGAGCAACAGCGGAAGGGAAGTGAGGCACGAAGTCCTAATATTTATTTTGGCTCTTCCAAAATATATGTAGTGTTTTACTCTAAATTGCCTGAACAACAGTAGCATAACAATAAACTTAACACATTCTGGATTTGTGCTGGACCTTTTCAGCCATTTCTTAAAACTATTGGAGAATATGTTAGAAAAATAAATACGTAGGCAACACATGACTTGGCAAAATCCATTTGTATCCTGTCTCAGTATTTAATCATAGCAGATCACAGCATCAAACCCCAAATTCTGTCCCGCTTTGCCACAGGGGTAGTTGTACAGGTGCATCTGAAGGTGAAATTTACTCCTAAAATGTTGATGAAGGGGAAACAATTTTCCCTTCACCTGGATTTGCTTCCCCTTAAGAAGCACTCAGACCCAACTAGGCAAAAGCCAACTTCAACAGTGTGAGTTCTCACAGGTATCTCTCTATCAGGTTTCAACATATCAAAAACTGATGACACAGAGCTCAACTTAGGTCTAGCAACATAACGATAAAAAATAAAACTTTTAAGGACTTAAGAAAACAAAACCAAAGTGTTCCATAGCAATTGCAACCTAGGTTTGAAAAGCACAGATGTCTGGCCATTTTGATATAGGGAAAAATAAGAAGGATACCAAGGTGCAGCCTTAGTCAAGGTACCCACCTTCCCTCCCCAGGTGGTGACAGTCTGACCTACGAGAAAAATTGCTTCTAAAACAAGAGCCTGCTTTGGTCAAGGCAAAGGAAAAATGACCCCAGTAAACTACACCATCACTCTAGAGACCCAGGTTTGGCTGCTGACCCACCAAGACAGCCGGGAACAAACATGGCACGGCAGGCACAGGTACAGGAGAGCAGCAGGAGGAGCAGACGTTCCCACCTGCTCTGGGTGGTACCAACAGCAGCAAGCCCAAACTCCTCTTCCCCTCACACTACCTTCCTCGGTCAGGGGTGGCCAGATCCCCACCCATCATGGGGGTGAGCATGGCAAAACGCAGCAAAAAAAGTAAAACCAATAGTTTCATGGGGAAAGACAAGGAGTCTTTAGCTAAAGCGTGACAAAAGAATTACCACTTAACTATATTTGCTGTGAATTGAAGTAGTCTTTTTTTTTTTTTTCTTTCTCCTTCTCTGAAGGCTCATAAGCAGAAAGGAGAAAACCTCCTACAGGTTAGTTAAAGGCAGCGTGCTTCTGTACAAAATGCAGCTGGTAGCCCACCAGGTGTTAGCCTGGGGGTATTCCTTTCCCTGAGCCTTGCAGCTGAACCGTGGGGGATGCTGTGCCAAGCATGACTCCTTCAGTTCACTGGAGAAGCCTAAGCAGAAAATACCACTGTTTAATCACTCTCTTTCCTATACATCTGACACACCTGCTTCCTCCTGTGACTAATCCCCTTTTCTGTTGCGGAAATATCTAGTTATGAAGACAGCGTAGGCACAGAGAGGCTGCTAACAGGCTACGGCACTTGCCACCCGTCCATAAACACGGGTAGTAATAGGAAAACCGGTAAGAACAAATACACCGATCTTCAGTGCCAGCATGATTAAGTACCAGCTGCAAAACACAGGGCCTAACCCAAAGGCCAACAAAATGAACGGAAGCTTTTCCGGCCAAAGATGCCGACGGCAGCCTTAGCAAGGGCTTCATTACAAACACCTGGGCCGTCTCCCCACCAGCAGTGCCGCTCACAAGCCCCAGCGCCACCAAGGATGGTCACAGGAGCCCAGCACCACCTCAGGTCAAGCCACACGGGCTCAGCTTCTCGTTCTCTTAAATCTCACTCCACACACAGGCTCATTTGGAGTTAGGGTAAGCGGAGCAAAGTAAAGGAGCACCCGTCTGCCTGCAAGCTTGCCGCAGTCACAGAGAGCCTGGGACTGAAACAGCTTTGTGACAAATCACTCTGCTTTCTAGATTTCTGTTATACACAGAAGGAAGAGGCATTTTGCAGGATTATTTATGGGTGGGATTTTTAAGAGCCCCTAAAGCCTTTTCAAGGAGGTCCCTATGATCCCAGCTGACAGGGGAATTCATTAGTCTTCATCTGTTCATGTTCCACGTCAAATATCTTAAGTCAAATCTTAACTTACTCGTGGTCCAAGTCAAGATACTGACTTCAGCGTTCATGAAAGCACATGTTCACATGTCACACGCAATGCAACACAGAAGCTAAAAAAAGTTATACTCCAACTTGCTCTGCCTAACGAATGTGTGTATAAAAGGCGCTCTGACCAGACAGTCACAATGATAAAAAAAGATCACTTAACATGCTGACAAAAAAAAGCAGTCACAAAAGAAACGCCACAATTTTTGCCTTTGGTTTCTTTTAGTATTGTTAAAATGTGCTTACACCGGTCTTTAAATATTTTTCTGATCTCCAATTACTGCCTGGAGGCACTTCTCTGAAGAAGAGCGTTCTTTCCTCCCCGTCTCCAGTAATATCCTATGTTAAAAAGTGAGTTTTTTTAAGAAGCCAAGACTGAATACAAGATTTAGTTCATATGTCCAGAGTCGCTTTTTTCTTTTCTTGAAAGTAAGAACAGTAAGTTCGTTATGATACAGGTGTGCTGCTGAAACGGTGACATTTCCAGCGGTTCCACAAAGATTTCTTCTTACTGGCACTGCTGCACCAAAGCGTGCCCTGAACAAATAAACTCCCGCCGAAATGTTTGTAACCATTCACGAAGGGGACAGTGACGGGAAGGGTAGTGGTTGTTCCCAGGCCAGGTTCTAGAAGAAATGTCAACACCTGGAAGCCATCTCAGACGGAGCCCTTCCTGCCAACCCCTGCGGAAAAGCTCCTGAATAGACAGAGGGATGCAGCCACCATCTCCCCAGGTAGCGGAGAGAGGACACCAGTGGAACAGCACGGCGAAGTGTGTATTGCTGCTGCCCATCCCAAATGTGCCTCACGGGACTGCTAAGGAGGACCAGGCAGTGGTTCAACCCTCCTGCTTTACAAGGCAGTATGTTCATTCTTCCCACAGGGCTCAGTCCTGCCAGTGCCATGAGTTGCAACTTGCTTTTATTCAAAGGCAGAGGGAGGGCCAGTAGCAACCTGGAATCATCAACAGGTCAAGGACGCCCAGTGGGAGTGTTATTAATGCAGAGACTTTTATTAGTGCTCTGCCTGCGTTTGCAGATTGAGCTGATGACAGTTGAGGCTGCAATATTTAGGTCCAAGACTCCAGCAGAGGTGTCTCCATTAGCTTTGCATTTTTCTAGGCTCTCACCAGGAGATCTTTCTGCCATTGTAACCTTCATCTGAACATAGCTGTATAAATCCAACTGTGAAAGAATACGAAGTGTACCAGCAAAACAATGAGCCTCATAGCTTAAAATACTGCTTTCACACTTTTGCTATGAATTTTGTTCATTCCAGTGAATCTGGAACCAACAAAAACCACCATGTTTTATCATTTTCTTCTTCCCATTCCCTTTTAGCTTTTAGGTAAAGCTACTTACTGTATCTAGTTTTAATTAGACTGTAAACTCTCCTAGACAAGGATTGATCCTTATGTAGAGTGCCTTGCACAATAGGAGAGGACCAATTCGGATCAAGGCTTCCAGATGTCACCATAACACAAACAAAACAGTATGTTCATAAATGTCAATGCTTGCCCTGGTACGGAGTAGCTTTTAAGGGGTAAAAGGTCATTTGTCTTTGCGCTTTCTTCACATATTTAGCCAGGAAAACTGCACTCCCACTTGTAAGCCCCATAAAAGCAAAGGTATTCCCTGAGAATTGCTTGAAGACTCAGGAGCGGCAAGATACACATTCATAATTTTACAGCCGTCAATTGACGTTTTCCCAGCTAATTAGGATGCACACAACCAACATAAGTCAAAGATACTAGAGCATACATCAAATTTTAATAAGTTTTTGGAATCAAACTGTTTGGAAATGTAGCTTCCAAGTTCATATTTAATATACTATAATGTTTCCAAGAGGGTATAATATTTTCTGCTCTAATTCTATTATGTAAAAATATGTTTTCTCTGCCAGTAAAACATATGGGACAGTTTTTCTGTTGTTAATAACTGAAGTCATGCAGTACAGATTTTCACATTTAGTATTCTGAAACTAAGCCCTTTTTGGTAAAAAAACTTGGCCAAAAATAATCCTAAACAGAAGTGAAATTAATTGCTTTCCCATCATCTTCTCTAAGGGTGAATTTACATACAGTATCTTTTTAATAGCCATTGAAACGCAACAATCATGGGTGACAAACTTTCTTAGTGCAGATCTTCCACGGAAGTCAGTCAGTAACAACTGTAAGAGGAGGGGTTGCAGAAAGAGGCTCTCGGGGAGATGCATGGCTATTCTTCTCAAGCTAAACAGAACAAAGCAGTGCTCTCATTCAGTTGAACCTAAATGCAAATTTTTGCTTCATCAGTCCGTGAATGCCTCAGTCTTCCAAAATGGTATTCATGTGCACGATTTTTCAAGTTGTATAAATTCCACCCAAACTTTAAGGAGTCTCCTCTGAGCACATAGGTTTAAGCATCAGCTTAAGCTTTTGTGGAATTCAAACCTAAATCAGAAGCAAGGAGGTTTTAAAAGAGAAAGAGGAGCTCCCTATCTAAGCTAGCATCTCGGCAGGACTGGTAGGTCTACGTGAATCGAAAAAAGAAATCAGACCTCTAATTTATTAGGAATAAAGGTGCCTCGCTTTAGGATATAAAAAAATCCCGACTTTTACTGCTTAATAAACCTTAACAAGTGGTTTTGTCCTAAAGAACATCTTTACAAATATGAAAGCCAAATACACCTTTCTAGCCTTATAATGGTTTTCATAGCGTATTTCCTAATACTGCAAATGCCGTAATAGTGAAGAAATTACAGGAAAAACTTGCTGCATAATTTCTTTGCTGTTGCCAAACTGCCTCTCACCACGCTAACTCTGAAGAGTTTACTTCAACAGCAGATAAGCTCTGAAACAAACCAACTGCTGTAGCTTTTGCCTGACAATAGAAGAGAAACAAAAAGAGTTCAAAGCTACTGCCAAATACACGAAGTATGGAAGTGAGTTAACTAGCAAGTACCATCCCTGGTTTTGGCCCTCCTGGCTCAGTGGGCAAAGAAATTGCATTTTATTTTCCACAACACCGTGCAATTCTGGCATGTTCAGCTTGAACCCACTTGATATGGCATGGGAGATGCAGATCACTCTGACGGTGATGCAGAAAGGGGAGTCCTAACAGAAGTTTTGCATCTCAAATGCCAAGAAAAGATATAGATAAAGATATAGACGCAAAGAAAAATTAAACCCAAGAGCTGGTCAAGACTACATATATCTTCTGTAATACATTTATCATGTCAAAGCAAGCTAATGATTTCTAAGTATCTTGCTTAGCTCCATAATGTACTTTGCACAAGGCTTTGGAAACTGCTCAGATCTTGGCGGTGTACAGAAAAGGCCTAAAAGCATCGCCCTTTCAGAGCCTTTTGCCCTACAACACTGTATCCCCTAAATATTTGCTAAATATCTCAACTGTGTGACCCACAGCAAATGCAGATAACCGATGTCTGTGGTAACAGAGAACAGGCACTACCTGATATCCTCCATTTTCAGGACATCTGAAATGGCCAGCACTGGTTTTATTTCTTTACCTTGAAAGTTAAGAAGTTGATGTTTTGACCCTTCCAGCTCCAACTAGACGCATCTATGGTTATTACAGTCTGTTCACACACTTCACTTTCAAGAGCTAAGCTGAAAGATGTTTCAAATGGGAATTCACCACCATCCACTGTAAAACTTGGGGACCCCCTACCACTTGAAAAGTGGTAGGCTGCTCAACAAGTAGGAGAGGGAACGGTCCATCTCTGATCCAGCCGTGTGAGGAAACTGGGCAACAGGCGCTCCTCCAAGGAGGAAAGGTGTGGGGATGTCTCCGCAGTGATTACCTACACATCCTTCTCTTTCATGGGCACTCTGACCTCAGACCAGAGGGTGGCTCGACCCTCCTAGCAGGGATCCCTGCAACCTTCTGGCTTCCCTGCTGCACAAGCACACACACACATTTGATAGCAACCCAATGCAATCCACCCCACCCCACACATTTCTCCCCTGCCTCTGGACAGGCAGGACCCTCAGCAGGGGTGCTGCCCTCCGGCCCTGCTGCTCCTCTGCCGCAGGCGACCTCCGCTGCAGCCTCCGCTGAGGATCTCCAGAAATAAGTTAAAAATGAAGACTAGCCTTCAGGCTCCCTGTCACTCCTCTCCAGGTTGCAGAGCTCCTTGCCAGCTTGCATAACATTTACTCTATTCAAATTCAATTTCTCAGTGCTTTTTCCTTCCATGCCAGTGCTGCTCCCACTCCACGTGCTCTGCAAGAAGCCAGAGCATGGTGGCCATTTATTAAAAGAAAATTGCAGCGTCTTGCACTCAGTTTTGCAAGACCGCACAATTAATTTAACTCAGCATGAGGGATGACCATTAAGCCCTTCTACAAAAGAATCGCGCAAAAAGCAAAATCATTTTATTACTCATTTCTTTATCCAGCAACCCCCTTGGTTTGGCATTCAACCTTCCAGCTGCTGCTCCGAGAATCCGCACTGAAAAAATTAACCTTATTTCTCAGAGTTGCAAAGTTGTCACAAGTGATTATCTGCCCAGCCCAAACTTGGCAACGCGATGACGAAAGAGCTGACAGGCTGTCCAAGTTAACAAAGCTGGACCTGACCCTCAACCAACCAACTCCCCGAGCATCCTCTGGTCCAGGCAGCATTTGAAACCTGCCATTATAAAACTTGAAACCTTGTTTAGAAAAAGGCAGTCCCGGGTTTATTGGCCTCGCACGACAGAAGCAAACAGGGCTGCAACAACCCCGGTAGCATTCGCTTGCCCTGCGCTCCTTCAAAGCAAGGAACTGCCATAAAGAAAATTTAAAAGGAAAAGCAGCAGATGGAGCATATTCATGATTTTGCTAACAAGTTAAGAAACAAACAACTCTGTTAGAGAGCGGGTTGAGAAAGGATTCATCTTTGGACTTCCCCCCCCCCCCTTAAACAATCCACAGAAATCTGTCTGCTGAAAGGGAATATGAATGGGAAAAAATCCGGCTCATGAGCCAAGGATTGAGTCGCAAATGCCTGGGGATTTTTGTCAGCTGGCCAAATAGGGCGCTCTGGCTTGTTTTCATTCTTCCTGCTTCCCATTACCTGCGATCGAAACATTTTATATCGGTATGGGACAAACCTCGGCACATCAGGGAACACCGGCTGCTGACAGCAGCAGCAGGCAAGCGAGCGCACGGTCTCTATTGGGATGACATATAGGGAACGTCCCTCGATATTTTAATCCGCAGAGCTCACTTAAGCACCCAAAGTGGGGCAAAAGCTATTCAAACGGTGTGCCCTCGAGGCAGAGCATGCCTCCTGCCACCATAGAGGGGCCTTGGCGCAACCGACCCTCGTCTCAAGCCCTTTTCCATCTTTTTCCCGGGTCATTTTAGGAAAAGCTGTAGGTATGTCGGGTTGTCCGCCCAGGGCCGAGCCTGCGGGCCCCTGTGCCCGGGCTCACTGCAACCTGCAGAAGCGAGCCCCCCCCCTGCAGTAGCAGGTGCCACCCGCGGGTCTGCCCTGGGGCCCCGTGCAAGGGCTTTCACCGAGGGAGCCCCTGCCAGGGTTGTGAGCCGTCAGCCTTCCTCAGGGACTTGATAAATAAAGGAAAAACAGACGAAAGAAGGGAAAAGCAGCTGTTTGGAAATGAACTGTAAAAACATCTGTAGCGCACCACCGACCGCCTCTGGCTGCGGCCGCGGAGGGTTTTAAAGGGCCACGATGTTGCAGCGGAGGACTAGGACTTTGCAGCCACCCTGACTAGATGCACGCTGGGACCAAACGGCACTCTAAAGCAAATCAAACCACCAACCAAAAATAGAGGAAAACTGAGTTGTGCCACCACAGCAAGCCCTCTCCTTTTGGGGCCATGCAAAAGAAGGAAACAATAAATACAGAATAGTCCTTAATAACACCATACTGCAACTCTGACAGCCCCTCCCAGGTGATGCTCTTTTAGGCAAGTGGCATCGAGGGGAGCTTTAAAGAGGGCTTCGCGACGTTTTAGTTTACTGCTGGAAGGCTGGCGGCTGCACTACTGGAAGTAGTTAGTTCACACACAGACGAACTCCGTCACTGCCTGCACTTGACTAGCTGACAACATACCGAAGAAACATTAAAATCAATCTGTTTGGCTTCGGTGCGTATCATTCCAACACACAATTTTATGCATTTGCTTCAGACTTAGCGGGAGGGGGGGAAAAAAGAAAAAGGAAGGTTCAAGGGTCTAAGTAGCTCAATTTATTTTTCAGTAACTAAGTTACCAGAGACTTGTAGGGAGATTGTATTTATTTTCTGAAGGAGGCTCCAAGTTGGCAGAGAGGTCCTTGGAAGTACATATTTCTTCACGTTCTCTTGATCTCAGTGTGTGGAGATTCACTTAACAGCTGTTTTATGTGCAAATGTTTTTTCAGGCATGTCCTCCCCAACCATAAACAGATTTTTAAAGGAAACCCTGTTAAAAGAAGTTGGAGACAACAAATCTCTGAGCCTCTTCTCACCCAGACCGGGAGATGAGATGTGAGCAAAGCCCGGAGCGTCCTCACACCACAGAAGGTTGGGGTGTTTGGGTTTTTTCGGTTTTTCTTTTTTTTATTGTATCAATGCTGCAGTGGCCCTTCCAACAGGAAAAACAATGCTCTGCCCTCTGCACAGCTGTACTTCATTCCTTTTTTTACATATATATATGCATTCATACACATTCGTATGTGCAAGATTTGTTTTAGGTCTACCTACATTTAATCTTAAAATGACAAAAACAATGAGGTTTTTTAGCAATGCAGAAAGCAAGAGAAACAGCCATCTTCAAGAGCTGCGATGAAATCATGTAACCATTTGGCTACCACACAAACTAGGCATATCCGTAGGTGTGCATACATGCGTGCATGCATACAGACAGGGAGGAGGAATTCTGGAGGGTGTGGAGGCCACCAGTTCCCACCATTTTCTGGGGCACAGATTTAATTGAGAACACTTGGGGTTACTGTTTATGAACCCATCACAGAACCAAGGTCCTACAAAAACCACTTAAAGGTTCTACATCGTACTACTAAATTGTGTATGTTAGCTTCTTTGGGTTCATTAGAACAAGAGAGGATCTGTAGGCTGGGCTTCAAAACAAATATGTAAATTGTGCTTCTAATGATAAACTGTCAAGAATTCCAGCAAGAAATAAAACATGCAAAACTGTTTTGAAGTACCAAAAGGAAAAAACAAACAAACAAAAAAAAAAAAAAACCCAACAGAAGAAGGAAAGATGAGCCATATTTGAAGGGCGCAACAGCCAGCAGCAGCAGAAGCACCTCTGAGACCACCTGGAGAGCCAGGACAGCAGATCCTAGCTCTGAGAGCAGAGTCCCACGTCCTAACATCCTTTGGTGGCAGAGACAGTTTAGAGGTTTCTGTCTGCCCTTCTGCTTCCAGGATGCCATTTTAGACATCTCCTCATCCCCGATGGCTGTTGTTGGCCCCTCGTCATGCCGAGCAAAGCATCTGGGGAGCCAAGCTCCAGGTCAGATCTGCAAAACGATCTGGCTAATAAAACAGAGGGAACTGGGTCAAAAAAAATCAATATTAATGCTGATGCTGTGGTTTGCTGGTGCAGTGAACCCAGCTTTAAAACTCCTACTACCAAATCAAAAAAATGTGATAAAGAACCAAGATATGGTAAAAATTTCCTCTGGTGGTTTAAGCTTGCTCCACTCTGCTACCTATTCGACTGTGTATTGGCAGGCTCCTGGCAAAGTCATCTGTCAGCCTGTGCCTCCCGCAGGCAACATAAAGCCAACATAAAAGCACTGAGGTAGCATTAAATCCCATGTCATCTGTTCACAGCTGATCCAGATCACATCCATACTGCAGAGTGATCCAGTGCAAGGCAGGGACCTGGGGCAGGACCGCGGATCCACGGCTGAGTCATTGCCTCACATGAATGAGTAGGCAGGACAGTTGACAAAGCACCGATGAAATCTGCTTCCTGCATTTAACAGTACCATTACCTCTTCTGTCCCGAGCTGTCAGCCAGTAATTAGGATCTTGCAGGTTGTTTCCATTAGCAGATGAAATCGGAGCCAGGTATAGAGCTGGCGGAAAAACAGGATTTCCAGTTGTCAGGAAATTTTCATTTCTTTTGAGTATGGTTTTGGACTACATTGGATGTCCTTTTTCTGCAGCTGGGGACCACGGTTAAGATCCTCCAGTTATACCTGCGCTGGGACAGGGGACCCCAAAACTCCCAGCACCTCCTGCCACAGGGGAGGGCTGCCGCACGTGGACGTATTTCTCCTGGACTCTGGATTCAGCAGCAGCTCAGCAGCCCAAGATATTTCAAGTGAAACAATCTAGGCTCAGCTACTGGCATTTCCTCCTTGCTCTTGACAAGTATTTCCTCGAGCTAATACACCTGATTTACAGAGGTTATATCCATATGCAAAGTCCTGCTCCCCTGAATACAGCGGAGGGCTCTGCTGAGGTCTCCAAAGGGCCTTTTGCACCCCCCAAACTGCAAACCAAATTTGTACCATCCATGTTCTGAACACACAGAAGTAATAAATGGCCACAACAAAATTCAAGGTCTGAGAGAAATTGTCAGAAGCACCTAAGAGAAGCGTATGCGAGCAAATCCTGCCTCTTGGAAACCCACTGGCCCAGACAGTTGAGAGGAATGACATGCGCTTGGCTGCAGATACCTCCCAGGTGAACCAGGGAGGGTGAGGGTGATTCATATCACACTCGCTTTTCCTGAAAGTTGCTGTGAAAGGTGTCTTTCCAAATTGTAACTTATGAAAGAAAAAAAATAATCTCTTGAACTAATGTTCTTTATTTAGTTTGTAGTGCTCTCCCCAAGCGCTGCTGTTCTCAGTTACTAACCCTACAAAGATTCAACCAGCCAAAAGATGTTTTTTCTTTTGCCAGTCTCCGCTTGCCAGTTGTCAATGAGTAGTTTGTGAACATTCCCGATCTGTTAGTTGGAATAATCCACTCCAGTGTTTTCTACAATTAATTTCCTGGGACCGTCAGCTGCAGACAGGCAGTTCACAGCAGCAGTTCACTGTCCGACCTACTGGCTTGTTTAGCAGACGCTAAATCTGCAGCTTCTTTTCATTCACATGTACAACCCTACTAAAATCTTGCGCTCTTATGCTTAGCATCGGCAACATGGACATTTTTGCAGGCTTCTGGATAGTGATATTTCTTTCTCCTGCTTTAGTTTAATAGTTTTCCAATACAAACACTTTCTAATTCAAAATTCCCTTTTTACTATCCCATAGTCAGCAAAGTTTTAACCCCTGCCAATGTATTTACTTGTTTGCAGTCCACAACTATGAAGGAGGCACAAATACAGTTAAACAAACTTATTTTGCAAGAACCAAGTATCTGTGAAACATTTTTTTTTCTTTTACCCATCTCCATGTCCTTCTCTTTAATTGATGTCAACATAATTAAAAGGCACTCCTATTAGTAATAGCTAGAATGAACATGCTTCAGATTTTCCTAGATAAATATTTAGAATCCAGGTCCCAGCAACACAAGTGTCAGTATCTGTGTCTCGTGTAGGTAGGTTCCCAATTGTCCACTCAATTGACCCCCTCACTCCCCCAAACAAGTAAATTCTTGCAGGATCCAAAAAACACACAAAAAACCAGCATTGCCCCCAAAAGACAACACACAGAGTGTGGACTGGGGCCAGACAAAACAGCCCCATCCCAGGACCGCAGCTTGGCAAAGGTGGCAGGACCATGCGGCGCGGCCGGGGTCGGTGGCAGCAGGTGGGTAGAGCGCCCTGAACTCGCCAGGGAGGCTCAGCTCCCCCGTCCGCTCCACATCCACAGGTCAGCGATGTCCACGGGTACCATTACAGTTTGTGCTGGCACTTGCTTTCTGAGTCATTTCAGGACTTTCTAAGTCAGTTGTGAGATCTCCCTCCGGCCTTGAACCAGAACTTGGCATAAAAAAGTCCTGAACTAGGACTGGATACTTTTATTCAAAACAAAACCTTGAAACAGCTGTGGGCGCTTTTTTTTTCCCAATTGTAGGTATGTACAAACCAAACAATCTTGCCTCAAAAGGTTACCACTTGTGTGTGTTCTCGTAACATCAAGCCCATATTAATAATGGGTTTAGTTTTTTTTATAGGTCTATCATCTACCACTCGGGTATACGCTCAAGGACCTCTAATGAACAGGTCTAGAACTGAAATAGTGGTTACTGGGACCTACGTATTTCTCATAAGCGGGTTCCCACCATCGTATTGCTGACGAGCTACATGCTGCTTGCACCACGAACTGGAGAGCACTAACCAAAGTCATATTCACGAGATCACAGAAACAGCCTTAATGGACCAGAGCAGACCAAAGACTCAGACAGTCCAGCATCTTGTCTCCAAGGGTGGCCAGTAAGAAATGTTTAGGGACAAACACAAGGCAAGAGACGAGACAGAAGGATGTGTACCCTGGCATATAGTTTTCCAGCCATCAGAAGCTTAGCAGCTTCCTGGGAAATGAAGATCATCACGTTTAGAAGTTATCAATAGATTTATCTCCCTCCTTTTTCAAACCATTCATACCTCTGGCCTCCACAACATCCTTTGGCAATGGCTTCCATAACATAACACTGATGCACTACACAGGGAGTCTTTCAGGGGTGGGGGAAGAAATTGCACTTAGAAGACAAACTGAACATGGACGACAAACTGAACATGGACTGATAATAAGATACACGCAGCCCACAGATAGACTGTAAGCCAACCAAAAGTTGGTAAAACAATGAATGCCTAAGAACGAAATTAATGACAAAAACACATGTTCTGAGATAAAATCTGAGAAAGACAGCAAAGGAATTTTTGAAGTACCGTGCAAGAAAAAGTTATGAAAAGGCAAGATCAACACTGTGAAAGAAATACTTATGCATGACTGTATGAAAAGAACTGATTTTTCAAATATTTTTAATGGGAAGCAAAAAATTTGCTCCAAAGTATAGCAACCTGGTTATTTTCTTTGCACTCGACAAGCTAACCTTCAAAAGATGATACTTTTTCTCCCTGGTGTTTTTCACAGCGCATGAGATGAACTTTTTCTGCATAATTTGTCTGGACGAAACAGTTTAGTCTATGCCCACTCCATATCTTTTGGCTGGTTCTCTTATTATAATCCTACTCTTGCAAAAAAGAAGACAACTGTTATGCAGAGATCCACTGACAAAAATGGATTCAAGAGACCAACTAGGTAGCTCCAATTGGTAAACTGAGCTCATAGCAAGAAAAACCCTCCAAAATGAAATAAATGAAAAATGAGATTTTCCATATTTATAATATTTTCTCCAAGAAAAAATGGCTGGGGGCTCTTAAAAAATGAAAGAAACTTTTACAAATATCTACCACATATGCCAGTAAAAGGATGGAAAAAACAATCTTTCTTAATGGAAAAGACACTCTAATTTTTTAATTTTCTTCCCCTTCCCTTTTTCATTTCTATTTCAATAGAAAAATGAATAATGTCCTTAAAAAGTCCAAACCCTAACACTTTAGCTCTTTTGTTAAAAAAAGCTAAAATGTTAATTTTTCAAAAAAAATTACCAACAATAATGCTGAAATCCAGCAATGCAACTCATGACAAGTCATACTTACGCAATACCAAAATCAGTATTTACCAGAACTAATCAGAAAGACACCTCTCACCTCTGAAGGTGAGAAGTAGGAGGGTTACTTTCAAGCCAAATTGCATCTTCTCACTGCTGGTAGCTACTGCCAACTCAGACCCCAAAATCACTACAAGCTGGTGGCTCCCAGCACTTGCAGGAGAAGAAGGGGCAAGGAAAGGCCATGCCCAGCCCTTCCTCCCTCCATCAGGTATGCTGCAGAAGGGTTTGAAATAATTTTATACCAGTGGCAGGGATGCTCAGGCTGGTGATGGGAAGTGGAAAGGGCTAGGTTGGCACCCAGCTCATCCCACAAGGAGGACCAGCCAAGGACAGGGTGAAAGACGACCTGCAGCAGGAACCCTGGCACCCAGAGCCCAAGAGCCTTTTCCCCCGTCTTGCAGGTGTGGTTGAGACAGGTTGGAGCAGCACTGAAAATCAATTGCAGCAAAATTACAGCAACTTGCTTTGCAAACTTGTCCGCTCCCACAAAACATTGCTCGTAGGGTAATTCAGCATCTCGCAACTCTTACGAACGCTCTTTCAATTTCTTTAACGTCACCATTTACCATCCCTTCTACAAAAAGCATTGCATTTCTGCAGTGCTGTCCCAGCTACTGCCAGAAGCACAGCAGCACCCTTGCACGCAGCCTTGAAACCCAACCTGCTCGCACAGCGTGCCAGTAAGCCACCTTACTTGCTCCCGCACTCACTTACCCATCTGCCCAGGGATCCGTGCGGAAATGTTCTCGCCTCCTGCTCGCCAACTCACTCATTTTACCAGCCCCACGTGTCTCTCCCCTTCATCCTTGACCAAGGCGGGCGCCTGTCCCCAGCCTCTGGCCACTTTTTCCACCCCAGCCTGGCTTACCGCTGGTCTCTTCTCACCGCCACTGACCAGAGGCCTGATCTACCATCTGAATTCGTCACTGCCACGTATTTCAGAGGAGCCCATAAGCGTCCACACTCATCCCGGCACCCACAAGGGCCAGCAGTTCATCAGTGCAAACCACAGGGTGCACGAAGCCAGCCTAGAAGGCACATCGTGAATGCTGGCTGGACTGCGGTGGCGGTGGCTGCTTTCTTTGGAGTGAAGAACAGGAAGTCCCAGAAACGAAGCCCTAAGAATGAAACCTCAGCATTTACGTAATCAGCAAACAGGAGGCTTAAATGGTAAAACCCGAGACAGTAAGGGTGCAACGTGGCGCACAGCCTCCCACACTCGTCCACAAAAATGTGACCATCTCAGAATTACTTGATCAAATTACAAGCCATTGCATAGCTGAACAGACAATGTTCCTCCACCGGTGCACGGACTGTCTTCAATTGCTGCAGAGAGCCCACAGCAAAGAAACTCAGACCTGAGACAAGCATCAGCTTTACTGCAAGAAACGGGAACACATTTTCCTTTTTGAGCCCCTCAGGCAACTTTTGTCCATTGTTCACCCGCCTAGTCTCAGTGATTTCACAGTGTGGATATCAAAATGACTATTCATAGAAGGAAAGCCAGAAAGTCCATCTACCAGATGTGGGAAGAATGTGCTCCTCACCTACAAGGAGCCCATAAGCTGCCCTGCAGAATCTACCACAAATGCAAAGCCATCCCGACGACCTCTGAAGATGCCCACAGCAAACAGTGTGGGCAGGAAATGGCAGGTTGCCTTTACCTCAGTGACTCCTGCATGTCACAAACCCCACATGAACTCACGCCATCCCCCAAAAAATCTTATTTTAAGGGAAAAGGTTCCTTTCCATCCGTGTTTGGGCTTTGCACTGAAATAGAGATTTGTCTGCTCTCCTCCTGTTCAATTGACCGACCTGAGTCCCTACAGCCATGCTCTCCAAAAGCAGGGTGATTCTGTATATTCTGCAGAGACCAACCGTCAATAAAGGTCCATCATTTCATGACAGAATTGATCCCTCTGCTCTCCACCGAGCGCAGAGTTCAAAACATCCCTTAACGCTTCATGATCAAATGTCCAAGTTCCAAACCCAGACATCACCAATGCCTCACTTTCTGTTTCAGTTTCACCAGCCTAAAAATGATTTCCATGTACACACGCCTCACAGGGACACAGAAGTAAGATTTGGTATGGAAGACTACTCTGCGTATACACAAACAAATTTTGTCCGATTCTTACTTTTCCTTAAAGAGAAAAAAAACATTTAGATCTCCAAATCTGATATGAAATACTGTAAAATGCATGTTCCCATGTAATTGATACATAACACACTGTATTTTCAAATAATTTGTTTAATGTGGGCAGCCACATATTTATCTGTTAATCTCTGTGCATTTTGTTACTCTGTCCTCCACCCCTTTTGTTACGCCTATCATCCCGTCATGTCCTCTTAGCTGTCAAGGGCAGAGCTGCCTTCTCTGTTATGTATTGGTACGACGCCCAGCACAGACTTCTCATTACGAACTCCAAGCCCCGCTATAAAAGAAGTAGCAATTAAACCCACGAATAAATAGATACATTTCCGAAGAGAATGTACAATTTACATAATGACACAAATTCACAAAAATGCTGGTTTTGTGTCGGTCAGCAATGCAAACGCCAACTCCCCTGAGAACCTCCGTATTTTATAGGGCTTTTTATGGTACGCTGGGACAGAAGTGAAAAGATGACAGCCTAAAGCCAGCTCTTAATCAAATGCAGATTTACCTATGGAGTGCAGACTGACGATTAGCGAGTTACATCAGAAAACAGCTGGGGAACCAAAATGAGTTTTGGTGCTAACTAAACCTCAGCTCACCTGCATTTAAAATAAAACCCCTGAAGAAAAGACTCTTCAGTTAGCCATCCTTTTTTATTACCGGTATGTGGGACACTCCCTGCTACAAATTCCTGCTTCTCTGGGTGGAGACTGATCGCTTCTGAGCCATTTCTTCACTGAGTCTGAACCACCCACATCTACCAGGAAAATTTATTGTCATGAATAGACCTATTAATACCAGCTTCACCCCACCCTATACTGCTTCAGAGTATGGAAACTCAATGGATGTATCTGGTTTTGGTTAATATGCCATGACTCTCAAGTTTTACAATGGGAAGGCGGAGGAAACACATTAGGTATTTCACTGTAGTATTTTGGCACGTTGTCCATAAAATGGGAAATTCAACCTACCGGGGATCCAATTTGCAGTCTTTGCTTACCAAACTTTACATCCTTCTTTGCCTTTTTTCACAAAAATTATTTTCTCCTTCGTTCCTTGCCTCCTCGCCAGGAGGAGCCAAGAGCGAGCCTTAGGTCCTCCCAAGCTCACGGTAGAAATCTTAGAAATCTAAGAGGACAAGGAGGAGACGACAGCATGCAAGGCTCTCTATGGGAAGATCTTTCGGGAGCAGTTTTGAATGCGGCACAGACTTGCTCTCACCTCGCCTTTAAAAGCCTGGCCACAGCTAACACCTATTGACTTCAGAAATGAAATGCCGATTTAAAAAGCAAGGTTACTGCAACCTGAGGAAAACCCTACACAGGTGTCACTCAGAGGAAGACACCCACACAAAGGCAAGGGCTTAGATTGCTGCGTGCTATCCTGCAATTACAGGTCTCAAATTATGGAGCAAAGAAAATAAAAACAAATGAGACAGGACAACCGCGGTAACAACAGAGCCAAGTCCGGGCAGCGGGAGGGGGGAAGACACTGAACTGCTTTGGTTACAAGGCAAAGGGCAGGCCCACTAAACCTGAGAGGAGAGAAAGAAAATGCAATAGGCTTTCAAACCATATAAAACTCATTTAAAGTCTGTCTCCTCAGGAAAACCAAAGAGTGAATTTCTTCCTCCATGGGTCAGCTGAGGCTGCTACAAGACAAGAGTCTATCACCACTGCCAGCACTTCACCAACACTGCTTTTGGACAGGGATGCCCAAAGTGCAGGACCTTGGGTGGGCTCTATATGGAAATCCTCTCAAAGTTACTTGTCTGTCTCCAAGCTGCTCAAAAATCTTATTTTTCTATGTTTGCCTGGCACTGCAGGAGATGCTTGAAGGCCACCTCCTCCACAAGGACTTCTTGGCAACGCATTCCAGAACAGCTTCATTTTCATCATTACTAGCGTGACTGGGTCCCACCCCTGCCTCCCAGCAAAGCAACTTCCTAACTGCTTCGGCAACTCTTGCTTCTCCAGGTAGGAAGCAGTGAACGTCAAATGTGGGGAAGGGCAGGAGGAGCGAGCAATGCTCCATCCTACGTTTCCTACGAGCCACAGAGACCCCGGTGGGAGGAGAAGTAGCATTGCAACGACTCCACTTTCTCTAGCTCATCTGATAGTGCCATTAGCACAACTGGCTCCCAGCCACCAAAGTGAGAAAAAGAGCAACTGGACGCTCGTGAGGAATGATCGAATAGAACTTTAACGTCTCCATAAACAGAACAAAACATCTGGCGGGACGACTGCGGTCCAGCCACACGTACCGACAGCACCAGCAAGAGCTCCAGCGCTGCTCAGTGCCGCTGCAGCAGGGAGAAGCCTCGAGATCAGGCTGGTTCCACTGCAGACCCTGTAAACGGTTTTGGGCCGCTTCTTGGCAGAGCTCTTCAATTTATTTTAGACCGCCGGCACTTGCCGGAGGGAACTATTGGGAGGCCCATAAAAATCAAGTTTCCTCTCCTAGTGTCAACTGATGAAGTAGTCTTCACTTCCTGACTTCAGACATCATATAGTGCTACCGCCTGCTGTTACAGAAAGTTGCTGTGTGACACTAAGCAAGCTGACACCTAATTGTTAAATTTGACCAAGTGTTTTAATTAAGGGAAGAGTGTCTTTAAAATAAACTCTTAGAAGGCTTTGGCCCACGTTCAGGAAAGCACTTAAGTACAAGCCTTAGACTGTCCCTATTCAGGAAAGCACATGCTTAAGTGCTTTCCTGAATGCAGATATGTTCCTGTCCTGGGGCCTTAAAAGTGCACTAAATAATAAAATTTATTGCAATTTGACTTCACTGTTTTCTTAAAATATTTATTTAGCTGCTTCTTTATTAAGAGTAGAGTCACTTAAATTTTGTATCTATTTAACAACCCTTACTGCTCGCTGATTGCATTCCAAGAGACAAACAATCTGTTAATGCCGTTTCAGTTAAACTCTAGGGTTTTTTCCCCCATTATCATGCAACTGTCTCATTTTCTTGAAAAATATCCCAATTAAACCAGTTACCCTAATACAGGGTACCCCCTGGCCGCATACCACTTGAAATAATTTTGCATGGAGTTGGAGATCTTTTGAGTTCATTCTTAGTCGTACATAATAAGGATATAACGTCAAACTTCATCTAAACTGAAACTCGCATCTGGGGCATGAACAATGACGTTCAGCCAGTGCTTCTCCACATATTAATGCACATGTTGTTATACCAGTATAGATGTCAGGAGTCAGACCAAAAAGTCAAATTTCAACACAAATTTCAACAAAAGCAGATCCTCCCCCCACAGCCAATACACAGTACCTGCATTTTACATCTCTTACAAGCTACCTCCAACACTTTCTCGCTGTAAATTTTACATTTTCCTAAGAGAAAGCTGATGGTGTTGAGCAGGAGGGGAAGAGAGCATGAGCAAAGCATACACACATCCACATGAAAAACTGGGAGAGGAGTTGGGGTGTGCTTTGTCCTACTTAACCACTGCTCCTGCAGCTCCTGAAGTGGGAACCTGAAAGTTGGGAAATGAGGCCAGAGGTGTCAAATTTGTCAGTACCACCAGAGCGCAATGAAGTGGGATGCGATCATCGTTTTTCCTGTGTTAGTTTGGCCCATAGTTATACTGTATTAGTCCCACATTTCATGACTTAGGTTGATGGCCTGAGCCTTTTTTTCCATCGTCCTGTGAAGCATCAGAGACTGACCCCGGCTAGAGAAAGAGCCTCAGCGTCTCTCACGGGTCAAGAGCCTGCAAGGGACCCAATTACTGAGTTACTGACAATCTCTCACATGCAAAGATGACACCTGCAAAGGCTAAGACCAGCAAGGAAATTTTCCTCAAATCAAAGCAGCAGGGAGAGTTTGCCTGTTAGGTATTTTCTCTTCCCTCTGTAACACCGAGGACAGTCCATGTCCCACCTGGGAACATCACCTAACAGCTGCTGCATTGCTGTGAGGACCCAAGACATCAGTGACACCGCTGATCTCTCCTGCTCCCAGGCACATCTCCCCCAGCAGCTTACAGCTGTAGGCACTGGTCTTTTACTGCTTTGCTCTTAATTTTTTTTGCAGGGCAGCTGGCAGGAGACCTGTGACCTCAAGTAGTCCTTGAGCCCACAACTTCGTTGTCTGTGATGGCCCTGAGGTTCCTTGCTAGTCCCAACATCAATTTACCTTTCTTGCTCAGATTTGGGCTTTTTGTGTGCACCACAACTGCTAATGAAAGTACCAACTGTTACACCTTAGCTTACTACCTCTGCCTACACCTTAGCTTACTACCTCTGCACTCCAAGCACACACAGAAATGCCAAAGCAATGGAAAAACAGGACATTTAAGTGTATTCACATGATCTGCACAATACCCAAAAAAAGTTTTCAAAGGCTGGAAAAAAAATCTGCAAGATGAATTGTCCTCTGGCTACATAGAGAAGCAGGCAAAAATATAGGTGTCCCAACTGTGACCAGCAGGTACATAATTAAGGGAACACCACATGACGACAGGCCCTTAATTTGTTCAGGTGGCAAGGTTAACAAAACAAGCTCAGGGAAGGAATGCGGCACAAGCAGAATGACTTAAAAATTAAGAAAAAGCTGGTCAAGATGAATCACACGTCTCAGTCAAATAAAGGAAAGTCTGCTTGCTTTAAACTCAGTTGTAATTGGTTTCCCCTCACCTTCCAAAAATGTATTTAAAAAGAAAAACAGTGTTTATGGCGCAAGCTAAACCACAACCATTTTATTCATCTGTTGTTTCAGTTTTTCCTTAAGGCTTGCGTTTAAAGACAACCCAGAGCAGCCTACTCTCAACAGCCTTTTAACACACACCGCATTTAACGAGAAAGAATAAAGAACATTACGATCCAGTTTCTTAGAAGAGGACATCGCAAGAAAAGCAGAACAGCACCATTTCCTCAGACTTCCCTCCCGGGCACCGCCGGGCAGAGCCGGCTCACCCCTCACTCCGGCAGCTGCCCGGGGAGCTCGACGGGATGCCACCCAGGGATGCTCATGGGATCTCATGGACAAAAAGGCTTTTAGGACGGAGAGCGTGCCTGTTTTCTCAGCTCGTCGGTTGGTCTAATAAAGATGGCAAACCTCTTGCCCCTGTGAGCCTTGCCTCTTCCATGCAGCTCCGCTCTCACAGCAACAAGGTGCCATTCCTAGTGTTTACACAGGTCTGAATCATGCAAACTAGGAAAGATGGAATAAGAGGTAAAATAATCAAAAGCTGCATCAGCAAGAGCTGCAGTTTCATCCAGCTGAAAACATTATTTTTAGAAAACTAGAATTTCTTAGGCACCATCCTTCAAACTCACTTGCCTGCATGGGCGAGAGCCAGGACCTGCGCACATACCCCTCTCTCTGGTCCGGTTCATTCCTCCTGCCCCCAGTGTCTCTCCTCTCCTCCATGCCCATGAAGTCAGGCGTGCGTAGCCAGCCCAAGTGATCAGCTGGACGTGACCCACCCATGACCAACTGCAGCATTTGCTCCGAAACTGGCAGGGTCTTCCAAATTTTGCTTGTGATTGTATCCAACGTTTTAAGGGGTTTTTTTTCAGTGGCTTTCCCAGTTGTGCTTCACATTAACTTCAGCCTCAGATAATCAAGGCAGCTTTCACAGCCCATCTGCCCCAAAAAGCACTCTGATTTTTTTTTTTTCTCCTTGAGTACAGCTTGGGTTTATTCAACCAGAAAGAGCAGAAGTAGCGATGTACACCCTTCGTGCCACACGTAGCGACAGGCAAATACTCTGCAACCCAGCCAAAGATGGTTTGAATTGCTGGATAATTGGCTTAAAACCTTGAACTGAAATCTGGGTTGGAAGATCGCATGTGATTCTGCTGAGGATTCCCCTCTTCCTCTACCTTGCTTCTTTGCATCCCAGTTAGCCTAAACGCACCCACATGCCCGGGAGAGCCCTGCCTGCGGCAGAGGACGAGGCAGAACCAATGGACAACTCTACTACGACGGCTCTGACACTGAGTGCGTGGCAGGTAGCAACAGGACAGCAATAAGGTGAATACCACCAGGAGACTGTGGCACAGCACTGGCAAGGTTTTTTTGGATTCAGGAACAAGCTCTCGTCTGCATGAATTTCTGAAGTGACTCTTCCCTCCTTATCTTTGGGAACTGATACTGACCTCAGGTAACTTCCCACAGGCAGGAGGGCGTTAGGACAAGAAAATGCGTGACGTGGAGACAAGCCATGAATCCCAGGAAGGAGAGCGAGCATCTCCTTCCAGGCCATTACAACCTGGGCTTGGTAGGCAATCCCTAGCCTTGGGTTTGGTTTTGTTTGTACTTGCTCAGCGCAGGTTTTGCTGCCCTTACTCCTCAAATAGCTTCAGTGAAATCTACGGGACTCCTTGCAGACTACAGCCTTTTCTCTAGGTAACTGCTGCCTCTGGCACGAGGCTGTACTTTCAGAAGGAGAAACACATCAGAAAGCCACTGTTTGCTATCAGAACCTTCAAGGTTTCTTAATAGTCCTTCATATTCTTCTGTAGCTTTGCAGAATTTTAGAAAAGTTTGCTAACTTAAAAATAATGTGTTTGTTTAATCATGATCTCTCTCTCTCTCTCTCTCTTTTTTTAATTGCTGAGAGGACCTGTAGTACAAATCCAAGTTTTCTTCCATCTCAAACTGGTACAGTCCAAAGCCAAGAATACATATGTTGCTAGCTGGAAAATAAAGTGCCCTTGATTCCTAACTTTATTTTGGACAGTCCACTCCAAGTTACTAAAAGCCAAATTCAGTAGTGAGAAAATATATATAGCTTCAGCTGTTTTGTGTGGGTTTAAAGTAGTATTTGCTTTATGAGTAAGAGATTCAATAATGCATATATTTACATAAAAATAGTTTTGACATTTAAGTTAACTTCTTGCCAAGCTGGTGCAAAAATGGAAATGTAAAAAGCGTAAGCACAGAAATAAACCCCTATGCTGTAAGTCTGCTATTTACAGGTAATTTTTTTTTCTTGGCAATAAGACCTGAACAGTATGTTTTATAGCAGTAGACCTAGCCACTCTGAGTCAATTTAGTGTTTATGGAAAGTGCCAGACCGACAGTTTGAGAATTAAACTCTCCATACCAGCGTATAGTTGAGTAGGGGTAGCGGCAAGGAGAGTTTCCAGAACCTGGGCCACTGATGGGCCCCAGTCGTGTTCTGCAGACACGACAAAATTCATGATACCACAGTCCGGTATGCAGCAATGCGAATGCCCAACTATTTCTCAAGCCCCATGAGGCTTCTGAAGAGGGTGGCACCACCATGTGCCACAGGAGAGCGTGGAGTGCCCCAGATGGCTATGAAACATCCAAAACTTTCAAACCAGAGCTGTTCAAAATAAAAAGTCTATCTCATAGAAGATTTTAATATTACAAAGCAGATGTAGATTTGCAGAAGGAGATAACCTGCCACTCCTGGGGCTTCTAGGCAGCTTGTCAAGGCCCCTGGGACAGGACGAGCGGTGGAGAGCCAGGAGCTCACAGAGACCTGCCTTGCAAACTGCAGAGCCCAAAGCAAACAGTGGAGGAGCCAGAACTTCTGTCTCAGCTTCACAACCTCCCAGCAACACACACGCAACCAAGCTGGCCAAGGACCAGGCAAATTGCCTGACAAAAGGCCTTCACAGGTACCACCACAGCTTTGTCAAAAGTGAACCCTCCCATGGAGCATGTAGACCTTGTTAACTCAGCCATCCTCAATGCATAACGTACGTACGAGTGTGTTGCACTGGAGGATTCCCTAACAACAACTCCGCCAATGAATCATACTTGGTGATGTATATCCCATCTCATCCACTCTCCACTACTTTCCACCTGAACTATCTAGCTCCTTTAACCTTCTCTTTTCTCAAAGCCAAGGAGGAAAAAGAAATCTCTTTAATGCTCAGTTAGGACAGGTGATGTACAATACGACGTCAAGCGCATTACTTAATTGCATTGCGGCAAGCCGTAGGAGCCCTACTCTGCTAGATCTGGGGATGACCATGCAGCAGTCACTGAATAATTGATGCAATGGACAGAGGAGGTTGGAAGCTGTCTCTTCTACTACAGTAACCAAGACGGTTCTTTACTTCTTTTTTTCCCCAGAGCAATTAGTCAGGTCAGGGATGTCAAAATATATAACTGGGCCACAAGACAAATTACAGTGTAAGTGCTGCTGCTTTGCCAATGACCTAGCAGGCTTGGCCCCGAGGTTTATAATGTTTGAAGCCTCATGTCCCTTGTTCACTATTGCGGTACTTCTAAAGACATTTTAATAAAGATGAAATGACAGGCAAACCTACCTGCATGGATCCTTCATATATATAAACAAATAACAACAAAGCCCGGATGACCAAACCAATGACATAATGGTATGAAAAGGCAAAATATAAAATACGTACATATGCACTCCTTAAGCCTTTGGTCACCGATTCAGACCCTTTTGCAAAAGTTCACAACAACTGGCTCATCAATACTTAATACTCTGACTGTCTCAGCTGAATGGTCTGGCAATTAAAAAGCCATCTTTACATTCTAGTTACCCTATGGCATCATAAATAGATGAAAATATATAAACAGAAACAATTAATCAGAGCTGAGGATAGTCTTGATCCTTACTGCAGCCTCATATGTTACATATTTTTTCTGCCGTGATCTCACTAGCAATGCATCACTGTTTTTAACCACTCTGAGCACTGATTCTACGCTCAGCAGCTGTGTTTGTTTACAGGGCTAGAAATTAGCACAGGACAAATGGATTTCATCCAACTGAAATTTTTTTTGGCATTTTCCACTACACTTCACAATATATTGGTCCTTATAGTCCAATTATGTATTTGCCACTGACGCTGGCCAACGAGAGTGCATAAGCAAAGATGATGCTCGCCAATACTGCATGGGGACGCTTTTTATTTCTCCAGACGCGGGCTCCCTGATTACTAAGCACGGTTCAGATACTTGTAGCCAGGAAAGTCCACTACTGTATTGTCCACACTTTTTTCACTAGGAACGTACAAAACGTCATCATAATCCATCCTGCGCTTTGCACTCTGCCAGTTCAGTAAGAGCGATGAAATTCAATGATATTTTATACTTAAAGGGACCTGCTAGTGCCCTTCACACTTGTAACCAAGCTCTCAAAGCCAATTCCAAAGACTGTAAACCAAATTCAGACAAGTCAGCCCTAAAATCGTTTTCCGTTTCAATATCCATATGCTTTTTCACAGACGGTTATTTAAAAACAAACAAAAGAGCAGCCCTATGCCCCTACACACTTTTCATCTCCTTGACCGTTTCCTTAGCACAGAGTTGGGGGGTGCTTTGTTTTTCCCCTATCCCATTTCAGAATAAACAATTAAAGAAGAGTTACTGATTTCACCGGGACATGGCAACAAACACTCCTGCCCTAGTTCTCACACACCTGAAGATAAATATAATTTCAAAAGTTTGCCCTAGTTATTCAGAATATTTTTGTAAGCGACCCCTATTTATGCTAGAACTCACAACAGATAAACACAGCATGCACTAAGTTGTCATTTAGAGACTGTTTATGTCCTCCATGCAGTTAAAAATACTCCGGTTCCATCTTATAAACCATATTATACAGAAACTACCAGCCAGCCTCCTGGGCAGCTACCAAATCCCAATATTCAAACAATTTCTCCATGCAGATATCCACAACTGTCTGTTAATTCACCAGTAAACCCTGATCAGGCACCTCCCCGGACAGAAAAAGGTTAAAAACACTATGCCACTTGAAATATATGTTTTCTTGGGGACCAAAAGAGCCCATCTCCAGGAACATTTGCAGGGCACCGCGTTTCTGAGGGACTGCTTCTCACTATTTTTAACTTTGTTTCGTGCAACAAAGTCCGTGTTTCTCCGATAATTTCAAATAATAGCGACTATGATGTTCTGACATCACAAGACACATGAAGAACCCTGTCAAAGTAATGTATTGCACTTTGCCGTGTAATTATGTTATGTTGGAGCAGAGTGTTGGAAAACTCAGTATAATCATTAGCTGAGCACTGAATGTTTTGATTGTCAGACAGGTTGTATATGATGCAAATATATGACTCAGAAATGATTTCACATAAACATTTTGGTAACAGTAATCTGACTCATAACCTCCAACATAGAAAATAACAAGCTGCACAAAACATCTGCACGCTCCCAGCAACCCCAGCTTGTAGCAACCTTCACGAGTCTCGCAGCACAGAGAAACCAGAGGGTCTCCTCCCCGAGGACCCGAAGCCGAGAGGTGCTGAAATCTACCTTCCCAAAAAGAGTCAAATCAGGAGTAAAAAAAGGCCGTTGTTCCCACCAGGGATCCCTGCCGGAGAGCTATGATAGCTTATGCTGTCCAATAGTTTGCCCGGTGGGCATTGCTTGGTTTAGGTCCACATTTAACAGGGATAAGATGGGAGAAAAGGTTTGTTGTTATTCCACCCCAAAGCTTCGCCATGTCAAGTATGACACAATGCACAATTCATCTTCTATTTATTTTCTCATTCATTAGGAGACGGACAGCTTCTTTCACGGCCCCTTTCTGAAGACAAATGTGCAGTCTTGAGTGACAAGGAGGATTTACCGTCTGTTATTTCAGAGGAGGTTTGCCATGTTTATTCTGGAAAGTGCCATGAATTAATGAACTATCTCTTCAAGCCTCAGTGAGTCCGAGCTGCCAACTCTCCGGCTGCCAGAAGCAACAGACTGTTTTGGGACCCCATAAAATTTTTTTTACTGAGACTAGCGATAGCAAAAGTATCAGGCAGACCCAATCCCAATAGCTCCTGAAACATAAAGGAGTCATTATACTGACTTCAGCCGTTACACTGTATTTTTATTCAGTTTCTCCACAAAACTATCAGTTAACTTAACTCAGAACAACATCTATTAGCTTCCCTGCAGCATGGATATCACCAAAAGACATTACCATCCTGCAGCACGAACATTACCATTACCATGGAGGTTACCAAAAGTCAACCAAACATTTACTAGGCTCTCCAACAGTTTCAAGTAAAAAATGTGCTAGCCTGTGACCGCTTTCATTTTTCCTATTCAGCTCCTCATGGATGCCATCTTATGCCCACGTACGAGAGCCGCGCTTCAACACACGCATAAAACCAGAGCCTGCCCACACGCTCATGCTACCACCCACTGCACCCAGGTGTCTCCTATGCCGTTCGGTCAGAGACCCAAAAGGAAGAGCTGCTGTCTTGCAAAAGCCATCACTTAGGGCAAATAGTAGATATCATATACAAATGGATGTCTGGTGAATATTCGTGTTCAGGCAGCACCCACAGCGATCGGAGGTGTTACTGATGTTGAGCTGTTCGCAAGCATGTCTGAGAAGCCGTGTCCCTAATGGAGCGTGGCTGTAGAAGGCACAGATTGTGCAACACCCATGAGCAAGGTTCACAAGTGGGAAGGACTAAAGCCTAAGTCAAGTGAGAACTTGTGGTCTCCAGCTGATCGATGCTGCAACCTGAAGAAGGATGGGTTTCACCAAATAAGACCCTACTGTTCCACCGACTCCACGAGCCACTTGGGCACCTGCCAGGAGGGTAACGCGGCACGTGGTTTCGCGGTTAAATCGCAGGAGTGGAAGCAAGAATTTCAGGGACCTCATCACAGCCCCCGTCCAGTTGTGCCCTCCGAGCCTCAGCTTAGCCTTTGGAAAATGAGCATAGTAGCAATTTACGTTTGTGAGAGCATGCTGTGAGACTTCAGTGCTTATGAAGTGTTTTGAGGTCACGGATAAGAGACAGAGCAGTATCCTTACATTGTCTAGTAAGTAACGAGCATCACACGTCCTGCAGAATGGAATATTTTTGGATAGGACGGCAGCTACAATCATTAAAGTGTAAAAACTATCACAGGCAAGAGACAAGACACAGGCATCTCAAAGTGAAAGTCTCTCTTGTAGTGTGTTAAACAAACATATTTTCTCTCCAGCTATCTTCCACAGCATAGTAAGTTGGAACTTCCTTAAATATGAGAACTTTTTTTTACATCTCCCTTTTTTCTTCACTCCCTTCCCCCTCTGCCTTTTTTTCTTTGTGGGTTAAAAAAAAAAAAAAAAAAAGAAATTGAAAGGCCAAGCCAAGAGATTCACAATCACCAAAGCCTGCAGAACATACAGTGAATTTTGGCAGGACATGCATGTTTATCCTTTTCATATGCTGTTTAAATTATTTTTATAAACAAGTCATTATCTTGCATAGCCACTGCTTGGTCCCTTTCATGTCAAAGACGTTTGATGTTACAATAATTAAGCAAAAGGGTCTGCATGCTTGAAATGTGGTCTCAGGATGACGGTTTGTGGGCAAGAGAGACTGCTGCTTTTCTAAAATGAAGGGTTTCTTCTCCAAGCTTCATCGTTTAAGTCGAGCACCTGGATTCTGTACTTGCAGATCAAATCTTTGTGTAGATATTCAAATACCAGTTTCATACCAGGCTTAAATTTTAGAACTATGCTCCTACTATTTTGCACCAAAATCATGCACAGTCTAGATGCGCACTGCAGTGAGAAAAGCAGATTTAATAACCAGGACCGGTACCAAATTGATCCCATGGGTTCATCGTAAAGTTGATACTTAAAAATAAGCACACATCTTCTCTCACTTAGGTATGTAACTGGGATTCAGGATTTTCTACTTATTTTGCTATTTTAAAAGCCCGGCTTTGTATCACTCTGCTCAGCATCCCTTGCTGACCACTAGAGAGATGCCCGAGACGGTTTTGATCCCTAATGCTCCACAGCCCGGCAAGGACTAGGTGCACGACGGCGCCTGCACACGACCCCTCTGCAGAACGGGACCCCACGTCTGACTCTGATAAGGCGACAAAGGTCAGGACCAGGCTCACGGAGAAGCCCCTCACTGCTTGCATGCAAATGTGTTGAGGAACCAGGCTTGGCATCATGATGAAGACACAGGTATATTAGAAGATTATAAGGCCTCTTCCCGCACCAAGACGTGTGTTTATCACAGCTGAGCTGGGCCACGCCACCACTGTGGGCATAAGAAGAGAAGAAACGTGAATGGGAAACTCATGGTAAGTGACAGAAAACGCTTCCTCCTTTTTTGCTGCAGAGCATTTGGCGATTAAAGACTGCCGCTTCGACCTCTGCTCATCTGGATTCGGCCAGAGGGAGCTTGCCCCTCTGCGACATGAGGAATTAAAGCTCCGACTGCTTCTTTATTCCCCGATACAGAGCCTTATTCCAGATACTTTTAACGCTGTTTGAAAAATACAGAAGTTAGGATGTGTTCATGTCCAAACAACTTTTATTACAGAGTTTACAAAGCCAGAGGCAGACAAGTCTTTTGCGTGTTGTACACGCTTGTTGCCGTTCAACATTTTTTCCAACTCATTTGGACAATTCTGTTCTTTGTAGGAGGACTGGGATTGATTGCTTACAGCTTTACTCTCCCGGCTTTCTCTCTCAAACGGTCTAGAAAGCCCATGAGACAGAAGGACGCAAGAAGGCACCTCTGTTTCACACCAAAGCTACAGACCCTTTCACCCCTCCAACACCTCTTGGCTTACAGGTGCAACTATCACAACCTGCCCACAAGCTCTAACCTTTTCTCATTTCTTAAATGCTCCATGTCGCCTGGTGTGGAGCGAAACGCCTGTGCTTCAATAGACATTATGTCACCCCTTAGCCCTTGTACAAACAGAGTGTCTAATACCTTGACCGTATGCGCCACACGAATGCAAAGCAGTAAATGACAAGATAAGAGTACTGCATCTGTGTCTGCATACAGTAGTACACCTCCCCATGAACCTTTGTGTGCATGCTTTAAACACAGCATATATTACAGCCTGCACTTGATAAACAAAATTGTGGCTCTCCATTTGCCACTGGTAAGATTTTGGTTTGATCAAATACATCTTATTTACAAGGGGGCTTCAAATAGCTGATTCATACATCTGTCATACTGCAAACGACCATTAAAATACATGGAATAACACATCTTTGGAATACTGTTTGAAAAACACTTTCTCATTTATTATCGGGAAATTTGACTTCTTCGGAACAAGTGTTAACACTGTCTTGATTAATTTGTAAAGCTATTCAAGCCATGAAGTACATCTGCACGCTGAGTATATTTCAAATACTGTGCTTCTGTTTTCATTTTCAAAATGTTTTTATTTATACACTAATATTTGACCTATGAATATTCCAAGTTTATATAGAGCCAGCTGTTCTAAATTCTGGTTATACTGAGCGTTCGTGCAAAACATCAGGTGATATCATTGGATATTTTTAAGGGGAAAGTTCATAGGAAAGCAGTTATGTATTCTTGTGATTAACACCACATTGGATCAAAACAGTCATGTCTAGCTCTCTGAAAATACAGCTACTGTTTTAGTTAGCAGAACACTTCGGCTCTGTCTACATTATCCTTTTTTGCCAAAAATTCCCACTGTTGCTACCACTGATTCAATTCTGTCATTGTGCTATGATGAACACTGCAACGTAAAATAAAAAGAGCTGCAGGCAGTGCTGTCAAAATCTTTACGCCCTTAACAACAAAACCAAAAATAGCTTCTGCCATCACCAAAAAACAAACAAACAAACCAAAACAAAACAAAAAAAATGACCCCAAAAATCCACCCAACCCTACAAGGCTGTTTCTTAGCCTGGGAGCCTAAGTAACTGAAAGTTCAGGAAATACCGGCCCCGATCCATAGCAGGTTTTATGAATCAAAGTCTAGTACGATGTATTAAACACCCCTGCAGTCCCACAGGGGCTCAGTTTCTTTAATTAAGCTTTTTTCTCCTGCAACAGACCTGTGGCAGCTGCAGCCCCGAGCCCTTCCCAAAGCCACCACCTTGGGAACCTGTCCTGGGTGCAAAGCACGGCGTCGCAGGGCTCTCTGGGGAGCCGGCGCCTCTTCGGGGTGCCGGCACTGGCCACCCCTGCGGCAAGTGCTGCAGCCACGCAGGAGGCGGCAGGAGGCACCACTCCTCCTCCTCTGCCAGCCAGGACTGGAAAAAAGGTGGAAAGAAACAACCCACTGTCCGGTTCTCATGCACGTCCCCTCACCCTCGGCATATCACAGTCGGAGAATCCCAGTTCCAAACATCCTCTCCACACTTAGAATCACAGATGGTTTGGGCTGGAAGGGACCTTCAAAGATCACCTAGTCCAACGTCCCTGCCCTGGTCCAGGACATCTTTCACTAGCTCAGGTTGCTCAAAGGACCATCCAACCTGACTTTGAGCACCTCCAACGATGGGGCATCCACAGCTTCTCTGGGCAACCTGTTCCAGTACCTTACCACCCTCAGCGCAAAAAAATTCTTTCTTATATCAAATCTAAATCTACCCTCTTCCAGTTTAAAACCATTGCCCCATTGACCGTGGAACCTAGGTGTGACCCAACACCACCTCCAAGAATCAGGTGCCTAGAGGAAGACTTTCTGGTCCTTAACATCGGTCTCCCAGGCTCTGGAGTCTGATGCCTGCTAAAACAAATGGGAATCTCCCAACCACGAGCCCTTTTTCCATTCAGGCAATACTGTTTGCTCTCCATCTCACACTGCTATAGAAATGGTCAAACAGAAAGGCTAAATGATTAGTAGGTGGACTGTACTTAAGAGCATTACCATGCATCTGCTGGGATACAGCAGAAACACACGATGGGACTGTTTATGTCCCAAGTAACTCGTGCCTTCCTCTAACCCCCCCACAAATTAGCAATGATGCAAGATGACTTAAAAAGAATCATGCCTCCATGGCATGGAAAGTCTAAACACCACCTTCCTTCCTCCTAAATCACAAACACCACTTAGAAGTTTATATTTAAAACTATGAGAGAGAGCATCACCACTGCAATACACCGGGCTAGACCCAGCAAGGACCCGCAGCTCCTCAGCAGAGGCACAAGGCTGCAGCAAGAAGTCCCTGCCAGAGCTCAGCACAAGACATACGCGACAGAGCTGCCCAAGGGATTTTCTGATGAAGCCATGTTCAGCTGGAAGAAAACTGCCAGAAGAAAACCTTTTTGTAAGAAGCGGTTTGGTTTCAACTTTGTTTGAGAAGACTAGGAAGTGCTGCTTTGCTTTTATATTTACCAAAAAAACCCCACCAACCCAAACAAACAAAACCCACACCTGGGTTTGTATTTCAAAATGCATCTTTTTAGTTATTTATACATATAAAATTTAACTCACGTCAATCAAGATTGCTTTGGCAATACTAACTTTTTCCAATTACAATCACTTTTGGGTAAAATGTGGAAGTCTTACAACAACAAAATTTAAGACTAAATTTTCAAGCTCTGAAAAGCTTTCACAAGACAGAGAATAGTCCTGCTAATGCCACACAATCTGGTTCCAGCAGCTTAGTCCAGATGACACTCAGACCTGGATAAACTGCTTACACAAATGTGACCCTCCACTCATTTCAACAGTGCACATTTTGAACAGCAGCTTCTCCGGGAGCCACGCATCTTCCAGGGCTCCTGGCCAACAGCAGGAGGATGGCTGTAGTCCCTCAAATTCAGAGTCCGGAGGAGCTGAGGACTTCTAAAAGCAATGCCAGGCAGAGAGCAATCGAAGGACCACGGCAGACCATTTCCCTTTTCTTTAATTGTGTCGTCAGTCAGCTGCACGCTAGCAGGCAGCTCGCAACCAACGACTACTTCAAGGAGATGACATAAACGAGGACCTTGAGCTGCATCAGTTGAACAGCAAATGTAAGGCTGCTCTCTGACACTTGGGATCTGTCTTGGCATCGAAGCCCGGTATACAAGTTTTGGCAGAAGTCAGTAAACTCATTCCCATCATCAGCTTCATGATTTCCAGTACTGGCCTGCTCTGGACACACATGGAGGACGCTGCTCGCATGCCGAGAGCGCGAGGCTTTACACAGCCAGCTGGCAGCACAGCGAGATCCGCAGCATCACACACTCCAGTTATTCCCTGCGCGTAGATGTCTTGACCTTTACAACATGTGGCCAAGAGTATAAACAGATGGGATGACAGTATGAATGGTACAGTCCCGTCAATATAATCACGCAACGTCCCTGATACATCTTGGTTGCCTAATTTCATATCCCCTGATACCAAGCATGATACCAGGAAAAAGACAGGTGGGCTGATCAAACGCTTCAGACGAAAAAATTCACCTGCTTTAGAAATGCAGGTGGGGATGCTGGAGCGCCGCTTCCTTCCTGTGAAAAGCCATGCGGAGCGAAGGCATATTGCTTGCGCCTAAGTGCTTGCCATGGATTTGTGCAAGATCATTCCTAGAAGGCAATCTGGTAGGTGACAGCTGCCAAAAAGATGAAAAGCCTGTTTGGAAGACATCACATCCATAAGTCGCTGCTTTATAGGCAAGGGGAGAGAGAGCATTTGTACAGCAAGCCCTACACTGACCTCCGAGCGGCTCCCTTGCACTGAAAGGGAGCACCCTTGCCCCAGCAGATACTTAAAGTCTTGCAGGGAAGATGGGGATTGCCTGGGTTTTGGGGACTCAAAGATAAAAGAGGCTTTTCACCATGGCCCCAACTCAAACCACGTGGAAGAGCTTCAGGGCTGCCTGCAGGACTGCCTGGCAAACAGCTGGGTTTTCCCTCATCCTTTTGTCTGAAGCCCTCCCAAGAGACCTGTGTGTCTTGTGACAAAGGGGAAAACCCTCTCTCCAGAAGTACAGAGATACAGTGAATCCATGCTGTTAGTCTGCTACAAAAAGGCACGATACTGTGGATAACCAGGCACAACACCCCAAAAGCACACTTTTTACGGTCCTTATCCCTGGAGGGTTTGATGGGGTCAGATGTTTCCTGTACAGCTATCCAGCTGTCAACAGCCCCAGATTTGGGTCATAGCAGAAACCCGCAAAGACTGTCATTGGATTCCTTGGTTTTTCTTGTGAGAAGCACGTGGCTTTTTTCCCTCGGTGCAGATGCCAGGATAGAAAGGCATGGGTGAGGAGCAGATAAGCTTCTTCCCCATTTCGACACAGGATTGCTCCACAGCACCTTTCATCATACAGGGAATAATTCTGGTTGCAGTTAAAGTAGCAAAGTCTTCGAGAGTCTCGTTTCTGCCGCTACACATGGCGCACACTACTCTCTAAAGACATCAGCCAGTGAAACAGGGGCTGGAGAGCAGCCCCCCTTCACATCAGCACTGATGAGCCAGAGGAGACCAGTGAGACTTCACATCCGCCACAGTCCCCGACCCTAGCCTGCAGTTTGGTTTGAGCGGTGACCCCTCTCTCCTCCTCTCCCTGGGCTGTGGGAGAAGGGGTTTGTTGTGAGGAACTCAATAGGTCTTTTGCTAAAACAGCCTTGGCAGCAAAATACAGGGATACTTGCCTGTGTCGAGCTGTCAATCCAGCATCACTGCCTCAAAGAAGGATCTCCATACCAACCCCGGGTTTTTTTGCAAGGAGAAAGAGGAGATAACCCTGTCTGATGCCACGAGGAAGGTATATTAGTCAAACAGGAAATGTTAATAGATGTTATTTTCCCAACAGCACTGTGTCAAGACATGCCAGTGCTACATTTATACCAAGGATGCTCTCGGAGAGGAGCTGAACAGTTTCACAAAGACACCCGTTGGCCCACAACGCCCCCTCCCCAGCACCACAACCCTGCTGTACAGCCATTCCCTTGGCACAGAAGTTCGGTACCCTGCTTGGTCTGATAAATCCCAAACAGAGAGATCTAATACCCAGATGTTTCCATCTGCGTGAGATATCCAGACTTCCTATGTGGGAAATGGAAAGAAACAGGCACTTTTCAGGTGCCTCATCCTAGTGAAAACGCCTGAAATAGACACTTTTAGGATCATCTTCCCAAAATAGGGACCAGGTTTACCAAGGGTAGATGATATTTTCTGTCAAATTATTTTTTGGTATCTAACCTGATAAATGAAATTTATTATCTAAATTTTCTGAACTGGTTTATCTCTTATGTGTGTTTTTACTTGTAATGGGAACAAACACTGCTTTCTACTCCCTGATACTGCTCTCCAGGTGCTTTATGAAACAAAGTGCTAAGCACCTCCTAGAAACCCTGGATGCTCCAAGTTCCCCTACAGTCAGGCCCTCTGGGAATTATCACCCACACCCTGCAAGTCCATACTACATTGCAGACATCACTACCTAGGCAAGATAAATCCCAGACTCTACACTTTGAAGACTGATGTTTCTTGTCCTCCCTGTAAGACAGTAACTCCCTATGTCTGAAGAACCTCCACGCCTCTGTGCCCCCCTTTTTTCACTGTTGGCTTTTTTTTTAAAAAAAAGAAACCGTATCCCAGGACATCACCTTTGAGCCTGGGACAAGCCTGCGCTGCCTGAAAATCTGAGACCTCACCAAAGCCCCTCAGCTTTGCAAGACCTCAACAAGGAGGACTTGTACCCTGAGCACATATGGAAACATAGCCTTCTCCAGACAGAAAACACATCTGCTGTATCGCCAGACCAAAGGAATACATATGTTGGTCAGGAAGGGCTGGAACACTGCACGTTTAAAAGACAGCAGTGACTACAAGCTACTGACTCTTTTTGGGCTACAGGGCTGGAAAAATTAAATGCACTTCTAAAAGAACATCAACACCTGCAAACTTTCATGACAAAGCAGGACTTCTCTACACAGCTGACCTAGATGATGGCTTTGCAGCACAATGAGATGTGTCACCAAATGTCTGCCTGGTTCTGGGATGCAGCAGAAGCGGTATCAGCACCTGAAGGCAGGTCACAGCGGCCACCCATACTGACTTCACACCCACGCAGCCGCACACGTCTTCAAGGCAGCCTGCGCCAGGTATACCCATGTAATACCGTACACTCCTGGTCCTGAGAGAACGGCAAGGGCCCCTAACATCTCTTTGGTAGCTGCCCCTTCGGTAATGGAAAGACAAGCCTTTAAGGTTGAACACGGACAAAGCTCTTCAGAAGCCGATTTTAACCAAGCAGAAGTCATTATAGGTCTGATCACGTGAAGAAAACCCCAAATAAAATAATTCTGGTAGTGTCTGCTTACAAGGAGACTCCAGTTGTGGGTTTTCAGGGTTGCTTGGCACACGCCTCATTGGAATAGTCAGTGTCCTTGAGGTCAGGAAGTCTCTCCTTTCTGCTGCAATCCCACCATCTTTTCCTGCATTTTCTAGACTACATCTGATAAGCTCCTTTGACAGATCGCAGGCTGGCTTTCTCCCATCACACCTTCGGTTTCTATATTGCAATATAACCTTAGGCTTCCTCTAGTTTTCTGGCATGAATTATTGTTTAGTGGAAAAGTAAATGTCAATACACACGTGAAAGACCCCCAAAAATCCCTGCCGTGTCAGAGGAGCTACAGAAAACAGCTGAACAGCTGTTCCGTCTCAGCCCGTCGATTTGCCAACCCTCTGGTAACAAACAATCACGTTAAATGACATTATGGTTTATGACTCGGAACTTGGAAGTCGATGAGAAATTTCTGCAGTTGATTCATACTTCCTGAGACTCATAACTAGCATTTCAATCGTGCTATTTTACTACATTACATGAATAATTTCCCTTGTTGTTACATAAGTGTCTAGATCCAAATTATCAGAACTGATTTGAATCATACGAGTGTTTTCTTTTCAAAAGAAACACATACTTTCGGGTCTACTGTCTAATACTGCTCTCCTGATGCTTTATAAAGCAGGGGGCTAAACACCTTCTAAAACACCACATGCTCACGTTTCTCCCTGAAATCAGCCCCTCTGGGAGCCGCCCAGCCCCTTGCAAACACCTTGCTCTGCATCCTTTAAATAAAACGTGCTACGGGGATTGCTTACAGACAGCTACAACCTACACCGTGCTTCTTAAATTCACAGCTCCTAGTATAGGTCCTGAAAGTCCCCAAGGCAGCAGCTCTGCATGCTCGAAGGACAGAGAAGTCTGTGGAGGCTGGGAGGGGAGAAGCACAGCAAAAGGGAGCACAGAAGCAGCTGCCCTTTGGACTCGAAAACTGTACAGAATTCCCACGTCTCAGGGTCCGAGCTAGACACAGACCACGCTGGCTTCATTGACGGATGGTTTCAGGATGTCTCAATCAAAAGCATCAGAGCTCTGAGATGGCAGCACCACCTAAACACCCTCGAGCTAATTTTAAACGAGAAGGCTGAGACCCTGACAGCTACACACGCAGTACACGGAGCCCACGGGGCTCAGCACTGCTGTATGTGTTGCATATCCCATATAGCTCAGCTGTGCCTGCAGGAGTTGCAGTCACCTCAATTTCAACATAGACAAATCCTTCAACAAACATTCGCAGCGGAAGGGGGGCACTTCTGACCCACTGCAGGTCTTTCATCAGGTACAAAAATCACCCAGCCCTGGGGACTTGAGCTAAACTTGTTCTAAATACATACGCCATGGTACAAAGCTGTTGAGCGCATCCACCAGTGCTGGGAGCTCAGAGAAATTTCCCGCTGCAGTGACATATTACTGCTCTAGATGAGGAAACGCGCAACTATTTGTATTGTTTTTAAAACAGGACAAGCTGCTCACAGGTGGTGTCGTTCTGGCGCACAGCTCTGGAAGCACTAGTGAAAAGACACAGTTTTCAGCCGACTGGCTAAGACACTTGAGCTTCACAGGAATTCCCTAAAAAAAGGAACTGCAATTTGCCAACTGAAATATTTTCATTCTCCACATTAGGCTGAATCTAATTACACTGTTTCCTTATAATTGCAGTCTAGTATTCAGGGCTCCTTCAAGTAAAAAGCTTAATGGCTTTCCCACTGAAATGCCCACCTCGGAGCCCTTCACATCAGTAACACGCTGACAGCATGATTTGTTTGAAGAGCAGGGTGATGTCTAACAGAACTTATTTCAAGATTTCCACGAGATACAGATTTTTATCACATTCCAGGACTCAATCACCAGAATATCCTACACGGAGTCACATATTCATCGCCACACTAGCTCAGACCCCCTCCAAAAAAAAAAAAAAGGAGACGGGGACACCATGGAGTAGCATAGGACACACTCTGCTCCAGCCCCAAAGGCATCTGCGCCCTGCTGGACCTTGCACGGAGTGAATGCAACTTGTGCTCCGACGTGGCCCCAACTCAGCTGCCCAGGAACCAGAGCAGGGTGGGTTTAACGCCGAACGACGGGCTCTGGCCGCTAGCATCATGACGAGGACAAAAAGACTATTAAAAAAGACAGTAATACACCCTTTTCTTTTTTGTCCCCCTCGGGTTTTGCGTTCTGGGGCGTGTTTTTTCTACCGTTTGCGAGAGGGATGGGAGGTTTTGCCCTTCGCCGAAGCGAGCTGCCCTCCCGGCCGAAACCCGCGGGGCCCAAGGCGGGCCCCGTCCGGCAGACCCCCGCGGACCGCCGCCCCCGACCCCGCCGCGCTCCCCGGGGAGCAGCCGCCTCCCCTCCCCGGGGAAAGGGGCGTCCGCGGGCTGGATGGGCGAGCGGGCTCCGCGCACCCCGGCACTCACCCAGGTTGACGAAGCTCATGACCATGTCGGCGTCGTTGAGGAAGGCGCTGTCCTGCGAGCTGGGCAGCGGCGGCGGCGGGGCGGGGGGCGGCGGGCGGCCGCTCCGCTCCGCGCTGCCCTCCGCGCCCTCGGCCAGGGCGTGGTAGAGGTCCAGCATGAAGCGCGGCGCCGCCGTCAGGCGCCCCGGCGGCGGGGCCGGCGGCTCCCGCGGCAGCGGCCGGGGGCGGTGGGGCAGCCCCAGCACCGACAGGATCTCCCGCTGCATCTCCCGCTTCTCGTGCGACTTCAGCCGCCGGTAGAGGAAGCCCGAGGCGGCGGGTGGCGGCGGCGGCTCCCCGCCCTCCGCGGGCAGCGCGGGCTCCGCGGGGCGGCAGGCGCCGCTCAGCAGCGCCCAGCAGCAGCACAGCCAGGCCAGCCGCCGCGGCATGGCGCTCGGCCGGGCGGAGGCAGGCGAGGTCCCCGCTTCCCCCTCTCCCCGGGGGCTCCCCGCCGCCCTCCAGCCCTGCCCCCCCGCGGCGGCTATCGCCTGGGCCGGCGGGGGGCAGCCAGGCCAGAGGGGCTCAGCGCTCGCCCCCGCCGCCGCGCATGGCCGCCCGCGGGGCGCCGCGGTGCAGGCCCCCCCCTCGCCGCCGCCGCCGCTCAGGTGCGGCGGGGCCGCCCCCGGCCCGGCCCGGCCCGGCCCGGCCGCTCAGTTCGCCATGCCCCTGCCCGGGGGCGCCGCGCCGGGCCGCGGGGTCTGCGTACGGGGGGAGAAGGAGGAGGAGGAGGAAGAGCAGCAAACTTTTCCCCCTGCCGGGGAGCGAGCGAGCGAGCGGCTCCTGCGGCTGCAGCCCCGGTCCCCGCGGGCTGGCCGGAGCGGGGCCGCTGGCGGCGAAGGCAAATCACCAGCGCGCCCGCCTCTCGGCGGGGCGGGCGGCCGCTCCTCCGGGGCGGGGAGCGGGCGAGGGCGCAGGTAGCGCGGCCCCGCGGGGGCGGGCGGGGGGGCAGCGGAGCAGGTTAATAAGCGCCGGCCCCGTCGGTTGTCACCGGTTTGCCGCGCTGGAGCGGCGCTCCGCAAAATAGCGGCGCCGGCCGCCTTAGCCTTGCGTCTCTGCTGGCTTGTTTCTTTTTAAAAGAAAGATTTCGGCCACCCCTCCTGCTCCCAGCCCTTAGAGGATGTAGGTTATTTGTCCTGAAAATAGGTGGAGTGCTGCCTAGTCTAAATCCGAAAAAGCCTTACGGTTCATTTTAACGGGTTGCAGCATCCTGCAGCTTTTTCTGGAATGCCTTGCAAAACTGAGCACGGAGCATCGGCAGATGGCTAGGTACGGGCACCCCCCGCCAGCCCTGATCGATGGAAGTACCAATCTGCGTCAGCGTACTGTGAAACAGGTTATACCGCTATAAAAGAACGTACCCATTCCTACAGTAAAGGTCTAAGGTTGCAGCTCTGATTTCAGCCCTTTCGTAAAAGAGAAGAAAACCCACCATCCAACGCTCTAACAACGGCAGTTAGGTTGAGCGAGAAGCAGCTCTTCCATATGCTGATCTCTGACTTCATGGATCTTGCTTGGGTTGGATGGTAAATCCAGGCTAGCCCCGCTGAAATCAGTGCAATTGCTCTAGGTTTGAACTGGGATAATTTCATAGGAGTTGGCCCCGAGAATAATATCTGGACCATTTGAAGTCACTGGCAAAATTTCCATCAACTTTATTAGAATCAGAATCTGGCAATAAGCTCATATTCAGTTTCCCAGAGACACAGCTGAGAATATTCAAGACAGAATATGTTATTTTCAGAAGTGGAGGTTACACTGAGTGTTCACTTATGTGAAAGCAAGGTTACAGATGGGTGTTTTAACTGCACCAGTCAAGGAACACCGTTAATACTGGGTATTTAAAAGCTTGTTTTGGAAGGGAAAAAAGAGATCTAAGCATAGATATCATGGGGATGGGAGGGAAGAGTATGGAAGTTGCTTTTGCAGCTGTCCCCTTTTTTTTCAGTTTGTGAAGATACTCGGATTTTGGAAGTGAGGGTGCATGTGACAGCCTGGACCCAGCACACTCCTTTTGCTATACTGGACCCCATGACCTTCATGAAAGAGGTCTGTGCCATCCCCTAAAGACTGGGCAAGGCAACATCCAGGGAAACTTTTGTACTGCTGATCCATTTATCCACTTTTCTCAGCTTAGAGCAGTGGGGCTGGTTTGATTAAACGGAGAGAGGAGGGCTCACTCCCAGAGAGGAGGTGAGCAACACCCCTCTCCTTCTGCGAGGCGGTGTGGGATCCTGCTGGGAAAACTCAAGCTCCCGGGAGGAGAGCCTGGTGCACAAGCTGTCCTGCATCCCTCTCAGCCCACCCAGGCGGCATTTTGTAGCCGCCTTAGGAGGGACATTTGGAGGCTGGGAGGAAGCGCAGGAGCCCTGATGTCAGTGAGGGAGATTTCCCGGGCAGGTACTCATCCCGCAGGTGGTGAGGGAAGAGAGCAGCCACTTCTGTGCCGTTCACTTCCCAGTGTTTGGACATAGTTCATGTCGCTGTCTCCAGCAGAGCTCTGTAGCCTCCATTTCCTGTTTTGACAGCAACAGAGGGAAGCGTCCCATTATACGGTTATCTCTGAAGAATGAACCCTTCCATCCGAAGTGTCCCCTGCTCCTCTTGCAGTCGGGCAGAGGTGGTGCACATTTAGCAACAGACAGTGGTGAACTCCAGGGCAGCTGTTGGGCGTTTCTGCTTCTCTGATGCTCAAACGTGTATCACCTATACATTTTTACTCTGAAAGAAAAACATTTGAAATATTGCCATTTGCATAGGGGCTACTGCCATAAATAGCAGCTGTAATAGCAGCTGGCAGCATTTGGGCATCTGAGTTTGATGCAGTCTGGGGACAGGGACACAGAGCAAGCCTTTCAGTACTTCCCTGTTAAGTTACCTTATTCTTAAGGTAAGTTCCCGTGTGTAGCTAGGAAGCTAACATCCTCCTTAGGAAGTCATTGCACCTTTTGTTCAGTTTAACTTCAGTCTTTCACTTTTTTCAGCAGTGCTTCCCGGAGATGTACACTACCTACCCCTGGAAATGCCTCTCACGTGTAGATGCGTATGCTTTACTGTGGGTTTCAGCTAATGTTATCAGACCTAGGAAAGTCACTGCGTCACTCAGCAACTCGCTGAGGGGTGAAAGAATTAAGTCTTCTTACGGAGGTCACCTACAGCGACAGATTTCAGATATTCCTGCCATCTGAAAGGGCAAGTTTCTGCAGAGGATTTTAAGACTTCGGAGGAGAGCTGAATACCTATGTCTCTGGAGGAGCGCAAAGGCTCTGTATTCGGCAACTGCTGCAGGCTGACACACAAGTTTTAAGAATTAATTAAACATATATTGTATGTTTAATACCAGCAGAATTTTTCGCTTTCCAAGAAGCCTTCGTAGCATACCTGCCATCCAAAACTCTGCAGTAACATGTACTTTCACTCAAACTCTCCTTTCACTGTCGTATCTTCAAAAATGCTGTGGATACAGGCTTCTGGGTATCGTTCGGTCACCAGATTTCCCTGCTCATGACGGACATCTGGTGGCAAAGTGGAGAAACTCGGGTCTATTCCTGGAAGTTTCCCTCGTTGGCAAGTTAGCAATAACACCTTTTTTTCTTTTTCTCTAAAAAAAAAAAAACCGCTAATCAAAGAGGTCTCCTACCTCCCCCGGAAAAATCTTTATTTAATTTTCTGCCCGTAAGCCAAACTTCAGTCTGTATTCAAAAACCCGCACCTGCTCGCTGCTTCGTGGGGAACGTATTGTACACGTGGCCGCGAGCAGAGCCCGTGCCCCGCAGGACTCCCGTTCCACAGTGTGGCGTGGTGCCAGCGGGGATTAACTACAGCAGTTAATTTCTTCTGGCAGTGCCAGTGTTTAGGTTGTATGCAATTAAAAGCCGGGCTACCTGTTTCTAGTCAAAAAGGATTCGCTGGGTTTTTGGTTGTCTTCATTTAGCAAATTGTTCCTCACTCTTATTTAAGCAAATTAGGTTTCTTGGTTGTTTTATGCACAAGTTGTGAGGAGCAGTTCCAGGCATATGAAGCACTGAAATGGTAAACAGGTAATTTAACTTCAGCTGGAAGCTTTCAGAATAAAAAAACAACCAAACAAACAAAAAAAAGAGAGAGGTTCCATTACTATGCTTTAAAATACACCATCTCATCTGTATTCATGAGGAGGTATATGCAAAACCTTTGCCAATACTCTTAGGTGTACAACTTCCCAGGTACCAGGATTACACGACTCTAGCAGAACGATATACCTTGAATTTAATTTTTTTTCAGGATTGGTAGTGTACTTTTAAACATAGCGTAGAACTTACTATTCTAGTGATCCCTTCTCTACCTCCTGAAAACAGAAAAGACATTTGACTTTTATAACTTTGCATTCCCACCTTCCCTCCAGCTGAACCGTCGGCTGCCAAAGCGCCTCCGACAAACCCAGGCTCTTGCGCTGACAGGGTCAGCAAAGGCGCTGCAGTAAGGGCAGCGTCTGTCTTCACACTCGTATTGCCACGCAAAGGCAGGTATTTTTTTAAAGCAACGTGGAAAAGCTGCAAGTAATAAGAATGACACTTGCTTTCTAAAAAAAACCCCTATGTTGTACAATAATGACATAGCCGGAATGGACTATTTGCAGTGCTGCACTCGGAGAGATTGAAAATGCAAACATGCCTCCTAATTTTAGTGTACTGGTTTCCAAGGTCTGCTTGTGAAATAGGAAAGAGTGGTTGAGTATAATCTTAGTTCAAAGATCGAAGCAGGCTAAAACCAGTATTTGCTGTGAAAGCTCAAATTTTTCCTTTCGCTTGCTGAACTTACTTTCTCCACTGCAAGTAGGGACGGTTGAAAAATAGTAACATCATCTTATTTGCACATACCAAACCACTACTTTCTTTACTCAGAAATCTCATCTAAAAATATGCAATGATGATTTCCCAGATCAGAACACTTTAAAAAATGGTTATAAATATTAATTCAACAACACGACTGGACTGCTATCCTTGCAAAAGCAAACAGTTAAAAGTGAAGTCAGTCCCAGTATGCATTTCACAAACAATTCCCACTCTGTTCCAACCCTGGCCACCATCTCCACCCTATCAAGGATATACTTATATGCGAACAATTATAGCTTAAAGTTTATTTGAAGTCAACAGTATCAAGTATTACGGGAAACTGACCTGAAATGGCAGCAATTAAATAAATATTAATATATTATATCATTAATATATTTTCTCTGAGTCTTTTCGTGGTATTTGCTTTTCATTTTATTTTTGCTAGTAATGCTTTTTCTGTTTAAAACCGAGGAAAGTAAATCATGGACTATAAAAGGGAAACAGCAAAATCTGCTCTGTCCAGGCTGGAATTAGACTTAGTGAACTAGAAAGGCAGTTACATCAATCTAAATTCTACCTATAAAAAGTAAGTGAAAATCAGTAAATGTAGAAATGTATTAGCCAACATGAGGTAAGAGTCTACCTTTAGCCTGCATACAGCTGCCATAGGTAACAACAGTAGCAAAGATGCATCTTGTAATCCATATAAGCTGGGTTGCAGGCGTACCTGTGTTGTCACCAGACCTTCTGCCGCTGTGCAGATATGCCCACGTCTGCTGTGTAACGATTACACCAGTACAAAAGACACAGCGCCGCGTCCAGCTTGTGTAGAGGGCTTCAGCGGGAGTGTGTGTCCTCCGGTGGGGTCTCAGAGAAAGAACTGAATTTCTTCTGAATCATGAAAACTAGAGACGTACCTGGCTGCCAGCACATGAATGCTGCAAAAAGAGACGACGAGAGGAGGAGAGGTCCTCACACCATCCTCGACTGGTGTCGGCTGGCGAGCTGTCAGCTGATGTCCCTCCATGTACATTGTCTGGCGTACTGAGCAGAAAAAATTAAACACTGATTGGGGTAGCGCTTAATGTGAGGATGAACTGGAAGACTGTGGTTTTAGCAGGTAGATCATGACCTTTAGGCTCACGTGAGGTGTAATGAATGAATGCCAAGATGTCTATATGATAGGTTAAGGTTGGGAAAGGAAGAAGAGGTAAAGGGGAGTCCATACGTAGATCTTTACCAGACTCTCCTTTTTCAAATATTTGATCTGGATTTAAGTTCTAATGCTTTAAATTAATAAACATGCATTAGTGACCCTAACTCTGGCTTACATTTTTGTTTAGCAATTAATTTAAGTTTGTTCTTTTTTCATAGAGCCACATGGAAGCAGAAAGCTTTTCTGTTAGGTCAGTTCAGCTTTAAACCTTGGCAAATTAACAGCAGGGGCTAAATTAACAGAAGAGCCCTCTTTCAAGCGTTGAAAGTTCTTTCAAAGCTTGTAGGAGCTGCCATTTCTGCCCTTCTGCCAGTGGGTATTTCAAATGGTGAGCTCCCTGAGCTCGTAAAAGCCCTTGCAATCGAGTAAAGAAACCAGAAAGCTGGAAAAACATGAATTGTTTCAAATACCATTGATAACCAAGATACCATTGATTTCATTGATAACTTCAGAATGTGCTGTGTGTTGTCAAGTGGGAGTTACACTTCACAAGTTCAGGAAGATTTTAATCCAAACAACCTATCCATGATAAAGCCGTACGCTCAACACACACAGGTTTCTGTTTTCAGGCTTCATGTTTTCTTGAAGGGGGAAAGATACCCAAGACAGTGCAGGACTCTGCATTAGCCAGTTAACTAGAATGAGTGAATAACTTCTTTCCCAACGTGATAAGGATGGGGTTCAGATGTTTTCCCCCAGATATTACACATTTTTATACAGACAAAGGAAAAAGTGTATTTTTGAGATACAAGGGACTGGTTGTCACCTTTTGCTTTGGAACAGAAAAAAGCAAGCAAGACCAATAATAATAATTAAGGAAAGAACAGCTGTTAAAATTGCTAACAAATATTGCAGAAAGGGACTGGAAAATATCCTGGAGAGAACAAAACTAGGGAAAAAAAAGTTCTGAAATCTTATTTAAAGTAACTCTGACGAGGTCTGCTCTGACCAGTGTGCAAAATATGCCTTTTCAACAACACTTTTCAATAAAATTGGGATAGACCCAAATAGCAGGAGGCCACAGCGGGGACTGCCAGATTATTTAAGTTTGAAAATACAAACGCCGTTCCCAGCAGCATCCCATTGTAGAGGCAGCTGTACTCGGACTGCCTTTCCCTCACCTATTTGCACACAGGGGCGAGTCTTCAAAGGCAATGGTCCCTAAACACCCTCCAAAAATAAATGTCGGAGACCGTTCCCTGCTGCGTTAGGCTCAGTAGCCGTTTCGTACCAGAAAGCCAAGCGGCCTCGCACCCATCCCACCCCGACCCCGGTGGACATCTCCCGCCTGGGTAGGGCAGCTGCAGGGAGTGCAGCGGGCAGCTTGGTGCCTTCTCCCATCCTCGGCCACCTCCAAGGCTTCCCCACTGCTGCCGTACCCCCTTCTTGCAGCAGAGCTGCCACCAAGGGGTTTTCTGCCTTGTGGCCTCCTCAGGCTCTGGGGGATAAAACACATTTCCTACAGTTCTTTGCTGCTTACAGACATTCGGTAGACACCACTCGCTTTCATTCGCATTCGCTTTAAAAGACACCTCACACAGTGCCAACCCAAACACGGGTATTTTAGGAAAAAGCAGGGTCTCAGAAGACACTGCACAGTCTACAAAGGCATTTTTAGACATCAAGAACTGTAGCGGCTTAAAAAACTTTCAAAACCCTATTGTCTTATAGCTGAGCCTTTTCTTTCATACTTCAGCAACAAAACACTCCCTCATCCCCCAAAGAGGATATTTTTCAACACCTGTATTTACCGTCATGGCTAATAGCCTTAGGGATTAGTTCCTTCAGGGAACTAACTCAGCCAGGAGGAAAGGGGACATGAGTTGTTCCCAAACACCATTTAACGTTTAGATTTAAGAGGTGCACATTGCAATAATAATTTTGTTAACAAGTCAGGAGAAGAGCTGAGGTAAGCGGCAGCCGTATATCAATTTAAGCTGAAGAGATGCAGCTGCTACTGTGCACTAAACAAGTTTCCATGCCAGCTCAAGATGAGGTAACTCAGAAAAAAGAGTCGTCTTTTTTCTTTCTACAGGAAATGTTTAGAGGGTGATAGAAAAGATTTTATACATTTGCCTTCTGGAGGTAGGTCCTACAGTGATCACAGAGAAAGAGATGTGGTTTCTTTAAAGGCTATTAGGAGGAAGCCTTTTCTGTGTTCTTCGCCTTCTCTAAATTAACAAAATCTCCTTGGTGAAGCAAAAATGATAACCAGCTAGTAATTGCATTGCTTATGGGAGGCTTCAAGTTTCCAGAGCAACAGCACGCCTGTAATGCAAGGCTTGTCTTTGTTGCACTGTTGGCCCAAAGCAGAGCTCAAATTTTCTGTCTCGGCCAGCTCGCACACAAGCTCCGAAGCCTCCATCTCTCCCGCGGGATGCCGGCAGCCCAGAGCTTGCTGAGCCCCCAGGGTATGCAGGCTGAGAGGTTACGGCTGCCGATGCTCAAGTAGGGAAAGCCAGTTGGGACACGGCAACCCTGTGTCATTGGGCTGTAACGCAGTGTGACTGCTCCCTCCAACTAGCACACTCACGTAGGTCAGCATGACTGTGGGTGCAGGCTTGCAATCATGGCACTGAAAAGCAGGTGAGACCTGCCCTTGCCAGCCCCGGCCCCTGCAAGCCGTTCGGGAGGGACCCAGGTAGTGGATCTACTCCGGGTCCACGTGGGTCTTTGCTCATACGTCAAAGCGTGACTTGTACAGGGCGGAAAGAGTAACCCATAATGTATTGGTACTGTTTTCATATTTAGCAAGTACAGTACTATAATAAATAATGTAAACCAATAAATAAATAATGTCAACTAGAAGATAGGATTAGCTTAAAACCAAGTACCTCCGGTGTGTAGGAGTACCTTGCCTGCGCTGAGAAGGCAGCTCAGCTCAGAGTTTTGGGGAGAGGGGAGAGCTGCTACGGCAGCTCCAGAGCCGCACCCCCTTCTCTGCACCGCACAGATGGTCACGTTCAGAACAAGGTCTCTGCACCTTACTGATCCTTCGTTGTCAGACTGACACACCGCCAACTTCAAATAGCTTATTCTACTCTGTGCCAGGGGACTCTTCCAGCAAAAACCCAGCAGCCTCAGAAACAAGCAATCAAAAGGTCATTTCCAGGCACTTTTGAGATATTCGGTGTAACTCTGAATGCCACAGTTCAGACACCAGAAGCTGCACAGTTGCATTAGCACGATGCTCTGCCCAGGCTTTCTAGCCGAAGCACTGTGGCTACCCTCTAGCTCATTGAGCTGGGGTGGTAGGACAGCCCCTGCAGACATGCCTAGGGCTGCAGGACCCTCACTTTCCCTGCTTCGAAATTAAGTGTTGTCCGGACTGCTCTCTGGGACCGAGCCCCTGGGCAGGGAAGGCTCATGTCCACACCACTGCTCCCTTACTCCCCAGGACCACCACTGGTCTGCACTAGCATCCACCCATCTCGGGAACCATTTGAGATGGCGCTACCTGGCCCAGGTCAAAATAATGCCCAAGACTGCTGTGTTCAACCATGTGGACAAGCCTGTCCCAGGACCTAGGAACGTACGGGGGCACTGCTTGATGAACAGGCATGGACGTAGCGTGAGCACCTGCCAAACTGTGATGCAGGCTGGTTGCTTCATGAGCATCCTTCGTGGCAGCCTATGGAAGGGTAACACTCTTGGCCCTGGGCAAGCAGCCGCGATCTGTGCTGATGCAAATTAAAAACACAACTCACTTCAGAAGGCTACCCGAGGTTTTGGGCAGTTTTTTCTAACTGCTGAGCAGAGCTCCCAGTGGAAACACAGCGTTCGACTTGGGAGGGAAACATTTCTAACTTAACTTCTTGCTTAGAGTAATTCTAGTCTCTTACAATGTCTTTATTTCACTTGGCTTTGAAGAGATAGAGGAGGCAGATAATTAATTATAAAAGACAGTTAAAAAAAAAAAAAAATAACCAGTCATTCCAGAGTCTTACAGCCTCAAGACAAAACCGATACACCAGTGACAGCATATGGGCCCTTGTGAGTGTGGAACCAAACACCTGCAGCTGATCTCTATTAGAAAAGCCTCTGTTCACGTCCCTCACCCAAAACGATAGGGAAATCCATTTCATTTTCTTTAAACCATACGACAACTTTGGCAAGTTTTGTTCCCTCCCATTTAAAATAAAATAAAGAAATAAAATATGATAACAGTCCATCAAGTGATGTTCCAGGTTCATTTATGTGATGTTCAGAACAGTTTGTGGCAGTAAAAGGAATGGGTACTTGAACGAGGTATTATGGTTAGCAGCCTGCGGGAAGACATATTTAGTTTAAATACTAATAATAGCCTAATAGCAAGGCAAGATAATGGAATGTGACAGATGTTGGATGTTCTCTCTTTGCACTGTGCCAGATGTATATTTTAAATTACTGTTTGCATCATGAAAGGGCCAAGAGGCCTCAGTTTTGGATTCAGGGCCCTATGAGGCTGGACTCTGCAAACAAGTATTCAATCCCTTCCCTAAAAAATAGAAATGACAAGTTATTTTTATCATGTATATCAATATTTTTACATAGCCTAGTCTTCATAGAGCAGCCCTAAAGGTGGCACCATCAAAAGATTCACATGAAAGCCCATTTATTTCCCTACGCAGGTCATTCAGCAGTAACCTTGGCTTCATTCAGCAGCAACCTTGGCCGTGGGGAGCACTGCTTGGCAAGGTGAGGACTCCAGGCTAGCTGCCTGGACTGAGAACCAAAGCTCCTGGGGTATCACTTCATTTGGGCAGTCAGACAGTGCCACTGGCAATCAGAGGAACCCCTTCCAAGAACAAAAGCATACAGATATTATAGACACTTTCTTTGAATTAGGTTAATGCCAGGAACACTGCACAATTGAGCACTGTCATTAGAAAGCTTTTTTAGTATTTGGCCTTCAGTTTCACATTTGAAGAGGCAAAAAGTTATGTATAATGTCAATTGCAGGTTCATGTTATAGAAACAACTCTGAAAATGACAGTGTTGACTCCTGTGTTTTCCTGCCACCGGTGATATCTGATACTCATTTCCAAGTTATTTGTCGGTAGTATGAACTCAGCCTGGATTTCTAGACTCAGACAGTGCCCGTTCCTTCACAGGCTTCCATCACTGAAAATGCATCATTGGTCCATATTATGCCCTGAAACAAGACTTGATGCCATCAACAGCATTTTACAGAAGCTGTAAAATAGTAAATCATGGGGCCAACGCTGCAGAGTAGGAGTTTCCAGCTCACATCCTCTTTACCTTGTTGGCTCTACAAAACTGTCAGAAGTAAAAAACAGAGACCTGCTGGGAGTCTCTATAATCCATGGATTATAGAGTAAGACCTGCTTTCTCATAACAACTCTCCAGATTAGGGCTGTATTATAATTACACGCTGAGATGAGCTGATGTTGCTGGGAATAACTCCAAAGGGTCAATGTGGTCTTCCGTGCGGCTGATCTGTGACTTGCTAAGTTACCACACACTGCTCTGACATCGAAGCTCTCAGGAGTTACAAGCCGTAAGCACACAGCTATCCCCCTGTCCTACCGATAAGCATCATTTGGGGCTGAATCACTCACGCACCAGAGGACATCCCCACCTCGTGCCTCCAATTACACCCATCTTGAGCTCCTACCATCGTCAGAGTGCCTAGCTGTCCCAACACTTAATGAAATCACTTGTACAAGCCTCTGTGAGAAAGAAAAGACCCATTTTCACCTGGAGAACTACGGAACAGGGAGAATGAAACAGTCCTTCCACGGTTAGATGGGAAACTGAGAGCTGAATCCTGTTTTTCTGATTCCCAACCAGTGCCCTAAACATTAGCCTATTTTTCCTCCAATAACAGATTCAAGCTGTGACAGGATTCTGACATATGGATTTCCTCCCCCCCAAGGTTTTTGAGCATTTGGGTTTTGATCAGCCACTGTCACCACCATGTTTCTTCAAAGAGATGCTCTGAAGTGTTCTAACAAGCATCAGCCGCAATCTGAAACAGGGAGAAAGGGAGAAATGGTTCACAGATCCTCAGAGCTACTATGCGGCTATGTGGTTGGGATCAAAGGGGACTGCAGATGACAACAGCAGCGCTTAAAAGAGATCTTGAGAGTTGTGTTTTCTTCCACAAAGTTTTATATAACCACACCACTTTGTTCTCAAATATTTAAACAGGTTAGTGACAATGAATAAATTCTAATAATTATAACATGACAACATATTGAAGCCAGCGTGGTGAAAGTGCTTTGTACTCCCAGGCATCCTACGGTCGTCATCATCTTCAATATCTGACCATAACCCAGATCCAAGAAAGTATTAGAACAAACCAGGCTGCTAACAAATGAATAATTAGATATATCCTTGATCAACTACTTCCTTTACATAGAGGCCCGTATGTTGACTATACTACAGTGTCATCAGTAAAATCTTCGGCTGTTTAAGTCAGAGCGCACAACTCTCTGTGCTGTGAAGTACAGTTGCAACATGACAACTCTTCACAAAGGTGAGGTTTTTTTAGTTCAAGCCACGCATGAATTAAAGAAAATTCAGCTAAGATACACTAAGCAAACAGTAGTAACAACAACTAATCAAAACTTCCCTTTATCTCCCACCAAAGGACTTCCCAAACGTCAGGGGAAGCCTACAGTTCTCCCCTTCTTGCTCTTAAGCAAATATTTTTTCTTAACGTGTCTCAAAACAGTGTAGACTTGATAAAGTTTCCTAGTAAATGACCAATGAGATACAAATAAATACGTGTTTGGTAAGAAGCGGTTAACTCCTCTGACAGTTATTAGGTAGTGCTGCCCACTTGTTGGTGAGCATGCCTCCACGGGAGACGATGCGAGCTCTGGACGCGTGGCCCAGTGGGAAAGTCAAGGCCATGCATGAGCCATGAAAACACCACTCTCCGAAGAAGAGAGTCAGGAAATGAAGAGACAGAGATCCAACACTTCCCGGCTCCCAAATAATTTATTTCTATATTTATTTATCTATTCTATGATTCTATAATTTCCAGCAGTTGTCATACGGCTACTTGTCTCTCGTCCCAGGCCCCTTCCAAAAATGACATGGGCTTTACTGCTCGAAATAACAGAGCGAACAGGACTGAGTATTGCTGCCAGTACAGGAAGCTGCACAAGTCTGCAGGACTGAGCCTTTCCACCCACTTCGCTGAACCCTACCTCTTCCCAACACCCTGTTCCTCAAACTTTCCTTTGCTTCTGCAAATCCTACCTGATGCTCCATAATCTTACAACTCCCCCTCTCCATAACATACTTCCCACAAGGACAACAAAAGAAAATACTCCAATAACATGCTTTTATGTGCTCTGCTTTCACAGGATTTCCCAGATATTTCTGACTTCAAAGGATGCAGTATGGAAAACACTGGGACAAAGGGTTTGCTTTGTTTGTTTATTAAAATGGGAAGTTACCTTTAGTTTTAAAGTGTGGATAAGCTATCATAGTCCTTTGTGCCATAACTTTAATTAAACACATTTAACATTTTAAATTTCCATTTTCATTGTCTGCGCACAAACTATTTTTGCTGGAAAAAGTGATAGAATTTAAGTTTAAGAACATTTGTTAGTTGTAGTTACAACTGCTAGGTATGCTTTTAGTGGAATTTAAATTAACAGTTGATTGATTTAAATTAACAGTAACTGCATAAATGAAACATCCTATGTCATGGTAGCACTGGAAGTGAACTATTCACTTTAGAAAAGCTTTTGAATCTTTTCCAGGGCAGAGAGAATGGGAAGAGCTGCAGAAGAATAATAAGATACAATCAATGCAAGAGCTGGAGGGATTGGAGCGGGAGGAAAAACTTGAGTGCGGGTATCTCCAGAGGTGCGCTGGGGGCTATTAGAGCTGGTTCAGAGAACCAGCTACTGAAATCACAGCCTGCCCTCAAAATGGGTCTGAAAAACTGCTTCCACAACTTCCCCCTGCTACTGCCCCTTACCCAACCAAAAGCCTTGCTGGTCCTGTTTTGGGCTGCCTGTGGTTTTCCTGTTTGTTCAGGAGTGGACGCAGAAGTCCCCATCCCTCACGTGTAGGAAACCAGCACCCCCTAACACTCCTCCCTTTGACCCCATGGCCAAATCACCCCGAATACATCCCTGCTCCTCCTCCAGGATACCTGTCCTGGTAGCCTCTGACACCTGTATAGTGACTGTGACCTCTGTGAATATTAGCCATAAACATAAAATCCAAAGGAAGGTTGTAAGTTATTCCCCTCAGGTAGTAAATAAATGGGTGAAATAATATTAGTTCAGCCATTTAGGCTGCATTTTTAAACATATTTAAGGACCAAGCATGCTGTGGGGCACTAGAAGAATTTCCAAAATCACATCAGGAGTTCCCATCAATTTAAATAGGAATCAGGCAATTTAAGAACTTCAGAAAATCCCATGTATATGAGTATACCTCCATGCAACAAGCACTTTAGTATCTTCAGAAACATGTCTTTTACTTATTGCCACTGCAAATTTGTATGTTCAAAATACAAACTTGAAAATATACTTTTATCACTATATTCAAACTAATTACTAGGAGTATTTAACTGACCTAATAAACAATTCTCCTTTGTTTCACTTTTATAGAATCATAGAATCATAGAATCATTGAGGTTGGAAAAGACCTCTAAGATCATCGAGTCCAACCGTCAACCCAACACCACCATGTCCACTAAACCATGTCCCTAAGCGCCTCATCTACACGTCTTTTAAATACCTCCAGGGATGGGGACTCAACCACTTCCCTGGGCAGCCTGTTCCAATGTTTCACCACTCTTTCAGTAAAGAAATTTTTCCTTACATCCAATCTAAACCTCCCCTGGCACAACTTGAGGCCATTTCCTCTCGTCCTATCACTTGTTACTTGGGAGAAGAGACCGACACCCACCTCGCTACAACCTCCTTTCAGGGAGTTGTAGAGGGCGATGAGGTCTCCCCTCAGCCTCCTTTTCTGCAGGCTAAACAACCCCAGTTCCCTCAGCCGCTCCTCATAAGACTTGTTCTCCAGACCCCTCACCAGCTTTGTTGCCCTTCTCTGGACACGCTCCAGCACCTCGACGTCCTTCTTGTAGTGAGGGGCCCAAAACTGAACACAGTATTTGAGGTGCGGCCTCACCAGTGCCGAGTACAGGGGCACGATCACTTCCCTACTCCTGCTGGCCACACTATTTCTGATACAGGCCAGGATGCCATTGGCCTTCTTGGCCGCCTGGGCACACTGCCGGCTCATGTTCAGCCGGCTGTCAACCAGCACCCCCAGGTCCTTTTCCGACAGGCAGCTTTCCAGCCACTCTTCCCCAAGCCTGTAGCGCTGTATGGAGTTGTTGTGGCCAAGTACATGGCCAAGGTTGTTGTTTCAGTACATTTGGCCTTTTTAGCAGCATCATGGTTTCATTCAGTCCACTGCAGAATAGACCAAATGATGGTCTTTTCTCACATCCCTTCCCAAACCCAGCATAACAGCATTTGCACATTATCTCTTTCTTTTCCTGTTGATGGCTCTGACTGATTATAATTTACAGTCATCTTGGATTACTAGATATTAAAGTCCCTTGCTAACATTGCCGGCACATGTTCAAGGTCCATTCAAATTCAGCCTCTTTGCACTTATCACTATGTTAGCTGAAGTCATTGTAAGGTTTCTTCTTTTTCAAGCTTGCCTTAAAAAGCCGGCAATTAAAAAAGCTGACAAAAGAAAAACTAAGGGTGGCAAATCATGAGGGATTAGGTCTTATTCTCAAATGGGTTTGCAACCTTAAGTTTGCAAACCTAGAGCACACGTAAACCAGACGCCTGTAGGTTTAAGAATGCCATTTGCAGCAAGATAAAGGATTTGCCTATGTAGCATCAGAGTGTGTGCACATGTACACAGAAGAGACTGTGAATCTAACAGCATTTTTAGATATTCAGCATTTGCCTTTTCTATAGACTCTTTCTCAAAAGCACACCGAAGTGATGCAGAGGACTCCAAAGAGCTCTTTCCTCCAAAGCGTGTCGGTCGGCTAGAAGAGATACTTCAAGTCCACCAGCACTGCATACCTGCTTCTTTCAACAGCCCCTGCTTAGGAAAACTTTTGTGAAGAAGAATGCCATTGAAATTGTAAAAAAATAACCATACATATAGATAAATTTATACACTGTTTTTATAGAAGGACCTAGTTCCACAGAAACACACTTCAGTGGATAAATAGGATGGAGGATGCAAAGATTTCATCCAAGACCTCAGACCTGTGCCTGACCTGGAGTATTTGCAAGCTTGTGCATTGCAGTAATTCTGTTTGCAGCCATTGCACATCAGCTGTGCATGCTGATCCTGGATTTGTTTTGACCAGTTTATGTTTTTATTAGTACAGTTTGCTCAGCTTATTGGAGACTGCTCTAGTGTGGTACATCCCAAACACCTATCAGTGTAATAAAACTGAATGAGAGCCACTCAGATTTAATCAGACCTGTATGAGGGAAAAGGTAATCCAACAAACACTCACCCAATGTCAAGGTTTTAACTGATGTTAAGCAAGAGTTAACAGATATGTGTTTCTAAACTCCAGTGCAGAAGCTTCCCTACACAGGCTAAATAAACTGCAAGCCCAAATACATCCTCAGGTGCATCTACACAGTCCCACATCTCTCCCCAGTAACAGCTGTGTAAAGTCTATTAGTCTTTTGGCTGTTAACATCCATGTGACTGTAGGATAAACCTTAGACAAATTATTTTCTTCTTTTTTTTTTAATTTGCAGATTGCTAAAGTTGGTTGTTGGTTTTTTTCCCAGTAGGAAAAGTGCAGCTCTGAAAGTAAATTTAAGCCTGCTATCAAACCCACTTTTCTTAGTTACTTTTCACAGAGGCTTAGAAGCCATATGAGGAGTCCCCAGGATCTGAGCATCACAAGCTGAAAATCTCTATTTTAGACAATGCAGCTGTACGAACCGCAGTTTGGATAATAGGGACTTTGTTACTGGTTGTCACGTAGATAGCAGAAAGGGCCCTCTTTGACCTTCCCAGCCCAGGTTAAGATTTTTAAGTGCTAGCAGCTAGAAAAACCACTCCATTTTTACTTGGAAACTGAGCAAGAAAGTCCGTGAACATGAAGCTTTTCTCACTGCCTTTTCCATTGATTCACTCTTCAGAACCGAACTGAGCTTTGAATTAATGCACAAATCTGACAAAGGACAAAACAACATTTAAATTACCGTTGATAAATACCCAGCCAAAAGTAATTACTTCTTCTACTGTGGCTCATTAAGAAAGTGTTCCGTTAAAGCTGTAGAGTTAAATAATGAAGGAGATGACAGAGTTAAGGTTCGGCGTGCTACTGCGCAACTGTGAACATGTTTGTAAAATGCCCAGATAGCATTTTCAAAGGGCTGGATCTTTCTCTCTCTGTTTCCTACCTACTTTAGTTCTTCCTAACATCTCTTTACTGACAAAGAGAATCTTTATATTTTTGCCTGGCTGGAGCTGGAGGGAATGAAGCAGGCTATGAAAGGTTGCAGGGAGATGGTAAAAGGGAGAAGGAGCACTGGATTTCAGAGGACTTAAGCTGAACACCACCATGGCTACTGTAGCTGAGCTCAGAGCGCAAGAATATGTGGAGAGGATAGGTTTGAGCTGGGAGTGTTATAGGGGGCCGGATATTGGGGTGCAGAAGGAGCTCAATGCCATTATATAAAATATGAAGGTTAGAGCAGAGGGGTGATCTAAAAATGCTGGATAACGCCAATATGACCACTGACTGAATTCACATAATCAAATTCTGTTCTGCATTATGGTTTTGGCTAGGTATCACAGCCCTATAACCCTGTTGCTACAGTAAGGATAGAGAGCGATAACTGATAGAATATCATCTTGCTTAACAGCTTGGCTTGATTTCTCCCATTGTGCTCAATTTTCACATTGCAATATCTCTGTGATAACTAGGCATAAACGGACAGTGCTAAGCACCGAGCATCACTGATTACTTAGTAGAGAAATAACTCGTGTGATCGTGTCCCACAACCAGCCCACAGAGTTCTACGCTTCTGGCGTACTCATTTCATACTATCCTGTTCATTAATTTATCATGATCCATCTTTCAAGTATTTAGTCAGTTTGTTCTTGCCCCCATTACTCCTATTGGAAAGCTGTTCCAGAAGCCCAGAGCTGTGATACTGGGAACCCTCCTATTTCCAGCCTGAAGTTATTCATGGGCAGTTTATACTCATGCTTATTTGACGCTGCAGATTCTGCAGGTGGAGAGTAGAGTCACAAAATACAATCCATGTTCTCAACAGGCCAGTATTTTAAAACCACCGTACAGCTCTTAGCCTATACCTTTTGTTAGGCAGCCTCAAACTGGTTTAGAAGCCTGCAGCAGATTTCTTATTGCCTTTAGCAAAAGAAAGACGAACAGAATTGTGATGCTGTTTGCAATGATCCATGCACGGCTTTAAACAGCCCAGGTATTTTGCTCAGTGGAAGTATGTTGAGGCTAAGATTCTTAGGATTACATGAATAAAGCATCTGGAAAACTAACTTTCAGGAAGCAAACCTTCTGTATTAGTTACATAGCTTTGTCTGTCAAAAACCAAGAGTGATCTCCAAATGAGAGAAGCTGCTACAAATTTCAGGTGATACAACTGCCCTGTTTCCATTTCAACTGGAAAAGCCTACTGACCTTGCTGGCTCTAACATTACCTGAGGTGAGACCAGAAGAGATACAGTGTTGGCTCAATAGATACTGATACCTGTGAATCCAATACTGATACCTGTGTATCTAATTCAAGCGTTTGCTTTCTGAAACTGTATCCACCCGCATTGCTTTTTATTAACAGGCCATTATGAACGTGCCTCTGGCAAATTCACTGCTAATGGAAATGTAAACATGTCCCTTGATACCCTCTAAAATGATTTATAAAGAATGGAGAACGATCATGGGACATGTGGCAGCAAATAGGTCAGAAGCAGTGGAAAAAGCCACTTGCCCAACACTCCCTGCCAGTAACAGGCTAGTGTGTCCCAAGCCTCTTTGGTAAGACAGAAGTCCTTCCATGGCCAGCTCTGAAAGTACACGTCACTGTTTTTAGGAGCATTTGGCTCTGCAGTCAGCCTTTATTCCCCTGCAAGGCAGGGACAGCTCTCCTAACAACTTTGCAGGAGATGCCGTGGAAAGGACTCCATCCACAAGAGCAGAGGAGTGAATTACCTCTTTTAATCCACCAGACAAAGCCTGTGCCCTGCTTGCCACCAACACTGCAAAAAGAGGTCACCTGAAGAACTGTTTCAGGAGCTCTTGCTGGATGCCATGTCTTCTTTGCCCACGCGAAGAAGTATCTCTGAAACAACGTCAACCAGTTTTCCGGGGCTTCGGTCTAACTCTCGGTCTCAGGAAGACAGAATGTATACGTTAGCCTGATCCTGACAATCTTTAGGGGACACCACACATATCCAATGATGATTAACTCCCATATGCAGTAGAAAAGTTCATGTAAGTGGGAAATTGTGTGGAGAGGAGGCATTCTTAGAGATGAAATAAGCCACTGACTACCCAAAGCTTGCAAGGCTTTTGGGAAAACTCTGATTAAATTGGGGGGGGGGGGGGGGGGAGCAGATTGGGAACAAAACTTTTTGTCTACAAGGCAAAAGTCATGACATTCCTACTTTATATGCATCATATTTGGACAGCCTAGAGCTACTAAATTAGGGAACTCTATCAATTCTGTCTAAGTTTCCTCAGAGAATTTGTAGGAGACATAAGGCAGGAGAAAGTGAAGTCCAAGGATATAGACAATAAGAGCAAAAACATAACAATGTCCTGTGGTGAAATTAAATTTGATAAACTCTCAGCTTAAAAGATAGAAAGACACCCAGCCAGAAATATGTATTTCCACTGACATACAGAAACACGATGGTATGACAGAGAAAAAATGTTTCAGAAGACAATTTATTTATGGCTTAACGACATTTAAACCAACTATTATTAAGTTAGCTGAAATGAAAAAGAAATCACTGGCAAATTGGAAAGGAACAACCCCTAGGTCAATCTGACAAATGTGTTATCCTGCATGTGGGAAAACATCCCTTGCAAAATTTGAACTTCACAGCTGGATGAGAACAGATAAGCAAATTTAATGCAGAGCATAAACGGTTGGTCGTCACCATCAACAACAATGTACAATCACAGCACACCATGTAAATGAGAAACGACCGGCCTCTCTCTCTTCATCTAAAGCTGCATGGAAATACAGATTTACCACCAAAACTAGGGTGTCTCCGTTTCATGCTGAGCCAAAGCTTTCTTGCAGATCTACTCCAAGCCACTTGACGTACCATGTTTGAAAAGGGTTAAATGGCAGATCCTAGAATCCCCTCGATCTCTCCATAGCCTCTGCCTAGCAGCATTGCATTTCCATTTGAACTACAAATGACCCTGTACACACAATCATGTAATTCATATTTATATAAACAGAGGGTACAGTATGTATAATTCGAAAGATTTCTGGGAGGGGATGCATCATAACTAAACTCCTACTTTTCCCTTGGGGAAACAATCCCATTTGGTTTTAGTTAACTTCAAAAGAGAAAAGTATTTTCCCTTCTGTGTCAATAATTTAACAGAAATTTGTCATTTCTGTCCACAAATCAAGCTTTCAGAGTTGCCCTAACTGTTAGCAGTAAAGCAGCGACACACACACATGCAAGCGTGCGCACCCCCCCCCCCAAACATACAGAGCACAACAACTGCAACACAATAAAATGCTCCTGCAGCAATTTCTAACCATGGAAATTGAGCTTAGTTTCACCGAATTGCCAGAAACCTCTCCACACTGGGGAGCTGTGTTTCCAAGCACATACCATGGGACCAGGACCTTTGGTGACATGTTGTTCCAATTTGATTGAGGTTGGGTTGCGAGCCAGCCCTTTCAAATCATAACCAGCACAGACATTACCTCCTATGAAACGTCGCGGAAAAGTGAGACCGTGCAGCAGAGAAACCCAGGAAAGCTTCATTTTGGGGTCAGTGCAGCTTTAAGCATCGTTAACATTTTTTTTCCCTCAGAGGTTGTCCAAGAGCTGTTTTGAGGGAGGCTGAAAGGACACTGTTTGCTTTTATTTGGAAGTTTCTGTTGCTCTGATTACCTAATTCAGAATTTGGGGGAGAAAAAAGTATGAACATTTGAGGCAACAGATTTGGATTAGAAAACTTTACATATAAATCTTAGGCAATCATCACTTTTTTCCAACCCATGCACTGTCTGCAGCACAGAGCTAGGAAGGCATTATTTTCAAAAGGAATTAATAGGAAAAGTGCAGCGATGTCTATTGTCTATAATAAAGCGCACAGTTTAATTCATAGCGAGTCAAACTCTCCCAGTGTTAAAAGTCTGCAAATACATTACCCAAGCCACGTAGGAGCTGCAGCTCTGCCTCAATGGGAGCAACTTTAACCCTGGATGACACCAGGTTGATATTCCCATACTTTCAGATCCCTGGCTGTCAAAGCCTCAGCGCGGTCACTGTGCATCGTTTGCAACCGAATCCAGCTTTCTCCAGTCATTTGCTTCTCTGCAGAAGGGGTTACTAGCAGCTTCCTCACTTGTAAAACTGATTTTAGGTCAGACTACAGCATTTCATAATGGATTATAATGTTTGATAGACCGGTTCAAACATAGTGAAAACACCTAACAGCTAGAAATATGTTCTTAAGTACAGGCTAATCACGCATCCTGCTTTCAAGTGTTTTAGTTTTATTTAGAAATTAGTTGAATTATAAAATTTAACGGGGCTTTGGGCCCTATAAATAAGTAACATTTAGAGATATAGGGCCAGTAGATTGGGGTAGTTTCCTTGACATATCATTGAGATTACACTAATTTAAACTACCTGAAAATCTGCTCATAAATTAAGATATTTAAATGGGAAGTAACGGTTCCAATACAGCTCTCTCTTTCAGCTGTATAAAACATAAGCAAGAGAAGACAAAGTACTCTGTTCTTACTTACATTAATGCCTGTTTACACCATTGTGGAAATTCAAAGGTCCTTACAAAGCTATAACTTATACCTCAAGACGGCAGGGAAAAGGCATAGGATATTCTGAGCAGCTTGCAGCAGCACTCCATTTCTCACCAACAGCGCTATGTGCTCAGTAACATCCATTTCCGTAACACTGCAATAGGCTAAATGCACACCTGAGATTTTTTTTACATCTATTAACCAGCTTGTTGCAGATCTAGTGAGTGGTAAAGCACTAGTGGATATAAAAGAGGGCAGAGGAGAAAGTTGTGCAGACAACCTGAATTCTTCTCTCACAGCCTAATAGTTCCTCTTTCCACTGCTCATTTTAGTGCTCTGTAACCCAATGCAGCAATGAGGGGACAAGCCTCTTTCCTACTGTGGGTTTGCCAGATGCTCGCCACCTCCTGAGGGCCTTTCTCATCACATAAGCGTGTGCCTCAGCATCTGTTAGGGGAGTCATGAGTCGCGACTCCTGAACTTTTAAATGAACACCTCTGCTTTCACCCCAAGCAAACAGCTCTATCCGTGGGGCTAAGAAAAGTTTTGCGCAAGGCCCTGCTCTGGCAGCAGTCAGCATATCCCCTCAAGTACAGAGATGTGCCAAGGTATACCAACAGAAAATGTGGCCCACTGCTTTGCAAGCGGACAGGTCGGAATCCATGATCTGAACAACACAGGGATGGATGATGGATGGAAAAAAGCACGCCTCTCCAGAGAACGGTAAACCCATCCAAAGAAGTTCATTCACAGATAAATGGCGTCCTTCCTCTTTGTTGGGGTCCCTACTGCTCAGCTAGTGCATGTATGGTAAAGTATTACAATGAGAGAAGAGAGTGAGGTATGTCATCTTCCCCCGAGGAAGAAAGCACCCTTTCCAGACAAGCACGCGTAAAGGAAAGCCGAAGGAAAGAAGCCTACAAAGACTGAATGCCTGACGCAAAGTGCCACCAGTTTATGGGGCCGGCTAAAGCCAGGTTACAAACAAGGATACAAACAGCTGATTCAATCTGTTAAAATAAATTAAAAAAAAAAAAAAGTGTAGATTGAGGTTGAAGCTTTGTCACTGTACATATGACATCAAGAAGAGAAGATGAAACAGATTTTGTTTTCCTGCAATGGGAGCGATGCAAAGCCGTGTCGCCTCACAATGAACGACGAGGGATGTTCTGCTCCAGACAGGGTTTCTCCTGGAAAGACAGTATGTCGACTCCTAATGAGGTGTTTTGCCTGCCAATAGGTTAAGAATGAATTCATGCCTTTGGACTATCTTCTGAACCTTTCTTGGGCATGTTGTGAAAGATGAGGATGTATTCCCCTGAGCATAGGAAAAGGCCCTTATATTGAAAGTGGAAAAACACATACAAAAAAGTCGTGCTGGTTCTTTATACTTCAAAAATGTCCTTGAAAGAAGAGAAAAACATCTCAGCACACGAGTTAGTCCCAGTGCTGCGGCAGATTAATAAATGCATATGCAAATCTCTCATGAAACCACTCTTTGGAAGACATTAAAAAGGAGCACTTCATAAACACTGAGAGTCAGCAACAGCTGTATAAACCTAACGCCTACCTGCATCCCAAATTGAAAACAGATTAAAAGATAACTAAGATTTTTTTCACCCACAAATGCTAAAGAGATGCTGATGCAAAACTAACTTTTTATTCAAGCTTACAGTATGAATGAGGTGAAGAAAATATCAGGTGTAGAAATCTAAAAAAGGAAAAAAAGAAAAAAAAGAAGAAGAAAAAAGTTTCATAAATGGTTGAAAGAAATAATGCATATTCTGGCTAAAAGAATCTCCAAGAACTACTGTTCAAGAGTAGTAAAACTGTGTCTGTGAAAGGCACATGATAGGGTTCAACTATTACAGTTAAGCAGGTTTAAAAATGACTTTATCTGAAGTAGACTCTAGGGCTACTAAGCTGCTCACTGTGGACCAGACCTAATAATGTTCAAATGCATGTTCTAGCCAGGGCCTTTGAACTTTTAAGATTCCTGGGGACATACAGGATCAGGTAAAACACACAGTTACATATTCCAAATCAAGAGTCAATACAGTATATGGTAGCACTTATGCAGAAAAGGAATGATTCACTTTCCAGTACTGCATCCAATGAACCACAGAATATAACATTTTTTATTTCTTGGTGGTAACTGTCAAAATGCATTTAATTTTGGGGGAGATGAAAAGGGAACACACAAAGAAGTGTAGAATAATTATGTGTTGAAAATTAAACCCAGTTGTCTGAACTGGGAAGAACAATGTAATGTACCAAAGGAGGTCTAAAGTGTTTTGGCCAACAAACTTAGAGGTCATCCAAGACGACATATTTTGTGAATGAGAGGCAAAGGCAGTTCTCTGTAGTGCGCTCCTCACCTCCATTCTTGAGTTCAGATCTATGTTTAACACCGTAGAATTCATAGTTTAGCGGCGTATCCAAAAACAGTGGGTAATGTCCAAGGACACAGAGGCAGGCCCAAATTTTTAGTTCATGAATGCGTGTATGTGCAGGACTCCAGAAAGAGATTTTAAAGAACAAATTCCCATCCAAGAGTGGCATGAAAGAAGGAATTGTCTTCCAGCTGCAGACCAACAGCAATGGCAGAGTTGGAAGAACTCCGAAACTCAACCTCTCCAGGAAGTCTGTGGAGCCAGGGGTCTACCGGCAAAACTTTTAACTCCCAGTCCCCATCCTGAACAAACCTGCAGGAGGACAGGCTCTGTAGGGCCCAAAGGGTCCGCGTCCACCATATGGAACACCTGAATTACAGTCTAACACACAGTTTTGCTGCCGGAAATTCCTGCTACCCCTCCTAAGAAGCAGTGGGAAAAAATGATTGTCACTGTGGAGCTTCCATGCAAAAACCATGTCTCCCTGAAAGGTAGAGGAGATGCCAAATGTCTCGGTGCTGCAACCATCGGCGCTGTGACAAGACTAAAGAGGTCTAGCATGCACTCACTGTGATTAAGACATTGCTTCCCAAAAAGCAAATATAACAATTAAATGAAATAAGATGCTCGGCGTGCTGATGGTGAAGATTCTTGCCTATCAGCAAGATATCAGCATTGCAGTGATTTTTCTGGTAATCTGTCCCACGTTCTTTTCTTGCACCCTGACTGATTATGCCCTGAAGAGATACCACATTCCACAAAGACGTGTCATTGAAAAGAGAACAAGCAGAGAGCCAAAGCAAGCCTTGCAACGACTGGTGCCAAGATGAAGGGGTACCCAAAGGGAGGTTAAGCAAATGATGTAATTCGAGCGTTTTGGACAAGGGAGGATGGTATGCGCTTCTCAAGGCTGTGTAGATACCACAAAATGCAAAGGGAGACTGCAGACATGTAACTGCCACGTGCCCTGCACTTTAAGGATGGATACACGGAATAAAAAGTTTAATGTATTTCCAGAGAGTTTTGACAGCGTATGCCAGAAATACATCCCCTCCTAATCCACAGCCATATTTCTTCATCACTGGGGGTATACCTCCTCTGTCCATGCAACCAGGCCAGACAGAGAAAACTATTCATATTTGGGTGACTGAGGTATTGTTATTTTTAGGTGCTGCAAGAAAACTCAGCTGCTGATTAAACCACACTGATGGAAATCAGAACACAGCATTTACTTTAATACCAGACTGTATGACAGCACAAAAAAAATATCTCCAAAACATAAAAGGAAAGCAGGAATTTCCCTTGTACAGTTTAACAGACAGAATCACTGTGAAAGGCTGCAAAAATCAATGTTACAATTTTCTCATTTTAGTTCATTTGTGTGCTATATATAACTCACACGTATGCCCCAAGAAAATAAAGCTGTAAAGCACACACAAGCCCCTTTCTTTTTTCCATTTTTTTCTTTTTTTAAAGTTTGTTACAATAATTTTCATGAATTTGTAGGACTTACAATACCACTGCTTCCAATTCCTTCCTTTCACCTCTTTTCCCTTTGGATAAGAAGTGGCATGGCTTTGTAATTACGTACATATTAGTATTGTTATCATGCCATAAGTATTATAAAATAGAATAACCAACAGTCTGGAAACTGAGAAAAAAAGTGAAGAGTTAAGCTCAGGGTGAAGTTTTCAAAAACTACTTGCCATTCCCAGTGTTTTTGTTTCAGAATGCTCGAGTTAAGGTGTTTTAAAAGGGTTTGGATTTTTTTCTGAGTAGGTGGTCAGTACTTCTTCGCGTTACACCCCTGTGTTCCTGGTATCTCAGGCCACGCTCATTCAGATGCTGCAAACGCTTAAAGGCTTTCTCTACCTCACTCCAAGGATGCCAGCAACCATCCCAAAGGCATACAGACAACAGCTCTGCCTGAGCCAAAAGGTCATGCTGACTGGCTAGTTTAAAGCAGAAGCAGAGCAATTTTGCATTTGTTGACGTCAGACCGTGTAAGGATGCCATCAGCTTAGGCACTGCAAAACCTAAGAAAGAGTTTCCCACAAAACAAAACAAACAATCAATCTTGTGACTTATTTTTTCGGAAGCAGCTGGTAACATCGGGAACACAGATTTTTTTTTCAGAGAATATGATGTCATTCTGAATAACAGGCATATCTGTGTTTTTCAAGATTTTGGGTTTAACTAGCTTTGCAGGGAAAAAAAAAAGATATTGTGAATCACACTACGGAAACCATGAGACATGAGAGCAGAAAAAGACAGCTAAATTCATAGAGGCTGTTACTCTACGGAGGTAAATGAAGATATTGTCTATAGAAATTTGGCCCAGCTTATTTTTCTTGGAGTGAAGGAAGAAAACTGTCCCAGGGCTGGGAGGGGAGCTGTTCTTCCTGAAGCTCCAGGCCGTCTCCTCTGACACTCATGGGATGATAAATCAAAAGGCTGATACTCTCATCATTTTTCTGTGTCTTTGAGAAGTAGGATGACTTACACCACAAGCGTGTTCCTTGCTAGTCGCTATACAGCCACATATATGACTTCAGTTCGAATAAAAATCATAGAAAAGCTAAGATTCCGGGAGGCTGCAACCAGCAGGGTGCTCGTATCTGCAGTTACAGGTAATAAGCTATTATACAGTTGGCTACATTCTTTTTCGGCATAAATCAAAGTAAAGACAGATCAAGTTTTCATTTGTTTTTTCATTTGATTCACTAAATTTAGCAAAACGAACTTCACTGGAGAAGACTAGCTTGCAAAAGCCTGGCCATCTCCAAACTGTAATGTTAGGCTAGGTGTTCGAACTGCTTCTTCCCTGAAATACCTGTTTTCTCTCAAAAACAACAGGAAGATTGGATTTGGACTTTTCCAGTTCAGAAACACAAAGTGAGTCCCACTCATTTAGTTTGTATTTTTAAAGTGTGTTGAAAATCCCCCATATAAAAATTAATTACTCCATTTTTATTAATGGTATTTAAAAGGCTAATAATCAATGTTTGATACTCTAGGGTGCAGAGCTTATGCATATGTGCCTATATGCATTACAGGTATGTCCATGTGCATCTCTCATAGTATTTTAAATTACAGAAAAGAGATTCAAGTGCTAACTTAGTTAATTTGGGGCAGAATGTGCCTTCCATTTACTCTCTCTGCATTTACAGCAGTGATAAAATCAGCTCTGAGGCTGGACAGTTTCTAAGGTAAACCAGAGGACAAGAGCATGCATGCAAAAAAGGAAGTCAATATAATAACAAGTGCAATTAGTTATAAGTGCTGGTCCTACTGAGCCAAATGCAAGGTGTCATCGCTAAGATTTTACCCTGCAAATGTAAATAACTGCCTTTGAACTAAAACTGCAGGAACTGCGGCAAGCATTCTTAATACCTTAATGATAAACAATAGATACAAATGTTCCCCACCTAGACAACGGCAGGGCACTTACTTCTAATTAGTAATGAATAGCTTCTCTCCCTGTTTTGCTATCTTTGTTTGACAATTCAGAAAAGTTCTTTCATATGTTCTTTGAAGTGGGGTGCAGGGTTGCAGTTTCCAGAGCTGGGTTTTATGTATCACCTGTCCACTATTCCGCTGCTAAACTTTCAGGACAGATGAATATCGTATGAATAAGCTGGACACATTAAGTAACACGCACGCTTTCTTTCCCTATGTTGGGTTTCATATTCACGTGCCTCTGGCTATGGCTGCACGAACAAGTAGAGCAGCCCAAAATTGTTGGTGCTAAGGATCCAATGTCTGCGCCAGACACATTTCAAGGGGTTTTTACTTTCCTTTAGTTCTGGTGTGGTCCCATGGACAGAACACCTGTCAGTGGTTGGAGCGTAGCCGCTGGAGTGCATCTTCCAGTTCAGTGTCGTGTGGAAGCAACCCAGCTTGTATACTTAAGACATGAAAGAAAACACAGTAAGAGAGGACGTCCAGGAGCTAGCCTTCAGAAATACACCCCTGCTCCAAACTAATTTGCTAGTTAAGGTGCGTCCTGTGTTCCACCCTCACAGACGTGCTAGCATGGAATGAAATAAGTCACTAGAGTTTTCTGCCATTTCGTATAAGCTATGCCTCCATGCAAGGACAATAAACATTCTCAGAAGTCACATAGTACCCCAATCGCTGTAATTAAAATAATGACCAGGCTAGACTCTTTGTGGGGGGAAATAAAGGAAGCCACACTGTTTTACAATGGATGAGGCTCAGATACTGAATTTTCTTATTAACAAGCTGCTCTACATCTTTAAAGAGACAAAAATAAGACTTACTAGCTCAAAACAAATCAAAGATGCATTTTACAGCAAACACCAAAGAAAATCAGTATGGTGGTTTTAAATGTTTCACCTAGCCTCAATTTTAATTTCAATACGTGAGTGGGCTTCTAAGGAAAATGTTGAGTATTTCACAACCTAAGCTTTTCACATGCCCATTTTCATCTAGTTGTTGAAAAATGTAAAGGATTAAGAACTTTTTGCCTTAAATAGATGCAAATCATATTTTATTACTCATTTATGTAATGTACAGAGATGCAAATCGTATTTCATTATTCATTTATGTAATCATGTTTTAGGAAGGGCAAAGAGACAGTAGAGGTGTAAAATAAACTCATTCAGGCCTTTTTATTTCCTAGTACGCAATCATTTTAGCATCTTCAGTGTTGGAGAGATCAGGACAAAGGTTTTTTTATACTGAAAAGTCCAAATTTCAATCTTGCTTTGGCAAGGAAAAAAAAAGAAAGAAAATAATCTCACGCTGTTTAGAGGATAATTCTTTTGTTTTTCTCTCCTGGTGAAATATCATTTACAGTTACAAGAATCACTGTCTGTTAAAGCATCCCCTTGACAGCTAACGCTGGTCATATAGCTTGTTCATTGCATCTGGGAAAGTAAACTCGAGCCATCGTCGGCAAGTGCCAGCAGAATGGCTCTGCCACAGTGGAAGAAAGGGATTCAACACGGCTAGACCCCAACTCTCTGCCTAGCTATCCCTAAGGAAGAGCTGGTAGAGTAAAAACTCCCCAGCAAAAGCCAGAAAAAGAAGAGCATTCACAAATGAACTACTTTTAAACACAGATGCAACCTAAGGAAGACAGCTGGTCTGGGGCTTAGAAGAAATACTGCAGTTGGAGAAGCAGGAACAAGAATGGCTCTGCATATTTTTCTCAAGCATAGTGACCAAAGCCCTCAGAAGCCTCTGGAGCATTAAGGTCAGGGCTGGGAGTTTATATTCCCCTGCTGCTCACTCTGTTGTGTCTGTAACTGTCTTGTGTACCTTATGAGAAAAGCCTGTGCTTTTAGCAAGTTCTTTTGCAAAGCACGCACTTTCTACTTTAGCTGTGATTCGTTCTTGACCAGCAGGATGATAAATTAGAGTGCTCAGGTAATTAGAAATCTGGAAAAAGCCCAGCACCGGCTGGGAGGGAACTAGGAGAAGTTTAGTACCTGTTTTAAGGCCTCGGGCACGCAAACTAAGAGGACCTGCATTGCCACGGAGGTGGCCAGGCACAGTCCCTACAACTGGAGAATATGCACCTGAGGAACAGAGAGACTGGAACTGTTTTTTACCCAGACTTATCTGGCTAGAAAGCACGCATGAAAGACCCATAATGAGCTCTCACTGTAGTAATCTGCTGACCATTCACTGCCAGGGTTGACAGCCCTAAGAAACTTCACCTTTTTCAGGAAACACAGCTAGAGCAATCCACTTCAAACGTATTGAACGCCAGTAAAAATAAAGCAGCAGTTTCCTGGTTTACAGCATTGCTAGCTCCTGGCCTGTTAATCCCAATTGTCGTAATGGCCCGGTGCTTTTCTGTGCTGACATCTCTCTTCCCACATGAGGACAAAAAAACAACAGTCAGGCTAAAAACGCATTTGGGTTCATTAAGAAGGGTGTCTAGGATGCTTATGTTCTCCCGTTACATTTACTGTGACACTTCAAAATAAACACCAGAGGTGAACCTAGGGTATTATTTTTTTACCCCCACAGAAGTTACTTCTTCACAAATGTGATCTATCAGGAAGTATGATTTCAATTTTTACACTACCATGTTTAAATGGATTTTGCTCAGTTTGTATTTAAAAATCAACAAATTAGAACATGGGCCATTTCCTGGGGATTAATAAGAATGACCAGCTGTGAAGAATGGATGGTCTCAGGCACAGCTGGGGACCACTAATCTCTCTGCACAAAATGAAAAATATTAAACTTTTCCTTAATGCCTTAGAGAGATCTAGTTGGGTCTGTAGGCATGCGCCATCTGTAGAGACTTCGTTCACAGAATCCTGCATGCTTCAAGTTGCTTGAAAACTCTCTTGGTAGTCCTCCTTCAAAAAACATTAACTTCTAATTAGGCAGTAATTGGGATTAAATGAGAACAGAGAAAAATTAAGTTTTCTCAAGATACAAGAACTCAAATGTACCAAGAAATGAAATCCAGGAATTAAATTCTATTCTCAGGGTAAGGAACTAGCCTGCAAACCTTCTGGGAAGGGATTGTCCTTTAGGATGTGTTTGAACAGCATCTAGCAAAATGGTTCAGATTTCTAGGCACTATTGTAACGCAAAACAATAAAAGTAACTGCAGGAATTTACACAAAGCTACTCCAAACAACCCAGGTGAAATGGTGAGGACCATTCAAAGATGAAGGTACGTTCCTTGTAAATGTTTTCAGTGCGTATAGTTGAAAATACAATATTTTGACTTTAAATAGCACTATGGAGGGAGCTGATGCTTGAAATTCAGAAGAAACAGTATGGCTGATTTTCAGTCTGTTTCATCCTACTTTCCTCAATACAGCCAGTTGCATCTACACAAACTAAGGTTCTGGCCTTATTACTCATTTCCAAGGGACCTGGGGAAGGACTCCTCTCTCTTTCTGCCTTGTACTGGCAGAAACGTTAACGCCAAAACCTCTTCCACTAGAGAAAGAGGGCAGGGAGCCCCATGGTGGGACATACTCTGCGAAGAGGTCTGTCGATCCTGCACAGCTATCTGTTCACACACTTGGGGGTAGAAAGGCTAATAGTTGTGGGAACAGGATATTTTGTCATATATTATTATTCTGGATTGAGAGTGAGGAAAAACTGCTGGCTTTCCTTCTAAAGTTATTGTATTTTCAATTGCTCGCAAGGTCTCCCAGAGCCCAGAGAGGTATTCTGTTAAACACTGAAATAAATAAAAACTGCTGTCTGATTGGCCAGAGATGAATAATTTCTTCTACCCCCACATGTACCCATCTAGGATGTGCTTATTTGTATGATATGTGAACTAATTGTTTAACACTACCCCAGAACATAGTATTGTTCACCCAGAGAAAGCTACACAATAGAAATTTATTGACTCATCACACTACTATTTTTTAGCCAATTATGTGCCAGGATTTTTCCTTCGGATATATAACAATAGCAGAAAGACGCTTCATTTCCTTGGGACTATTACTCTCCTGGGTGGCAAAATTAAAATCAGCCTCTATAAAACACATTTGTGACAGCTTACAGCAACCCCAAACGGCACAAAGGGCATCCTTTATTCTTGTACGCTATTAGCAGCCATCCGGAAAACTGAGGGGGGATAGAGGCGGTGCCGTGCGAAACTCGGTGCCCTGTGGGCCAGCACAAAACCTGTTCGCCGTCTCTGTCCCACCAAAAACTTCCATGCAGGACAGCAGCCGTCACAAACAACGGGGTCCAGAGGCGAGGGGACGGCAACAATCACGATAATTACTAAATAATGAGGCACTTGGTAGCAAACTGCCTTGCCGCTATCCTTAAAAAAAATAATAATAATAGAAGTGACCTGTTCATTTCATTTCTTTGGCGACAGCTGCCAGGTGGAAGGAACCACAAGGCCTTCCCCTTTCGCTCCGCTGCTGCAGGAGGCTGGGGGCGGCCGGAAAGGCCCCGCACCAGGCCTCAGGCCGGCCTCGCCCAGCCCTGGGCGAAGGAGGGGGAATTTTCCCCGGTTGTCCCGTTAAATAGAATAAAGCCCACGAGCGGAACAGCAACAACGCACCTCGGCGCGGGCAGACCTACACGGGTGCGCACGGCACACGCGCGTACAGCGGCACGCCTGTGGAGTAGGTGCCGGCCGCCGCCGCAGCAGCGCCCTCTGCCGGGCGCCCGCCGCCCCTGCCGCCGCCACGGCGGCTGCCACAGCCAGGAGCGGGGGCACCTGCCGCTGCGCCCCGCCGCGCCGCCGAGGGGCGCCCTGCGGGGGCCGCGGCCGGGGCCGGGGCCGGGGCCGAGGCCGGGCCCGTGGGGGGGCGGCTGGGCCTCGGCCGCCACCGCGCACCTCCCCCGAGGACTCTGCCCGGCCGAGGCCCTTCGCGCCGGCGGCGGGGCTTGTGCGGGAGCCCCTGACTGACAGCTGGGTCCGAATGAGCAGCCAAGATTATAAAAAATATATAAAATACATATATTTACACACACACACCCCCCCAAACCCCAGCCCTCAGGACATGCCTCGGCAAGTGCAAGGTGGAGCAGAAAATTTAATGGTGTTACCTCCTAGCTTAAACAGCATGGTTGGTCATTTAACTGATCCATTTGCACAGCTTATTAAATACGAAAGAGTGTGGAGGGACAACTTCTGGAAACAGCATCTCAGTAACTGCTTGAATGGCACAGAGGCTCAGGCTCACGCACGCACGGCGCTGGCAACCAGCCCCAGCAGCAGGCGAGACAGTTGTTTCGGTTTTTCTTTCTAAAACTTCTGTTAAATCTAGCAGACAGCACCGTGCATTCCCTCACGGCAGCTGTAGCTGCTATATCCACTAATGAGGGACACTGGCTTCAGTAAGCATAAATGTGCAGCCCTACGGAAACGTCTCCGGCCACCTCGTGTTAAACTCGCGCTGCTGTTTTCTACATGCCTTCACACTGACAGCGTCCCGACTGAACGAGCCGTTTGGGTAATCAGGAGGCTGAGCAGTCTGCACAGGATCCTGCTGCTCAGGGTCGAGCGCTTTTATCGCCCCTGCGTAATAACTTAGGCAGATAACCTACAACTCAGACATCCCAGCATGAGCGTATCCACAGCTGCAGACATCACTTAATAGCATATCTCTGCAAGGGAGACTTTTATGCCTTCTACAGATACTCCTAGCTTGATTTTTCCAAATTCCTCTCCTTCTTAGGAGAGACCCTGTTGAAAGTCCTTTTTATTCCAAAAACACCCACTTTACTTTTGAATGCTGCTACTCTCAGCTTGTGTGAGCAAAGACAACTTTGCTCTTAACTGGTGAAGGAGCAAAAGTTTTCAAAGTTAGTATTTTGAGCATTTGCCTTTATGAAATCTCAAAAGTGTTTGCTGGTAGATGGCCTGCTTCAGGCCATTTGTGAATATTCCCGCTTGCTCTTTCGCCATAGCCTCTTACTAGATAAAAGCAACACATCCAAAATAATAAACGTTGTAGGTCAACACACACGTATCAGTACGTCACTACAGAGTGGCTCCCCAGCTCTTGTAACCCTGATCTGACTTGAGACCTGGGCTCTTTACTACAGTTTAGACTAGGATAGTGCTTTGGAGTCTTTTATGATACGGGCCTGTTGTGATACAGAATCAGCTATAGCACTGCCTGTTAGTAACACACGCACTCCTCACTTCACATCATGCATGTGAAAACTTCCATATGTTCAGCTATCATTTTTAAAATGTGGTTTCCTGTTTGCTTTTTCAGTGAATGCTCTTCCTTATGAAGTCTGCAATCCATAAGCACTCTGCAGCAAGTCTGGACTAGATTTGAAATATCACTTCCAGGTACCATCCCAATATCTGCTGTAAAACACGTACTTTTCTTATTCTTAACCCAAGTGCATTTTTACCCCTTAATGCACCAAATACTTGTTGCAATTGGTCTGTGCCCTTCTATCCTGTCAATATATGAGGAAAATTTTAGCGAAAATCCCTTAGAACTTATTATATCCGATTTATTAAATTTACCTTCACCTTCTGAATTTTTATTGATTCTACATTCTCCTGTAAACAAAACAAGAGAAAGAGGAAAGGGAAGATGGTCTTCATTTCACTAGCCAAAATTTCATCCAGAGTTCTGATCTTCAGGATGACTAAATAATTGGTGCCATTCCTATATACACCTACTGACTTTAATAACTTTTTGGCAGAATTTGTAGTCTTCTGCAATGGCAAAAGATAAAAAGACTGTTCTTTACACTGCTATCAATCTGGATACATCATTTGGCAAATTGTAATGCCTTTTTAATTATTTTATGTTAGGGAACGTTGTGTCTCTCCAGAAAGAATATTTGGCCAGTCGCAGAAGTCTCCAGGTTTCCAGTAAATTAACTGATGAGTAACAGACATGGTTACAGTAGCCTCTCTTTACTGCCTGTAGAAAACCTCCAGCAATTTATTTGCAAGGGGCTTGGCCATGACCCAGAGCAGAGCTCTGAAAGCAAGGAGCCAGCTGCATACCTAACTTGGACTAATACCTGGACCTCGGGGAAGTGATTTGAGAAAGATGTGTACATAGTGTGGTATTTTAAAAGGATGTGAACAATTTTTGACATAGAAGCCCTGGAAAGATCCCCCTTCTAAGAAAATAAGAGAGACAGAAGCTTGGACTTTTGTCCAGGATTATTAATGCTGCTGTTTTTCGAACGACAATCCAATGCATGATGCACTGCGGAGTGTTGCGTGATGTTAGAGGTTGCCTCTCTGTGGCATCATGAGGGAAAATCCATCGGCTAAGGGTCCCCAGGGCAAGGCTGTGGCTGCTTAATATGACTACACAGGGGACCTGAAGCAAGTATATTTCCCTTGTTCCCCCTTGCTATGGCTAGGAGACGTAAGAGCCTCAGCATGGAGGAGATTGGAGTCCGCTCCTCAGACACCTTCCCTTTGGGAACCAATGAGTTGGGAAAGGGCATGGATTTTTGCCCAGTGGTCTCTCTGCCACCCTGTGGAAGCAGAGTGGGCAGGTGGTGCCCAAGGGTACGTTACACCTCCTGGCGAGACCTGCCAATCACTCAGTCCACCAAGGAATCTTTTCCCTCCTGAAGCAACATGTCCTTACACCACATCATGGCTAAGTGATAAAAGGTCCTGCCAGCTCCAGTCAAGGCTGTGTGTGTGCATGTACGACTAGACAGAAGGCTTGTGTTTCATTATGAATATTCATCAAGTCTGCGTGAGCCGTGTAAGAGACCAGCTTCTTACACAAACACACTTTGGCTATAGAAAAGGAAGGAGCAATGCCTGGGCCTTATTTTGGCTAGCAAGTTTTAAATATCAGCTTGATGTGGAACTTCCCTTCCTCTCGGACTAGCCCCTGTGAAATGTGCAAAACCTAAAGATGAAACTATTTTATAGCACACCTATTTCCTTCTCTTTATTTCTCAGTGTGGGGTACGCTGGCAGTAAACCGTAGGCTCCTGACAGCAAAGCTTTCTTTTCAGACTGGCATAGGCAGTGGCAGATCCCTAAACACAACGAATTCTTCAGCAACGAGAGATTCAAATCTGGTGTCCTGCGTTATCATCCCTTCAGTCCTGCCTCTGTTGAGGCTGGCAGCTAATGCAACAATTAAAAGGGACTCAGACTGCAATATCTCAGTGTAAGATTTTGTACTGGTTACACTTTTTTTTTTCCTCTTTGTGAAATACACCAACTAATATAACAAACTATGAGTTCACTCACTGATAACCTATAGGCAGGAGATACATACAGGAAAAGCACCATTTCCTTGGTCATCCTGAAGATCAGAACAGCAGATAAACAGTTTGACAGTTGTTCGCTTGAGTGCTTTACCTCAGAAGGGTTTGTTTTACAAACTTAAAGCAAAGTACAAACAATAAATGACAAACTGCAAGGCCAATTAGCTTGTTGGCCATGTACCTTGTTGCCTTTGTCCCCTGGCTCTCCAGGATCCCGTTCGAAGAGAAAATAATGAGAAAATTGCATTTGAAATTACTCTCAATGTCATTAATGTGATGCGTTCTCTTTTTCTCCCCACCATATTTCAACCACATGTCTCAAGTTTCTGTTTCCTAAATGACTGTCTTGAGCTCCCCCCAAGCGTGTTTATAGGCCACGTTTTAAAAAGAAACACATTTTAAATTAAGGGTCATATGACTAGAACTTGAGGAAGCATCTGCAGTTTGCTTTTGCAAATGTTCTGTGGTGAGGTGAAGACTTTTTTTTGCAAACTTTCTGGAAAAACACTTTGCTTTTTGAAAATGTTTTCTGGGAAGAGTTTCTTTCATTTGATAATGCTTTTGATTAAAGAATGAATATCCCAAATATTTGCGTGGGAGAGGCAGGAATACATCAATTTTTTGGCATGATTTTATGCATCAGTAGAATTAGGAAAAAAACAGCCTTCCTCTCTAGCCTTATGGCTCCTTATCACTCACATATTCCTCATTTCAAGGGACATAATTGGGTTTAATAACAAAATATCTATCAAAACCAAAAAGTTGGTGTTCCATCTTAATGTTCCAGATGTAACTAATTTCAACTGTAAAGATCAGGAATGTGTAATCTTGAACTAGATTAACAGAATTATTTCCATAGGACTTTAAGATTCCTGTGCTGATGGTTCTTTGTGGGTTCTTTTCCTTTCTTTTTGGATTTTTATCATATGTTATACCATTTATTTGGGTCTTAGAAGGTTAAGAAGTATGTCTAGGCCTCAACACCATGGTGCCTGAGTGTCTCCTAAATTATTAAAAACAGATATAGCAACAACATGAACATCTATTTTTATGTATAGTGCAATCGTTAGTACTCTGACCCCAATTCAGAAAAGGATGTATATCCAGAAAAAAAAAAATCAACATATGTTTAACTAAACATTTGTATGAACCACATGGAAGTGGCAAGATTTAAGTGCACAACTGGAGCTAAACAAGGTATTTCTGTGAATCATATATTTCATCGTATATTCAACTACCAGTGCCACAAGAAAGTAGAACTGCAGAAAAACCCACTTGCTACTGAATAAAATATAATACAGGACTGGTTTCAAGACAGTTATACGTTGCCTTTAAGTTATAAATGAGTATAAAATTTCTGCTTATCTAACTGCTTCTCGCAGAGTTTGTGTCTTTCTGCAGAGCTTCACTCATTCTGATGGATATGCATAAATGGAACCAGGAATCAATGGTCCATCTATTCCAGCCACAAGAGAACAATCCAGAAGAAAATTTGAGCCTTAAATTAGCGGCAAGTAAATTAAAATTATAACTTCTGAGAATGATTTGTGGTCTTCCGAAACTGTAAAAGGATGAAATAGTACATTGATTTATATTGGCTTACTACGCCTTTGTCAGTTGCAGGAAAGGATCAGTAGTCAAAGTGATGATTTCTATGAGGAACTAGTGCCAAACTAAGAACTCTAAACTATACAATAATAAAGCTACCAAGAGCCTGTATAGAATTCAGCAACTCTTGGGAAACAATGAATTCATTCTGAAGTTGTAACGCAGAGCTACAAAGCTTTTGTAAGGGTTTGTGTCAATAAAATCTGGTTGAAAACAAATTTTGGTTTCCTTCCTCCAGTTTTCTAGTCACAAAGCCATGTGCTGCATCCGAATGAAACTGCCGCTGGTTTGCTAAAAATCTGCCACATCCATTTTGACCCAGTTATTTTGTCCCTATATTTCTAAGAAAATAAAGTGCATCAGTGATTTTCACTCTGTCTCTGAAGACCCTTAGAGGTCTGCAGTCAAATTTTAGGGTATTTAAGAACAGGAATTCAGAAAGGCATCTCTATTACTAATCAGCTTAAGTTGGGGATTTAGGGGCTGTTGTCTTCCTGGAAGAAATAGAGGGCCTGCCAACAGAAAACTAAAACTCAGTTATTTCTATGTGCCTTTTATTTGTATAACTCTGCACACACTTCCATGTTCACATCCAGGTGCAGCAGCTAGATTCACATCCCTATTCCTGGGGGCACTTGCACAGGTTTCCCTGTTCCAACCGTGTCTTCTAGCTGGGACAGATTACAGCATTTGCAGTGCTTATTGCAGGCTGCGAATAGCTACTGAGGTCTCACCGCTGACCACCTTGACTCTGAAGCCAGCATGGCCTTTGGTCTGACGCCGAATTTCGGGGAGGTGAACTTCACTTTCCGACACAAAAAAAACGATGGAGCCACTAGATGGCACTTTCAAAATATGGTTTTGCACACTCTGTCCAGCTAGCTACGGATCTGGGTCTGAATCGCAAGGTGCACTGTAAACGTACACTGATTGCCCTAAACAACAGGCATATTCGAAAGGTTGACAAAGCAAAACCTCCTTTTTACCAAAGACAGAATTTCTCCTGCCTTCCCCCATAGCATCATCCTCTCTGAAATGCAAGGCCATCAGTATATAACCGTGGGCATGCTTAATATGATATCCAATAACCCTTATAGCATCTGTAGGGAGAGGAACTTCATGGCAGATGAGATACACGTCAAAATGGGAGCAGCAGTCTCCTTCCTAGTTTGGAAACTATCCAAGAGACCAGATTTTCCAGCCATGAGACTAGAAAATCTATTGCATTTTGAGTATATTTTGTATGCTGCTTTCCTGTTTTATCCCTTCTCAGCCACTCATGCTAGAAACAGTATTGACAAAGGAACTTGGTTTTAAAAACAGAAAACAAAGAGTCTTATTTTAGGCAATAAGTTCTTCAGGGCAGGGCTGTCTGTCTCTTTTTATGTTTCTCTAGTGCTCAGCACCATGACAGTGCACACTGAGTGAAGTCTCAAAACTTTCCTGCAGTGTAGATGATTACATTAAAAATAATCCCATCATATAACGTCACAAGATGTTGCTAATTAGCCATTACATGTATAACGACTACTTCTTTTACCCCAGAGCAGAAAAGATGGAGGCATGTTACCAGTGCAACAGAGGGCCACAATCTGTTTAGCCTCTTTAGAAGAAGGTTTCAAATCAAGGTAACCTTGCAACACCTGAAATACAGAAACTGCTAGGCTGTGTGCTGCTATTCAGAATTCATCGCCATGGATTGAAATTTTCTGGTTTTATTTTCACTTTCATTGCTCATTGCCTACTCCTATCTATAATATCTACCAACAATATGTCAGCAGACACTTTCAGTCGTTGAATCTTGTTATTTTTTAGAGCTCTGGACACATAGTACGTGGGATTAGCTGGGGTTCAATGGCTCTGGGTGTCCTTGTTTTCATGGCAGTAGAAAGACTGCCCTTATAAAAGCTATATGACCTCAACTCTTGAAGGATTTTCTGCAGGTGGAGTAAAATGGATAATGGAAGTACCTGTAGCGCGCTATGTATTTGGTTGTTCAAGAGACACTAGAAGCGTAAGGCTCTGGGGAAAAGTTCTCACAGTTCCAGACTTCATGGTTGAGAAAAGGGGCAGAAGATAGCTGTATTCATGAACCAGACAAGGCTTTGTGCCACTAAGCTAGCATTTCGGATGGCATATGGAAACCTCGTTAACTGTGGCAGTCTGCTTAGTCTGCAAGGATTTAGAATTTTTGTTAACAAGGAAGCATTTTCAGTTTTTTCCAGGATAATTTCTTTGTCAAACATGAGGAAGGACAGGTTTTATGAAAATTAAAAAATATTATGAAAATATGTCACATACATAAAAAATACTAAAAGAACCTCTTTAAGGTGCAAAGTTGAGCCTATCAGAGTCAGGAAATCCCAGAATTAAGGTTACTTATGGACCATTAATTTGGTTCCTTTGATTCTACAAACTCTGTTAGTCTTTATTTTCATTATAATAGGTTGGTGGTGTTTCTTTCCATACCAACCCTGTTTTATTGAGAATATATAACTGATTGTCACGTTATTTTGTTATCGATATATATTTTGTCTGCTGTCATTCAATGTATGATCCTTATTTGCTGCACATTATTTAAACCCTTCTATGAATTTGCTCATTAACTTTTCTAAAGCATTCATCTCTTGAATAGCTAAGTGCTTCATAAATCATTTATTTTCATAATACCCATGTAAATAGAGGGTAAACGAGACAATAAGAGATCTTACAGATGGGAAGGGAGGCAGAGAGATTAAGGTTAAAAACATTCCTTTTGGCTGCTTAGCTGGCAATTCCTACAACATGACTTTTTGCGTATTTACCGTTATATGTCAGTTTACATAGTCAGGCAGAACTGTACCGGTGCTCATGCAGTAAATGAAACACAAACCATTTTTTCATGAATTCTAAGTGACTCATTAGCATTAAGACTGGAAGAAGCAAACATGTTCAATGGAGAAGCATATACATCTTAACCGTATGACATCTTTCCTCCTTTTGCAACATTCTGCTTGATTTCCTAATGTGCTTTGTCCAACATCTGTGACAAAAGGGACAAATCCAGACACAAAACAATGTCTTCATTACACGGCCTTAATTTATCCCCAGAAAAAGTTTCCACCTTGTGCCCTCAATGAGGTGAGACTTCTGTTGAAAGAGATTGATGGGAATAATTAAGGAATGTGTTCTGATGATAACACCAAAGAGCCAAACAGAAGGTGGAACAGCAGAAATTACTGATTTTTGAGTTCTTGAATCTTAATGTTTTCTTGTGTGTATTACATGCATCATAATTTTCTAGGTTTTTGAACAGTAACTTGAATGCTTCATCCCTGTCCACCTCCCAGCCACTGAAACTCCCCCTTACAGTATCATGTTAACACGTTCAGGTATTAACAACCTTCCACCCAAACACACAGAATTCTGACACTTACAGTAAAAATGTCATGGTAGCAAAGCTGGTGTTTTCTTTGTGAATCAGCCCTACAGGGAACTGCCACATAGTACTTTGCCAGAAAAGGGCAAACCTCTGGCATCACCTTCTGGTGAAGAATAGTGTGTGCTCTGGCAGGCACAGATTCCTCTGCCCCTTCAAAAAGGAGCAGTTTCATTCACCAATCCATACCATGGTCTTGTCTTTATTCATCTTTGCCATCTTCTCCTTAGTTCTAGTCTCCTTACCTACTAAGCCTGCTTTTGACTTTCCACATTGGCTCCGATCTCCATGCCTTTTGCCCGCTGAGCTTGAGTCAGGGTCTCCCTCGTTGCCTTTCTACCTCCCTTCCTAGTTCCTTTGCCTAAACACCTGAATTTCCTGTTCCTACTTCTTATTCAAGCTGTCTCCTACTACCCCACCAGTGACTCCCTGTCTAAGTCTCCAACTCCAGGCTTGGTCAATCTCAGCGACCCCACCTTTGTAATGCATTTATTTGTAGCCTTCCCTGGATTTATTTGGGGAAATCTTCCTCTAATGTATGTGTAGAAGAGAAACATATTGTTTTAGGATTTACCAGATAGATCCTGTATCTTGGGGCAGTTGGTCTATTGTAGCGTTTAAAGCATTACTTTTTAGTTGAACTGTATTCTACATGTGTAGATGATTTTTATCAGAAAAAGGAGGCTTTAATTTAGTGTTCTGAACTTACTTGAAATTCACATTTGTCATTAATTTATATCAACTATCCTGACTATCCTTATGTGTAAAGGAAACCTTAGGAGATGAATCTTTGAACATAGAATGGGCCGGTGCCTTTGAGTCATCTTACCGCTTTGCATCTTCCACTAGCTTGACTCTTGACTGAATCCTTGAATAGGATGTGATACAAACAAATAAAAATCACAACACCTAACTGCAAAGAGAAAGTACAGAGGGCTCAGAGACATCATTAATATGTGTGTGTGGGGGGGGTGTCTCTTGATCAATGTATGTTGTCCTCCTGCAGCATTTTCATGCAAAGCTACTAATAGTATTGTATTCTTCCTCTATTTTAGATTTTTCTCTGTGGAAGTCATCCAACTCGGAGCAACGCGTATAAAACCATTCCAGCCACTTACACTCTCCATTATGGTCTTCTTGCCATTATTGCTGCTAACATTCTTGTTCCTGTCAAGCCAGCTATTGTGCAATTTGGCTAGTGAATAAGATCTAGGATAATTAACAAGAACAGGTGGTGACAGAATAATGCAGGAAAGACTAAGGAGCAAGGACCAAGGAACCATTTTATACAAGACACAAATTACAATACTCAGTATACTTTTTCTCTCTCCTGTCATATGGTTCCTGTGAGGAGAATTAAGACATTAAATAAAGAGGACGCAAAGAATCAATTTCTAATTTTTTCCTCTGGAAGAGTGAAAATTAGGTGTTTGCTTGTTGTTTTTTTTAAAAGAACTCACATGTCAGTTAGACCCTAGAATAAGGGGCCAAGTTCTAAAAATACTTTCCAGACTGAACGTCTCTCAAATTCTACTCACTGCAGTGTGCTTAGTACTCTAGGTACTGAAAAATTCTGCTTATTCAAGCACAGAATTTGAGCAAACCACTGTGAAATACTACGTAAAGTATATGACTAGTGTGTCTTACAGAAAATACTTTGGTACACAAAATTGTTTCATTGTAGGTGAAAGGTTATCATCTTAGAGTGAATAGCTGTGACTCACGGCCTGACTAATCAGAGCCTGAGCGAGAAACAAAAGGCAAATTCAGTGAAACTGGTTTGCATCTGCTGAGGAACAGGCTATTTCGGTTCAAGCTTTGTTTATATCATCGGGTTGTTGGAGGACACAAAGCTCTGTAGTACGTGGCTTACGTGTTTCAGCATATCTCCTGTTCCTTCTCTGTCTATCCCTCTTCATTCATTTCGCGCATGGCAAAAGGAATTGCCGCATCCGTTTCCAAGGGGCAAACAGTCCAGTAAACAGCGTACAAGCAAGGGGCAAGGGCTTCTCACCATGGACCCAGCACACACGGTACACCAGGCTGCTGTAAATCACCAGGGCGCCAGCATCACGCCCCGTGAACGAGAGCCCTCAGTTAGCCGGTGGCAGGAGTCGCGTGTGCCCCCGCATCTTTCGGGGGGGGGACCGCAGCTCCCCCACCCCGTGCGGGGTGGGCGCAGCCACGCCCCGCCCCGCCCCGCCCCGTGGTTCAGCACCAGGGACAGCGCCCCCCGCCCCGCCCCGCCCCGCCCCGCTGGCGTCGGCCCCCACGCCCCCGCCCCGCCGTCCCCTCCCCCGTGGAAAGACCCCGGGGTGCGGCGGCCCCCCACGCTAGAGCGTGTCTGCAGCCCGCGTGCCGTCACCCCGCGCGTGGCAGCTGCAGCAGCGCATGACGTAGGGCAAGGGAGGTTGCAGGCGGTAACTTTTAGGAGGGCCAACGGAAGCAGCTGGCAGAAAGGGACGAGGTTTTTCGTGCTCCTGACGCCTTGCCGAGCTCATGAGAAATACAGGCAGTGTGTCATTTGAACAGCATGGCTTGTAACAGCTGAGCTCCCCCCCCCCCCCCCGCCCCAGCTTCTTTTCCCCTTACATCTGTCCGTATCTTACTACAGGTACAAGATACGGTGAGGTACCAAAGGAGAACACTCAAGCAGTGTATTTGCTGCTGATACAGGCAGGATTAACCACAGATGACAAGGTGGCTGATAACTAATAAATGTACAGCACGACCTGTTCGCCATTTTAAATCCTAAAGTTCGTCAGCAAATCTGTCCATTTAATGCCAGCTTTCTTTCCTTTCAAGTAAAGTTGCTGAAGTATTCTATTTAATTGCATTTGTCTGTCAAAAGACCACACAGTATCATTTTTTCAAATAGTCCCGGTATATGAAAAAAAAGAGTTCTACATCACTGCTGGGTTGGCTATATTGCACGTTTAAATACACCGTACACTCTCTCATAAAAGTAGTCTTGATTCTGCAACTAAGGATGCAGTTCTCTTCATGAGTTGCAGAAAAGAAGCAAGATAGATACACACAAAAAAACAAAAGAGAGAATACGATCACCACCTGCCACAGTAGCAGCGAGGTCCTGGAAAGCAGAGATAACCATTTATCGTGAGGGACAGCAGGAGATCTTTGTGAAGACAATTTCAGTTTGTTATGGAAGATGTAGGGAAAGGATCTAAGAAAGAAGTGGAAGAGGAGAGGTCAAGGCAGCGAGGTGAAAGGGGCAGCTGGAGTGAAACAAGGAGGTGGAGTCAGGGCTTCTTTTCTTTTAGGAGAGAACAGGAGAGTCTGTGAAGCAACGTATACTAAGGGTGATGTGTGTTACAGAAAGGCTTTTATGTATGTGTGTCCATATATATATGTATAAATACACATATTTGAAAAATATCAGAAAAGGAAAGAAAATACTCCGTATTTGAAATAAGGCTGGATTTAAGTTATTCTAGGAATGTTAAACGTCCTTTACTTATCGTTTCGGCACTTCAGTGGGACACTGGCAATATTCCTCTGATACGGGTTCTTACATTTCCTTCTTACAGGAAAGAACAATGAAAAATACAAAAATCGTATGTACTAGTTAAATCCCAGATCATGCTGAGGTGAGGGGCGGGTAAGAAGACAAGGACTGAGCAGAGAAGCTAGGAGAGTCAGACGCGTTTGCATTTTGGAAGCAGGTATTTCTCACCATTTTGAGAATTGCCATAGGCGTGGCTGGAGCACAAAGATCAGCACGCAACAGTTGCCAGACAGCTGCTGATGGAAAACTGCCTTGAAAAACCATTTTACCAGGGAAGGGGCAGACAAGGAAGACAGAAAATATACACAGAGATGCAGCTATGAATGGCAAGTGTTGAAAGAGGAATTGTCACTGTATGTGGAATTACTGGTACATATCTGGCCAGTGCCTGTAGAGGCCAGTAATTGGGAAATTATGTCCGACTCAAGTACAAAGGTATAATAAAGCCTCTCTTTTCCCTTTTTAACATTTTTTACTCATTATAAGCCTGTTTATATCTCAGCCTCCGAACATTATTCTCAAAATTAAATGTGGAAGACAGTGTGGCTTTTAAAATAATTTATCCTGGTGACAGAATCTTACAAAAAAGACTTCCTGAAGTGTACTTAGGCTATATAATTTTGGACTGACCTTGCAGTCTTATGGGCATCTATTTCCATGTCATACAGCAAGCTGGTCCTGTTTCTCTATTTATTAAGCTAGTGTTTACGGCATTTTCAGAACTGCATGATGGTAAATGAGACACTTTATGTGACTGAAAAGGACAAAAGTGTAGTGTATTTTGCATGTGAAGAGATGAGCAAATGTGTTTGTTCTTCTAACTTCAGGCTAGAAAAAGAAAAATGGAGAGAAAAAAAGATGCAAATACATGCATCCTACTGTCCTGTAATGGCCTATAATTAAAGGTGGACTTGCCTGCACAGTCACCTATGAGGGACAGACTCTTGTCCTTCCACTCCAGTGGAAGCCAAGTACAGTCATAAGTCTTGGCTTTCTAGACCCTCTGGCAATGGTGTAACAACATATAGAATAGCTGCTGAACTGTCAGCGTGTGAGCAGTCTCACTGAGATGCGCACCTGGGAATATTCAGGCCATTTTTTGATCAATCCAGCTGAAGCTAGTGGGACTATTCAAGAACTACTGTCACTGGGAACCATGGTTCTGGCTCCTTCCCTTTCCTAGAAAGGCAGTTGGAAACATACATATCCTTTCCAATATTACTTTAACGCATCGGGGCTGTATTTGCCGCAGCATTGCTCTGAGACTGCAAATGGGCAATGGTGCGATCCATGAAACAAAACTGCTGCGTCAAAGTGTTGTCTCCTCTAAGAAGGGATTCCAGTACCGCTAGCTCAGTAGTTCAATTCTCTGTTTAACTCTTCACTCTCTGGGCAAGTAAGGAATAAACTAAAATATAATTCAGCCGCACTTTCCACCAGAGCCACTGCACTGGACCCCCTTCTGCTCACCTGAGATCGGCTCCTTTAACTTTCATTTCGGCAGTTCCCACATCAATGCAAAGTGCTGAGTTTAGCAGCCTGATTTGAATAACCTTCTACCAAACATCCCATTTAAAATTAAATGGAAATGAAATGGAAATGTTTTCATGTCCCAAGGTAGAATGCTCAGACTGATTGATGATCTGCAAGGCAAAACTGTACCTTAAAAGTTATTGCGGAGACACACACATCTGAGACACACTGCAGATTACTACGTGCTGCTAACTTGGGCGGCCTACTTGGGTAAGCAGTTGCTCCTCATGTATTATAAAAGCATGTATATACATGTACATATACCTTTATTATATACATACGCATGTATGTATCTCATTACGACATATATTACAAGGAAAACATAAAATATCTTACTTTTATCAATCTTAATAAGAGATTGTACAAATCAAGTAACTTCTACAAAGAGCTGCAAACTGTTGGCTTTTAGGACTTCTAGCCTAAAAGAGTGACATGTTACCAAATAGCTACAAGGTCAAAAATATTTTCAGCCTGAAACAAAAACTGGGAGACAGAAAGTTGCTGCTTAAAATTGTAACAAACCCCCTGACTTTCTGACACATCAAGGTAACGGGAAGGTTGAATAAGTTGCTGCCATTTCAGAATTTTAAGCCACTGTGACTGAAATAATTTGTTATGGTAAGTTTCGTTCCACTTTTAAAGAAAATTATTTCAGAGAACCACTGAATCGTTCAAGTTGCCTGTTTGCACCACTGTGTTGATCTGTAGTCATTCATGCTCAAAGGCAACAAAGCACTTAACCATGTACATAATTTTAAACATGTCTTCAAGCTCCATAGCGTCTTCATTCAAAATTAAACCTGGAAGTGGTGCACTGAATCAGTGCTTCCAATAAGTGACAACTCCTTTCTCCCTCCCAAACTTTTAAGAAGAAAACAAGGCCACCCTTCTTACACCTCAGAAGGATATTAAACGTGAGTGACCATCCAATAAGAGGCAAAATAGCGCTACAGTTAATAAACCTGCCAAGTGAAGAGAAAGTCGCTTGCAACTTAATGAAACAGCAGAAAGGAATCCCAAGGTCCATAAAGGAGGACTGATTTTGCAGAAGACAGGGATTAACAGCAAAGAGGCAAAATGTCCAGATGACACACAGTTATTTAGAGCAATGAGAATTAGAGATATCTGTGGAATTTTCAGGGGTCATTTTTAAAGATCAGGAGGCACCAGAGCTGTTATAATTCAGCGTTGATAAAGTGTGAGATAAGGCACATCAGGAGAAATAACATGCAGGAATTGCTAGGTGCCTACAGCCATCTAGAGAAGGAGCTGGTCATTCACATAAGTCTAGTTTCCACTGAAATCACATTAAAATTGATTTTTAAAAATGTATTATCAAATATTTTTGTATCGCGTTTTATCTCATAAGTCATTGCAAATTGTTATGTCTGGTGCCTCCAGTGTCCAGTCCTGGCCTCCTCGGTACAAGAGAGACATGGAGCTACCGGAGAGAGTTCAGTAAAGAGCCACTAAGATGATGGAGGGACTGGAGCATCTCACATATGAGGAAAGGCTGGGAGAGTTGGGACTGTTCAGCCTGGAGAAGAGAAGGATTGGGGGGATCTCATCAATGTATATAAATACCTGAAGGGAGGATGCAAAGAAAACAGAGCCAGGCTCTTTTCAGCGGTGCCCAGTGACAGGACCAGAGGCAGTGGGCACACACTGAAACACAGGAGGTTCCCTCTGAACATCAGGAAACACTTTTTCACTGTGAGGATGACTGAGCGCTGGCACAGGTTGCCCAGAGAGGTGGTGGAGTCTCCATCCTTGGAGATACTCAAAAACCTTCTGAACATGGTCCTGGGCAGCCTACATTAGGTGACCCTGCTTGAGTCGGGGGGGGGTGGGGGGGTGGACCAGGTGATCTCCAGAGATCCCTTCCAACCTCAACTATTCTGTTAATCTATGTCATTAAATGAATGTTAGTGATTGAGTTTAACCTGCACTCATCTGTAAATACTACAGTTAAAGGGATTTTCATTGAGATTTCTGGGTGTATTAGCCAAGTGACAAACCACTAGACAGGAAAGGCGGGCAGTGAAAATTACCATGTGTCACAGACCAAGACACCTTAAATCACATTTTAGCTGAAACCATTTTCTGTTATGCTTTGCATTTTTTAAATGTTGAAATGTTGTTAAATTCAATCTTTATCTGTATCTCTGTACATAGATAAAAACACTCTATTCAGTAAAGGTGTTGGATCAAAAGCAAAACTAACACTGAGATTTTGCACTTGCCTGTTGATTTCACAAACCCAAACAAAGAACTAATATATCTCAGCGATGTTCAAAATCAGGAGCTCTTCCTCTGTGTTCCTCTGTGTAAGCTTCTCCTCTGGACAGGAATGTCTAGTCTTTCTGCCAGCTGATCGTGGTTACTCACATTCCTGACCAGATTCAGTAATTAATAGTTCCTAAACACTGGGGAAAATTGTAACTCAATTCCTTCTTTCTACTTACAATTTAAGGAGTATCAATTTAAGGAGTATCTTCAATGATGTTATTTTTAGTAAGTGACCAAAAATTAGATAGGCAAGCACAAAAACAAGTCATGAAGAAAATTATGCTAACGTGTTTTTCCTTAACATATTTTCAAGCTTACCTTAAAAAAAAAAAACAAACCCAAACCCCAAAACTTTATTATTAGATACATTGTAAAAAAAATAAAGGAATGTAAGAGGGGTAACGGGCTTTTTTTTTTTCCCCTAAGCTTATTCAGTTACAGAAACCCTCCAGTCTCTGAGATTTTTTTTTTTTTTAACTCACAATAGTTTACTGAACTATTACACTTTTCGTAAGCGATCTTCAGGTTTTATGACTGATTTTAAAGAGAATTGCAATTCAGGTAAGTGCCTAAGCCTAGTACTTACCATTAGGCATGCACCCAAGCTCTGCATATTCCAGATATTATAACTAAGATGGTAAAAAGATCTCCCTCTCTGGGGGAAACATATTCTTATACCATGGGTGAGCATTTTAAGCTCTCCCTGAGGGCTGCGACTCAAGCTGCTAGAGGTGTTTTTGTAAAAGAGCGAAAGACTAAGTCCTCCCTAGAAAAAAAGCTGTCTGAAAAGGCTGTGCTCTCAGCACTGTACCACCAATTGTGAGAATGAAATGTCTGCAAGAAGCACGTGGCTCCTAAGTGATTCCTAGCAAAGAGGTGACATTGGTTTCAGCTAAATAAGCCTCTGTGCCGTAACTGCCATGGTAGAGGTATGTCACACCTCTATTACAAATTCATTTTTGAGTTGTCACAGGCATTCCAGTTTCTCTCCTCTAAAAATACATCCTATGTCAACTTTTTCTGGTATGTAATAGGTCACTGAAAACACGGGCAAGTGCTAGTTAAATTTCTTATTAGGGGAACTGTTGTCCAGCATCTGAATTCCGGTTGCCCAGAATTTCCTTTTACAAAAGAGTTTCGCATGGTTTCTTAGAGAAACAACCCACTTCCAATATTTGCAGGAAGCCATTGACACTCACCAAGAAAAGAATCTACTTGGTTTATAAAAATGCTTTTTTCTTTATCCTGCAATGCAGCATTGTGTTGCATCTGCATACCAAAAATACTGCAGTATTTTACCTAGCAACAAATACCAAATAATATACATTAATGGAGGTGGTAAGTCTCCCTGAAGAATAACTGCTCTTCTTTCTTTCACTCTGCAGGTTATTATGTTGTTGTCTTGGCTTAGTGTATCATCATAGGACCACGGGACCATTCGCAGGTTGGAAGGGACCTCAGGAGGTCATCTAGTCCAACTGCCTGAGCAAATGCAAGCAACAGTACGAATTCAGAACTGTAAAACTTCTGAAGAGTCCACAAAGACACTGTAGTTTTGCCATGAGCTGGAAAAGTTTGTCTTTCTAATCACACAGGTCCTGAGCGTCTTTGGCTGTAGCAGCAGGTTTCCTCTGTGACGTGGATAACAGTGGGGACCTGGACTCTAGTCTGTCTTGCTGTGGAGTCATTCCATGTCAAAGGAGAAGAGCTGTCTGCACACAATTCAGGTACATGACATTAAATCAATTAACTTAGCTTGGCTAAAGGCAAAAATAAACAGAGAGTACTTCTATTTTTATGATTTCCAGTTAGTTTACTGACAATTTCAGTAGGTTTCCCAGTGATAAACTTAGACCCTACTCTAAGCAGTCAGACAGTGAATCCAATTACTGAAACGCCAGTAGATTAAGATGCAAGTGTACAATAACAGCTATTGGTAGGCTATAGCAGAAACGAAGCCAGCATGGAACTGACACTCATAGCTTGCAAGGCTGGGATCTGACTTTAACTCTCCAAAAGGTGGGTGCCTAGTCTAAGCCAATCACCTGACTTACTTCCAATGGGTAAAAATAGACAGGCACTGCTGATATGCACTGTGTGATTCAGCAAGCTTATTTAGATTTTGCCTCTTTTTTTTTCCCATGAATATAGAGGGTGCTTAGCTAACTAGCTTAATGTAGCCACTTAACGTTTAGATGACTAAAGCTAGATGGGATTAACCCTGCCTTCGGTGTGCCATAAATTCAGTTATGCATGCCTGTAGACCTTGAAGTCCAATGGGATTTCTACAGAGCTATATACTGCAGGATGAAAGCCCCAGAAACACTGGGCTAAAAGAAGAGCTTTACTGATGTGCAAGAGATATTTATCTTCATTGTTACCAATATCTCACATGCGTACTAGGTTATGATGGGACCTATAGGCAAACAGCCTCAAAATCCTTCTCAGCTGCCCCTGAAACTGGAAGTACACCCTTCAGTAGCTGTGAGTCAGGGAATAAGCAAAAGATGACCACCACAAACATGCCTTACATCACAGACTATTCTGACACTTATTATGTGGAGGAAACCACTCATGCCTATCAAGAGTCCACGTCTGCTGGATATGACCCACAGAAAGCAAGCTATACCTATCCCGCTCCAACAGAGACCTACAGCAATGCCAGAAGTGTCACAGCCTCCACACTGTTCAACAGGGAGAAAGAAGTCGCAAAGGAGCAAGGTGTGTGGCATGCTTATTCCTATCCTACAGTATGTTGTGACAGTCAACTACAATATCCATGTGGCAGAACATCCAAATGCAAGTTTTCATGGACTGAGAATATATATGGCTGAATAAGGCAAAGAACATTTTATTCAGGTAGTATTTCAGGCTCATTGTTTACCTCTCTGATATTAGACCTCTAATACAAGCAAGACCATTAGGAAACTTAAACTAAAGAAAAAAAGCTGTCAGCTTTCTTATGTAATTACATTTCACGCTGAAAGATTATGATACTTCTGTTCCATAAATCTGTACTGTCAGGTCCATTTATTTTCAGATAGCATTCCAAGTTTGTTTGTTGTTGGGCGTATTTTGTGGTTTTTGTTTTTAAAGTTCTGATGTCTCACTCTTCTATAGTTGAAACTAACTGGGCTACTCTGCTATTTCTCTCTAAGAACACCTCCTGTCTTGGAGGTGGCGTTTCATCCAAACTTTTTGAATAACTTCTGTTTTCCTTGCTCGAAAGAGATTTTTTCAAAGAATGCTTTTTAATTTTCTTCTTATTATTGTTATTATTATTTCTTGTCTACTTTGGTCATTGATCCGTTGGAACAATTCAATGTAGCCAATGGTTTTGGAGCCTACATTGTTCCAGGATCACAGAGTGACCTGACAGCATATCAGCTTGGGCCAAGCGTGCAAATCAGAAGAAAAATCAGGTACACAAAGTGACATTGGTAAACACTTGGGCTTTTACACAGACATTATACAAGCCCTTTCTCCCACTATGACCTTTGTCAGCAGTGAACCCCAGCATAACTGACTGCCAAACTATGTACTAAAAACAACGCACTGTATCCGTATCTCCTGAAAATCAGTATATCTCCACTGGGTTTAGTGGAACTTAAAGGTCCAGTTCCTTCTGATTCATATTTAAAATATATGATGATGATGATACGAGAATTATAATATTTTATTTTACTCACTCATTTGTCTGGGTATTTTTCCTTCCTCAAGAGTGTTACAATACATTTAAAGCCCTGTTTGGTATATTTATTCCCCTTCTACCGGCAACCATAATTCCCCATGCCAGGTATCATTAATGGGAAAAAAAAAAAATTTCAAGGGAGCTTCATATTGCTGCAGTGACAACAAAGAGCAATACTTCTAAAATTGTCCTGTGGTTTGTTTCTAGATTTGTTCTTCCTGAGGAATACTCCATTGTCTCCACCATTCAGAATGAGAGAGGACGCTTCTAAGATGACATGGGAACTCTAGGAGATAAAGGGCAGAGATGGGGCTGACCAGTTCAGGCTACGTCTCCATGGGGAGAGCAAGGCAATTAGTGTCTACGATGCAGCTGGAGAAGGGTCTGGCAGTGAGACTACCATCTTTGAGAACATGGGGAAAGTTTTTGATGGAGCCTGGCACAAACTTGCCCTGAGTGCTAGGGGAAGCCAGCTCACTGTGTTTGTAGACTGCCAGCTGGCAGGCACGGCCCCTATCAGTCACTACAGAGCAAGGAGGGCAGATAGAGACAGTGCCCTGGCAAGGTGAGCCCAGGGCAGTGTTACTTCCTGGGTAATCATCAGGGCCTTATTGTGCACGTAGAGCTCCACTTGACCTCGGCTGCCAACAACTTTGGTCGTGTATTGTAATAGCAGGAATTTATTACTTCATTAATGTTTACCTTTGGGATTACTGTCTGCTAGAAGCAGATGCGCAGTTAGTGGTCTGAATTTAGGGTCTGGGAACAGCGTTTGCTTTATTTCAGGTGCAAAGGATGTGCTCCACAGTAACTGGAAGTGACTGGCTCAAAATTCTTCAACCCTTCTGTTTAAACAGAAGAGACTGATGAGTGTGCTCTGCCCTTTGCTTTGGTTCCTCCAAAATACAGAACAAGTCTCTGTCCCATACCGAAAATAACCCTGGAGACTCAAAACAGCAGTCATAGCATTTGCCTTCCCTCTGTGGCCCTGACTTGCTACAGAAAGCCACCACTAGAACAATACAAGGCCATCCAACCTGAGAAAAGTAATACAGGATTTCATAGACAAAAAAATTCTAGAAACTCACTGCCAGCTGAGATCACTTCAGACCTTAACACTCTCCAAACTAAATGCACAAGATATTTCCTTGAGGTTTAATATTTCCACAATTAGTTCTTCAGATGCAGGCACCATGACACCAGAAATCCTCTCCATCCCATGCGGAAAAATCCACAAACCTACCAAGCTCCTTCTCCCAGAAACTGGGAATTCATTATTACACTTAGTCGTATATTTGGGAAATGCTCACATACACTAGTGAAGGTGTCTATATGGATAAGCAAACTGGAGCTAGATTACAACTGTTCAGGAATTTAAAAACCTGTCTTCCTATTGACTTATCCCATAGGTTGAGGTGCAACAGCTTGAACATCTACACGTTCAAGTAGATCATAATGTGGCAGCAGAGGAAACGTGCTGTGAAGTTCCTGGGGTGGTGAGCTGACTGACTGCAAGTAACCCATCCTTGTGGTTTCTTTTCCCTGAGATTTTAATTAAACTCATTTGCCTAGTTTTCACTGTTGTTCTTTCCTTCACCTCTTCTCTTCCTTACAGGAAGAACAGGCGAGTTTCTTACCTTATGGATTTGTAAATATGGAAATTAGACATACATATTTTCCCCCGCTTGGAACACACAAGGAAAGTGTATGTCAAGTACTGCTTAAATGTGCCAGGTTTAGCCTAGCTATGCTCTACTAATTTGCTTTTCTTGTTGCATATTTCTTCCTTTCCCCAGAAGGGTGCTAGCTCGGGATATGTGGAAACTCCAACAGATTGCAGCAGTATTTTTAGAGAGTCAGGTCACACCAGTCCACCTGGTAAGGAGGTAAGGAGGACAGACATTTACCAATTAAAGTAGAGCAAGCCTCTAACAGCAGATGAAGCATTAGGGGTTTGCAAAAATTTATTACTCATTTGCTTAAAAGATTGAATTTGTTTGAAAATATTAAAGACCTAAGGTGAAAAACTGGTCCCACTGGAATCAGTAGTCAGTTCCCTGTTCTTTTTGTAGAGCCAGAACTTCATCCTAGATCTCCAGGAGGCAAAGCCTCTCTCCTTATAGCTGCAAATCAAAGTACTTCTAATTTCCCTTAATTTACGTAAGATTACAAACAGGCGTGGTTACTCTGATTGGGACCTGCATTTGAATCTGAGTGTAAATTTCAGCTCTAGGGCCACTGCAAATTTAAGTTTGGGAGAAGAGAGGCTTCTTCTAGTCTCTGAATATTTTCCTTTCTTAACTCTTTACAGGCACATTACCTTTTACCAATAGTGATGCGCACTGGGTTGGGGGAAGGATTCATAAATATCAAAGGCAGTAAAATACTAGTAACCTGCAGCCTAGTCACACAACACCCTTAAATATTTCTGGTCTGAAGTCTCAACCCCACTATCCTGTCTCTGTGATGTATGGTGCATTATCATGTTGCAACGATCCATCAGAAGCGCTGATGTATAGTGTCCCAATCCATTACTGATTTATATTCTTTGTCCTTAAGTACAACTCTGGAACCGTTCCTTCACATGGGGCTCATGCAGCATAGTCTGAAGCACATTATGTCCAAGGGAAGTCAGTAGAATTGAAGACTGATCAAATGTTCTCATAATCATGTCTCACCCTGCAGAAATGTTTCCGTGCTCTTCATCCAAGGGATGAAAATGAAGGGCATCTAGATACTGTAGGGAAACTGGAGCAGCTCACATATGAGGAAAGGCTGAGAGAGCTGGGACTGTTCAGCCCAGAGAAGAGAAGGTTCAGGGGAATCTCATCAATTTGTACAAATATCTGAAGACAGAGCCAGGCTCTTTTCAGTCGTGCCCAGAGACAGGACCAGAGGCAGTGGGCACAAACTGGAACATAGGAGGTTCTGTCTGAACATATGGAAAAACTTCTTTACTGTGAGGGTGACCAAGCCCTGGCACAGGTTGCCCAGAGAGGTTGTGGAGTCTCCATCCTTGGAGATACTCAAAACCCCATCCAGACATGGTCCTGGGCAACCACGTCTAGTTGGCCCTGCTTGAGCAGGAGGGTTGGACCAGATGACCTCCAGAGGTTCCTTCCCATCTCAAACATTCTGCGATTCTGTGACCGTAGGGAGGACAACCATGTAGTCGCACCTAGGAATAGTGAATAATACTTATCTCTCAGATGCTTAGAAATGAATTTTTTTTTTTCATCCTCTAACTTTATTCCCACTATAAAAGCCAGGATCTTGCATTTGAACTGCAGCTAACAAAAAGTGATAGGGTCTGTTAATAATATGAAATATATGAAATGCCAAGAATTGCTATAAGAAAACAGAAATTACAAGAAATCAGTGATTGCAGCATGAATTACATTTTTGACACTGCTGCCCATTTCTCCACCCCATGCCCCCACAAGTCACTCTAACACCTGCATTGATTTTTATCTGCACAGCTTTTTATCCAAAATTCCTTCTGTGTTTATGTAGCAAATGCTTTCTTTATCAGATCATAATCCTTATCTTCTGGCTGGTAGTACTAAAAAGGAAAGTCTGGTAGCTTGGCTGAGAACCAAGAACATCCACAACTAACACGTCAGGTATGAGTCTTACACAGCCTCTCAATGAAACACTACAGGATCATTATGGTTTAAGATAGATGCTTTCTTTTCCTACTCATTTCTCTCCCCAACAACCTGCTTTTAGACTAGCCTAATACATGCATATACAAAAAATCATAAGGCATATGGTATGTATGAGTTATTGCAGAGCATATCACCATTGGGCACCAAGTGTTGTATAACTACCTTTTACAGAAGCACTTTCATCCTTTCTCCATCTTTCAGGACTACTTATGGTATCAGAATGTCGGCCTGAAAATGATTTCATCTTATCTGTGATGTCCCTGCTCCAGAGTTACCAGTTAGTACTTGCTTTATAGTTGACAGGTTGACTCAGACCCAGTAAGCTCTGAAAGATCCTCTGGCTACTCAGGAACTACGGTAAATGATCAAAAACCTGAAACACCACATGTAATTACAATCCGTGTAGTTTCAAAACATATACCAGCTGCTGTGTTCTTTTGTTCCCTTCATTAAATATTGTCTTTTTTCATTATCAGATGCCAGGTACGAGGGATTAGGCAAATCGGTTAGCAGGACTTCAATAGCTTTGGTTTTGTGTGGTTCCAAAAAGAGAGACGTTTTACTACACAGTACATGGGTTTGAAACTTCTTACTTGCATAAAAATGACATGAATAACCACTGGGTTTTCTGAAGGAAAAGGTAAAGTTGGTTCTCAGGGTGGGGAAGCCAATATTTTACATTGCTTCATATCTCACCTTTAATACTAAGCTTCGCTTATTTAATTAGTACATAACTGTATCACCCTTGTTTACCTGTCTTGTTCACCTGCAAATTCCTGCCCTATATTTAGATTGCAGTATTTCCCAGTCCAAGAGTATCTTTTGTTAGTTGTTTTGATGAAGCCAAGCAGCGCAGGGCTCTGGTAGTTCATTGACCTTTTCCAAAGTTAGTTTTGATGAGTTCATACTCAGTAAGGAATAACATCTAACCGTGTGTATTGTGATCCTGAGAAATGAAGAAACGATTCAATGTGTCTATTTTTAACTGTCTGAATTCTCCATCACAGGGAGATCCTAGTTTGCCAGGTCCGCAGGGTATATCTAAACCAAAAGAAGAGAGGATACCCAATTAATACCTTGCATTTTTACGTTGCTGGAAGCAGCTAAGTAAGAGTCATTGTAATCACACTGCTCATTCAAAACCCAAAAGTAATAGCTGGTTTTGCATTCCAGGATGGTATTGATAGGAGTGAGGGAGATGGTTGCTCATGTGCTAGAGAGAAGGTATGAAATAACAGCCTAATTACAATTTGCATTTATGAGATCTGATCTTGTTGCTGCATTCATAAGAAACAGAGGTCCAAAAAAAGGAATATTCTCAGTAGTAACATTTCACTGCAAGTAGACATTTAATCATGATACCTTTTGGCAATGTTATCTTTAAGATAAATTTCAGTTCAAACATCAGTGTGTCTTCTCCTTTATGCAAATGACATATTCTTCATGATTACCAGCTCCCACTGATTTAGTGCACTGAGACACATCACTGCTCATGAAGTAGCTAAAACAGTCACTGGGGCCCACCACAGCTCCTAGATATTCTCTTTAGGTGTGGCTTAACAGTCAGCAGAAGCCAATCCTAAATCCACACCATCCCTGAGCAGCTATACCTTTTCCATGCTTTTTTTTTCCTTTCCTTTTTTTTTTTTCTTTTTAAATGCATTGGTTTCCAGCTGCATCTGTTCTCTGCTCAGGCTATATAAGAAAAGTCAGCAAAAGCAGGATGAATGCAGGATTCCCCTTTCAATCACGGCCCACACACATAACAGCATAATTTGCATGTGAAACTACATCCTCAGATAATCTGAGGGAGCACGCAGAATACATTGGCTGAAAAACATCGCTTTGCTCAGAGACGTCAAGTGCCTGAGAGCACTGGCTAAAGCCAGAAACTTTGGCCTGGATTTACAGTAAGAACTTCACAAGAAATTTTATTAGATGTAAACAGACTAAAATAACAAAATATTGTTTTGGGTTTGTATTTTGGACTAGGGTCCTGGAAGAACACTGAGAAAACGATGATCTCCAAGAATTGGTGGACCCAAGGTAATTGGTTGATGGCATCACTGCAGAACTAGACTACCGAATCCAGCTAGGTGTAAATAGAATTAACTTCAAATAGCCTTTTAAAGGAAGAGGAAGAAGCAAAAGTCATCTCAAAAAACAGCTCAAGATGAAGCTGAGGTTTGGCAGGAGGCTTTGTGTAGGCATGTGTATAAAAGGGAACAAGAACTGTCAGTACATCTTACATTGACTGCCCAGATCTTTGGGACATGAAGGTCAATAGGCCAAATCTCCAGCTTCGTTGTTCTCCAGAAAAGAACAGTTGCTTGTATAGGGTTAAGGAGCAAAAGGAAAATAAACCTTTACTGGTGGTACAAACCTGGGAACAAGGAGGAAAAAGGGGAAAAGCTGCATACAAGGGCTTCTCTTGGGTCACTGGGGTTCTTTGGTGATATGGCACGATCTATTGCTTGGACCTGTGTCTTCAGATTAGGGACTTGGCCTGGCAAGGACTGTAAATTGTTTCTGAACATCATTGAGCATGGAAAGAAGCAGACTGAAGTTTCAAGTCAACGTCCAAGGCTAGGAATGTGGGTAATGTATACTGCATTGAAAGGCTTCCTAAAGAAGCAGATTATTCTCCATACAACAGCTCTCTAGGTGTGGCACGCTATCTGCACTGCCCAGCTCTGGCTACTCCAGCCTTTTCCCTAGGGGTGGCTAACCTGAGGTAGTCCTTGCAGTGAGAGGGACACAGATCCCTAGAGGTGCACACAGCAGCACATCCCTATGTCCTATGTTCTGCAGTTTGATGAAGTTTTGAAAGCGCCAGACATCGATTTTGCTAAACTTGGTGTCACTGACTGGCACGTGGCTTCAGATGAATCTAGAGTGAAATGGGGCAAGGAGAGAGGCACTTGAGCCCAATTTGAATTGAACTTGCCCTATTCCTTTATCATATTAAATCTGGTATCTTTTTGAGAACTCATCATGGCACAGAATTTGTAGTGAATTCACAGAGGGCTGGCTGTGAAGGCTAAAGGAGTACAAGCATAATTTAGTGAGGAATAAACAATTGTCTTGGAATAACAGCTCTCCAATCTTCATCCCAGGGCTTTCCTGGTGCTAATGGACCAAGTGTCTACCTGGAGAGATGGTAAGTCTACAGCAGGACAAACCGTGAGTTGTGCCTCTGTCGATGCTGAGAACGGACATCCTGAACATGCAAATCCTTTGTGTGTTCGTAGTCAAATAAGTTCACAGAAATCTTGCAGAACTAAGTCACAGCAGATTTAGGCGCTACAGCCCTACTATATACAGAACTATTATTTGCTCTGGGGTGTGCTCACTCAGGTAGTCATTAATGAAATCAGTAGGATCATTAGCAATGAGGCAGGGCTTATCCCAGTGCTGGTGCTCCCAAGAGGCCCTGACAGGACCTAATACATCCTAGCCTCCCCCACTGTAACAAAAATGCCTTTACAGGGACCAGGTCCCTATTCCTGCTCGCTCATGGAAATACCTTTCCCCAGAATGAGCCCTCCTGACTCCAGCAGGACTGAGCACTCAAGGGCCTAGAAGACTGCAAAAATCAAGCTTTAGGAAGGATTTGGTGACTTCTAGCAGGCTTAGCTGAAAGACTAGCACTACCAAGAGCTGTCTACTCTAAGGTTGCTGTTTCTGCACAAGTAACTTAAGAAGGGCACAAAGCACTTGGGAAATTTCACTTCATCAGCCAAAGGACAGGATTCAAATATACAGCTACATGGTAGAGAGACACACTGTAGCCTCGAGGAGATTTTATTCATTATTGTAAAAATTAAGGAAATTATTACTATACAGGGTGATTAGTCCTGACTGTGGTCTTTGCAAAACAGCCATTCTGAGATTGAAGAGTGATAAAAGCTTATAAAAGATGATTTTCTGATGCTTTTTATTCAAAGGATCAATCTTTTTGATGTCGTACACTGCGTACCACACAAAGTTTCAGGCAACTCAATTACAGCACCATTCCTTTAATTTTGCTTTACCTAAGGTTATACAGGAGGTATGGGAGAGACTGGAGAAGATGAGCGTATTATATCAAACAAGGTCTATTTTGAGTGTGGTCCTATGTCACTGATATCAACGGTGCCAGAAATTTCTACAAAAGCAAATGCAGTTTTTAAAAAGTGATTTTTAGGAATCCATAATGAAAACATTTTATCCTATTTTTTCCTTTTTGGAAATTGCCAGCATCCTTGCTGTGAAACAGCACCTTATTATTACTCATGGAAGGACTTCACTGCAATACTTTGGCTTCACTGCATAGTATTGTGCAGAAAATGCCATTTCCCTGGTTTGCTGAAAGGCTAACAGGATTTTCACTTGGGGGGTGAGCTGGAGAACAGAAAGGAACAAACTGTTCCATACGTTGTTCAGTTGGCCTAAAATCAAAGTTATTCTCTTGTGCCTGAAGATGGCTAACTAAAAGCACGTAAGTGGAACATGATGTGTGAACTTCCAGCTTTGAAGCAGTTCCTGTTCTATGTTGGAAATAATTGTCTAGCAGTATCAAAGCAGATTATTGGAGAGCATTAAATCCACTTAGATATAAAAACAAAACCAAAAAGATCCTCCGCAACACTGAGAAATAGTGAGCAAGATGGGGAGCTTTATTTGGAGTGCTTTGTTATTTCCAGGGTGATGAAGGGCATGTGGAATCTCAGGAGTAGACGGCAGTCCAGGAAAGCATGCGAGTTAGGGTTCACTTCAAAATGCTAATGAAGCCAGTTTTCAGGCACAAAGAGCATACCCTGACAAAGATTTCATTTTTTCCTCAGGGCCCCTTGGGGATCGCAGGGCTAGGGGGCAAGACAGGATCCCTGGGACCAAAAGACAATACAGTGTGGCTAGCGCATGAAATCAGTTTTAGTGCTCACAGTAATTGGGACACAGAATAAAAAGAAACAAAACAATAGCAGAAAGCAGCATCTTCCAGGGCTTTACCTTCCATCAGTACATGACTGACTTTACAGCTAAAAGCCTTGCCAAAATCTAAGGGTGGCTAAAGAACTCCAGATGATTCCTACAGCCTAATTTATTATGATTACACCAAGAGGCTTGCCACGTAATCCAATAATATCCTTGGCTATTGCTGCTGCCTTCTAGCTTCTCCTTTCCTGCTAGTCAGCGTTGCTGTAAAAATGAGCTAGATTTTATCGTTCCTCCAGAACTAAAAAATAAATAAAAGAAGTTTCATAAGCCGTGATGAGTTCAGCTTAGTAACTCTTTTAAGATTCACCTTAACTGCATAGTGAGCTTGGATCAAAGCCTATTACCATTAACTGCCCTTTTCCAGAAGTGAATGATCCCAGATGTTTTCAACTGCCTTGGCAGGAGCTAAGGGTGAGCAAGGTCAAGGATGCAGGAAGACCAGGCTTCATTGTGCTACACAGCACAATCCAATTCTTCAGTGGTGGAGCTTGGGTACCGGTTTTAGGACCCAATGTGGTACAAATACATATGTGGCAGTGCGTGCCTGTCCATGTGCCGGCACAGTAGGAAGCAGCGATTTTTTTTTTTTTTTTTTTTTTTTTTAACTGCTTCAAATGCCATTTCCAGGCTGCTGCAAAGCCTGAGCAGGAAAGACAGCAGTCTGGAGGGAAGCTGGTGGATGGCAGGAGGATGTCATGGTGCTAAGGTCTAACTGCACGATCTCAGGCAAACACACAACTACAATCTTTTTGTGAATGATGTGGATATCCGGGATGCAGCTGGGACTAAGGGAAGCGTCACCTCCCTGCTACAAGCAGAGTCCTACTGATCCCTGGGGCAGATGTGCACGGCACTGTGCAGCAGCAGGTCAACAGAGCGTGATGAGAAATGGTCACCTGAACGTGCTTCCAAGGTTTCCAGCAGGAGGGGAAAGCCTTGTTTGTAGGAGCTGCTTTTGTTTCCAGAGGGAAAAAGGAAAAAGGAAAAGAAGAAAAAAAAAAATGTCTTCTTGAATATTTCTGGAGACCTGTTTACCAAAATTTTGGAAGAGTTCAAGATCCAAGTCTGAATTTTACTTAAAGATACAGATATTTCAAATATTGAAATTGGAGAACTGTAAAGCAGGCAAATCTGTAAAAGAGAAAATCTGCCCCAAAATGACCTCTAGAAGAAAGATAAGCCAGATCTTCCATGGGAAAAATAAAACTTAGAAACCTCTCACTAAGTATATGTAAAAATAACCTAAGTAAGGTAACATATTATTAATGTTAAGTAAAATCAAGCAAATGAGTAACAGCCTCTGTGCACGTTAGTGGAGAAGTCTAGATACAGCCTACCATTTTATATCCTCTAGAACAAGTCTCGGTTCTGATTAATTTAGAACTCTGACATACAACCAGGTGAGCAGAGTGTAACAAGTCTTCTGAGCCACACTCAAGCCATATGCAAATGCTTTCAGACCACAGAAAAGGCAAAATAATTCAACTGCTTTACCAGTCATGAAAGAGGGATTATTTAAGTCAACTTTACTTTTTATTTGTGGAAGACAAGGAACATGCATGACCCCCATTCCACAGCGCCATAGATGTATGGTAACCTGTTACACACTAAACTTACTGTCTCTTAGCTGACCTGGTTTTAATTTGATTTTTCTTTCGTGCTGACTGAGGCTTTGAAAGCACAGCGACACTTCCCACAGCCTCTTCTGCCACTGTTCTAGAGCAAAAAAGGAAGAGAGGTCAATTAAAGTCAGAGCAATTTGATTTATGAAAACCTGCCTAAAATATCTCAAAGACTAATTTCTCTTTTCCATTCAGGGCACTACAGGTGAGGTGGGAGATCCTTGCCCACCTGGTAAGCCAAGCCTCACAGGAATAAAAGGCCAAAAGGTAAAGCCCTACTGTTGACGTTGAATGATCAAAAACATGTGACTTCATCCTACCCAAGAGTAATTTCAGTTTGGGGGTCTTAAGGTGAGACTGGAGATGACAGTCCAAAGGTATGGCTGGTTGTTTGGGGTTTTTTTTTGAAGTAAATCCTTGTAAAACGTGGCCACAGATGAGCTATTGCAGAGCCACTCTACGTTTATGGTGCGTGTGCGCAGGGCTGTGCATTCCCGGCTGATGGAGGACAGGATTTTCAGGAGCATCCCCACGATGGCTGATTTCTCTTGCGACTTTGGTGGTACTTACTGCAAAGGCCTGGAAGAGTCCCGGGCACTCTTGTATTCCCCCAGACCCGACATGCCCAGTGGTGCACGGCATTTCTGTGGGGCAACAGAGCAGCTTTTGGGACAAAAGTGTGCTTGGAGAACAGTCCAGTATCCCCAACTGGCAAATGATGGATCAGGAAGGCAGCTGGGCTGTGCTCTGCCTGTTGGAAGACTCACCCTAGCCCCAAGTCCTTAGATTAGCAGGGGAATTGAGTTATACGGTGCTGGCAGGGAATAAATCTTTCCATCCACAGATCTCAAGCTTAATGCAGCACAAGTAACGCTCACACACGGCTGAGTTTAAAGGCTCATATTTTCTACATCAGGGGAGCAAAAAAATATAATGAATGAGGAAATCTCTCTTTATGGAGAGAAGGTGCAAGGACATTGAGCTGGATTCCCTCTTTTAGAGGGTGATACTGTAGAAAAAGGTGTCAGGGATGCTGGATCAAAGGTAGAACCAATGTTCTTTGAAGTTTAAGTAATTGGTAATTTCTAATCGTGTAAAGACCTCTTTTTTTTTTTTTAAATCATGATGCCTACTACAATGGGTCAGAAGCCTGAAAGGGGGAGGTGGTCAGGGAATAAAATTATTTTCTAGTCCTACTCCCTATGCCATTGCTATAGAAAGCTCTTATCCAGAGACAAATACAGATCCAGTGAGGAGGCCTTTGGAGCTCATGTACAATTCACATACACTTAGTGTATGAGTAATAGCCATGCATTAGTCCCATTCAACCAGGCAACTACAATGCTTGATGGCTCATTCAAAATGGCTGGTGTATCAGACTCCAGTTTTCTCAGCAGGGTGATGGACTTAACACAAGTCAGCCTCAGATTTGACACTAATCAGAGTCTTTGCTGGCAGCCTCTGCAGAGAGGCCAGCAGTGAAGACGATTTCAAAGCTCTGCTGCTCTCTCCAGGCTTTTCTTCAGCTGCTCCACAAGCCAGGGGCAGAGAACAGGGGGGCAGAGAGAGGACTCCCAACTCCCACCTCACACTGCCCAGGTAGGTCAGACATCCTTTCCACAGTCCTCCGGGGACAGCACAGCTACTTGGAGGGGCTCTCACACTGCCTAAGACTCTGTGGTCTGGCTGCACGGGGAGTAAAGCTGAGACTGTGAATGAGTAGAGAAGGAGTTAGAGCAGTATGAAATGGGGCGCCTATGAGATCTGCAGCTGGAAAGGTGACCGCCACAGTACTGGTTCGGTAAAAGACAGGGAATACTCACCGCAACGACAGTACCTCTGCACTGTTGATCTACCCATCACTATTTATTATTTGCAGTCTTTGAAGGAAAGGGGATTAGTTGGGACACACCTCACCCACACATGGTGTCCACACCAGGACACTGTAGAAAAAGGCTTTTTATTAGACCAATATCATAGTTGCGTGAGGGAAGGGGGAACTGGCTATTGCTGCCTTGTACTTGCTCATGGCTGCTCAAGTGCAAGGAATGATGAATAACCAGTGGCAAATGCTGGCAAGCAGCTATCCTTCTTGTTTGCGCTGACTTTTGGTAACCATGTGTCCTGGTTTTGGCAGGGATAGAGTTAATTCCCTTCCTAGTAGCTGGTACAGTGCTGTGTTTTGGATTTAGGGTGAGAACAATGTTGATAACACACCGATGTTTTCGTTGTTGCTAAGCAGTGCTTACACTAGTCAAAGACTTTTCAGCTTCTCATGCTCTACTGACTGAGAAGGCTGGGGGTGCACAAGAAGCTGGGAGGGGACACAGCTGGGACAGCTGACCCCAACTGACCAAAGGGACATTCCATACCATGTGACGTCATGCTCAGTATATAAAGCTGGGGGAAGAAGAAGGAAGGGGGGACGTTCAGAGTGATGGCGTTTGTCTTCCCAAGTAACCGTTACGCGTGATGGAGCCCTGCTTTCCTGGAGATGGCTGAACACCTGCCTGCCGATGGGAAGGAGTGAATGGTTTCCTTGTTTTGCTTTGCTTGCGTGCGCGGCTTTTGCTTTACCTATTAAACTGTCTTTATCTCAAGCCATGAGTTTTCTCACTTTTACCCTTCCGATTCTCTCCCCCATCCCACCAGGGGGGAGTGAGTGAGCGGCTGTGTGGGGCTTAGTTACCAGCTGAGGTTAAACCACGACATACAGTCTTGCCCAAATCAGGTGCGATAGCACATGGCTTCAGTGACTGTTCTCCACATACAGTGGGTCAAACTGAGCGATACCCAGACTAACCCATGAGCTATATCTCACACATTCAAACTGATTTATTAGGAACTCCTTTGGGGGACATTCAGCTAGAATCAACAGTATTTTGGTCATGTTTAAGCCTATGTTTTCCTCCTAGGGTCCAGGTGTATGGACTTTGTCAGAGCATGGTCAAAGTTCAGATAGCCAAGTATGCAGCTGGTAACCAATACACGTGTGCCAGTGCCTGTCCCCCTACCAAAGTGACACTAACTAGTCCCCTGGGGCCTCCCAGGATGGCAGGGCCACCTGAGAAAGAGGTAAGAGCTGTGCCAGCACAGTGCAGCATAGACCAAAACTCAGTCCTGACTCCAGTGATAGTTCAGTCACAGGGACCAGAGCTCAACCCAGAACAGCAATAGTCTGTGCTGACTCCCCACAAACTATCGTGGCCTATTACAACATAACATAGCAAGTACTCTCACTTCCACATCACACACAGCAGGTCAGTGTCCAGTGTACTCTTGTGGAACTGCATATTGGATGTGACTGGAGTTCACATGTACCACCTTGGAGAGCCAGCAGTAAGAGGAGGTGGCAACCACTAGAGAAGAGTTTGCACCCTGTCTTCAAACGTTCCCTGCCATGAGTTCGCAATGGGTCTAGCATGTTCCTTATCTGGAAGCTCTAGAGTCTCCATTTCTTTCAGGTTGTTATTAAAATTCCCAGGCTATTTACCAAACTTATGTTCCTTTTCCAGGTTAAGTAAAGGTGGCCTGTCCACCTAAATAAGGCTGGTGATTGGTGTCTGTGGGAAAGATGACACATCATGATACTGAGTCCCTTGTCATCCCTACGTACTATCAGGCCTCTCCCACCTCTCTCCTTCACCCCTCATGGGGGTCGGGCTCCCGCTTTAGGGGGAAAAAAAAAAAAGGAAAAATCAGTTTATTTACAGTCAATTAAGATTTTACAATAGTTCTTGCTTGACTCGCGAATATAGGTACAATGTCCACAGATGTAAATAGAGGCCTTTTGAAAGACAACAGGCAACCTTCTCTTGCTGGGAACTTGAGAGTCCCAATTCAGCTAGCCGTCCATAATTGCCTTCATACCACTTCCCATGTGCACCTATAGGAAATCCCATGAATTTTATACTACTGGCATTTGTCACTTCCTGGACTTGTTCCTTTAGATGTTGATATTTCCTAACTTTCTCAGCCACTGCACCAGCAAGTGACGACTGTTTACTCTCATATCTAACAGTTATGTCCACCACAAAGGCCTGACCTCCCTTGGCAAATATCAGGTCAGGTTTATATAATTCATTTTGATGATCTTCTTTTAAAAGCAGCTCCTGAAATATTACCCATTTTTCTTTTTAGCTTCCTCTGCCAATAGTTCACATAACTGGTTGTGTCTCTTTATCCTAGCATCTGGAACCTCAGGACAATACCCAGTAATACGTGAGCACGTCTCACTCTCTGCTTGACAATGCCGACAGTTCTTCATTTGTGTATCCTGCCTACATCTTGCCAAAAATTCTCTCATGGGGTAAACATTAGCTCCGAGTTCTAACACCGCGATGAGCTTTCTGTGAGGAATGCCCCTATCATATTCAATCCAGTTGTTACTAATTTTATCCTTTTCAAAGTTGATAATCCCACGGCCCTGGGACAGCAATTTGGTCCAATTCAAAAATTCCTGCTTTCTCCAGTCACAGTGCCTCGGAAAGATGACCTTCGGAGGGGATCTCCCATCCCGAGACTGATTCCTCATCACCCACAACTTCTGAGATCACCATGACTGCTCTGGGGTCCCAAATAGATGGAATTTTCTCTTTATCACCACCTGCTGCAAGCAATAGTTTTTCAAACTCTTTATACCTTCTGGCCAGATGACTGATCTTATGGTGTCATCCGACGACTGAGCAATTCAGTGCAGCCTATGGACCTGCACACTAGGAATTAGTCCAGAAAGTCTGGTAATACCCACCCCTCTATCCCGAGTGCTGGCATACAGGATGGCATCACAGGCACATGCAGGTAAATAGGCGTAACCAATCCTTGACGGCTGCTCGAATTGCCAAATCAAGGTTTTGTAGGTATGTAGCTTTCACATCGGTTTGGTCTGTTAAGTACATCAGTCATGGGATAGTACATCCCTTCAAGACGTCCACTTTCTGAAACAGCTTCAATGGAGCCTGCCCAATCCGCTTTAACCATTCATTCAGTTTTTCTAGTAGTTCTGGCTTAGATATTCCAACCCATGGGTCTATACATAGGTATACCCGCCTGGGTATAGTAGTTTTATATAGTATAGTTTTTCAGAACTACCCAGATCAGTTATATCGAGGGTGTGCCATTTATTGTCCATGCTGGACAATCATTGATCATGTACAATGTAGGATGGATGTAAAAGGCATGGTGCTTCTCTTGTGTTTTGAGGCCTGTCAGATTGCAAAAGACCTCTAAAATGTCAATATTTTTCTGCATTCTGTCCCAGGATTCACTTAATAGAACCAAGTCATCTGCAAAGGCAAAGGTTGTTATATTTGTCGAACAGTGTTGGAACCCACGCCCTTCCTCCTCCAACTTGCACAGCAGAGGGTCCACAGATAAGTTGAATAATATTGGAGACATTGGATCGGAAGCTCTAATAGCAACCTGAAAGAAATGGAGGCTCTAAAGTTCCCAGGCTATAGATAAGTGTATTCCTCCTACTCCTCTCCCTCCTCCTCCCCCCCAATTATTTGCCGAGTTATTTGCCCCAATTATACCGAGTAAGCAATGAGGACCCCCTAGTCCATTTGCATGAGGAGGGTGCAGCATTTAAGAGAAGGCATCCCCAGTGCTTCGCTGCTCAATTCCCATTGACATCCTAATCCTCACCATTTGCTCATGATACTGATCTTCTCTGAAGCACGTGCTAGATTCAGATCCTCCTCAAATTTTATACTAGTATATTTTCACCACTTCTCATGGAGTCACTCCTGGTCAGAGCAGCATGAGCAGATGACTTTGCGGTGGACGGTGAGGAGTCAACTCTTTCAGCCTATTTTCCCTTTCAGGGTCTCCTGGATATCCTGTGGCTGCCCGAGATAGGCAGCCAGGAGAAACACATCCCCCCCAGACACAGTGGCCACCCTGGGCATCCAACACTCCCTGGTTCACCAGGTGCACCTGGACTGTGTGAAGCAAAGGAGTGTGTTACGTACATCCCCAGCCTGCCAACAGAACAGGAATCTACAGAGGGATCAGCAACTTAAATATCTGATGTATTAACAGATGGATGTTCAGCTCTCCTAACGGAGCCTCCCACTGGATTAACTCTACCATAAAATATTTTGCTCATGAACTACTAAAGTGGAAACTGGCTCTGAGGGAAAAATGAATGGAACCCAAATATTGCTTTTTTATTATTATTATATGATGCAGTTATATATGTAGCAACTGTGAGGACAAAAAAAAAAGAAAAAGTTAACCTCAAATCACAGGTGCATAATCATTAAACACCAGGCGAACAAACACAGGTCAGAAAGAAGTGGAGAGCCTACGCACAGCCTGCCTTGAGGGGCCTAGGAATTGGTCTCAAGTTGTTTGGGTATGTAAAAAAAGTGTTTTCAAGTATAGCATTATTCTGAGACAGTTACACATGACAAGTAAATTCTGCTCATCTAAGAACAGCCTAAGTTCACAGAAACTTCAGCAAAGTAAATGACTCTTCCAGATTTATATTACAAAATTGTATAGAAATTGGAACAAATCCTAAAAACAAAAAAAACACCACAAAACCCAAGAACAACCAAAACCCACCCTCTGTGTTACTTATAATTTAATAATAATTCAGACAATTTTACACTAAGTCACATAGTTGCTATTCTGTAAATCTCCCCACCCCTCTTTCATATTCATAAGGCTAGACTATTAATTAACCATGGCATGTGCACATTTCCAAAGAGCATAAGACAGACAAACTTCTGGCTTGAGCGCTGCTGTGTTGTGCAAACCATATGGTACCTTACATACTTTGGGTCCTAAGCAGCAGTCATTTCCCAGCCTCAAGCTGAAGGACAGCAAATTCACAACATCAAGACCATTAACTCCATCAATAAAAGTCTCAGAAATAAATTCCCATCCTGTTCAGAGCAAAGCCCAATTTTCTAGGGAGTTGACCCTGCTGATGACTGAAGCCTCCCCAGCCATAGCAGCTGAGTCAGCACACTGGGCAACCATTTGCCCTTGAACAGGGTGAGCATCACCTACCCCAAGGCACGGGGAAGAAGCAGGAGACAGCAAATTCAGAGGACTGACTGCAAACCACATGGCTGCTGATGGGTACACCCAGCCCAGCACTCCTCCTGCGTGGGGAAGTGCTCACAGCCACAGGCTGGGCCAACAAGTTTATTCTGGCTTTTCAGTACTAAGGAATTACTGTCTCAGCAGCAGAGATCATCCAAAGTTGCCAGTCTTGCTTTTAAAAAAATGTATGAAAAAGGTTAATTTCACATTTGGTGCAAAAGAGCTACAGAGCCTATGAACAGCCTGCCCCAAATCCACAGCAGCACCCCCACCACATCACATCATAACAAACCACAGCCGGCCTGCTCTTCAAACCCCAGGCATGGCTCTCCTATCTCACAGACACCAGGCACTGCTGCAAAACCACTCTCCTCGGCTCCACAACGCCCTGCCCCCTCTGGATCCACTCACCTGCCACGTCTCTCTCTGCTGGCTAACCTCCGCACAGCAACTGCCAAACTTCAGCTCTGGAGGTTCTTCCTTAAGCTCCTTCCTCAGCACCTTTTTACAGTGGAGGAAAACTCTTCACTTACCTCTTCAGCACCCCGTGCTATCAGTATCCTGCCCCACCTGCTGCCTACTCTGGCTCAGCTGCTACTCAGGCCTGGGCACCCGGGTCTCCTGCACCAAACACCTCTGGCCGTATAAGGCCACAGATGACTAATGCCATACTAGCATCTGCTGCTGGAGGGTGTGCGAGGAGAAAGCAGTGTTGTTATCATTTCTGGGAGATGGTCTTATGTTTAGGCCACCACAATAGGACAGAAGGTAGATCCAGCAGTAGAAAAGGTACTATGTAAAGATGGAGCTTTAAAAAACCTAACAGAGATGCCAGGAATGTCTTGTGCAAAACATAAGCCCAGTCCTGTGGCAATTCTGCCATGAATAGTGCACAGGATTCCCCAGCCCATGCAAACTGCAGGGGTGCATGCACCCAATAGCAGGCTTTTCTTTGGTAATGACCAATTTTACTTTTACTGTAGAGCCCATGAACCTCCTAGCCAGTTAAAACTTCAGAAACAGCTTGGGATTAAATAAAGCAGTGACCTTTTTATAGGGCTGTTTCTCCTTAGCAGTCAGGCAGAAAGCTGTTCAGACACTGGATCTTCCTCTACAGCACATGAACATAATGAACTTCAGCTGTAGAGAGAAACCTCCAGAGCTGTGGTGTTTCCTAGATGGGATACACTTTCTCACCTACTTTCTATAGAGGTCTCTACCACCGACTTGTACCAGCCCATTTAATCTCTTAGTCCAATAACCGGTGACACTTCATATATGGCAGAGATTTTATACACAGCTCTCATCTTCAGAAAAAACTGGAAATGCTTTTCAGGCTAGAAGGTACGCCTTAGCCAGAGACAGCAGTATCGAAACTCATGCTATGCCTTACTGCAGAAAAGGAACATGCTACAAAAATTAGGCAGCATCATTAACAGTGATTAGCATTTGTGCCTATCAGCTTCTTCCTTCTATCCGTAGCAATGGATAAAATTCAGACAGGTGGAGTTCCTGCACGGCACGTGGCTAAAAGCAGGTACGTGCTTCAGGCAACGCTTTCAACTACTTACAGGAAGAATTTATTTCAGGTACTGGGAAATTATACTAACAGTTTTGTCATTAAAGCTCTGTACTAGCAGTTGTCTAAAACCATACTAAATCCTGTTAAGTGATCACCTGGCTAAGAACATAGTGCCTACCCAGAGGTATCTGCACTGTGTGGCAAATGGGAGAGGGCAGGACAGTCTCGATGTATACAAATAATTTTCTGGTCTGGCTGAAGAACATTCATGGCAGCTGAAGTGGTTTCAAAGCACGTTGTGTCCTCTGATCCTGTGGTCACGTAGTCCTGCTCTGGTTTCTCAGCTCAGGAGCTTTCTCAGCTCAGATAAAAGGAGTCAGCAGGCTGCCAACAGCCTACGTAGAACTGACAACAGCAAGGCATCATCCAAACACTGATACACTCTTGCTATTTTCTCAGCCTAGGCCTTCAGGAGCCAGCAGAAGAGGTGGGAGGACATTACAGGAGGTGATTGTTCAGATTTTGAAAGATCCTCCTGGGCCACCATACCAGTCGGCTAAGCTCCATCACTCTATCTTTGTTCTGCTCGTTGTCCAAAGTTACACGGATGTGTAAGGGAGAATCTGACTCCATTCCTTGTAGCTGCAGAGACAATGGGCTGGATCACGAGCAGAAGAAATACGCTTCTGGTCATCATCAAGTCTATAACCAACTGCAGAAACAGGCTTTCTGCTTCTAGGGGCAGAGTTTCCATTACTGGTGCTATCTTCATTTTCCTACTGAAAATACAGGATCAGAAATCCACATTCATAAAAATGATGGATCAGCATCATGAAAAATAATGTGCCTGTACACTATTTTTATGACAAAGCTAGTATTTGCTACTTTTTAAAATGGTTCTTTCTCTAATCCGTACCTCCAAGAATGTCCATAGCTAAATTTAATAAGCACACAACAAATACATTAAAACTTCAAAAGTTTATTGCCCAGAATAGCTCACTTGGTGCAGTTAGAGGGGGTTTTTTTCATTACATGGAAATCAAGCAAAACAGTAGAAAATATATATGGGTAACAGTAAAACAAAAGCCCAGCCTAATAATAGCCCTTTATATCCACCAAGTTATACTTAAGAAAATGGCTAGCCAAACATAGAGAAGTAGAGCATGTGGAAGACAGAGCTTTTCATGTTATAGTATAGATTCTAAACCAATATTAAAGGTATTTTCTGTCCATATTGTTAATATTTTTTTCTTCATAATAGCAAATTGAAAAAGGTCTATGTGGAAAAAAATTAACTACTGCAAGACTTTCAAACCTCAGTTATCAGCTTATGGGCTGACAGAGATAACAGGAGAAGGCACGTGACAGAGTATTTAAAATATACAGAGACCAATTAAAATCCGAACACTAAAAGGAAATGGGAACTGAAACTCAAAACTCACAAATATGACTTTTTGCATCCCCTAATCTATATTCCATAAATTTGCATTAAAGCATTTTACAGCTTTTTCAGAAGAGAAGTTGAACGCACCTAGAAAAGACTTAAGGGGCTTGCTTTGGGTTGCTTTGTTATTGTGGGGTTTTTTGTTTGTTTTTGTTTGTTTGTTTAAGGAAAGGGGATATAGAATAATATAAACGATATTAAAATGCAGACACATTCCCTCACTTGTTATTAGCGCCCAATAGACCCACTGCTGAAGGTTGAGTATGAGTAAGAATATGAAGAGCTTGCTGATGCATCAAAGCTTCCCCTCCTAGACCCACTGCGTGAGCCTGAACGTGAGCCAGAGCGAGAGCCAGAGCGTGATCCGGGTGCTGAGGAGACATTGTAGGGACTGGATATGCCTTTAGATGAAACCGAGGCTGCTTCCAAGAGTTTAAGCCCGGTGATGTCTTCCACCATTGACCGATTCATTGCATCTTTGTAGGATATTTTCAGCTTGGTCTTGGGGCAGGTCAGAATTTTGGGATAGCTGTTAGTGTCTTGCAATTTCTGGGCAGCGCGACCATCAATCAATCCATTCCTAATGGCTTCTTCAGTACTTATTCTTCCACGCACTTCTGGGTCCACGAGACCTCCAGTGAGGTACTGGAATTCAAGGAACCGCTGCCCAGCCTCGTAAGGCAACCATTTTTCCTTCACTGCTTCAGCTGCTGACATCCTCTTGCGTCCACCCTTTATGCCTTCGAACCCTATGAAGGCCTTCTGAGCTGGTTTGAGCCGTGTGGCCATATCCTGATCAATGATGCCTTGACTGGCGGCTTCCTGAAGCGAAAGCCTCTGGCCTGTGGTAGGGCATATTACGCCCCCTGTGCAGGCCTGGGCTTCAAGTAACCGTTGCCCGGTGATGCTATCCACAATGCCCCGTTGTATGGCTTCTGAAATGGAGATTTTCTCCAAGTTTTCTGTGTCAAATATGGCTGCAATGGGACTGCACTCTTCTGGGGTCTCTGAGGAAGAACCGCTCCTGATCAGCGAGGAAGAACTCCTGACACTCAGCACTGTGGGAGACCGAGTCACCGACTCATGCCGAAACACCTCATCAGTGCCATTACGGCAGGAAATCATGTCTGCAAACTGCGTCAGGCTTAAACTGCCAGAACGGTACTGGTCAAAAAACTTCCTCTCAACCAGACCTTTATCAATAGCGTCCTGGATGTCATACTGGCTACCTGTTTTTCTGTCAACAAGGACTACTCTGCTGCTACCATCTGATCCTGTAATAGTTATTTCTTCCCACTCACACTCCTGTTCAGCTAGTTCTGTATAGGTGTCATAATCTATCAGGCCTTTGCTGTATGCCTCCTGCACGGACATTTCCCTGTTTGTTTCTGGATCTACAATGACAACCCGGCGCTTCCTAAGGGTGTTCTTCTGCGAGGTGTGCACCACCTTCTTCTTCTCTCTCAGGGGTAGAAGGCAGAGCCCTGTTGCTTCATCCTTTATGCATCTTTCTTTCAGCTGCAAGTAGGTCAAGTTCTCCTCTGTGTTGGGATCAAAGAACCCTTTGGTGTCGTCACTTGGATCACTAAGGATCTGGTTGAGCTCTTCATTGAAGTAGCCACGCTTGTAGGCCGTCTCTACTGGCAAGCGGTAGCTCTCTTTGGGGTCAATGATTCCTCCGGTAGCAATCTGGGCCTCCAGCAAACGAATGCCATGGCCTCTCTCTATAAGCTCTTTGTTCATTGCTTGAAACAGGGAAATGATGTTTCCAGTTTCTGGGTCTTTGTACCCAGTGACAGCTCTTTCAGCAGAGAGAAGTTTCTCTTTAAATTCAATTCCAACAAGGCCTCTTTTGTAAGCTTCCTCAACAGGCAGCCTTACATTGCTGACAGGATCCACTATGAACCCTGTGGCTGCCTGGGCTTCTAGGAGTTCAAGGGCTGTCCCCGGTCTAACCAAACCTATTTTCATAGCCTGGTAAATGCCAAGTTTCTCTTTAGTAGCCTCATTGTAGATACCCGCAATACAGCTAGAGCCCTGAAGGAAATCAATAATTCTCTCACTCACTTCTTCCACTGTAATTGCACCTCTTTCCAAGTCGTTCCTTGTTGATTCCTTAATAATTCCAGCCTCGAGCAGTGCATCGGCTGAGACAGGCTGCCTGATCCCTTGGAATGACATGCTCCTCTTCTGCACTGGGAGGAGGAGCAGACCAGTGTGTGGTTCAATCCTACATTTTTCCTTCAGCTGCATGTAAGTGACTGCCTTTTTGGTGGTGGGATCAATGAAGTTCTTTGTAGTGCCTTGGCAGTTGTTTAGGATCCTGTACAGGTCTTTGTCAATCAACCCACGGGATAAAGCTATATCTTTGGGTAGGAAAACGCTGTTGACAGGATCAACAATCCCTCCTACAGCCAGCTGGGCTTCAAGAAGACGAATCCCGGTTTCTCTGTCAACCAAGTTTTTCTTGATGGCTTCAGATACTGGCACAGTTTTGCCCGAGAAAGGATCTTTAAATCCTGTAATAGCCTTTTCTGCTGTATAGATTTGTTCTCTGTCATCAAAGTCGATCAGATCTCTGGCGATAGCACTGTCCACCGTTAACATCTCATTTCGGTGTGGGTCTATCACGCCTCCTGTTGCTGCCTGGGCTTCTAAGAGCAGGACTGCATTTTCTGCTGTAAGCAGCTGATTCCGTTTGGCCTCAACAAAGGAGTACTTCTGTCTGGGCGAAAGAGACACCCCTGCAATAGCACCTGCCCCTTTGAGGTAGGGTTCAATGTCAGCCGTGACTTCTTCCACTGACCTCTGCCCCTTCAGCAGTTTATCCAGTGTGAGTTTGTCTATCAGTTGACACTCATACAGCTGCATTGCTGTGATCTTCTTCCGCAGCCCACTGAACAGCAACTTGGAGGCATCAATACAAAAGTCTTCCTCGGTCTGTGTAGATCTGTGGGACCCATATGGGCGTTGCTTGAGTTTCTCAATCTCTCTTTGCAGCCTGAGACGCTCGGACTCCAACTCTGACTGGTTTTTGACAGCGGTCTCTTCCAGTCGGCACCGGTATCTCTCCTCGATCCGTTTGATCTCCATCTGCAGCCTTTCAATCTCACTCCTCAGGGTGTTCTTCTCCCTCTCGCTCTTCTCTCTCTCACACTGGATCTTCCTTATGGATTCCTCTGTCCGGGAGTGCTGGCTCTTCCACTGATTGAGGTCATTCAGGATTTGTTGCTTCTCACTTTCCAGGCGTTGCTTCAAACGAGACTCTGATTCCAGGGTAACTTTCAAACGGTTCAGCTCCTCTTCTAGTCTCTGCAGCCTGGCTTTATCTTGCTCCAAAGCACTCATTTTTATCAGCAAGGTTTCTCTTTCTTGCATAATGTGACTATACTGATTTTTGGATTCTTGAATCCTGTTGGATGCCTACAATTTCAAAGAAGAAATAAATGAAGAGAGGACGGTTAGAGTTTATGCTGGTTAGAGTTATGTTCTCCACTTACAATGCTCTTCAGCCTGTCATTTAACCTGCAGCAAGCTGCCACTGGAAAACATTTTAGTCGCAGCAGTGCCTTACCTAAGACCATGGATACACATAAACCAGTGAAGGTACATTGTCCTTTCACTGACAGTGTCTCTAGTACCACCAGAGACTCCATTCTGTTACCCATAGCCTTGATTTTCTGCTGATTTAGTTAGCTCTTTATTACGTTTTAATACTTCTCATAGTACACCTACACATACACAGAGCATTCAAGACTCATAAAGAGTCTGATGCTCAGCAGATGTACCCCAGCATAGTCCTACTAACCTGGGTGCATTTGTATCCCCTAAGGACTGGATCTATACATGGATAAAAAGGAAATATATGACTCAATTTTCACTTTCCTATTAGTTTCACATGTTACTCCAAACAGTTTTACCTGTGTTGCTTTACATTTTAATTCACTTAATGTCTTCATATATGTATACACATACACAAACACCTATAAGCATGCACATTTGTATGCAGTCCATATTAAATGGATACAAGTTTATATATTTGTAATACATGCACGCATATATATATATATATGCACGGATGTCAGATAATCCTAAATGTTAGTATTTTTGAAAAATCAGTATTAAGATTTTTAAAAGAAAGAAAAACTGAATAAAGGAAAAAATAGCTGAGAAAGGATGGAAATGAGAAAAGAAGTATAAAGGGCAAGTATAGGAAAAAGCAAAGAAACATTTGTATATATTTAAACAGTAGCTCTTTGGACGAGAAACCAGGCAGAAGAATGAAATATGAAAAACTGTTTTCTCTAATTTGTTTATGCTGTCGCCTCAAGTTTAAGAAATAAGGGCCAATAGTAAAATTTGCAAATGCCCTTAGGAACATAAATCCCCGAAAGAGTCAATGAAATGTAGGCTTTAAGTACCTTAGGTACAGCTGACAACATCATCTTTAATTCTCACTTGTAGTCAACCCCTTACCCAGCTAAGCAGCACTTTGACAGCTTGTTGGTTCTGGGGTTTTTAGCTGGTGTAGTTTGTGATACCACTCAGGTCAGCCTCAAAGGACTGCTTTAACCCCTCCTGGCTGAAACAGCCTGGGGAAGCACACAGCCAGCAGGGTACAGCTAAAGCACAGTGGTACTCCATGTACTCTCATCTTCTCCTAGGATGGTTTGGTGGAGACTGGCAGACCCAGGTTTTCTCCTGGGGCAAGGGCTGAGGGCTAGGCTCAGCTAGACGACAAGACAGCTTATGGCTCCCTAGCACAGCTCCCAGGGAGTAAAGAGGCTAAGAAAGTGGCCAAATCCTGCCATTTTTGTTTAAAAATGAACCAGGGGAAGGGCCATAAAGGGGATATTAGTCACAAGTACAGTGAACTTAAACAGTGAAATGTGATTTAAGTTGATTCAAACGGACACTGCAATTAATTATATATCTGAGAGACAGTAAAGCCGGGATCAAAATATGTGTGAATACCTCTAGAGCTTGCTTTTGGAATTTTTCAATTTCCTGTCTCAATTTTTCCCTTTCTTTCTGTAAATCATTAATCAACCCCTGAAGTTCCAGGGTTTGCTTGCTGCTCGTCTGAAGCTGATTCTTTAGTTCAGCAATGGCAGTATTTTTCTCATCAACTTCACTTCTGACCATTCTGAGGTCATCGTACTCCAATCTAACATTTCGCAGCTCTTCCTCCAGTAACAAGTGTTCCTTGGTTAGGTTCTCGGTGAGAGACTGAAGCCTTTCGATTTCTATTTTGCACTCGTTCAGGTTTTTGCTTTTCTCCTCAGAGGTCTTCTGTAAGTGCTCATATCGTAGGTGAGCCTGTTTTAATTGCTCCTGTTCTTGGACCAACTGACGGCGTAAAATCTCAATATCAGATGTGTATTTTCTTATCTCCTCCATATATCTCTGCTTCTCTCTCACATGACCGTCTAATACTTCTCTTTGGTGTCTAAGGTCATCTTCATTCCTCTTCTTCACAATAGACACTTCCTCTATCTGCTGTGTGAGATTAGTTATTTTAACCGATTGCTCTCTGAGAGATCTCCTCATGCCTTCTATTTCCTCCTCCAGTTTCTTCCTTCTGGACGTCTCCTCCATTATATTTTTATTCTGCCTGCAAAGTTCCTCCTCCAGCTTATGTTTCTGGATCTGCAAGTCTTTCACAGTGCTCTGGAACTTTGCGCTTTCTTGATCCCTGCCTTTTTTCTCTTGCGAAACTCTTTCATAGTCAATTTTCAGTCTGGCCAGTTCCTGCTCTTGGATCCTCAGCTTGTTAATCATCTCAGTAGCACTTGTGTTTGCTTTCTGCAGGTCAAACTGGACTCTCTTTAACTGACTGTTCTCATCCTCTAGTTCTTTTCTCTGACTTGTTTCTACATCCAACAACTTTCTCAGCCTTTCGATCTCTTTGTTTCTTTCCTTAATGGTCTTAGAAGCATCATCAAGTGACTGTTTGTACCGCATGCTTTCATCAGAGTGCCTCTGCATCACTTGTTTTAGCTCAATCTCCAGCTGCTGTTTCTTCTGAGAAAGCTCTGAGCCAGCTGCCTTCTGCTGCTGAGCATTCTCTTCTATTTTCCGTAGGTTATCTGTTGTCTGACTTATTGTATTCTTCAGTCTCCTAATTTCCTCACACAAATTCCTATTTTCTCTCATGGCATTATCAAGCTGTGTTCTATAATTATTTGTGTCCTCTTCCTTTTGCATGGTGACCTGGTGAATTGTGGTCTTTGTGATATTAATCTCAGTTTCATATTTGTTCTTTAAACTAATAATTTCCTCATCATAACTGTTCCTTACCTTAGCCAATTCATTTTCAAGCTCCCATCGGCTTTTAGCCTCTTCCTGAAGCTGAACCTTTAGCCTTTCCAGCTCCTTAGTTTTATCCTGAATAGTTGAGGCAGCCTCCTCAAGAGCCTGCTTGTATCTTGAGTTGTCTTCGCCACGAAGCTGAATGATCTGTTTCAGCTCCAGCTCTAACTGATGCTTTTGCTGTGACACCTCAGAACTGCAAGCCTTGTGCTGAAGGGCATCTTCTTCTGCCCTCCTCCGTTGATCTGTGGTTTGCAGAATGGCATCGTTCAGCCTCACAATCTCATCCTTAAGGTCTCTGTTTTCTCTTGTCAGTCTGTCAACCTGGGCTCTGAGGCCTTTTGCATCATCATCTTTCTGTGCAGCTATCTGCTGGATTGCGGTCTTCTTAATATTAATTTCTGTTTCATACTTGTTCTTTAAATTACTCATCTCCTCGCTAAACTGGTTTCTTACCTTAGCCAGCTCATTTTCATATTCCCTCTTCCGTGTGCCTTCGTCCTGAAGAAGAACCCTTAATCTTTCTATCTCGTACTCCTTCTCCTTGATGACCTTCTCAGACTCTAACTTTTGCCAACCAAGGCTGTCTTTCTCATTTTGTCTTGTTTTCTGCAGCTGGTCATAGTCATTCTTCTGCTGCTCATATCTATCCTCCAGCAACTTCCTTTTCCTTTTCTCATCTTCAGTCTCATAAGTTAGCCTGGTTATTCTGTCATTTAGATCCTTTATTTGGGCATAGCATTTGTCCAGGTTTTGCTTAGCAGAATTTCCATCCATTTCAGCTTGTCTTTTCATCTCCTCCAAACTCATCAGCTTTGCCTTGAGCTGAGAAACATCCATCTGGTACTTCTGCAGATTTTGCTCCAGGAATTTATGTTTGTTGCTTGTCTCTGAATTTGAATCCCTGGCAAGCCTGAGTTCTTCTTCCAGGAGTTCAATTTTGGTGTTTTTCATCTGCAAAACAATAGCAGAAAAATAAACAAACAAAAAACCACAAATAAACATTTGTGACAACTGTTCCAAAATCATCACATGCAATACAATATACATTTGTAAGACTGACAACTTACAGAGCATTTTTTTCTCTGCTTCAATGACAGCTCAAAATCCTTTTTTATTTCATGTCATCAAGACAAATTCTGGAATCCTTATTTATTCAGAGTCAAACCTTATTCAGAAATCAGCATAATGACTTTCAGAGGGGAAATGCTACTTGATGGGAGGAGGGAGATGCGATACAGATAGTAAAATCTGATGTACCAAGAGTTCAGCAGCAAAGTATTAAATAGCCTCATTTAGAACCTCCACAATTTTCAAACAGGTAATTCACATTCCACATATGTGACCTCTTAAATGGGCACCTCTCTTTCCACTGAGCTGAATCAAATCAGGAGTTACTACTCCATTTGAAACACTGTAGATATGGCCTGAAATGAGGTGTAGCCCCTTAACCATGAGGAGCAAGTTTTCAGCACTGAGGTAACTGTACTCTCACCGAGGTCAAGGCTCTTATGGGCAGAGAAGGACCTCTTGTGTGCTTTGATGAGCATCTCCTAATTACCAAGAAGGCTAATGTTCTCCACCTCACACATAACCTTGGAGGTAACTTTGCAAGATACTGTATTCTTTGACAAAAGATGCATGAAACTGCTTATATGCCTCCTTCATGGGACACCACTGAGCTCAGGATTTAGTTTTGTGGACTGTTTTGCACTGTACTTAAGCAGAAAGTCTTTGATCAGTGATAGCTTGCTAACCTGTGATAAAAATAGAAGGTAAAGAAAATAAAAGTCAGATTACCTTCAAGTCCTCCATGCTCTTTAACATTTCACTTAAGAATCTGTAATAATCTCCTGATCTTGTAAGAAGCTCTATGTAGCGAGACTGAGCCTCGCTAGCCTTGAAAAGAAAGAGAATCGTTAGCAGCTTGTACTACAGAGTTAGATATGAACATCCCTATGGCTCACACCATTTAAAGGATTCCAATCCACTTGAGAAAACATATCACTTGACAAAGTAAAAAGCAAACTCTCCTCCTCACAAATTCACGTGACTTTCTGGGGACCCCAAATGTATAGATTCTCCCTTCTGATAAACCCACACCTTCTTTTTGAAGATTATTTTCCCCCATGGCTGCTGTGATATTAAATCCAAGGCTTCATCCCCTAGTTCATCACGCTCTTCCTGTCTGACAGTCACAAGTAACCTAAGTTAAACTTTTAATAGTGGTTAATTCCCAGGTTGAAAGTGACTAAACCACTTGGGGCATGAATCTTACTTTCTCACAATATGTATGCAATGGACATTGAATAGGAATGAGGTAAATTCCTGAGGGCTAATCTACTGTCTAAATGAGCCCAAGTATGATTTTACAGCACAGCGACTATTCGGCACTAGTTCCTTGTGCTTATGTGCTTAGTACACATTACCAATGACAGTGCTAATTATTAGAATACAGCTGGATATGACTCACAATGGCTCCCATGGACAAACAAATGTATTCAAAAGATTGATGGGGAGGAAAGAAAGATACCTCTTGCAGAATCAGCACTGCAGGAGACTGAACCACACTCTTCTTGATAGGTATGTTGAGCAATGTTTCTAATCCGGAACTGTAGGAAGCAACCTGTAGTTCATAATCCTGTAAAGCAACAGGGAAAGGTAAGACCCATTGGTCTTACTGCCAAGGAACTCTGGGAATCTGGATTTCCCAAAATGCAAATAAAGTTTTGGCTTTGTTTTGGTTTTGGGGTTTTTTTAATAAAAAGCTACATTTTCCCTTGTTTATATCTCTGGCCATGTACAGATGATTCTCTATCATAAACAGAAGCTCATCAGTTCAAGTACCACTGTGGAGACTCATGGAGGAGAATGACAAAGGGAAAAAGAGAAAAAACATTTTACAAAAAAGGGAAGAAATGTGTTTCCGTTAGTTGAGGGCTACCCAGAGGTGAAAAAATTCATGGAAGCAACTGGTCTAGGTACTGTTATCAACCAAAACTTCATCAGAAATAACTGTCTCTGCATCTGTTTCATATCACATACGCCATGCCATGTATATAGCAAGATCTTTGTCACAGAAAGTAAGACTGAGCTGGAGAAAGCACGGGTATAAAGGTAACAAAAATGCAAAGACCACAAAACCATTCCCTGTATATCTTCTTGGTTTTCATGGCTATTGCACACCATTCCTCCTGCTAATCTGCATTTGTCTTGCCTCCTAGACCAGATCCTAATCAGACCTAATTCCTAAGCTGCCAATCTGTTCTCTACTCCCTTATTTTTTTTTAACATATGAACTGGAAAGTTTGGTCTGGCTAGGAGGACGCTTTGATTCTCCTGAAGAGGAGCTCTCACTGGTATCTCCTGCATCATCCTGTGGTCTTCAGGTGGCAAGTACACAAATTGCTTTCATTATATTTTGTACACACAAGTGCTTCACCCCAGCAATTTCTGCACACGCACATCAGGGAGCCAACATTTCACCTGCCAGCAGAGCAGAGACAATGGGATGCACCTGACCATGAAAAACCACACCCCATAAAAATGCTGAAATCCAAGTACCTTAATTGCAGCTGAGCACTGATCTGCGTGCTTGAGAAGCTCCTCAACTTTGTCTCGCTTCCCACAGATTTCACTGTGCAAGTTCTGTCAAGAAAAAAGTGAGCTGTGAAGCACTCCCTCAAGATTTGCCAGTATTTCCTCCTGTACGCTCTGCCTCCATAAGGCACTTGCAGTATGAGACCACTGCAACCCCAGAGGCTGAGACCTGACGTGACCTGTAGCTGTGCAGTTTTTACAACGGCAAGCTCTCTGTGCATGAGAAGGTTGTTCTCAGAAAGAACACCTAGCAACTGAACAACCCCTAGAGCTGGGGAGAAAGAGTTCCTCGACTTTAGCTTAGATGTACTTCCTCGCTTTGTATTTTTGTGCTATAATTTGTCCCATAAGTTGCACCATCATACAGTCCCTTGAATTAATTCAAAGCTGATGTGTAAAAGTGTCAGTGATCGTGTAGGAGCCAAAAACGGTCTTGTTCATAATCTGTAGCAGTGCTGACAGAAAGTAATGAGGATAATAATATTTCCTCTCTCCTGCCTCCTACACATGTGGTGTTTATTGGTAGCCTGCATACTTTATAATTCAAAGCAGGCCACTGTATTGCAGACTGCATTGAAACTGATATTTTCTGAATAGCAAAACAATCTAAAATCTGGATAATTGAAGACAACTCATTCAGGTGCTGCATACCTTCTGATCATGTAGATATCTCATGATAGTGTTGCAATCGCACAGCTTCATGGACTCGATAGAATCCTGCCTGCGCTTGGCATCACAGATCCATTTGCACAGAGCCTGGTAGAGATCTCGGTAAGTTTTCAGCTGTTTGATCTGCCTTTCTAAATCCCATGATCTAGAAAAAACCAGGGAAAACTGAGAAAACGGAAAGTGCATTCTCTTTCTCTCTCTTTAACCATTTTTCAGAAATAAGACACAGTAATAAACTAGGTAAAACTATGGGAAGCTCTAAAAGGAGTTTCTGAACAAAAATTTCAAATACATGAGACCTGTACTGGTTATTAGTCACCCAACATGGGTTTTTAGTGCCTCACTTTTGAGTAATTCTGCAATACCCAGAGGTTGGCACCTCCTGTCAACTAAGTGAGGGATGGATAAAACCTTGCAGTGATAAGAATCAAGTTGACTGACTTCAGTACTCTTGTTCTCAATTTTCACCAAAACAACCAGCAACCGGTCAATTTTTATTAATAGGACTAGATTTTGGCCTGAAGTAAAAACAAAACAAAACACACCCCAAAAACCCCCACAAACAATCAGAATATGCCTTCAGTTCAATAAAGCATTAGAAAAAAATCGTTGGGATTTTTTTACTTAATTCTTAGCGTGAATTTTTTAACCCTCAGGTATAGGGTATTCAGGAATAAGCATGGTTGCTTTGTTTGAGGGGGAAAATGCTGACTGGAAGTACTTAATCTAAGAACATTAGCAAGAATAAAAAAAAAATTAGACCAACTCCTTAGCACGTAGATTATACATTTACATGAATAACTACGTGTTCAGTTTTGGGCCCCTCACTACAAGAAGGACATCGAGGTGCTGGAGCGTGTCCAGAGAAGGGCAACGAGGCTGGTGAGGGGTCTGGAGAACAAGTCTTATGAGGAGCGGCTGAGGGAACTGGGGTTGTTCAGCCTGCAGAAAAGGAGGCTGAGGGGAGACCTCATCGCTCTCTACAACTACCTGAAAGGAGGTTGTAGCGAGGTGGGTGTCGGTCTCTTCTCCCAAGTAACAAGCAATAGGACGAGAGGAAATGGCCTCAAGTTGCGGCAGGGGAGGTTTAGATTGGATGTAAGGAAAAATTTCTTTACTGAAAGAGTGGTTAAACATTGGAAGAGGCTGCCCAGGGAAGTGGTTGAGTCCCCATCCCTGGAGGTATTTAAAAGACGTGTAGATGAGGCACTTAGGGACATGGTTTAGTGGGCATGGTGGTGTTGGGTTGACGGTTGGACTCGATGATCTTAGAGGTCTTTTCCAACCTCAATGAGTCTATGATTCTATGATTTTCCTGCTTGGTCTTACACAATCCCTTTTAAAGTATGTTCAACCTATTCACAGTTTCTCTAGTCTTATTGCCCTGAAGTCATCATTTGTCCTCTGGAAGTAATGATTAGTGCACATCAGTTCTTTTAGACTCACTGTTAAGATGATCTTAGTAGCAATAGCAATAAGGAAGAAGCTATTAGGAAATATGGTCAAACCTGTTATCTATCTGCTTATCAGCTCTCTGCCAGCGATCTATTAGCTGGGTAACTTTGTCACAGAACTTTCCAATGTCCATGTCATACAGGGTATATGACTGGCAAGACTGTGAGTGAATCTGAAGCGTTTTCTGCAGCTCATTTTCCAGGGCATTCAGTAGTGACTTCTTCATGTTTAGGTCTGCTTTCATTTTCTGGAGAAAAAACAAAATGCTGTCATACATTTCATTCTTGAGAGGATACTCAAAGTTAACCATCAACAGCATGCACAGTATGTTGAGATCTAAAGATTTTGTTTGTAATTCAGTAAGGTATGTACACTGATGTCAGCTGGACGTAATATATTTCAAGTGAAACACCTACTTTGATAAACAGTTTGACTTAAGAATGTGTTTAGACTCACTCTTAAATAACTCGCTAAACCAAAGCCCTCTGCTGTCATATTCTGTAGCTAACATTTCAGTTTCTCAGAACTATGTAGAGCAGTTACCAAAAAAAAAAAAAAAAAAAAAAAAGGGAAGAGCCTGCCTTGCTTGTTCCTAGAAACAACTGACTAAAAAATTTCATTGAAGTATAAAAGATTCCTGCACTTGCAACAGCTGTGGAATCACGCCTCAGGATTGGCATATCCAGTTTTTAAATGTTATCTAAAAATCTGCACAGCTTTTTTTTGTTGTTTCCCTGTTTACATTTTTATAAACATCTTCCATGGAGATGTTTCTTTACACACACACACGTGTTCATGTGCACATACTCGCATACTGTGAGGTATCACCGAACGGCATACACAGTGCAGGCGGTGGTCTGCCTTGCATCCCCCAGTCACAGGGATGACTGCATCCTTCGATAATATGCTCAAGGATTTTTTTTTTTTGTGTAGCTCAAATTTACACCAGCTAAGAACAACTCCCAGCAACTGAACTGCAGCTCTTATTTAACATGATAAAAAGGTAACCTGGTTGTGCTCCACTTGTGCCACCTACACACTTTTTCCCTACTACACCTGAGAACAGGAAAGAATGAAAGAGACCCTATTCTCCGAAAGGCATTCAGTGCACAAAAGGACCAGCTCAACGCCAGATAAAGACTGGTTCTGCAAGCCAACTTGGTGCTCAGCAAAGCAGTTATTCTTTGCCTTCTCCCCTTGTACAGGATGGATAGTTCTCACTGTAAGATTTGAAATGGACTCTATGGCAAAACCAGGACACGCAATAATACTCAAATTTACTTGTTACAACTAGATGACAACAAGGGCAATTAACAAGCCTTTTTGCAAGAAAGGAGGTATTGCCTTCAAATCTAGCTTCATAAGTGATACAAATAAGCACAGATAATTTTGTACAGAAATGGATTATGGAGACCTTCCATGCCACTGGCTTTGCCGTGGGGGTAGCAACAACCAGGAGATGGAAGGAGTAGTAACCTGTACATTCCTTCCAATAATTTGCAAAAGCATTGTATGTCTATGTCTTAAAACACGACAGGATCAGCATTTCCATCTCTTGCGGTTTTGGAAGGGTCTCCCCCAGCTCAATAGACCAATGCTCGCAGCTACAAATTTTGCCTCGCTGTGTCCTTGGGTCTTGGCCTCTCACCTTCAGACAAGCCCGATAAGCCTCCACTTTATCAAGATCCAAAGGAACAGTCTCCTCTTCAGACAGTCTGACTTCAAAAACTCTGATCACATCTTCTGTTTGTAGAATAATCTGGAGCAGACACCTCAGTGCATTCAAGCTAAAAGAAATAATACAAGACAAATCCATTATGGACTGGGGCAGGAAAGGTGATATTTGTAATTAATTGCAGATCATTAGTTAAAGAGAATAGGCGATACAGAAGAAATTTCAGTGATACCCACAATTCTCACTTTTTTTTTTAAAGTCTTCCAGAAAAGAGAATAAATTCACATAAGTGTCTGTTTCTACCCACATGTACAGCATTTGTAGGAAAGAAGGTGTAATTTTACACTACTGGTAACAAAAAGCAGGTTTATGGACTAAGAATTATGGAAGAAAGTGAATGATTTATTGCTATGACCTCAATTTTCTTACCTGTCTAAGTAGCCAGCAGAAACACCATTAATATTTTCCAGTTTTTGAAACAGGGCATTTATCTCTGACTGCAAGTACACATACTTTTCACAGCCTCTGAAGTTAGGCAGCAAGTCCTTATGCTTATTGAGGGTTTCAGCCATTATTTGAGAGTCATTCTGCACACCCTAAGGAAAGAGAATGCCTGATTTACACATTTTTGGTGGCTGAATGATCGTTCTACAGCACATATGCAATTGGTCTCCTTATCTAAATAGTCTGCTGTTATCTAACCAGCTTGACTGAGGACTGAAGCAGTACCTGAGCTTGCTTTCTTCAAGGTAAGTAACATTGGGTGATTTCTTTTTTGCACAGTCCATAACAGGTAATACCTCTTTTTGAGCACCTTGTCCACTCTGAAACTCAGCTCTGTTGAAAGCAGAGTGCTTTACTGCCAGCTGCCTACTGCACTCAGTAGACGTGCCAAGGTCCTTCTGCACTTAAGACCTTTGCAACCTCATTGCCTCAGGGGAATTTCTCATATACTTGAACGTGTTCTTTTTTCTTACTAATCATTTCTCTCCAGTCCCCTTCAAATCTTAAGAACTGGGAAAGGGAGAGAGTTTGTAAGCCTCATCTATCTACTCTGCATCCCACTGACAGCACTTCAGAAGTAGGTGGTAAAGCAGGGTCCATGCAAAAGGATATTAATAGTGCTTTGACCTGGATGAGGCTTAACATGAGCTCACGTCCACTTGACATCAGGCTTTCTGTATTCTTTGCCTGACAGAATTTGACTTCTGAAATCCAAGAGTCAACTTTTTCTACTTAGGAGCTAAACTCCAATCCAGATCATCATGGTTAGCTTCCAATTGACAATTTTCTGCACAGATGTGTGTCTTTCCCAGCTGATCAGAAATACAACCACAGCATGCTCTGCAGCACAGAGGCATGCTGAGCTTGAGATGCTCAAAGAAAAACATCCACAGTTACCTCTAAATCCTTTATTCTGGCTGAAAAGTCATGCATAGCCCCTTGATCCACTCCAAGAGGAGCTCTTTGAACCATCCGAATCTCAGAAGCTTCAATCTGACGCCGAAGTTTCTGAAGCTCCAGCAGCAGCCAGGCCTCCTGCTTGTCATGTTCTCGGTTTCTCTCATTAACAATAATGGTGTTTGAGGAACCCACAGGACAGCTCTCAGTTGAGACCACTGTAAAATGAATTGGGTTCATGTCAACTGCCAGAGAACTGAGCACCTACATATAGAAAGCCAATGCAGTGCCAAAGTGACCTAAGCACCAATTTGATCTGTAGAACTGAGAACAGGTAGAAGATCTGGGCCCTTATGCAGCTGTTTCAAATAATGAAATCTCCCCTTCACAAAAAGAGAAACTTGTTCCCTTGAATGCAGCAGTGAGATTTTGCTTCCTAATAACTGAATATATATCAGATGGACTAAACTGCTCTCATTTTCCCAGCAAGTTCCTTGAACTTCACAGAACTATTCCCAGATTCACACCAAAGGAAGGAAGAAGAAAACATACTCTTCCCTGCGCATGGCCAGTTTTGTCATGTTGGGAGACAGCAGTACAATTCTTGAACATGTTTCCGTTCATATGTTTATGAGAACATTTTCACATAAAAAGAATGCACCACCACCCCCCAAACAAAGAAACCCAAGCAGTACAATCTCTACAAAAAACAGGAGGAAGACAAACCTGTTTGTGGCTGCCGTGGCTGATTGGGCAGTTGTATAATCAAGGTTTGGTAGTGCTTCTGAGCATCAGTGAACTGAGTCTGGATCTTTCGTTTGTCTTCATCGCCAAACATCTCTGAGCCTTGGCTGTTCCTTAGGAATTCTTGATAGTGGATCTCCAGGTCAGTTATTATTTTTTGGTAATCTTCCTTACGCATTGTTTTCAGCTGAAATGCGGAAGAGGAGAATTTTGAAAAAAGAAGCAATTGGGGAAGGTTTATGACTAGTTAACCATTAAGGAACAAACTAATACACCTATAGAAAAAAACAAAGGAATCGCATTTTAGAATAAAACCTACCTAGGCTGCCTCTAAAAGTATGATGCTAAAAGTGCCCTTTGAGCTAATATATTCTTGTTATAACCATTTCATAACTTAAGAATAATTTGAAATTCTATCTCTTAGTCTGTCTATCCATGCCCTTGCATAGTGGGAACAAGTACAGCAAGTAGGTAATAAATCCCCTTAGCTAATCTTCCCATTTATCCATACCATGTTTGAATGTGAAAGCATTTTGCTTCTCCTTTAATAAAACGACAACTTCTGTATATAACTGTGCAACCCAGCAAAAGGAAGGCCCACGGTTTTGCAGAACATACACCTGCACAGGACACAGCAAGCACTGTTTGGGACAGCAGAGGTCAGGTCACGGATGTCCCTGGTCTACAGGTAAGGCCAGCTGGAGTCTTACCTTGGCAATAGTCATCGCTCTGATTTTCTCAATGTCGATCATGCAATAATGCCAAGATACCAGGCTCTTCATGTTGATATACAGCTGGTTCCACAAAGCTAAAATAGCTTCATAGTACTGCTCAATTCTGAGACGAGAAAAGAAATTTCATGGTCAAAACATGTGTGTCCTTGTAGCATAGCTACAAAACATCCAAAGAAACATCCACCACATGTGGAGTGTGTTAAGGCTTGTTCTCTACTAGAAAAAATCTTGGAAATTAATTTATCCATGACTTTCATTATTAGAGATGAGAAAAACCTTGTAAAAGCTAAGTTTTAAATATTTTTAGATCCCAGCCTAGATCCCAACAAGCTTCACTGAAGTGAATTTCCTCAAGTCAAAGGTCTAGTCCTTAATCCCCCACCCTTAGAGGGTGAGGGGGGCACTCTGATCAAGGCACAGACCAGATTTTGTGGTTGGTTGCTATTTTGAGTGAACTCTTCTATCTACTCCCAGTGGTAGGTGTCCAAACCCAGGCAGCAACTCACTTGGTAGCAAGATCCACTGCTAACGGATTGGGGGGTGGGATGATAAGACTAACAGATGGCACCAGCATATCCACTCCTCCGGGGCCGGTCACCAGCCACTTGCTGCGCTCATTATTGTCCTTCAGGATACATTCATCTCCTTTGCGCACCGTTTTCTGTAAGGAACGCAGAACAACATTTTTTTCTTTAGTTAAGTAAGATGGGGTTTCTAGGAGAGACAGAGAAGGAAGATGCATCTAGATCACAGAAGTGGGAGTGCTTCCCAGCTGCCAGATCTGGGCGTGCATCTTGGCTTCATACTGGGGCAAGAGATGAGTACAGATCAACCCCTTCTCCCTGAATCTGGTTTCCATTTGAAGAAAATCCAAGAAAACCAAGTGGGAGCCACAGAACAGTCTGAGCAGTTGCCAGTCCAGTCGATCATCAGACTTGGGGCTTGCCATGACAAACATCAAAGGCTGAGTGTGGACACATGGCCACGATAAGCTACACAACCATGTATGGCTGTAAGCCAGTGAGCTGGAGGCGTAAGGATGCTTAGTACTGCACCCGTATTTGTGAAGGGACTGGGAATGAGTGCGGCAGAGCTGGATCCACTAGCCCCAACCGCCAGAAATCCTGACAACCTGCAGCCATGCGTGTGGCCACGGTAGTGCTCCACTCACATCCAAGAGGGGGAAGCTTCTCCTATCATTTATCCTCACGGGACTCTCTCCTTCCATCACACCTCTACAGCCAACAAATAAGATTTTTGACAGAACTAGTAAAAGGCCACAGGCTTTGCATTGACCTGACCATGCAGGGGCTCCAGACTTGTCTGGGCTTACCTTCACCTGAGCAGAATTTAGCAAGCTTAACTCTAAGAGCAATTGCCAAGCAGTCAGGTAACCATAGCCTAAATTTGTTTAGCTTTGCTTATAGTAACAACAAGTAGTTACTCTGTGTGGGCTGAACTTCTGTGACTCTGGAATAAAATGTGATATGGAAGATCACAGACACAGAGTGGATAGCAAAAACCCCAGATCGTAAACACAAATCACAGTGGTCAATTACTGGTCGCTGCAGGAGTGCAACCTAGTGAATCAGTTAAAACAAGTTTTACAGATAACAGAACAGGAAAACTAGGTAATTGGGAACCAGTGAAGAGAAAGAGCACCATAGGCAGAAAATGCATCTAAACAGACTGTTAAGAAAAAAAATACAGAAATAAACCCAGGCAGCCCCAGTACTGAGGAGGAAGAAACCACCACCATCAATTTCACACTCTATCCAGCAAAGAACTCGGGATACCAATGACTCATTGTACATTCCCTCATCTTTTGTTAGATGAAGTGTTGACCTAAAGACCCAGAGGGACACTGGAAGGGTGAGCAATCACCAAAAGGAAGGGGTAGATTCTGGGAAGCATCTGTATAACAATCTTAACCAAATTATCAATGAGACTTTTCTGTGCTAATTTGAACTATGGGTATTAATGCTATTTAATGGACTAATAATAATCATTTTGACCAAACTTATTAACCAACCAGAACCTAGCTTGTTTATTCGTAATTGCATGAAAGTCAGAGCTTTTTCATCAAAGACATTTAAATGCTGACCAAGAGCAGACAAAGGGGTTACACCTATCAGCTCAACAGTTTGTTTACTAAATTATTTGCCGTGTTCTAGTTTACATGATGTTCATTCTCAGCCAAAAAGGGATACAGTACCAGATCCTGTTTGTAGTCACACAGAGCCCTGAGAATAATGGGCTTGTTACTCCGGTAGTCTGGGTTACGTGGCTTCAGCTGCACAATCTTCCTGGATTTATTCACCAAACTCTGCACTTGCCTCTTGTATTCAAGAATTCTCTCTCGTTCATTCTGCAAAGATTTATTGTATGTTAAAAATTCATTCTAAAAAGAAACCACAGTTAGTACCTACTGTTTTATTAAGAGAGGGATACATCTGGAACTCACTGTAGGCAAAACTTCCTTTAGCTCCAGCTCTGGCAAGCTGCAAAGTTTGCAAAACTTGCAAAGCAGGTTTTTTCATACAGATCTGCAATGTGGTTAACATGATGTGTAAAAAAAACAGGAATAAATGGAAAGAATCTATTATAACATGAATGGTAACCAAAAAGAAAAAGTAGTAACTGCACTCTCAAACCTGACTTCATCAACTGCCGTTTTACATCGCTGACCATTTTTCCTCCAGTATAGTCAATTTGGAATTGTAGGACCTGACTCATGATGAGCAAATACCTAGCTAAAAGAGCTACGAGTTAAGTCCTTTCAAAGAGACTACAGTGATATAAAGTGACATGATGAATCACTGATTAAATGCACTTATCCTGTGTGGCAAAATCTATTCTATCACCTATGAAAGTCTTTCCTTTTCTTAATTTGTTAGCACATCAGAAACTTGGGGATTTGTTGGGCTCAATCCAGATTTAAAAAGAAATCAGAGTTCCCAAACAGTATTACACAAATTAAAATAACACTGATTCATTTGTAGGCTTTCCTAATGGAAAATGGGCAGGAATATACCATTATCTTTTCAAGTTCATACAGCACTGTATATAAACATTGCAGTACACCTGGGTTTACATTTGGTATCTGAAGAGGGCAACTGATTTCCAAGGAAAGCAGAACATAACCTGTGAAACGGGTGTGACAGTACCTCCAGCTCTTTGATCTGCTCCAGCAAAGATTGCAGTGACATGCTCTTATCACAGATGAACTTCTTTCTGATGGAGTCTTGTAAGTTCTTCAGGTAGCACTCTGTGGCTTGGGCCTCTTCAAAGAACTACGGGAGAAAAGTTGTGATTTCAGTTGTACACAGCTCTTAAAAAAGTCTGCTAAAAGTCAATGGATTCCTTTCATGAGAAATCCCAGTTCATATCTGGCGGAATGGTAGCATTTACAATACGGTAACACTGTGTTATGCATAATTGTGCACGGATTTAGAAAGATTCTGGTACAGAAAAAAATATCTGTCATGGGATTCACACTTTTAACAAAAGTAGTGTGCATTCTCCACATCACTACTCACCTGAAAGTAAGCCGCATTCTCTTTCAGATGAACATCAATGCATTTGGTGATCTGAAGAATCCAGCTCCACTGAGTTTGTAATGTATCCATGTAGGCCTAACAAAAATAGTAATATATAGAACTAAACCACCACATTGATTTCTCTCCCATACCTAGACTCAAGAAAAATTATTTATGCTCCACATAAATGCACATGAAAAATCTGCTAAGACAAATTCATGCACACCAGAATAATGTAATGCATGCAAATAGTTCCCCAACTTCTAAGCATCTACCTAACTGAAAAGAGTTAAATACCTGCTTGTGGGATGCAGAGAGAAATTTGTTCATGACTGGAATTTTGTTTGATCAGCATAAAGCCTGAAGTGCATGAACAAAAAGGGGTGAAATGCACAAACAGCAGTGCAAATAAAATATTTCAGTTGCAAATTGTCATGTTCTCCTTCTTCCAAAGAACACTGTCAAACATGATTTTTTTATGATGGCTATTTTTAAATTCAAACTTCTCAAGTAGTCCTCATGCCTATTCTTTAGAAAATTACACACAACTTTTACTTCACTGCTGGAGCTTACAAGGATCTTTCCTTTAAGGCAGAAACTGACCACAGAAGAAATAAGAATGGTGATTTTATGCAACATGATACCAGTTAACAAAGTAAATACACTGAAAAGCAGAAAGGACTCTTTTTTTTCCTATTAGCTTCTTTCAGTTTCAGGGTTCTTATGAACTCTTAAAACTATAACAACTAGAGCATTTCCTAACAAAATGATTAGAGATTTTCCAAATTGTTGCAGCCTTTGTAATTGAAAGGTAAATGTACACCAAGCTGTGAAAGCAAAAATGTCTTGGCTAAGCTGTAGATATGCACTATGAATTTCAATTGCAGAAAGTATTTGCACCTGGATTAAATATAAACCCTCAAAGGGTGTGACTTTCTTCAAAACATGCCTACTAAGATAGCAAAAGAACAATGACATGCCTTCCTACCATAAATTCCGCTGCATTGCAGTCAACTCAAATGAGATACACCAAATTTCAATACACTCAGACAACTCCCTAAGCCTCGTATTAATTTTTACATGCATCTATCATCAAATTTGATAGCAATGAGAGCTCTCCCCCTAGCTCTCAAGAAGCCTGCAGTTGTTGTGGCCAGGTTTGTAGAGGAAGGTAGTAACATTTATTAGAGCAGCTCATACAGCTGGATAAAAATGGACATGCTTTTTGGCAGGCAAACCCTTCTCAGGTCCAAATGCAGCATTTCATTTGCAGACTTTCACTGAGAACTTTTCCCATGTAGCAACTAAAGGAGCAAGTGAAATCACACGAAGTCTAACTCACCTCAATTTTGTCTGAAGCAGGGTGCTGGTTGAGCACTAGTTGGTCACTTTCTTGCTTTAGCTTGTTAAGTTCTTTTTCTTTAAGCTCCAGTTCACTCATGCGTTTCTAAACAACCAAAACACAGCATTAAAAAAGCCCCTAAACGTACGCTGCACAGGATGATTTACTTGAAAATTTTCCAGATAGTTGTGGTAATGTAAAATTATCCCTGCTAACAAGACATAGTAATTCTATTCAGTGTACTGAAGTTAATTATGAAGACAGTAGAATAAAAGAAGGTACAATCATCTCAGTTCTAGTCTCTAGGCTTGCTGCTTCACAGAGCAAAGCACCCAAAGTTCTGCCTTTCCTAGGAATGATGGAAGCAAAAATGACTGCATCTTGCAACATCCAGAACAACTGAACTAAAAAAAAAGTACCTCCTTAATAGTGTAAACTTTCATTCTTTTTTTAATTTGGTGATCAACACCAATATTGGTTAAAGAAACACAGACGCTCAATTTCCCTTCTTCCCACAGAAGACAAGGAGCAGCGCAAACTACCTCTGACAACGCGCTCAATGTGCTGCTGGCACAACCATCAGAGGAAGAGAGAGCAGCTCCCTCTGGTACAGCTCTGCTTCCTGGTGACAGACATCAGGGCCAAATATGGGGACCCCCTAAGCCCTACAACAGTCCTTACAGGGAGAATTAAACTGCTTGATTGTGTGCACAAGCTACGTGTGATTACTAGTCCAGCAGACTGTACTGATAAGGCCAGCTTCCAAGGTCAAAAGAAACCATGACTGCTGGTTGAATGGGAACACAATCTTCCAACAGATGTCCAATCTTGACTCAAAAGGTTGCCACACGGTACGTAATCCAAAAGCCTTGATAAAAATCTCCAGGAACTTCGAAAGAGTGAAGAAATGCCCGTTCTGTGATCAGTCCCCCTGAGCCAGGCTGCTCCTCCCTCACTATCCCAAAAGAGAGCCCATGGAAAGCATAGGGAGGTTAAGCTGTCTTACAGAAAAGGCCTCTTGCTTCCTGGCAATGTCAGTGTTCCTGTCACTCCAGTCGTAGAGAAGCTCCTCTTCCTCACAGTCATTGATCCACATGATCTCTCTGCTGGTGGCTTGGATGAGGTTCTGGAATTGACGGAGCTGATCCATTCTCTCAAAGGAGTATTTCTGCAAGAAATTCCAGAAATGAGAAGTCATAATCACAGAAATGCCTGTGCTGGGTGGAGAAGGGGAAGCCAAAAGCACAGCATGTCCTTTTTTTTTTTTAAAAAAAACCTAAAATAACAGTAAAACCCACACATCTATAAAACCTGTTGGCAAAGGACAGCAGATAATGCGCATGGGTTTATAGAGCTATGAAACCTGCTGGCAATGGACAGTGGACAACATGTCTGGATTTATAGAACAATGGGAACTTGAAGTCAGCAGCTTCCGGAAGTCATTTCAAACACAAGTGTAGCAGACATGTAGGCAGGCAAGCAAAAAGGCATGGAGGAAAATACAAGAAATGCCTGAGCATGTAACATCACTTTTACTTGCATTTGCTGCTCATAGTACACCTTTGATGTTGTAGCAGCACCTTTTGCACAGATGACACTTCATGAAAAGATTCCTTCTCTGTCCTCACATCGTAATACACATCCTGTTGCTTGAAATGTGTACAGGAATCAGCTTCCAATCCCAAGGGTTAAATCTGCCATTTGCACAAGATTCTCACTGTATTTTACATGAAGATCCAAAGTGGAGAAGATGCACAGCCCTACAGAGAATTTGGTTCTAATCCCACCTTTGAGTAACTTTTTAAGCTTCATATATAGACTAACTTCATTGCTACGTTTACTCCCATTAAGGGGGTAGAGTTCTACTCTTCACCTGCTTAGTGACCAGCTCCCTTCACCAGGTGCAAACTAGAAACTTCCTTGTGAAGGTAAGTCAATTATACACCAGGTAATGAATTAATCTCAAGTTCATGACTCCAACCGAAACTTACAGAAACTACAAAGCACTGCCAGTTTACTGCTGAATAGAATTATTTAAATATGTATCTGTCACTCTGTTGAAACCTGAAGTGTCCCTTGACTATCACACCTGTGCTAGTAAAGCAAAAAGAGCATTCATCGTAGAGCTTATCAGACATGAACACATCTCATGCTCACCAGCAGTCCTTCATATTCTTCCTCCAGCTGATGAACCGCAGCCTTTTCCCGCTGAAATAGAGACAGCAAATATTTAGTGAGCCTTTTAAAAGTTGCCTATTTGCTGATATTTCCTTTACAGTGTTAGTATCACAATGTTATAACTACAGGTGGTAACCTGCAAATGCCTGCAAGAGACATAGGTGAGTAGCAGATCTGCAGCACTGGAGGACCACAAGAAGTATAAAACCAAGGCTTGGGCACACTGACTTCCCTCAGGGATGCTTAGTACATAAGCAAGGTTGCACATAACCCCTGTAATACCAAAACAGCTCCTGAAACTGGATCTCTTTCTGTACCAAACTCCTAGACAGCTGTGCGGAACCAGCTAGTCCTAGAGCTAGCTTTGGAGATTACGAAGTAGTGTAAACTACAATGCGATCAGGAGGCTCCAATTTTTATTCCCATTTCTATGACTGGGAACCTGCACAACCTTGGAACTGGTGTTTCATAGGGCCAGACTATCACCTTTCCTATTTGAAGCGGAAGGGAAAAAAGAGTAACACCCCTTCCACTCTTCAGCTTGGCTGAGAGATCAGAGCTCCAGAATGGAGTGCCTTTTCTTTAGATCCAACTCTCTCTCCTCCTGTCCATGTGAGCAATTAACAGAAAAGAAGAATGGGAATGAAGTAAGCCTCCTCTCTCCTATACCTAGCTGCTGGGCTGATAGGAGAGGAAGTTAACCACTGCATTTTCAGTGACTTCTTTATTCCAATCACAAAATCCAGAAGGAAACAGAAGCCTCAGGGCAAAAAAAGGAAAAAAAAAATCCACAAAAAAGCCCAAACCTAAGAAAAGCTCTAAGCTTAGCCCAGAATTTGGGCATTTTTCACAGAAACTCCCTCATTACTCAAGGCTGTATCTAAGCACCCACCTTATCGTTTCACTTTCTTGTTTTAATGTAGCTAGACAGAAAGTGAGAATAATCATTCTTAGCCATTCTTCTCACAAAAAATGTTGCAATATTTATTTGCCAGCCTTGGTACACAACAACAAAAGGCTAAATAGCTATTAATTTTTCATTTTAAAATTCTGGGGAAAGAAGCGGAACACAAAATAATCATGAAATAATAAATGTTAGGGTTGAAAGTGGTTGCTATCATGACACCAGTGCTTTCTGAAAAGAAGCTAAGCTATTCAGCATTCCTTTTTGTAGAAGAACACTGGCGAGCCAATAATATAAATCTAGACTAAGTAACATGTAAGGGAAGACAGTAATTACCAGATCCGTTTTGACTTTGTCCAGGTGCCAGCGATAGTCTCCAATGGCATTGTGAGTCCTCCTATGGTCACCAATTTGCTGCTCGATGGATGCTGCATCAAACCCCCATTTCACTAGCTCCATTTCAGCCTAGGAGAAAGAGACAATATTTGTACTTTCATTTCCAGTATTATTATCTAAATCGGAGCATAAAGGAATTGAACCAAAGGAAACATGACTATGCAGTAGAGAGTAAAACTGAACAAAGGGAAGTTCAGAACAGGGGGTTACAATTTCTTAAAATTGTCATCACTTCAGCTGTGTGACAGGCTCCCGAAGTAGGAGAAACAAAATAGGGAAAATATTTAAGTTGCTTAAAATTAGACTAGATGAAGCACACTCAGTAGCATATTTTCATCTGTTTTCTTTGGACCAAACTGTTCTTTTATGTTCTACAGTATAGTTACATTCTTATCACTCTGAAAACAAATTATGACTTTATCAAACAATGCTATTCATGCAATTCATGTGAAAATACCCAGAGTCAAGTTCTGTAGCCCAGTACACTACATTTCCATTTTAATTACGCTCATGTAAACTCCAAAAACTTCAGTTAAATGCAGTCAAACTAAATGAAAAAACAGAAGATAAACTGAAATGATTATAGAACGTGTTGTTTGTCCTGCATTTTGGCAACATTTATTGTAGGATGCCAAGTGAAAATCTCTAGGAACAGCCTTTGAAAAACAGTAATACAACTGAATAATTACTAACTCAAAAACTATCTGACTGCAGTTCTTTGTTTCATTATTTTCAAATATTAAAAGCCACTGAATTCACAATTCAGTTCCTCAAACTCCAAATCATCTTTTATGCTGTAAAGACACACTCCGTCTCTGTCTGAATGCCTGTCTACGCACGCGCACAGTAAAGAAATAGGTATCTTAATCTTGGGTTGGGACCAAATTTGGTAATTACCAGCCTGGAGCCAAATCTCTGTGAGTCAACAAATGACAATAAAGCCCGAACCACACTCAAGTGTAAGGGTTCAAAGGCAGTGTTGAAAACGATCCAAGAAACAAAAGCAGTTTGCATTCAGCCATCTAAAAGTTTCAGAACTTTGACCCTTCTCGTTATATTTAAAGTCTAAAGAGTCCGTAGCAACAGCGGCAATCCTGGCTGGCTGCCAGAATGTGAACAAAGGCTGTCTGGATTTCACTGCACTTTACCTAATTCTCCACTGGAAATTTGACCGACCCTACCACCTGATTCTCCTGTCAGCAAACCACCCAGACAGAAAACACAAAAACACCAGCAGAAGACAACAGCTGCTCAGACCGTTTTCCCAAACCTCACCATGTTACTAGGGGAAACATTATCCTGGTGCCAATGTGATGAGGTAATGAGACACAGCGAGGCATGGTGGGAAGAAGAGGCATGGTGGCAAGTTCAAAATAAGTTTTCCCTAAAAAAACTCAAAAGTCAAACAGGGAGCTAAGCGCTTACTGGCCCCACCTCAGCTTTGCCTTAGGGATTGAAGAAGGGAGAGCGAGCAAGTCTTTTACTTTCACAAGAGCTTTTGTGCGAGAATACAGTTATAAAGCACTTGCTTATGCTCCCTGTGCTTAACAAGAGGTGTGTGAGCAGGGTGTCACGTGGCGTCTTTGGGAGGTACAGCACGTTCACAGTCCTTCATCGCTGGAAGCGTGCCCAGTGCCTGTCCAGCATCACTCCTCAAATCATGGCAGGTCTGACAATTAGCCTACTCTCCCACAGCGTGTGTAGTGCAATCATATCTGCTGTTGCTCTCCTGGCACAATGCTTATACACGTTACCGCTCAAGGAGTGCATCTCCACTTCCCCTTCTTCCTCTAAAACATGCCACGCTATGGGAGGGCACTGGAAGACTAGACTATGACTAGCACTCACATAAAAGTATGGGAACTGTACAGAGCTCTCCCCTCCTCATCTGGTTTGCATAGCAGCCACATGGCAAACACCGTATACAGATAACAATGACAGGATCACTAAGGAACAGCCTAATAAAGAGAGATAAAAATAATGCAATTCCAATTTACAAGGAGTCTGCAAAGTATAACTTCAGCCAACTTGTTCCATCCTCCCCACCTGTCTCTCAGAAAGGGCTGTCCAACCACAAGCACACAACTTTCACTTCAGCAGCATAAAAACAGGCTACAGGGTATCAACATGTGTTTTCTACTCCAGGTTACATCATCAACAGCTGTGCACAGGCAAATTTATTCTGCACATGCAACAGATAGATACACACGAGGATGCTGAAGTTGCTATTTCGACAGTGACTTCTGAAAGTCAAGTCCTGTGGCAATCAGCTCTACCTTCTGGCTCCCGCTGTGATAAGGATAGATTAGAGGGGGAGAACAACTGTAAAATACTGGACGATGGTTAAAACTGTGAAGCTGGTCCTATCTGTGTAAAGGGTTAAGATAAATATGAATCATAAAGGAAATCTGTGGAAGGAAGGAAGGAAGGAAGGAAATATCGAGCATAATAATCTCTAACACAAACATGCCAATGCCTTTTGTTATGTTAACAGCTGTGTCTCATTTAGCTTTCAAATCTAACTTCCACACTTTTTCCTCTGCAAAAAAAGACCCCAAATTCATGCTCACATTTCAGTGGAAACTCACTACATGCACAATACTGCAACTGAAAAAAATAAAAAGAGGAACTTGGAATAATATACGAGCATTGACGTGTACTTTTAGTTTTCTACTGGACCCCAAAACATGAACGTCATCTCGCATGCAGTATAAACACCAGGTCTTAGCATTGTCTCTGGGTTTTGCAGAGATTTACCTTCTGCTGCCTCATCCAGTTTAAACATTCACTTGTGACACGTTTTGTGTACTCATCCCAGCCTGAGCCACTCTGAGAGGAGTAGCAACCACCGCCTTTGGAGCTGGCCCTCCTGGCGCGGGGAACACTGATGGCTTTGTACAGGGCACGCATTTGCTCTTGAAGTTGAAGCAGCCTGGAAGGGAAGGAACCAGTTAGCGTCTATGAGGAAAACAACCAGAAAACATGGAAACAATGCAATTCACCTCTCCCACTGCACCACCAAGTATTCAAAACAAAGTGCTGGAAGCACAGGCTGTGGAAAAAATATATTGACTAAAATTTCATGGGGACAACCAAGGTGTGAAATTCTGTAAGAAATATATTACTGCAAGGCCCTTCTGCATGTTAGCATGCCCCAAACAAACCTGACTGATTTCTGTCACATCCTGCAACACTAGGGAAGGGGAGCACTTGGGACACCACAAACTTTTATCAGCCACGTTCCCTCTCCCAGCCCTTCCCTGGCAATACCTTTTCTGATACATTTCACAGGGCTGGCCCATCTGCCTCATCTCTCTGATCAGCCCATCCAGGATATCCATTTGGTCATTTGCCTGAGCAAAACACTCTTCCAGATCTCTGTTCCCTCTAATCTGGACACCATCCCCATATTTCAATTCCTGAAGAAAAAAAGAAGAGAGAGATGGAGACTAAATTAAATATTCATCACCTAAGCTTCAGCTTGGTTGTTTTAAAAGAGATGTTATGAGGACCAATTATTTTTAAGCAGCATGATAGGTTTCAACTGCTGGGTCTCTGATTGCCAGTTTTAACTGGCAGAAGGCCAGTCAACGAAGCATCCACAGTCATTGGAAAGTCCTTATTACAAGTAAAATCTAAAAGAAAATCATTAAAACATAATACCAACCAAACTTTTCCATAAAGAACAGCATATCCTGACTGATGTTTATTTCAGCAGAGCCAAGGCTTCACACGGTGTGCTAAGTTTTTAAGACCTTATGCTTTGGTGTTTAGAGGGCGAGAAGCAAACATTCTGTCCTAGTGGGAGTTGGTGGATATTGCTCACAATTTTTCAGAAGTTTCCCTGAGGTTTTAAGACTTACAGACGTTGCTCCTCCCCTGCAAAAACATAGACTGCACCCTGTCTGCCTGGGACCAGCTCCATGCCCAGTCACATTTGCATCCCACCTTATCACCCTAAGTCTAGGCAAATTCTCCATGTGCCCCTCTCAGTGCAGTGAACCACAGTATGGTCATGGTGCTTCGAGCAGGAAGACAAGACTTTCTGATCTCATCCCACACTGACACAGCCATGCTGAACAAACATAACCCAGCTGTGATTTGATTTTGAAAGAAAATGTTGATGGACCTCATTACATTGTCCCTCAGAAAGAAAAGAAAAAAAAAAAGTAAGCAATGCATGTTGTGGCACCAAGCTGGAACTAAACACCACTTTCTTTTAACTTCACTGGAATAATATTAAACCTTAACAAGAGGCAGTATTTACTCTGGCATTGATTTTTATATAAACATGCTCACACGTGCTGTATCTTTGAAAAGAAAATGAACTACTAACCACAGAGTTCATTCCTGAACGAATTTTCTGTCCACAGAGGATCCAAAAGTGTGCATGAAATCACATCTACTGCCAGAACTGCAAAGGGTTTTTGGATCTCAGTGGCCTCAACAGCAGGATGCACTCACCACCCTGCACCTCCTCGCACTTCAGCAGGAACAAAGGACATCCCATGTTCGCTAGGACTGAATCTAGCATCAGTAAGTAACCCACCCCCAGGCACTATGGGTTTATATCAGCATAGAGTACAGCAAAGATCATCTCTATGCATTTGGGATGAAACAGTCAAGATTTTAATCTAGTTTCGTATACTTCTTCAGGAATCATCTGGAAAAATGCAATAAAGGTAATGAAAGTTTTTCCTATGGTGGTTCAGGTTCATTATGGCCCAGAAAGTGATGACGATATTCTACAGGACACGCTAAGAGACTATAAGTGGTCATAACATTAACAGCTGTTTACACTGACAGTGGCCTTGATCTAAAACTGAAATATAAGATGCCGTAGAATCTGTTTGAAGGGTGGAGGTTTTTTTAAAAATCTAGAAGTCCCCCTTTGCTTAATTGGATGCATTTCAAACAGTTTTACTGAACACTGAGCGCAGGCGGAGGAGGGAGACCTAGGAAGGTGGTGAGCTATTCCACTCCCAGTTGCCTCACACAAACAGCTGAAAGGGGAGAAAGGAGATGAAGAAGCAGAGCCTGTGAGTCCAGATAACAATGCAGCATTCATTCCCTGTAATATTCATAATCACTTTTGATAAGAAGAACAAGAAGCACTCACGGGTTGTACTATGAGCTCAGCTCGCATCAGGCAATCCGAACAGTTTTGCAAAAGCTCCTGGATGGTGTTCTGGCGTCTGGACACTGTACAAGTCCCATTCTGACTGTTGTGGGGGAGAAGAAGAATTAAGTACAGAGTAATCACACATTTTGAAGAGACAAGAAACACAAATTCTCGACAGCTAAGGGAAGTTACATAGAACAGTCAATCTCATTAAGCTTCACAGAGACACATACGCTTTATCTGGCCCTCCTGCATAATTGCACTGTGAAGTTTTAATGTCAATTCCATGATGGCAGAGCCACTTTATAATTCTGGAACAGCAGGTGTGGACTGACTTCACTACAGGATTGAGCAGAAGATGGAAACGGGCATGCCATGAAGGAGAAAAGTTTTCTTCCAGTACAGGTAGTTGTAGCTTTGATAGGCAAAACTTTGGCAGTATTACAGTGAGAATAAATTATTCACAATCCTTGGTAAATACATTAGAATGTAGTCTTTGCGTGGTGTTATCGTACTTGTTATCACACCAGCCATCAAATGTCAGAGCATAAAAGGAAAGCAGGATCCTCTGCTACGCAAGCGCATGAGCACACAAGTCCATACAAGCGTATGAAGGGTCCCTTTATCAGTGGAAATGGATGAAGCTAGTGCAGTGTCTTAAAAAGGCATTGCAAGTTGCACACGCTACTACAAAAACAGATGTAGGGGCTGGAGTTAGAGGACATGCTTTCTTACAAATAAATAAAGTGGGAGTTTGGGGGTTCCAAGTAAACTCCAGAATTGAAAACACGGTGGGGGAAAAAGCCAAGATAGGTAACAGGGTCGTTACTGTTGTATTACACATAATCTACTGCATATCCCTACCACCAGCAGGTTGCTCTTCCAGCATTTGGGATTCAGCCACCAAAGCGAGCCACTGCTAGTTGAACGTGGGTGAGATGCTTCAAGCGAGGAACCATTCCTTGCTGATGGAATCAGAGCTCCCAAGCAAGCCCAGGCGGCTCCCAAACCGAAGCACTTGCCAGTGAAACTCAAATAAACCACTACTAAGAGACAGTAAAAAACTAAAACGCTTCCAAGCCTTGCCTAGTTTTCTAACTCCTGTGCTCACAGTAGGTAACCTTTTCCATTACAAATCACTGAAGGCCCAAATCTTCCATACAACACCAACATCAAAAAGACTATCGGCGCAAACCTGTCCAGCTCAGAGCCAGCAAGTCATCTGGACTCAATGGAAATCTTTCCACTGATTTCAACAGACTCTGACCGTCCTTCACAAAACGAACTGTGACAATGTAAAAAACTTGGCGGAGCTGTCCTTAGGAAAATCACTACAGTGCTGAGAAACATTCAACAGTATATTTTTAAGAGGTCTTCTGCAGTGTGTGCAGTTGGTGCTTCAGCAGCCTGCCATTGTCCTATCAGCTCTTCTTGAACAAGTGGAAGAAGTTTGAGCAACTTTTCACCAGCTTCCCTCAACACTGGGGAGCAGACCCTCAAAGACACAGAGACGGGACTGGAGAAACACTGGGTGACTTAAAACAAGCTGTACACGTGCAACTCCTGGCTTGCACTGTGACCCTTTGGCTGCACAAACGCTGCGCCCTACTGTGCTATGCACCCCTGTATATCTTGGAAACAGCTTAAAGAAAACAATTGTGAAAAATAACATATGGGTCTGATTTTGTACCAGGCTTCCTGTCAGCTTCCTTTTCTAAATCATTCCTTCTCCTTAGGCATCGCTGTTGTGTTTGGATCTAGAAGTATCTGACTGGATCTAAAATTTACATTTAATTACACCCACAATTATTGTCATGAATGAAACATAATGAACGAGAGGAACCTTCCAAGCAATTTTCTCTTTTTAGAACATCAGAAGAATATTTTTTTCTTCAATCACTTTTTCAATCATCTCCTGACAGCTATAAATGCCAGATACCAATTAAAGCCAAAAGAACTATAGATGGGGACCAGAATTCTACTGTAATAAATCAGCTTATCTCCACTGGCTACAGTGTAACTTCACTGACCTCAAAGGCACTACTTCACTTCACATTGAGAGGAGGTCTAAACAACGGCTGTCATAGTTAACACTCTAAGAAATTGTGAAGAAAAGCTATTTTCAAATAAATCAAACTACTAAAACCATTTAAAAGATAGAAAAAGTAGAATTGCAAGTATTTTGTGCTCATCCCAATGATGTTAGAATACCACATCCAGAATTATTGTCCAAATAATAAAAAAGTTGGAAAACTGAAGATTGTTTAATATAGATGCACAAAACTGTTTCAAAGGCAGGAGCAGATGCCTTGAAGTGGGAGGCTTAAGCGCACCCTATTTAGAACTTCAAATAAAGACCTACAAGTTACTTGTTTACAGTTCACAGTGACCTTCACAAGAAGAAAGCACCAAGCATTTAAGGCTCTCTAATCTAGTAGATAAAGACATAACCAAAATAAAGGCAGAAGCTGGAGCAATACTAACTGAAACCAGAAAAGAGCACAATACTTCATCAATGCTGCTTTTAACACCTTGGGTATCAGTTTTGTTATTAAACAACTTAACTGTTTTGCTAGTCAAAATACTGAGATAAATGCTGGGATAATGGGTGAAAAGGCAGTGGCCTGTTAAAGGTAGCTGATGACACTGGGAGAGCTAATGGCTTTCAAATCCATCAGCCAGTCAAACGGAGCTACACTGGGTTACAGGGCATATGTTCAAGATCCTTAGGGCACCGAGGAGGGTGCACAGCAAGCTCGCTACCCTGGACTTCAGGAGAGCAGACTTTGGCCTCTTCAGGGATCTGCTTGGCAGAGTGCCATGGGACAAAGCCCTGGAGGGAAGAGGGGCCCAAGAAAGCTGGGCCCCTCTGGATATTCAAGGATCACCTCCTTCAAGCTCAGGAGCGATGCATCCCAACAAAGAGGAAGTCAGGCAAAAACACCAGGAGGCCTGCATGGATGAACAAGGAGCTCCTGGACAAACTCAAACACAAAAAGGAAGCCTACAGAGGGTGGAAGCAAGGACAGGTAGCCTGGGAGGAATACAGATAAATTGTCCAAGCAGGCAGGGATCAGGTTAGGAAAGCTAAAGCCCTGATCGAGTTGAATCTGGCCAGGGACATCAAGGGCAACAAGAAAAGATTCTATAGGTATGTCGGGGATAAAAGGAAGACAAGGGAAAATGTAGGCCCTCTCCGGAATGAAATGGGAGACCTGGTTACCCAGGATACGGAGAAGGTGGAGGTACTCAGTGACTTTTTTGCCTCGGTCTTCACTGACAAGTGCTCGAGCCTCACCGCCCAAGCTGCAGAAGGCAAAGGTGGGGACTGGAAGAATGAAGAGCCGCCCACTGTGGGAGAAGATCAGGTTCGAGACCATCTAAGGCACCTGAAGGTGCACAAGTCCATGGGACCTGATGAGATCCATCCGTGGGTCCTGAAGGAACTGGCGGATGAAGTTGCTAAGCCACTATCCATCGTATTTGAGAAGTCGCGGCAGTCCGGTGAAGTTCCCACTGACTGGAAAAGGGGAAACATAACCCCCATTTTTCAAAAGGGAAAAAAGGAAGACCCAGGGAACTACAGGCCAGTCAGTCTCACCTCTGTGCCTGGGAAGATCATGGAACAGATCCTCCTGGAAGCTATGCTAAGGCACGTGGAGGACAGGGAGGTATTCGAGACAGCCAGCATGGCTTCACCGAGGGCAAGTCCTGCCTGACTAACCTAGTGGCCTTCTATGATGGAGTGACTACATCAGGGGACATGGGAAGGGCTACAGATGTCATCTATCTGGCCCTCTGTAAGGCCTTTGACACGGTCCCCCACAACATCCTTCTCTCTAAACTGGAGAGGTATGGATTTGATGGGTGGACTGTCCGGTGGGTGAGGAATTGGTTAGATGGTCGCATCCAGAGGGTAGTGGTCAACGGCTCAATGGCCCGATGGAGACTGGTGACAAGTGGCATCCCACAGGGGTCCGTACTGGGACCAGTACTGTTTAATATCTTCATCAATGACATAGACAGTGGGACCGAGTGCACCCTCAGCAAGTTTGCAGATGACACCAAGCTGAGTGGGGTGGTTGACATGCCAGAGGGACGGGATGCCATCCAGAGGGACCTGGACAAGCTTGAGAAGTGGGCCCGTGTGAACCTCATGAGGTTTAACAAGGCCAAGTGCAAGGTCCTACACTGGGTTGGGGCAACCCCCTGTATCAATACAGGCTGGGGGATGAAGGGATTGAGAGCAGCCCTGCCGAGAAGGACTTGGGGGTACTGGTGGATGAGAAGCTGGACATGAGCCAGCAATGTGTGCTCGCAGCCCAGAAGGCCAATCGTATCCTGGGCTGCATCAAAAGAAGCGTGGCCAGCAGGTCGAGGGCCTGTTGTGACAGGACAAGGGGGAACGGCTTTAAACTAAAAGCAGGTAGATTTAGACTAGATATAAGGAAGAAAGTTTTTACGCTGAGGGTGGTGAAAGACTGGAACAGGTTGCCTAGAGAGGTGGTGGATGCCCCATCCCTGGAAACATTCAAGGTCAGGTTGGCTGGGGCTCTGAGCAACCTGATCGAGTTGAAGATGTCCCTGCCCACGGCAGGGGGCTTGGACTGGATGACCTTTAGAGGTCCCTTCCAACCCAAACTATTCTATGATTCTGTGATTCTATGATTCTATATCCAGAGACAGCAGATGCCAGTACAGGAGCTGATGTTTGATGGCATGGCTCCACCAAGTCAACAGGATGCAGAGACTTCAAATCTGAAGAGGATTTAGCTGTACAAATATACTCAAGAAGGGCATAAATCAATCTCTGAACGTAAAAAATAAAGATACTTAGCAAGACAATACCTCAGCATGTATTGGTTGATACATCAGATAGCACTAGCACAATCTCACACGGACACATCTTCCATACTTTTCACCCATGTGACAGGAGAGTATTTCATACGCAGTTTCAGAGACCTTCAGTGTAATATTCCTCTAATTGAAGCCAAAAGGCCTTTAATGGGAATGAGTAGACCAAAGCAGAAACCCCAATGCAGAGTAAGCAGACGTTCAGCCTTGAGGCAGAAGGAAACAGCCAGCCAAAGGAAGACCATATCCCAACACAATGGCCTAAGAAGAAAAAAAAAATACTAAAGAAACTGAGGCAAACCCTAACCCCTGAACATGCTACATGGCACCATAACATGGAGGCAAGAGCAAAGCTGGATTTTCAAAGTACAACCATGTAACCTCGATCCTATATAAAAATACATTTATGTCCCTCAGAAAGATGTAGGACCCCAACAATCCTTACAGGACACAGATTAAGTGGATTACTATAGACAGTATTTTGTCAATGTCTCTCTTACTTCATCTGATTTTGTTTACATGAAACTGAATGAGTTTAAAGTAATGTTTGGTCATTGTTACAACTACTGCTGCTATGATGACAATTTGATTTGATTTTAACTCTGGCAGCATCTAAAGCCTGAACCTGTGAATAGGATCCTGCTGCACTGAACACTGTAGGCACACCACACACTAAAAATACGGACAAGTTTTTCACTTGTTTTACTGCACCCCTGTAAATACAGTGTATGTTTTCAACCATTCCAGCAGAAAGGGAAAGAACTGGAGCTTGGTCTTTTAGCATAATTTGTAACACAAGAGTGCAGGGACTCCTACTAATAAATATACACATTTACAAGGATCTGACTATTTGTTGTACTGCTTTGGTTTTGTAAACCCTGCAGAACAGCGCTGAGTGAAACAGCCTGGACTGCTTCAGACCTTAACTACCTATTTGTCCCTACAACTCAAAATTTTAGACCGTGACACTTATTTTGAAGGCAACTCATGAATTTCAAAAAGATACTATTAAACCGAGCTCTTTATTGAAATGACTTAGTTTTAATAGTCATTAACTATTCAAGGAACAAAGGAAAACAAAGGGGGGGTAGTGTCTTTGTTTTAAAATTATGAGAATACTTCAAAACACAGGAGAATCACTTTTATTTGGGATCTTAAAATGTAGCCTTGTATCTCTCTACTGCCAGAAGAGCCGCAGGAAAGGCACAGCATCTTCACGTTGTCGTGATTCTGTACAGGGCCACCCTGCTTGCCGCAAGTCGAGGCAGAACACATTGCTCCCTTGCTATACTGCGCTCTTCCTCTCCCAGAGAAATGAGAGGACAGCCCAACCCCTGCTGCCACTGGGCTTTGGGCAGGATGGTAGCTTAGACAACATCCCCCTGCTGCAATATACCCCATCTGAGCTAAACTCAGCCGTTACCTTACCGGTGAATCCTCAGTTTCTGAACTGGGATTGCACTTAACTGTTAAGCGGTACCAGTGATGCTCACAAGATCCCCAGCTCTACAGAAACAAGAAGTAATTACTTCTGCTTTTCGTAAATGGGACTGAGAAACGCTCTCGAGGCCATGCGATGAGTTATGAGAGCTGAGACAGACATAGCAAACCCATCTGTGTCCACATCCCTGGAACACAGCAGGGCTGACTACTGCTGCCACTGACTTATTCAAGCAGTCGAACGATTTCCTAAGTGACATTTTTTGAATAAATGATATATCCTCTGTAACCACTCGGCTTGTACCCTTACAAGCCCATCTGAGTCGTCATTACTGCAGAACCCGAGGGGTGAGGAAGAAAGCCAGCTCCTTTCTGCTTTCTCATTTGCCTCCTGCTGCTGAAGACCTGCACACCCCCAGCATAAACGCCTGCAATGTGGAGGCCGCTCTGGTTTCTGCCTTTGTTAGTACACATCAAGAGGCTGCTGTGTTATCCGGGGGGTGATTAGCGTCTAGCGAAGCAGGGCGAAGGAGACACCCAGAAGCACATCCAGCAACAAGCCTTCCAGCAGCTTCAACAGCTCCTTAAAGCTTTGGAAGCACAAATGGGACACTCTTTGCCCAAAGATCCGATTTAAACCAAATTAGAGTAATACTTGTTAAATTTTCTGATTGCTCCACAAAACATTCAGCCTTTTAAAAATTCAAAGCATTTTTTTTTCATTCAAAAAGTAAAGGTTGGTTTAAAAAAGGCCTTTTTGCAGATCCAAAGTATCGAGCGACTCCCATAACTCAACAATGAGAGGAAAACAACAGCATTTCTTTTTCTCTCCCCCCCCCCCCCCCCCCCCTCCACACAAACCTGTTTGAACAAGCAATAGATTCATGAAGGGATTACCTGGTATGCTCAGGGTAGGCAAGTCAGAAGAAAAACCTGACCTGGAATCTCCGTTCCCAGAACAGAGCCTGCACACAGACCACGGGACTAAACCACCACCCACCCACCACCGCCTGCCCGCTGGGTGTGTGTGCCCCTGAAAACGCACAGGCATACACCGGCAGAAGGTGGCGAATCACAATATCCATAAGAATATAACCAGAAATTAAAATAGTATAAACCAGCTTTTTCCCCCCCTCAAAGAAGGTGAATGCAAGTGTCAGAAACTACCGAGTTTCATAACTGGGTTCTCCCCGTATGTCTCTGCTCTTACTAGGATCAGTTTTGGCACACCACGGCCTCGCCAAACTAGTCCCATCTGCTGAGTATGCACATAGACTAAGGCATGATGACAGAAAACCTCAAAAGATGTCTGCATCTTCCACGATCGGGCTCTAAATACCATTAGAAATGTGCAAAAATTTAAGTCACTGGTGAAATCTTAAGATCCCTGAGGCCAAGCACCTTTAGAACAAGCAGGGTTTCACAAGGGATCCTGCCACATCTAGTCACAGAAAATCCTCACACTTTTTCCCACCGGTATTAATCATCAGGAGCAGCGACACCATTTCTAAAGGCTGTACTTGCCCGGTGCAGCAGGCTGCAGACATGCTGCCTCTCCCACCTCCGGCTCTGGGAGAGGGAGGTGCCAAATGCAGGGTGCAGCCTGGGCCATGGAAATACACCTCTGCCAGAGATCAGCCGCTCAAAACGCCAGCAAATCCCTCGCCTGACAGAGGCTTTCACACCTGCAAAGGTATCTAGCTTGAAATCTCACGCACGTACCTATGAAAAGGTGAGTTGGGATAGGTACAACCTGGTTTTCTTCTCATGGCGTGGCAGTGTCACCAGCTGTTGCTGAAACCTGTTTCTTGGCCAGCTCGAGCAGGCTCTGACGGCGTGGCAGGTATTCAGCAGCAGTTCAGACACATTCCTCATCCCTCTCCATCTGCCCATGGTTTTGTTTGTCACCAGGGCACTTTCCCCTCCCAGACATGCAACGCTGTGGCAGAGGAGCTCAAAAGGGACATTACCACACCAGTCCTACCACCACTCAGCTTAGCCAGGACCCTGCAGATCCCTGCAAGACTGATGGGAAGGGCAAAAACACGGCTTTGAATCTGTTTTCTCCAAGTTTACTTTGCCTGTCAGTCCCTGAAAGTAGTGTCAGGGCACGGGATGTGAATTTCTAATTCCTTTTCTAACTTAAAGCACAGAAGTTACATTAACTCCTAAGCAGAATTGTGTAAATTAATTTATTTTCATATGCCACAGTGACCATGAATCCTAGGCTATTTTTTCCCTAATCTCAGCAATGACAAATAAAACTGCACAACCTGCCACTTTCTTCCCTTCTCTCACAGTGTATCAGATTTTATCTCTCCATAGCAAAGACACTGATAAATATTTGACTGATGAATTGGCAGTTTAGGAGCGTGTGACTCACCGTCAAGCTGAGTATCTGTACTGTGGGCCAAGCTCATCCTGAGTTCCCAAGCCAGAAGAAACCGGGAATGTTGTAAAAGCACCCTGCTGAGCCCTAAGGGTAGGGAGCGTCTTATTGCTGTGTGAGTAATGTAATACTCAGCACAGACTTGTTCGGCAGAATACGCCCCAAAACTTATAAGACTAGACCCTAAGTTGAATCCTACTGCATTTAAAATTAAGGTACAGTAATCTTCCCCATTGGAAAAAGCCTCAGTTTTGTTCAGTAAGTTCAGTAACTGCCACTGAACTTTGGCATGGAAGATATCAGGCTGAACGCAATTATTAAAACCAATTCCATAGATGATGGCCCTGATCCTGCAAACACAACATGCACAGGATTTAGTGGATTTTCTGCACGCAGTGCGTGTGCAAAATCAGGCGTGATTGCTTTTTTTCATTAACTGGCAAGAAAACTCTCATTTTGTATTGTGGGGGACATTTTAATTCAAATCAGCACTAATTAAAAATAAACCTATGCAACCCAGTAAGGTGCAAACACATACACTGTTTTGCAAATAATTACTTAAAGTATTTTGTATGGTCAGATGTTTTCATATACTAAAAAATTGTATGTAAAATATATGTATGTATTTTGATCTCATTAACAGGGGTCTTTAGTTCCATGCAGAAGCCTCGCAACAAAGTGAACAGGAAGTTTCATTGCAACCTCCTCACCAGATATGCCTTCCGAAAAAGGAGATACGAATATTATGTTATAGAGAGTAAATGAAAGGATGTGGATATAAAGTTGTTAACTTCTTGATCAGGTCTGTCCTCTCCATTCTTGCTACACCACCACTGAACACTGAAGAAAGAAGAGCCTAACAAAATATGGACTGGTTTAAAATATGTAACAAAACCCAAAGAATGGTTTAAAGGAAGGTATTTCTCCTCCAGTGAAAGTCAGGAATAATAGGGAAGTCACTCTAGTGAATCCAATATAGTTGCACCAGAGTAAGCCTGGAAAAAAAAAGAGAACAGCCTGGAAGTAGCATGTTCTGCCATTAATTTTTCATGTCTGTCTCTCATAAACAGTGAAGGTATTCGCAGTGGAGCACCACTAGCAAAACAGATCCTCACAAATGCAATACGACGACGGCATTGTGGAGTCCTAGTATGTGCGCTCTCCCATGGTAAAGTATTGAATTGTTCTAATTATACAGTAATAAATAGTTATTCTTATACTACTGTAAGAGTAAGTAGACATGTTATAGCTGCAATTCATCATTAACTAACTTACCTGTGCACACACCAAACCAAAAGTCAAATGAAGAACTAAAACTAAGAACCGGGCAAAGTAATAAACAAAAAATAGGTAGAATGCAAGTTTTGTCTTTCATTCAGTGGTCCTCCAGCAACAGGTCTGACATACCTAAGCAGAGGTCTCTGTGCTCTCTAGGTTAACCCTAATTCTCTACAGCCATTTATAGATCCGCTTGATTTAATAAAGCCTGCCTGTTCTCATCTGCTGTTTATTTACTATATATGTTTAATTCTCATCCTTCTGCAATCCAATAATGAGGTACTATCCGTAAAACTAGGGGACAAATTCTAACATGTATTACACAACAGCACTTCTGAACCATTTCCTAAGTCAGTGGCATCAATAATTAGACCAACAGGTTTAATGGAGCCATTCCACATGTAAAAAAGAGTAATCACCAGCAGTGTTTTGTATAGGCGCCTTGTCATACACCAGTGCTGTTTCCTTCAGTGATTATAACTGCTGCCTGCTTTTCAGTCCCGTGAACTCCCAGCCGAGGGGATTAACGGAGAAGCCTTCATGACCACTGCACATATATTTTGCCAGAATTGATCTGCACGGATTGCTGGTATAGCTGCATCCATGAAAGCAGGTGTTCTCCAAACCAGGATCCACAGCCAGTACCCTGCCCGCAAGATCTTCACTGTGCTTGCAGCAACATGGCAAGCAGAAAGTTAAAAAGGTAAGGGGGGGGAAGCAGACTGTGTCTTTGCTCCCCAGCCACCAAGTATCAGGGATCACTGCATAAAAGATCACAGCCTTAAACTCCCGGGCCTTGCACAAGCTAGAAACAAACTAAAAAACGAATAAGAGAACGATTCCCACTGGTTAAGAGTGTTTTATAGCCCTAGTTCTGCAACTGCTGGTGAGGACAGCGAGAGCTGAGCCTGGGTGTATGAGGTATGAAGCCATTTACCGCAGTACAGCTTGTTTTGCGTCACTGAGCAGAGCAGGGTTTTATCAGCAGAGAACTGTTGGGTCAGTATAGCCAGCACAGACGCGTTTACACCCCAGAGTGCAAAGGGGAGACACCGAGGTTACCGTTCTGCCTTTCATCCCGATACTCTCTTCACAGAGAGTTCCCACCAAAAGTTTTTTTTTTTTAAATTTTAAAATGGGAAGTTCTTTGCTTGCATTTAAAAGCCTTGTAGAAGTTAGTCTCCTTAGGGAGGAGAAAAAAAAAGGCTTGCAAGCTTGCACAGCGAGGAAACGAAACAGCGAGCAGGCTCACGGCAGCCCTCCTAAGGTGGGCCCGAGGGAGCGGGGCCGGGGGCCGGCGGGACCCGCTCCCCCTCAGCCCGGCCCGCACCTACCCGTATCCGTCGGAGGCGTAGTCCCCCCCGTAGGTCTTCTGGTAGTAGTAGGTCTTGTGGGTGTGGGTGCCGCCGCCGCCGCCCCCCATCACATGGGAGCTCATCTCGTAGCGCAGGTCGGTGCCCGAGTCGGCCCGCGCCATCCGGCCCAAGGTGTTGATCCGCGGGTGCGAGCCGCCGTTGATGCTCATGGCGGCGGGGGAGCGCGGGGGGCCGCCGCCCGGGGGGAGAGGGGACGATGGGGAAAGCGACAGGGAGACTGACCCAGACCCGACGGGGAACAAGGCATTCACCCCCGGGAGGGCCCGCCGCGGTGCCGCCTCTCCCTCGGGGCCCGCCGAGGGCCGGGGAAGGGCCGAGCGCTGGGGATCAGCGCGGCCCGCAGGTGAGGGGTGGACAGGGGCGCCGCGAAGCCGTGTGCGGCGGCGGGCGGCGGAGGCTGCTGGCGGCGGCGGCGGCAAGAGCGGAGGTCCGGTCCCGTCCCGTCCCCTCCCCGCCGGCAGAGGAAAGGCGAAGCCACACCTTTCGGCGGCGGTTTTAAGCGGCGCTCCTGGGCGTGGAGCGGCCGCCGCCGCCTCGCCTGCGCCCTCCGCGCCTCCTCGGCGGCCGCCTCGGGTTGTTCCGCGGCCCCGGCCCCCGCCCCGCCGCGCCCGGCCCGGCCTCCCCGCGGCGGCGGCGGTGTCGCTCCCCGGTGGCCGCCCGGGCACCGCAAGGCCTCTCTCAGCCTCGCACCTGTGTTTCCACCTTCCTTGGTGCGTGGACTGCCCTCCACGTTGCCAGTGGAGGTTGGAGCCCATTAAAAACTTCCTCTTGACCTGTGTCATATCTACCAGCTGGCGCTTTCCCCCTAGCTGTTGCAGAGCAGCACCCTGGGGCACGGGGTGGCTCGCCTGAGGGCTGGGAGCGCCGCGGTGAGGGCAGCCGGGACAGGGGTGCCCACGATGCCAAACACCCTTGTCCCACTCCAGAAAGCAACCGGCACCTGAACAAGGCAGGGCCGGTTAAATCGGCGCCATTACGTCGAGGATGGGTCCAGTCCGCTGGTGGCAGCCCTCTCCCCCTGCACCAAGATGTGGCACATCACAGGGCCGGCGTGCTTGTTAGGAAAGCGGCGTAAATGTTTGTTCCATAAACTGGGAAATACATCGGGTGCCATATTTGGGAAAGCTGTCAATACTCCAAGTCCAGTTCATTTCTGAAACAGCGCTGAAACTTGTACGCCAGCGCATGAAATGTTTGAATCGTGTCATGCGCTGACTGCATTTATGCATAAGAAAGAGGATATCCAGAAACGGGTGTTTAAACTGACTTTTTCCCTTAGTTTTTCTTGATTCCTGCCTTCTGGTGCTCTGAAAGTTAAGCTTTACTCTTAAAAAATAAAAAATAAGCCAGATCCTAGAGACAAAATCTTTTTAATACATTTGTGTGCATGCAGGGTGTCAGCAAAGGCAGTTTGCTGTAGGATGCCCAGCGGTGCCTTCGTTATCAGCCATTGACCGCTGGGTCAGTCTCAAGGGTCGATAGAGAACAATTTCTTAGCTACACCCAGTGGCACTGCCTCAGCTGGTCTGGCCACTTGCCCATGGTGTTAGAAGACAAAGAGAAGATGGCCAGATTTTAAGAAGCAGCAGTCACTCGTGAATAACCCTGCCGAGCTTTTCTGAAATAATCCCGAGATTTCATCCCAAAGTGCAGTAGGGGAGCCAGCCATACCAGTCAGCCGATGCTCTGCGACAACGCATGTGCTATAAGTTTTTTAAACTTGTGGGAGATCACCAGCAGCCCACACCATCCATAAATTCTTGGGCCCGTTTCTGTCTTCCCTGCACTGATCATTTTCCTGGTATTTTAAATACAAGTGGTAGGCCACAGGATGGTAAATAACAACTACACAAACACACCGGAAGGACAAGACTTTCTGAACTATTCAAGAGAAAACCGAATGAGAGCAATTCTCCTCAATGCCACTGAAGCTGCTGGGGCTCTGCAGGAGCACCGCGGTACAAGTTATGTGAGAACCTGCCCTGCTGCTGGCGGTGGTGGTGGGCACAGTGTAGCGGAGGCATAAGAGCTCCTCCAGGGAAACGTGGGGTTGCTTGGTCCCGAAAGGCATCCTGACGGCACCGCCTGGAGCTGTATGGAGTGCTACAAAGAGGCAGAATGCAAGTTGGCTATTATCTCTGAAGTCATACAGTGACTTCTGTATTGTAATATATATGCTGTATTATATATAACGTGAGTCATTATATATCAGTGCATATATATATGTATACACACATACATACATATATATGTGTATATAGATACATATATATGTGGATTTGGGGTGCTTTTTTGAAGATTACAGATTACATCTGCACGATTTGATGATTTGACATTACATTCCAAAGTCATTAGGGAGCAGAATACAAAAGCAGTCAGGATGAGTGAGAAAAACAAATACATAGGCTTAATGCTATAAAGAAGGAAGTAAAAAGGTAGAAAACAGATGTAGAATAGGAGGGAGACGCAGAATGAGGGAAACTTGAACTTTATGCCTTGATACTCCAGTCCAAACTTTTTGAAACCTAAATATAGATCACTGTGTTAGTGCCACCAGCATACCCAAAAGTCAGATATTTTGAGTGGTGATGCCTCAAGCCAGGCACTTGTATTTAGACTTAGGAACACAAAGCATTTTTTTCAGCAAGTCCCTTTGAGAGCTGTCCGTTTATATGTATGCGTATTTAGAACTCCAAAAGTATTACAGTGTTTTGGGGTTCTTGCTGAGTTTTAGCACCACCTCCAATCAGCCCCACCTTTCAGCTTGGACTGGTGTGCCAGCTCAGTGAGACACTCCATTATGTGTGATGGAGACAGCATGTGTGCGATGCACCCAGAGGCTTGGATGAGTCACTGTTACCTGGACATGTAGAAAAATACTTAAATAACAAGTGGATTCTGCTGGTCCTGCTTGCACAATTAGCCCCACTGAAATGAAGAGGAGAGGATAAGACTGAACTGATACGGAAAACAGCTCAGTGCTCCTATCTGAACTTTCATACATGAGCAAACGAAGTAAGTAAATACAAATATTTTTATTTGCTGAAACAGTCAATTATACTGGGGTGCTGCCCTAGGTGGACTTGGTTTTCTTGAAGCAGGATCAAGTCACATGGGTATTGCTTAAAAGACTACAGGAAAATATCAGTGTCATAACTGGAAGATCTTGCTTAAACCTTGTTCAACTACTTCTGGAAAGGCCCAGTCCTGATGTACCTAAGGCCGCATCCTAAGTTCCTTGACTTTCTTTGACTTCAAAGAGTTTTTGAGAGCAAATGTCCAGTATTTGGTCCAATACCAAATGGTCCAAGCCACAGAGTGTCATTTTCCTCTTAAGGAAAACTCCATGCAGGAGAGAATAACATGCAGTAATTTGGAGTTTCTTGCTCATCTCCATTATCAGAAGGTGGCGTTCTGCTTCTTAAGACATGGATACATAAAAGTTTTCTGGGTCTTAGGAGACCCTCTTTAAGCAAGTCAGTCTAAAGAAGATGTAATATTCCCTCTGGGCTCCTTAAACCAAGCTAGAGCCAAGGTCTGTGCTGCAGCCCTATATCCTAACTCACCTCCTTTGGAATTGCAGACATCATGAGCATATTAGGAGAAAACAATTCCAAGGAGACAAAGGGGATACAGTTGTGCCTGAACACTGCTTTAATAAACAGAGGGAAGCTCCTTTATACATAATACTAGGGGTAGGCATAATCTATCTCTTTAGGTTTTGTAAAAGGCTCCTTCCCAACCCCAAATGGTGTAGCCAAAAGCTCTATTTTAGGCTTAGGCTGCTGGCTAGTGGGTCTCTAATTATTCAGGACACTACCTGAGGTGAATGTAACAAGCTGCACTTGTCCCTGTCTATACCAGGGAGACGTCTGTATTTTACCTTAAGAACTGAATTCCCAAGGCCACACTGAAATTCCCCTCAATGGCTTGTTAATTAGCAACTTTTAATGGTAGCTGCCAGCCCCTCCTATTTCACATGCCATCTTCTGAGCTTATTTAATGACATCCTCTCTTTAATGTCCTCCTTGCATGGAGAAGAACCAAATAAATTTAAAATAGCTGAAACACACTGATAACCAGTGACTTCTCACATTCAAAGCACAAATCTGAATGTGACTTGGTAACTGATTTCCATTATTGTAGCTTGCGAAAAATGAGGTATGGCATTCCAAACGAAGATCAAATCATCCAGGTAAAACAGCATGTGACTCCTGTGTTCCTAACTCCTACAGTTTTGGGCAGTAAGGACAAGTTTGCACGTGCAAGCCACTAATCTGGCTACGTGTCTTTGTAGGGTAATTGCTATGCACCACCACTCCTGTGCAAGGGCTGCCTGGGAAGCGATAGCTTAGGCTGAGTGGCAGCATCCACAAAGTCCATGTTTATTACAACATGAAGGTCAGTCCTGGGAGTTTCCACTTCCTTACTTCACTCAGGCTGAACTCACCTCAGAAAATTCACAGTAAACTCTCCTGAGTCCGCAGTCTGAGCTCTTCTCTGCATGGGAAGAGAGTCTCACCAGCTGGTGCCAGTAGCAACACCTCTATAGCGACTGCAGAGACGGTCTGAAATGTCATTAATAACAAACCGAGAGGGCTCAGACAACTTTCTCAAAGATACTCCTGTCATGGGGATATCTTAAATACACTCAACTGGTGCCTAATTATGGGCAGATTTACAGTGCCCTGCAGCACAATCCATTTTAAAATGCAGATATGCCCCAGTGCGTGTTTGGAGGGGTTGGGGAGGGCAGGGAATGATTGACACAAGGTGCTCAGTGCGAGCCTGTGACTAGTCAAGCTTGGGACTGCCTGCCAAGAGCTGTCAGTCCCAGGTCCCTGAACACTCGCTGTGCTCCTTTTAGACAGTCCCTGGAATATTACGCTACCAGTTTCTGGTAGGGTTAAAAAAAAAAAAGTCTTTGAATTCAGCAGGAGGTAATGCATCTTAGGACTGCACAATTCCTTCTATACCATGCAAAAGTAGAGGGTGTGGTGAAGGATGTGTCAGCCTTGTCAAACCTGACTGACTACTCAGACAAAAAGTTTCAGGATGCCTGGCTGCTTTGCTTCAGGTGGAGGAGACCAACAAGTGACATCCTTTTCCCACCATGGTCCCACCGTGACCAACAGAGCATGCACACGGTATTTCTACACAGCTCTTGATTTCATGTTGCTGCAAGCAGAGCACCCCAACAGTGACAGTACAAAGTCAATTATTTAATGTCACATTATTTCTGTTCCTTTAAAAGCTCACTTCACAATTCTGTTTCATCAACAGCTGGTGGCATTTGCTGGAGCTTGAGAAGTTAACATACAGAAAGATATTTAATAGTGCTGAGAGAAATACAAGGCTATTTCTGACTAGCTATTCTTCAGTAGCGGGACAAAAATCTTTTCAGCCACAACATGCATGCGAAATGCATTCATTTGTGAGGATGAATTAGTTTAATAAAACATGAACTTTTGGCAAGGTGCATCTCCCCCTCATTATTCAGACAGTTTGATAATTGGTGTTAGATACCACAGTGCAGCTGAACCACGTGCAGTATGAGGAGTGGGGCAGTGGAAGCCCTCAAGGGATCTTTACACTTGCTTCACACTGGGGCTGCTCTAATTTACACCCAGGTATCTGTGAGCCCAAGAGGATAAGGAGCACGATGATTTTATGGACATCCATCCGTTTCTTCTGCCTCTGCCCTCATTCTTGGAAATGGGAGTGAAGGGTCAAATGGGAGCTGCTACAGTAGCCCTGTAGACACCCAGGTTCCACCTCATTAGTGTGAATCTTCCATTAGCAAGGTTGCACATTGTAACAGATGCTTGTCATCCCAACATGTGAAATAACTGCGTTATGGCATTGGCCGGGGGCACTGATAGCCTTATTAAAATGTTACCACCATAATTAAAAATACCTTGTAACTTGTAAGAGGGAATACCAGATCAGAGCAGTTATAAAGGTCCCAAGTATCTTTACCAACTTAATGGAGAAGAGTAAGACTTTTAAAACAGATTTTCATGCATATCTCCCCTATGCTGAACTTTTACGGTGTATAATGGCTGCAGGCTGTGGAGGACAATGGAGAATTGGATCTAATACATACAAAAGAATGCCAATTAACTCACTTTGCATTAGTTTTTGCAAGCAGACCTGTTGTTTCATCTTCAATTTGTAGGTCATACCACAACTATTTTGATAACAACCAGGGAAGATAAAGATTCAGTTCTTTACTGTGCCAGAAGCTCTACTTCTCACAGCTGAGGAGTGGAGGTGTCATCCTTACAGGAGTATTTTGTTCTCCAAAACCCCAAGGCTATGGAGGGCAATTCATCTCCTGGTAGAATTGGAAACCTCCTTACCAAGATACCCTCTCTACAAACTCCAGATACTATCGCAGTGTTCTGTGCTCCAGCTGTGCTTGCTTGTACACCCAGCCCGCAAGAGCTCCCCACACCAAAGGGGCTGCTTGGTAAAGGCAGCATTAAGAATTGCTTAGTGCTGAAAAAGCCTTTTCAAATGTGTAAAACTTGACTTAAGAAAGTTTCCTAAGAGTCTTTCTTATTCTGATCATTTAACAGGGAATTTTGTTACTATAAAGTTTGCAGTACAAGTGAGAAAAAGAGGCAGCCTCCTCTCTCACACACACATCCCATAACTCTCTAAAGACAAATTCAGAAGTGGGAAGTTGAAGTTAGCCTTCCTCCTCCCTCCAGCTGAGTCATGTTGAACAGAAATGGGAGCTCTTTTATTACAACCATATTCTCCTCCATTACAAAAGCACAACCATCACTATAACGCATTTAAATCTTGAGTAGTTGTCATCAGTGGGACCAGAATGCTACAAGGCAGCCACTGGGGATCGTGAAACATCTGTGATTACCACAGCTTTCAAGATGTGACGACATAAATGTGGAAGTGTTCTCCTGTCTAGACCAAATTCCAGCGCTGCCTAAGTTTCATTCAGACTTGCAATGGAATATTCTCCTCCTCCTCAGTCCTCAATTATTGCTATAGTGTTGCTGCTCAGCATTCAAGAGCTGGTGCGCTTCGCTTCCTTCCCCCAATCACCTACACGAACCCTGTAGTTCAAATAGCAGAATCAATTGCATTTAGTTTTCCACCTTCTCATTCTCTGTTCCATGTAATTATAAAAGTCTGATAAAGAGACCGGAGGGTTAGAGCCCTAATACGATATGAGATGCTAAAGAAGCTACTTTGCATGAATGTTTTCTTCCCAGCTCTCCATGTGATTTGGATGTGTCTGTGGGTATCTACAATACCTTCTCTATGTAAGTAGGTCTGAGTCAGACATGTAGGAAATAGAATTCTCACTTTATTTCCTCTTTTTCTGTTCAGATCCACTTTTCTGTTGGGACGATTTCGCTCCCTTTAGGACACAGTCAGCTGTTTCCATAAAAATGCTCATCTTTTGCATGATTAGCAGCATAACAACCAGCGAGGCTAACATCCATAAAAAAGACTTTGATGTGAAACAGGGAAGAAAAAGGATTGCTTCATGTTACCTTGTGCCAACAAGGCGTTGGCACAGCTCTGAGCTCTTATGCCGGCACTGAGGGATTGATAGCTCTCCTTAGGTTTATTTTCTGTCTGGATTCCTGGGAAATCACCTCCAAATGGCATTGTAGGAAACAAGATCAACTTACTGTAAAAATGCCTCCTTGTGCACATCTCTCAGTGAACTAAATGTGCTCAAGTAGTCCTTAAAACACCTGTGAACAGACATTGGAAGACCACTCTGTGTGGAACACTATGTAACACACTGTATACATGATTTCCTTCAATGTAAGCAGAAATTTCACTTGTCCATGCTACTCTGTTAAATGTAGTATGAGTTTAAATTAAGAATAAGTCCAGTCCTGCCAGTTGCATGACAGGTATGGCCTCGCCTCCAGGACAGATTCTAGCCACATCCTTGAAAAAAGGATGCAAGAAAGCAATAAAATAATAATTATGAACTGGGCTACTGTTTACAGCAGTGCGCTTTCTTGTGCTTTTGTAGCTAATGCACTCTGTTGACACAGACAAGAACAAGAGGAGCCACAACCTGGCTCTTCTGGGAGAGGCAGGAGCACTTGGGGCTCACTCCACCTGCCTCTGAGCTGGGCAAAGGGCGTACGGGAAGTGGCATGAGACACTGCACCCGAGGGGAGCTCCTATGCAGTGGCGCTGGGCAGGAGGAGGAAGGGACTCTCATGTATGTTGGACATATTTTGCTGTTAAGTTTTGCCTGCCTAATCTCATCAGGCCATAAGTTTTTCTGGACTTTTGTGTGCGAGCACTGACTACCACTCGGAAGTTCCTGATATCACTAGGACAACACCAGGGCTTCTAGGTACTGAACGACAAAAGTAATAAAGTCTCCCTTCCCAGTTTTAACAAGAAATCACAGAATGGTTCGGGTTGGAAGGGATGTCAGGAGGTCTGTAGTTCAACCTCCTGCTCAAAGCCCTTTAGCTATGAGAACAAAGTTGCTCGGGGCTTTGTCCAGCAAGGTCTTGAAAACCTCCAAGGATGGTGCCTGCACAACCTCATTGCCTGTTCCACCGCTTGTTGTCCTCATGGGGAAAAGTTCATCTTCATACTCGGTTGGACCTTCTCTTGTTTCAATTTATGCCCACTGTCTGCTGTCCTCTCACCAGCCACCACTGTGAAGAGCTTTGGTGGCTCACAGATACTGACAGGCTGCTTTTAGGTTCCCCTGAAGATGTCTCATCCCTGGGCTGGACAAGGCATCGTCCCTCAGCCTCTCCTCACAGGGCTGGTCTCCCAACCCCAACCATCTTGGTGGCTTAGTAACAAGTTTATCAACTGGTGCTGAAATCTGGATGCAGTACTCTAGATAGATCTAATGAGTCCTGCATAGAGGGGGATAATCACTCCCCCTCCATCCAGTGGCTGTGCTCCTGTTGATACAGCCCAGGCTGCATCAGGCTCTTGGCCTTCCTCACTGCCAGAGCACACCGCTGGCTCATGTTTAGCCTACAGCTCAGGAGCACCCCTGTGTCCTTTCCTGCAGAGCTCAGCAGCAGCCTGTACTGTTGCAAGGAGCTACTTCACTCCAGTTGCAGGACTTTGCGTTTGTCCTTGTCAAATTTCGTAAGGTTCCTGTTGGCCCCTTCCTCCAGCTGCCCAGGTCCCTCTGAGTGGCAGCCCTGCCATGGAGGATGTTGATTGCTCTCCCCAGTTTGGTGTCAGCTGCAAACTTGATGAGGGTGCATACTGTCTCCACTTTCGCATCGCTGACAAAGATATTAAATTGCCAGAATAGGTCCCTGAAGAACTCTGCTTGTAAAGGCCTCCAGGTAGAATATGAACCCTTTAAGCTCAACAAACAAGCCAGTTTTTCACTCATCTACTAATCCATCTGTCCAGACCAGAATGTTCCAGCTTAGATACAAAGGTGCTATAGGAGATCATGTCTAACATTAAGTTAAAGTTAAGGTAGATAACAACCACTGCTCCTCCCTTATCACACAAAGCAATCAGGTTGGTCAAGCAGGGGAAATTCCCACTCAATATTAGGGAAAATAAGTTTACCATGAGGGTAAACACTGGAGCAGGTGCCCAGAGGGGCTGTGAAGTCTCCACCTTGGAGATACTCAAAACCCAACTGGGCAAGGCCCTGAGCAACCTGTTCTACCTGGCCCTGCTTTGGGCAAGGGTGGGACAAGAGACCTCTAGAGGTCCCACAAAGCCTACGTGATAAGATGATCTAACCTTGGTAGATCCATGTTGGCTATTCCCAATCACCACCTTCTCATTCATGTAACAAAGCTTTCACATTCACCACTGTCCCTCAGAAAGGTTTGATAGCAGCATGAACACACCATATCTGCCCTGGAACGTCCTTATTCCAAAGGGCATAAGTCACCTCCTTCGTTATGCAGTAGCATACACAAAAGTTCTGGCAGACTCAGTAGAGACCTTGATATTTCTGTCTTCTGGGTGGATGAAGACAATACTTTCCCTAGGGGAATTTTTTTAATATTTTTATTTAATTCAATTCTTGTTGCTGGATGATAGCTTTTAAGAGAAGGTGGAGCTGTCAGCATTGTTTTTATAATGGAAGAATAAGGAATATAGATGTGTCCAAGTGTTAGCTATATCCACATTCAAGCATGTTAAAACACTAGAGCTGGTCATAATTTTACCAGTAACAATACTGATGAATTACTTTCCAAAAACCTCTCTCAGAGATGCCAAATGAGCCAACCTCGTGAGATGAGACAACATAATGGCTATGCTAACATTAGAAATGTAACAAGCAGAAAACAATGCAAAATTCCTATGAATAAATGGAAAACAAGCTGATTTACAGTTTAAGATTCATTTTCATTGCTTACAACAATATGTTATAAAACTATCAAGCATCAGCTTAGGACACATCTACACTATCATTGTGGTTCGCTCCCTGTTTCACTCCTGGGCCCCTGATTGTCCGTAACACTTACATGCTGGTTTCCCCCAGGCTCCTACATTGAGAAAACCAACTCGCTCCCTCCCAGAGGGCACAAAATTCTCAAGTCCCAGCTCCAAGGACACAAGACACTCCACTGGTTGGTAGGTCAGGCTTTTCTTCCCGAGGCAGTCAGGGTTTACTTCCCAAGCAGACCACGGATTGTGGAGGCTCATTTGTAGTCTCTCGTCATAGTAAGATACTCATTTTGCTGTGTTGCTTCATCTGGAGCAGATGGGCAGTTTTCTACAGGGCTGCTGGAAGGCTGCTCCAGGGGAAGCTGTGGGAACAGCTGGAGGAGGTGCAGCACTGAATGGCTGAAATAAAAGATTTCTCAGGGAGGAGGGAAAGCATTACCATGAGGAGCTGATCGAAGAAACCTGCAGTTGTACCATGACTCAGGCAGCTACGTGCTGATATTGCCTTCCTGTCATTATACTGCCATTACCGCCTGAGCCGGCATCACTATAAGAAGCCCAGCAGGGTCCACCCATGCTGCAGTTGCACCTTCAGCTGCGGTGTGGACATGCTCTGCGGGGCAGATGATAATCAGCGTAACGATGCATGATGTCAGCCGTCCCTCCTGCCGCCACCTCCTCGCCCTCCATAAGGATCTCGCACCCCCTCTGTGGACTGACCCCTTAAGTGAAATAGTCCACCGTTGTTTTAGCAGCAGCCTATCTCCAGGAACACTGGTAAGGATTTTGTGTAGGCTGGCTGGCTCTGTTTTAACCACTACTCTGACTAACCTTGCTCTGAGCCCATTTTGTGGTAAAAAAACCCTGTTTCCTCTAGAACCCTCACGCCACTAGTAAAGATAGGGATCACCCCTGTAGTAGCGGCAGGAGATTTCCCTACAACCCTCCTTCATAAAACCTGATTTTTGGTACGTTCACAGAAGGCTGGGTCCTTCACACATAGAGATGCTGTCCTCTGTGGCATCGCTTCTGTGAGAGGTCTGTGGGATGCCCTGGCTTAGGAGGATGCCTGTCAGGTATACAAAGGCTTCAGTATTGCATGCAGAACCACCTTTAATTAAATACACAAAAAGTCAGACCTGGGGGTCCCCAGCATTTTTATGTTCCTCGTTGCTATAATCTCCTTTCTAGTTTCACACATCCTCAAGAAGATCAGGTTTTGCCTGTCAAATTGGCTGATGGATGTATTCTATATACACTACTACGTATTTCATGCATAATAAGAATAAAAACATCCTGCTCCAGAAGGGCAACTGAATTCATTTATTCATTCTTTGGTCTGCATTTCCTTGCCCTTTATCCCTTCTTTCTGCAGACTTTGACAAGTTTCCACAGCTAAAACACCTGTGTCAAATTTACACCAGCAGACTGAAAAATCCACTGCTGTGTGCCCTTGTTTTTAATGGGAATAGCCCATCAGGGTGCTTGTTCTAACATGCGTGGTACGATTTTTGCACCAGCAAACAAGTTTTTATCTAGCACGCAGAACTTATTCAAAAGGTATTACTTGTGCCGGGACTAGAGGCAGGAATGAGTCACATCTGTTTAATACTCATGAAGTGCCCTGCCCCAAGGAGTGCCTCTGTTTTCCTCCCCTCCCTGTCTCGCGCGCTCTCTCTCAAGCCTTAATTGTCTTGAGTTATAACGCTTTTGAGAAATCACTCTTAAAATTATGACTCCTGTTAAAGTTAATTAGACGTGAACTCCGGCCAAGAGAGCTGGGGTAGTTTCATAATTGTTATTCTAGCTGAAAACAGAAGGATTCCCTGACCACAGGAAGTTCAAAGGACCAGCAACAAAAGGAGGAGATAACCTCTGTTCCCAGGGAACACCGGCTTCACTTGGGATGCCAGCGGATTTATGACGTGAGCTTCTTCGCTCTAATTACCGTTTGGGGTGGGGCCTCTCACATTGATGAACAGTGGGGTTTCTACAGGGCTGAAGTTTGCAACAGCACCACATATTTAGGCATAGGCGTAATGGCAACATGCGTTCAGCGTATTTCGGAGGCTGCTGTCCCTGAAGCTGAATGTCACCCCAAGAAGAGGAGGTGTTGCCCCATGTCACCCCATTTGGAAAAAAATTAAGCTTCAATGAGGTCATGTTATTTTAACAGGCAAAATGTAGTAATATTTACAAATCCACAAGTCATTCAGATCTGCAACGCTTAAGAAAGCAAGGGAACTTTTATATGGACAACATTTGGTGTATATAAAAAATAAAGATGAAGCAAACTAATAAACTAAACCTACAACAATAGTTGTAAGACTGTACCCTAAAACACCCTATGGCAGAATTCCCATTGACTTTAGGGGACCAAAGTCTGACCCCACAGATTTTTCTTAAGCTGGTTCCTCACGTAAAAATAATTTCAAAGTAATTTCAAAGATGAATAATGTTCTTATTTATTGAGCATCAACAGTGTATTTAGCGATGTATAAATGTGCACAGAAGAGTCTTTGCCCAAAGGTCACCGGAGTCTAGTCAAAATACAGCTAGAAGAGATTCAGAAGAGCATAACTACCACCTAATATAAACATTGATCATATAAGCAGACAGATACAAATATGGAGACTGATGGAGAAACATTTCAGATGTCACTGCTTAAAGGGTTCATGTGTATACAGAAGGTTTTGGAAAAAAGAGAGGAAGGTATTATGACTCACTGTCAGGATGAAAGCCAGTTTTGTTAGAAGGCACCAGGTTGGGATCTGTAAACACGTATGGTCTATAGTCAGGAGGGAATCTGGAGCAGCGTGAGAGCAAGATAAGGAAGGAATGTGTGAGCAGATACAGAGAGAGGGGGTCACGAAGGGCATCGCTTGTGAAGGCAAGAGGCTCCAAACTCGGTGCAGAGAGACAGGAAAACCTGGACAGAGGGAGTGTGAGGGGGGAGCGTGGCGGGAAGGGAGGCTGACTTCAGCAATAGATGCACTTAGGATAATCCATGATGGGAAGCAAGGACTCATGAAGATACCAGAAATTAATTGAATGATTTCTCCTACAAGTTTTAAATATAGCTGATGTCTGTTAAAAGAATACATTTTGTCCTTTTTTTAAAGGATTCAAGAAAAAATTACCATGTATGAAATATAGAACTTCCCTTCCCTGACCTACTGACGTTCTCTCTCTAATACCTGCAAGAAGAGGGCCGAACACTGCTCACAGAAAGGAGCAACACAACATATTTCTGCATGCAATGTTCATGCTTTTCTATGAATGTAACATTCATTTAGCAGAGAGCAGTTTGACCCTATACTAAGGATTTAAACTTCAGTGGAGCTGAGGTACAGCGTGAGCCTTAGCAGCAAAAACCAGTGCCTTGGAAGGCAACTCAGAAATTCAGGAGCAATGCAGGCATGGGTAGACGCAGGGCTGAAAGCAGACTTGATTGCTGCATGAAATACAACAGGTTTGCGGAGAGCCAGGATCCCATGGTGAGCTCCCACAGCCTGCAAACATGCAGCTCGTGCTCCCAGCACAAGGGAGCAGGGAGACCCATCCAGCTGGGGACTGCCAGCCCTGCAACTGCAGGAATCCCAGTTTGCACCAGGTAAAGGATATTTTTTTCCACGCCTTCCTCTCATCCGTGAAAGCCCTCAGACACTGTCAGGAGCTCAGCAAACCACTGCCTTGCAGAAAAACAGCAAGCACAATGAACAGCTGGATATGCCAGCACGAGATGGCTGTAAGAGATGTAACAGAGGCCATTTTCTAAGTTCCTGCATACAGCCATAGCTGAAAAACAGCTGGCTACTTTTCACAGAGATGAATATTTTAAAGCCAGAAGGAACTGTTTTGATAATATATCTGGTCCCTGGCACAGGACAGACACAAAGTGTAATCTCACCTTGTAAATCTAATCTTGAATCAAACCTGTACTTTGTGGCTGAGTTAAAACATAACTTTTGGAAAGATAGGCAATCCCAATTTTACTTCAGACGACTGTTATGACAGGGGTGGTTAAGAGCTTCAAGAGGAAAAGATCAACTTCAAAGGATCATTTTGGATCACGGGTCTATGAAGCCGACAGTTTAACCGCCCCTATCCCTGGATTAGCAAGCAGTGTGAGAGCACCTCAGTCCTGCCCAGCTATGGGAGAAGTGGTACCTTGTATGCGACCAGCTGGGAAAACTTAGGTGGGAAAAAAAGAGACATGATAAAGGGATACTGAGGTGGAAATCTTGTCTATCTTTCCAGCCGTATTACTTGATCCGGCAAAAGATTTTTAGTCTCTTGACAAACCTTGTTTCTCTTTTATCCTTAAATCATCCCAGCTACCACAGTTCTACCCCTGCATCTTGCATCTCACCTTGGAAAACAGTATACACAAAAAAAAAGTCTTTCAACAAAAGCGAAAACCACAGCAAAATACCAACGCATATTACACCCCTACTGTGTGGCTCGCAGCCAGATAGGATGGTCTCAAGATCTGTTATTAAGCATTGCATAAGTAACAAGCATTTAATCCTATAGATGTGAAATAACGCATTCAAACAAACAGACAATGCATTCATATGCATGCTGTCCATCTCCTGACTTGCACGTGCAACGCTGGAATGTATTACTTTCACAAAATATGCCTTTTATCTTGCTGCAGCTTATAACAGATCTGTGGTTAAGAATTTTTCAGGCATGCTCCATTCAAGTGGTGCTGCTCAACAGAGAGCTGCTGTGTCTTTCCCCTCCCCTCGCAACCCTGGCCAGCCGGCGTATCCTGAGGGAGGCCTGGCACAGGGGAAAACTGTCTCTTGCCAAACTTACTGTCTGAAAAGAGGAGGGGTAAGATGGGGCACAGCCACAAACCAGAAATCCTCATGGTGCTCCTCCTGCAGCATGGTCCCTCTGCCTCCAGGATAAAAGAGCTCTGACCAAAACAAGCCGGATTTTTCATTGCGTTCGTCATCCCATCAGTGGGAAACAAACTCCTGTCTCTCCTGAGCTCCGAAATGAGCTGGAAATAGCTCATTGTTGGTGCGCGGTCAGCCTCTTGTGGGTCAAGGGTGGTGAGGAGAATGAACTGTTTGACCTGGTCTCCTCTGATTAATACAAGAAAAGGAAATGAATTTCATCTTTCATAGCCTGTAAAGTGGCACTCCATGCTTATGGTACCTTGGAAGACTTATCAGAAGATTGGGTACTGTCTGGCACCAGCTAGGTATTTTTATATCTAAATCTTGACTTAGACTAACAAATGTAAATGTACATCCACATTGCAGGCATAATTTTTAGTGCTTCCACTTCTGCACAGTTGCACCAAGGGCTCCTGAGATGCAAAAGGACTGGAGACTAATTTTAGTGACTGGCATATAAGCTCAGTTTGTACAGACATGTGGCCTGGAAAAATATTTGATTTATGGTGAAATAGGTTTGTTGCTTACATAGAAGAATTCAGCACAGAAATCCCTTTTTGGATTATAAGGATTCTGTGTTTCTAAGCTGCAGCCTGCTCAAGACAACTTACCTTCTTTTTACAGCATGATCCGTTTGTGGTCCCTTGCATTGTATCTGCCACCTTCATACACGTCCTGGAGAACTGGGAAATACAGGCAGGCGCCCACCCCCCAACATATGAAATGAAAATGACCCCAGTCCTTAATAAGCTCATTTGGGTTCTAGCTAATTAAAAGGAATGAGAAGGGGGTAAGGGTCTGGCCCTCTGCCTCCTCCTGCACCACCTGGGAGAGCTGAGGCCCCTGCCCTACTCCCCAGGCTCCTGCAGCCTGCTTGGGAGGTCCAAGGAGGATGGTGTCTGTCTGCAACTTGTGATCCTGGATGCTAAAAGCCACAAGAGCAGATTAGATAAATGTTCAACTCCACCCGCCGAGCCAAACACAGCTTGCATTTAAATCTGTTGATATCAGTGGCTGTGCACGAGGGATGGATTTTCTGCATTGCAGCTACCCACTGGATATCAGAGATTACTGTTTGCAAGTATTGTGTGGTTTTATCTGCTTTATGTGTATATGTCCTGGCTACGCTGGCCTCAGCCCACCTCCCTTATTTATGTGATTCCTGGAGCAACACTATTTAACATCAATCCCATGTGAAACAGTGAGGCTAGGAAGGTACGTGAGTGTGGAAAGTAGAAAGCTGAGGTGAGCAAATTCAGTGTGGAAAGAAGCACAGAGGCTCCAGATTTGGCCCAGACTTGCTGTTCATCTAGCCCCAGCACTCTCCCTCCAGCAGTGGTCTTCAGAAAGAAACATTCCTCACAGAAAAAAAAAAGTTTGGATAATTCTCTGATGAATATGATTGCAACAGTGCTAAGAATTGTTTGTGTTTCAAGAGGAGAGAAGGAATAATTTTCCTTTTCTCCTCTATACTAATTGGAAGTGATCTGAAACAGTCAACGGCCTAGAAAACCATCTTTTGGTGGGAAGCTTCCAGAGCCTCTGGTGGATGACATTTGAGGACACACAGAGTAAACTTGCAAAGAAGAAACGAAAAGCAGGTGGCACGTACAAGTTTCCATGTATTCCAAGCCTTTACCTTGAAGCAGAGGCTGTCCACAGGTATTTCCTTCACACGTTTAGGTGTGAAGGACTTTCAAGCTGACCAGCCAGCAGTTTTTGGTCTGAGAGTATAGCCACCTTTGCAAGAAGCCACATCCGCATGGAAGCGAAACGCCCCCAGGACAAGCTATTTCCCATTTACCCTTTCCAAAGCCGCACTGGATCTGAGCTTTCCGAAGGGCATGCCCTTGTCCTGGGCTAGGAGGGGAGAGTTTGCCTCTCGCATCCCTGACGCAGCTCCCAGCTCCCACAAGGCTGTCCTAGCACAGAGCGATGGGTGTGGAAGGCAGGCAGCTTCCACCCTCCCATCCCCTCGCTATCAGTAAAACATAAATCATTCACGCTCGGTCACAAGTAGGAACATGCCATCTGGATGGCTGCCTGCGTTTGTTCTGCCACTGATGACTGAAAGTAATTAGCAGTTAGCCCTGCAGAGAGCACGAGGTACTATTTTTATAGGTCTAGCAAGCTGCGATTATATAGGGACCACAATAAAGGCTGAAAATAACCCACACGGCCAACTGCCAGTGGAGAGGGAGTGCTCTGCAGCGTGGATCCAGCCAGCTTTCCACTTTCTAAGCCCGAGGAAATGCCCGCTTTCCTTGGCAGCTATGGGTCCGCCCCACTGCGGCGTTGCACCAGAGAGCCAAAAGCACTTGCCGCTCTCTATTTACACACCCTCCAGCTCCTCCCCACCGTTCACTTGCCTTCCAGACTGAAAATGACTGCCTGGCTTGGCAATCACGTTGCCAACAACAAAAAGTGGAGGCGGGGGGAGAAAAAAGAAAAAAAGAAGTAAAAAAAGGCCTGTGGTGGTACGAAACAGACCCCTGCAACAATGGGGCTGGGTAGGAGCAATGCCTGCGCTGCCAGCCAGTGTGGTGCTGGGAGCAGGTGGAATTGCGTGGAGACTTGTGGAGATTGAGGAGATGTAACTTTTACAGGGGGGATATAAAAAAGCACACGCACTAGGCAATCAGATAAATAGAAACTCTGAACCCTGTGCATATTGTAGACATTACATTGACTCTAGCAAACACAGGACAGGCAAAGAGGAAAGCCAAGGGTAGGTGGGAACCATCAGCAGTGCCAGGGAGGAGAGGGTAAGCTCCAGCCAAAGAGGCGAGGGAGGGTCGGACTGGGGAGCTGCTGGCACTTGCTGCTGCAACCTGTCACCTGTGTGGGCATTGGCAGGAGACCCAGCAGGGAGCAAGGTAAAGCAGCTCTGATTTTAGAGGCACTGAACATGCCCATGCCCATGCCCATGCCCACAGCAGAGACTGAGCATGCCCAAAGGGTCAGAAATGGACAATGCAGCACCTGGGGGTCTAATGGGGGTGGTATCTCTGAGGAAGGACTGAAATAAATAATTTGGGGTTTTGCGATCTTTTACCCCACTTTCCCCCATTCTTGTACTGTTCTCATTCAGATAAACGAATAATCTGTCACTTTAGTTCCTCCACCTTGTCATCAATTTAAGAGGAGACTTTTCAAAGACGCCTTAGTGAGTGCCATTTGTTTTCACTGGGATTTATAGTGTGTATTGTAGCCACAATGTGGCTACTAGCTGTGTGTAGCCACACACAGCTAGTGTGTATAGTGTGATTTATAGCCAAACCTCTGTTTGGCACCGAGGGATATGGATCCAGCTGAAAGTTGGGAGCCCAAAAAGCTTCGGTGAAAGGCATCTGTCCAAGCCCAGCGGGTAAAGTGCTGAACTTTCTTCCGCTGGGATAAACTGTTCACTGAGGAAATCTTACCTCTCCCTTCTTTAAAGGACACCAAGGGGAGAAAAGCCCCCTCATTTACACGACCCTGACACACGTGTTTGAGCACAGACAGTCAAAGGCTTCTGCAAGTTTGACCCATGATTTCACCCAGGCCATACCAAACTGATTGCTTCTCACTAAGCCCCATGTTAGTATATGCAATGCGATAAGGTATTAGCATTATCAGACCTTATTTCCTTTACAGAAAGAGCCACTCTTAGCCAGTTGCCCAGGGATGCTCTGATTACGTCACTAGTATACAAAACAAATTCACTTAATCTGAAATTACATAAAGAGATTGTTCCTGCTGAGGTTAGGCTGTGTTTAATGCAAGATAATTAAAAATCTTTCCTCATCCTGCATGCCTATTAAAGCGCTCTAATTGTACCTGCTAGGAGAGAGCCTTTGCAGAGAACTCATTCGGTATCAGCACAGTTGTGAGACACCGAGGCCCTTTTCTGGCCGTCAGTGGGAGTAGCTGCAGTCCCAGTGATTAATGCAGCTATTAAGTTACAAGGAAAACTCTCCATCTGACTGTCCTCTGACTCAGCCATAAACAGACTTGCTTTATCTCTCATTCTCCAGCCTGGGCCCCCTCCCTTGCTCCTTTTCCACATCAACAGAGGAAAACATGGGGCAAGATGAAACAGCCGGGCTAGGGCTTTCATTAGCATACCATGCCAAGGAAAAAGAGGTTAGAAGCTCAGGGAAGGACTCACTGCCCAGTTCGTGCCCCCTAACTAATGCCAAGGTGTGCAATGTGAAACAACACGATTGGTGTGTAGCATTTAATGGCTTTAAGTGTTGATGCCTCCTGCCAATACCAAATGTCATCCTCGAGCATTGTTCTCAGACACGCTCTGGTTTTAATCCTGCCTTACTCTGACCATGCTCTCGCTCTCAAAAGGTGCATGATCAGCACAGGAAAGGAGTGAAGCTCCCTGCTGCCTAGTTCAAGTGCCGCCTTTATAAACGAAACCTATCTTTTACTGTTAACACCCTTTCCTGGTGCTCTCCAGCGCCTTGCCCCTCAAATGGGCTCAGTGACGGAGGCAGCCCGACAGCCGAGCAGCTCGGTTTGGCGACCCACTCTGTAGGCCGCCCCAGGGATCTTTGGGGAGGAAGCCTGCAAGGGGTCATTGTTCTTGCTGTGTTTTGTAGTGCAGAGCTCATAAACCGATCCTGCTGAATAGCTCTGTCGAAAGCTTTTTATTTTGAACCACTTTATCAAATAGCCTGTCACTTGGTCTTAACTTTATTAATGTCTCTTCCTAAACATGCTTAAACATATCTTTTACTATGCCATGTAATAAGGCAGTACTTTATCACGAGGTTTCAGTGCATACAGAATAATTTATAGCAGCTGAGGAGCAGGCTAAAATATGTTTATAGGTCCACTATTTATTACTTTTTATTACTGTGTGCTTTTTAATGCACTATGCATTCAACCCGAAAAGACAATATAATCCAAGCAAACAACACTGGTAATGAGCACTGAGTAACAACTTTTATATTGCAGAAAGATCAAAACCGAGCTAGACATTGTCCCCTGCCTGTAGAGATTACAAGTGACACAGCAGGTGAAAGGGGGAAGGCGGGAAAACCCATACCATCACTGCGATGCCCAGTAAGATTTTGCTTGTTAAGCTGCTTAAGTTTCTGTTACAAGGTTTTTTTCACTAGTACGTTACATTTTTGTATGGATGAACATATCCTTTTATAACTAGCCCCGACCTGTTACACTCTTGGCTGGTGCCAATAAAAGTGCACTATCTTCCATCTTGGGAATGGACAGGGAAGGACAGCGTCTCTGGGTGACATCAGGAGAGTACAACCCTTTCTGCTACGAGGCCCAAGACTGCGATCCACCCCCATGGTTGTGTGTAAAACCAATCCTTCAGGGTACCGCTTCCACAAGCCCGGTCCTACTCTCACCACTTGCCTCCTTTTTCCCACTCGAGCAAACAGGCAAGCAGCAGTTCCCAGCAGATGTTCGCACCTGCTGGATTTCATGATTTATTTCATCCATTTTCTTATTTGAAAGCCTTCTTATCTGGCTGGGGAAGATGCTGAGCAATTCCTCCACGAGGCACTCTGTGTGCCCAGCTCCTACCTGGCCGCAGATGAACCACGGTGTGATCTTGCATAGCAGCACGGCATAGTGAAAATATTTCTTCTTGTCCCCACCTTTTGCTACTAAGCTGCTACGCTCTTCTGGGAAAAGGCTGCCTCTTATTAAGCAGTTTTAGAGCCAAAAGGGACCCCAAACTTGTTCAAAGTCCTTAAACCTCACTACAATGCAATAAATAGTACTACTATAAAATTTGTTAATGACGGAGCAAGTCCTGCAATGTCTCGCTCTTCCTATCTGCTATGTTCTTATCATCAATATGGAGCAAAACAGGCTCCTGTGGTTACACAGAGCCTCATGAAAGACCACAGGCAGGAGTGAGCTACAGGAACATGCTCCCTTCTCTCCTTACTGTCAGAGGTGTCAGCAGTAGCCTCCAGCAGCCATCTATCTGTGTGCTGCCCGGAGCTGGCACGGGAACCTCTCCAGCTGCGTGCTCCCCACCACCTTGATGCAATCTTCAGAGAAAGAGGCATATTAATGAAGTGAGAAGTTATAGAAACTTTTTTAACAACTCTTCTTTTCAAATCGTGTTCCCCACGCTGTCTGCTTCTGCCACAGACCGGTGTGACAGCGTCAAATGGATGACTTGTGTGGGCAGTAGCACATGACCTTACTATGCTTGGCACCCTCCAAAAATGAGAAACGATCCCAGTGAGCTTTACATAAGCAAGTCCTCTGCTGTGTAAGTAAAAGGTGCCTATGCTGTTTTTCCCACATCCATGTCTGCGGACAAGTTACATTACAGAGTTTGCAACTTAAGCCATGTGAACTGGTCAAGAAGAATCACTGCAGGCAATGACCAAATAGCCTGTGGCAAAGCAGAAGGAATGGTGCTCCACCTGGGCAACTGCAAAGCACTAACAATGTTGTCGAAATGCTCGTTAGCACCTGAACCATCTAATACCATATTGGTAAACCAGAAACCATCACAAACAAGGGTACGGCACATTTTGTTCAGATCTCCCGAGGCTCCAGAGGCCATGGGCATACACAGCCTATGGTCCAGTCCGAGCTGTGGGCACCAGTACCGACTGATATGGAAGGGGATGCTTTAAGAGATTAATTTTATATACTTAATCCACTTCTCGGGTTGATCCCTTTCCTTATACCCAAAGCAGATGCAGCGGTATGAACAGAGAAGCTGAGTGACAGGCACTGTGGACAGGACCAAGCTTATCTAATGAGAAACACAAGGTTGGTCCATCAACTTCAGCATCCAGGCTCCATTGGGTAGTCAAGGGCGCATACCTACAGAGCTGCGTATGTGCAAGGCGAGCGCAGAGCAATACTTCCCCAGGTCTTTCTCAGGCATCCACTGAGCCTTGAGTTAGACACTGCATCAGAGGAGCCACTGTTTTGACTCAGATGCGGTAGATTCCCTTTCATGAATTTATTCAATCCTTTTCCATGTAAACCTTAAGTATCTAATGCACCATAGGCAATTGAAGAAATTGTCGCAGAGCGGCTATTCTGTACTTCTCTTTACCCCAGACACATTTCTCTCTACTTTTTCCGGTTTTACAAATTTGTTTTTGAGATAGAGACACCAGAGCCGTAGACGTACACTGTGACATGTTGACGCCTTCACTTTTGTTCACCCTCTCTTTCCTAAAAATTACTTGACTTTTTTTTAAGTGAGGATCATGCAGATTTTCACAGCTCAGTTATAACCCCAGACCTCATTCTTGCGTGGCAACCACCAGCCTGGTACTCATCGCAGTATACTTAAGGTTGGGATTGTTTCCCCCCTCCTCATCAGGTGCGTCACCTTGCACTTATCTGTACTGTATTTTATCTGCCATTTCCTCATCCAGTCAGTGTCACAAAGTCCTTCTGCAGCCCTTCACAACCAATCCTCAGCCTCCTCACCCTGGTAGCTCAGAATTTCCCACAGATTTTCTCACCTCACCGCTCACCCTCTCCCTGATAATTCTTTAATTACCATAGCACTAATCTTCCCTTTAAATGACTTTGGTCTTTCTGTAATTACACCGTGCGGGTATTTATGGGTGTAATGGACACATGGGACAACAGATCCACCAGAGTACCTATAAAAATTAGGATTTATACTCCACCCAAATGCTGACTTCAGCAATAGACAGCAAACCTGCATCCACGTGTGCACATCATCTCCCAGTTCAGTGAGGCTTTCCACAGAAGTCCACATGCTGCTCCTGGAGGACTCATTCTCCCACCAGACCGGTGGTTTGAATGCCCAACACGTTTGCTGGTGCTGCATTTGCCACTGGTGAGCACTGCTTCCCTGTGACTGAAGTGAAGTCTGGTCCAATCATTCATTGGCATTATTAACTGATTTCTGTAATTACAGCACCAGATCCCATCCCTTCCCCAGAGAGCAACCAACCAACCAACCAACCAGCCGAGCAGAGGCTGAAGCAGGGCCTCTCCCAAGAGAGACCTGGCCTTTCTCAATCCTGAAGGCATTCAACCTTCAGGCCAACTTGCTGTTCAACCCCTAACAGCAGCTGCAGAGGGGTACCAGACACAGAACCACAGATGAAATATGGCTCCATGCTTGCTTGAGGAATGCCCTTCTTCTCTGAGGATTAGGGCACTCAGCGGCTGCACAGTGTCTGTGTGTAGGAGACAGGCTCTTCTGGCACAGAAAGTTCATCAGATTTAGGACAGGTCACGCATTCACGCCCAAGAAACATGCAAGAGATATGCCGATTCCACGCAGCCCCCTCCCCGCTACTCAGAGTTTGCAAAGACACATCTCAGCATTAAGTGCATGCCCACACACGGTCATTATCAGGTCAGAAATATTATGGTGGGGCAGTTCTTCATGCGTTAACTTAGAACAGAAATAACTAAGAAGGGTATCTATTACTTTCTTTCAAAAATGTTAAGACTGTCACACTAAGTGCTACACACTTGTGTGCATTCTTCTCTTTTAGGATACTTGTATATTTGTGGCAAGACTGTTGAGTTTTAGAAATAGGTTAACATTATTTGTATTATCTTCACTTTTCAGCCAGAGAAAATATCAAAAGGCACTTTTTTTAATTGTCTAAATATTCATAGCTGGATATGCCCTACATACTAGACTCATGAGGTTTACATTAATAAATTGTGGTTGGAAGGAGGACGTTTATGGCACACTTTTACACAGAACCATTTTCACTGGAAAAGACAAAAAATAAGGTTGGTTTTTTTCTTACAGTGACTCAAGAGCTGGAGAAATACCATCTGTTTTCATTAAAATTAAGAAACATGGTATTTTCTGACCTCGTTCTGTATTGACTTTTTTTCTGACGAACCTCTTTGATGATAATTGTTTTTATACTTCATTGCAAATCAGTGCAGACAAGGTCAGTACATCTCTGTGTAAAGAAAATTTGTACTAATCCCTGCATTAATACCTACACTCATACATGACTGCCCATACCTTTCTGTGACACTGTGATACTTACCGTATCAAGTAAGTGTTGCTATCCAAGTACTAGTTAAGTAACACTTTGAGTATCTCGGCAATATTCATGCCAAATGTTGTTTTCAGGTGTACCTACACAACACGCACGCCACTGCCAACAAGTATGACAACGCATTAAACCTTTCCAATAGGTAGTCAGTGTATTTCCGATAACTATGAGAAAGCAAGGGGAAAAGGAGATGCGATTCCTGCTGTAATATCACTATTTCTCAGCTTGTCCCTGTGGGGTTTCACCTATATGCAAGACCTTGAAGGACTGCTGCCTTCAAATCATCAAGTTCAAATGCATCCTAATGAATTTCCCCTGTTAATCCAGGCCTGACTGCTCACAAGAATGTGAGGGTTTGTTTTTTTTTTTTTTTTGTATTTGTATTTTGAAATCCCTTGTGCAGGCTTTAGAAGAGGCAGCCCTCTGCGAGTCTTCATGTCATCTCCCAATAACTTACTGCCAAAAAGAAGCCACCAGGAAAGACTGGAGCTCAGATGTTCTGGAGAGCTAGTGTTTTCCATCTTTTATTAAAAGAATTAATGGAAAAAAAAACTACCAAGAAGGACCATAAAAAATAATCCCTTTTTTCTTCAACTGGCTTTAATCTCTCCCTCACTTGCAGAGCGGACGGCTCCCAGTGGTGGTCCCAGATCAGATGCCGTACATGAAGCAGCTGCATTTCAGAGCACAGTAAATCACTTGCAGACATCCAAAATTGGCCACAGATGCAGAGCCAGCTCATCCAACAACATACAGGACAGTAACGCTCAAGAAGCAACTTCAGTTTCATCAGCTCAAGTAGCTTGGGTGACGCCTTTGCCTAGAGCACCGCGCTGGCTTCTGTTGCAGCCAAAAAAAAGCTGCTGAGTGTGGACAAATCACGGAACAGATTAAAAAGTAGCTGAGCTGACGCATGTGCTTTGTATATCATCTTTCAATGTACAATTCGATCCAAACTCCTCAGGCATCAAATGGTGGACTGGGGACGTGATTTGTTTTTTCCTCCATTGTAAAAAAAGAAAAATCCACAATATATATTTTGAAAGGATCAGCTTGAAGTGATGCATGCACACGCAAAAATACAGAAAGCACCACACTCCAAATTGCATAAACATTTAAAGTAATATATTTTTTTTAAAGAAATGTGCTTTTTGATACTGCTTCATAAATCACATATGCAGACAATGGCTTCATGGTATCTTACCACAGACAACCAAAGTTTTGCCAATACACCTGCACAGAGCTAATGGGAAAGGTGCTTGGCTCTCCCTGATACCAAAGTATCCTGTGCACCGCTACTCTTCTACTTCCCTGAACCTGGTAAGAGCACATGTGCAGCACTTGAAAAATTAAAAGGTTTCTTTAATATCAAACCGCAGGGAATAGAGAATGGCATTTCACATCTTTCAAGAGTGTCTGCTCTGGCTGATCACAGTCATGCTACAACCTCCAGATCAGCAAGATGACACAGAAATGATTTGCAAGGAGCCTGAGGTCTGTAACTAGTTTTTAAACTATTTAAATCAGAGGGAAAAAAAAAAAAATCAGACAGTTGTTTTTACTTATGGTGTTTTGCAAACACGCCAAACACTTGCAAATTGCACCATAGTTCAGGGGCAGGGGAGCTGCTGGAAAGACCGGCAGTACCTTTCTGAACAGTCTGTGGCATCTACCAGGGCACAATATGGAGATTTATGTTAACAGGGGCTTTCAATGTGCAACCAGTGTAGGATTCAGTCTAACACCTCCCGCGGAGCCTGCTGCAAACTGTCGAGAAGCCCCTTGACTTCCATGGCCAGTGGGTCAGTACCACAGAAAAAGAAAACAAAACAACACGGAGAGAAGAAAGGAAAAGGCAAAAGCACGTTGCTAAGAGCTGGAGTGCCGTCCCAGGGGTTGGAGCATCCGGCTTCTGGAGGAACAGCCATTGCTGGTACCAAATGACAAGAGCCAGTATGAGGTGAGGCATTTGCGATTCAAAGAGATGATTGTGCCAGAGGCAGAAGTGGAAGCCAAGTAAAGCCTCCGTTCTCCCAAACCTGAGCACGACAGCAGAGGAAGGAGTTGACACCAAGCAGGTTTCGCTTTACTAAAAAGATTTTTTGTTTTGTTTTGTTTTTGAGTCAGCTTGCCTGCACCTGTCAGGGAGAAACCATCAACTCAGTATAATCACAGAGATATAGAGGGCAGCTCCTCCAGGATCATCCATCACACCCTGGTCCGGAGGAGTTGAAAAAGTTGTAATAAACACAATGCAAGCAAGCAAAGGCTAGAAGGCAAGATCAAAAGGTTTACCCAGCATGCCTAGCTATGGGAAAGGGGAGTGCAGCTGCGTACATGAAAGGGTTACACCCAAAAAATGAATACGATTGCCAAGCAGGGTGGAAAGAAATTCTGTTTACAATTGCAAAGCCTCATGCTTCCATCATCAGGTGTTACAGAACAAGAATCATTCCCTGCAAAATTTTCCAGTTACCTTCCTTGACTTTTTCTGCACGTAGTTTCCTTTCTTATTATTTGTTTGGAAAGTTCTTTTCTGGAGTCCTGTTCCCATGCAAACCAAGAGTTAAAAAACCAAAACCCACAACACACTGATGTCATAGGATGAGCTCTATGCCAGTTCAGACAGGATCACAATGGAAAAAACAAACAAACAAACAAACCCCTCAACTATTTGCTCTGATTCAGGTTCAACTTTTCAGCTTTACCTGTAAGAAAAGTAGCGATAACTTTCTGTGTCCTTATAGAAGGTCCAATTCATGGAGTCATTTGAAGTTTTATTACCAAAAAAAAAGGCATTGAAAAAGTAAAGCAAGCTGCCATTGCTTTCCTCTCTTCCTGAGCAAATGCAAGTTCTGAATACACCCTTATGCTCTTAAAGAGGTGGTCAACTTGAAAATGAAATTTAAAATAAGGGAAAGAAAGAGGAACACAGAAGTACTTTGAAAAACAACAACTAAGACAATTGCTGACTTAGAGATGGCTGGTATTTTGAGGTCTGAGTAGCTTAGAATCAGACCTTCCAGAAGAAAGCATTCAGTACTGCAAAGAAGAGTTAAAAAGGAGAAAAAGAAAGAAACCGACACAAAGCCCTTTGAGGCCAGTACATCACTGAAGACGAGACAAGGATTTTGCTGACCCTGGAGGCCATTTGCTGGGAGGGAACTCAAACTCCTCCTGTTACAAGATAAGGTTAAGAATCATTAGCAAACAGCTGCATTGAAATACTACTACTAATAATATAGTATTCTGCTTTCCTGGGATGGTTTGAAAGCTTGCCGTATTTTTATTGGACTTTCCAGTGATGTCAGTTTGAGGCAGGGTTTAGGCGAGTAATCGCTAAAGGGTGAGTCTAAAAAGGGTATAATTACTGCAGGGAGTGTCTGATGTGGGAAAGTGGCATTCCACCTGGTGGGAGAGATGGGCCCGTCTCTCCTGGGTCCCAATGAACTCACAGATACCGTATGAGTGTTCCCGATCCTGTGCTGTTAGTTACAACTGTGCAATACCACTGACCTCAGTTTTTCTTCAGCTTACTCAGGCAACAGCAATTTCATGTCCAACGTTATTCGCTGTCACAGTGCTGGGAATGCAAGCACGTCTTAAACCTTTAAGATATGTAGCCCTCAAGTTATTGCATCAGGCAATGGTTGCAAAACAGACAACTGCTGACTTCAGTGAGGTTGCATGGGTGTAACTGAGAACAAAATTTGGCCCGTAGCATTCGTAAGGGTTTCACTGTAACTTGTGAGAGGGATGTGGATGAATCCTCGTTTTGAAATAGCAGAGGAAGCACTACCTCCCCTGCTGTCCATCTCCTGCCCACAAAAGCCATCCACCCTCCTCTTATGGATGAGAGAAATTCCAGGTGTCGCTCAATACATCCATCCTCCTTTAAACCTCTCCTTTAAATTCACCTCTCCCACAAATGCTGACAGCTACCAAACTGGGCCTGTAAGTAGCCTGTACCAAAACTCCCTCATAGCCCTGAACCGTGTAGCTGCTCCTACACCCACGCGCCTCGAGCCATTTGCTTCGTTCAGGTTTTGGGTCTTGCCATTGACAAAAGCTGGAAGAGCTCTGCAGCTTTTTCTTTTAGACATGTCTATACAGCATCGTAGTCCCTGACCAAACTGCCCAGCTGACAAAAATTGTATGAACACGGGATGGCTGGGCATCACAGGCTCATCCAAAGCACAAGCGGTTCAGTCGCCTTGTCTCATGCAGCCTGATGAACGCTGCCAGATCCAATAGCTTGGGAGCCACTCAGTGACGCGAGGCTACAGCTACCCTGGGAGTAAAACCACTCCTGACAAGCTGCAGTTTTGATGTGCCTGCTGTTAGCTCCCTTCCCACAGACATCTTTGCGTCTTTTGCCTGTACTGCTTCTTACATATGAAGCAAACTCCCAGGAGAGATCGCCCACTTGAGGCTTTTGCTAGAGCCACTGTGCTGGTCTGGGGGCTTACAACTCTTCACGGTCCCGGCTAATGTAACTATGAGATAGCAAAAAGCATCAGCAAAGAGCTGGCTCAAGTCTGAAGGTGCTCTTGTCATGCACTGACACCCTAAAGGCACACATGGCTGACAGCACAGCACACACTGACGGCTCTATGCAATCCGTGCCTTACGTTTGAAGGATTTCAGTTGCATCATCTTATTTTTCTCCCCCACTTGTCCCCTTTCCTTTCGGTACAAAACTCATAGGTTCTCCTGGCTGCACTACCAATAACAGCTACCTTCAAGACTTGATTAAAATGCACTTCATTTTCATTTAAGCCTTGCCACCAAACTAATTTCATTACTCTCAGCTCCCATTTCTAACACTTCCAGCATCCCAGTCAGTACAAAGCAAGAGAACATCGCACCACCAATTATCAATAAAACATACTCATTAAACGTCTTTCAAAGCTATACACAGAGCAATGCAAACAGCACAGATATCGTTAATCCCATACAAACGGTAATCCTTTAATTCCGCACAGCGCAACCCATAGGCAGCCACAGGGTACTTAGTGTAATTGATGGACTCCCCATAAAAGGGTGGTCCCTTTGGACCATCAGCTGGTTGCAGAAAGCTGATGTCTCATTTCCAGTTAAGTGGAAATCACTTAGCAGTAGCATCTGTGGGCATTGCTACTGGTTTCCCCAAATGAAAAAGGTGAGAAAGAGTTTCTCATTCACCTGTGGGAGGGGAAATAGTCCATAAAACATGTTTGACAGGGACTTGCCAGTATGTTGGGAAAGTTTTATATTTGTTTAAGTACTTGGAAAGCCAACGCTGAAGGCAAGTTCAAGTTGTTTTGTGACTCCTTTACGCAATAACAAATTTTGCCTTTTTTTTTTTTTAAATAAATACTTCCATTGCAGGCTGGAGCTTGTTCAACTTTGAGGAAAGATCAGGACTGGCTTTTCTCTCCACCATCTATCATGTGTGTAATGTTGAAGTACATCTTAATGCAAGCACTTTGGATGACTGAATGAGGTCATTACAAACACGGTATTTTCTTCTTTTTCAGTATTTTTCAGTGCTATTAGCAGCAATCATTAGAAGCACAGGAAAAAGAAAAAACACATGTAACTGACTCTTCTGAACAGTTCTTTTAAATCCTTTAAAAACAACTTTGAAGGAACCACTCACTTTCTCCTGCTGCACCAATACTAACGTGCCAGAACACCAAAAATGCAACACAGTCAAGAAACTGTGCGCCTGTCTCCCCTACTCAGCTGCGAACTCTTCAGCCCCGTTTTAAGCCAGCCTTAAAACTCAGCTCCCATTGATTGCACCAGGAGTTGAGCCTTCAGCAGGCTTGAGCCCTTGGTCTGGTCCCTACCCATCCCCAACAATGAATCACACCCTGCGCTGCATGCACTGATGCTCCTGAAGTCACGGAGGCGAGTCACTGCAAATCTGCTACCTCAGTCACATACCCCTGCAGGGAGTGGCTTTTCAAACAAGTCAAAACTGCCCTGAGAAGAGACTCCAGCTCTCCCTGCTGTTTCTTGGTTTTGCCCCATGCGTAGCTGGTGCGTAGCCTATGGTGAAGGTGAGGAGCTGAGGTCAGGTTGGACCAACAAGGGGGGGGAACTGGCATGCACTCAGAGCATGGCAGATAGATCTGTGACAGCATCCAGAATGAGCAGTGGTGCAAAAGGGGCTGGAGAACCACAAAGTGGCAACCCCTTCTCCTCCTCCTCAACTGCTCTTTCCCCTCTGGCTTTGTCTATCCAGACCACTGCTCCATCACTTGAGCTATCACCATCTCCAAAGAAGAACCGTTTCCCATATTCACCTCTATTAGAGCAAAGCAAGTTGTATAAACAGCGTTCACGCAGTATGGTATTACTTCCTTACACTTCCTCGAGGGACCAAATATTTGTCAGACCTGAGGTCTACCATGCATAGTGGTAGCTCTCAAGTCCACATAAAGGTCTGTTTGTAGCCCAAAGAGACACAATGCTCTGCAACATGCGCACACTTACGCTCCGCAAGCTCATGCCTGTCCAAGGACCACAGAATGAGAAACCTGACAAGGACAGAGGACAAACAATTCCTCAAGTTTCTTTCTAACCAGAAGTATAAAAGCATCAAAAGCAACACCTTATCTGAAGCACACAAATTAAACAGAATTTTTCTTTTAAATAGCAACAACCAGCAAACCCTCCAACTCCCCATTTCTAGTCAGCATCAGCCTTCATCTAGTCCTGCCAACTCACAGCTCTCCAGGCTCTGCACATCCCAAACACAAACCCTAGTATGCAGGCCAAAACTGGTCCTCTTACCACCTCAGAGAAAACCTTACCCCAAACAACTCTATACACCTGGCCCCACCTCAACACTCAATCCTTACTAGATCTAGTGAGAAGCCTGCTCACTCAGCCCCACCTCTCCAAACCTTGACTCCAACCCGCTTTGACTATTTGTAGGCTAACAGCAACCTTACCAATATGATGACTAACTCGTATACCTCACGAACACCAATCTGCGTGGTAAAGATCCAGAAAGAAATTAAACCTTTTCAGACTTGCTGTCCAGATCCCTAACCAAAGTGTTGGTTACAGAGCCACAACATCTCCCTGCTCTGAATTCAGCACCATTTTTGATGGTACAAACATTCACTCAGACTTTGCAATACTGCCCATCCTAAGTCCCATCCACCTTTCAGGCAACCCACAGCCAGGGCTAAGGATAGAGGGGGCTGAACAGATAACTTCATTTCTGGATCCTGTAAGTACTGTCAAACTAGGCTGATTCTGGACAATACCAGCTTGGCAAGCTGCTGGCTGCATCTGATCATGGGTTTAGATAGGAAGTGAAGGGGCTGAAGAACCAGCTTTGTTTCTTGCTCATTTAGGTGCCAGAGGATTGGGATGATAGCTGGTGCTGATCATACATCCCAGGATGATGCCTGGGGAATACAGGACTTTCCTGTTTCAGGGTAAGGCTAGAGTTGGAACTGGGGTTAGCGCTCACGGCTGGAGGCTCTGAAAAGCCAGATCCACCCCCGGACCCTGATGAGTAGTGGGGGACTGCAGCCAGCAACAGAGAACCAGCCCTGGCCGAGTCTGGGAGGGGGTGACAGCCTGGAGCATGGGCTTCATGCTAGGCTTCAAGGGTTGGGGCTCAGAATAGGTAAGGGGATGGAAAGCAAAGCTTAAGAGCAGGAATGCCAAGTAAATGCTCTGGATCCAGCAGCCTCTCCAGAAGATAGCTATGAACCAAGCTTTCCGTCCTCATATCCCCATCACTGGCATTCATGCCAGCCCTTAGCCCAGTGCTTAATGCCAGGAGAAGGGTCACTGCCCATCTTTCATCCTGCTCTGCAGCAACCCAGTATAGCCTGCTGTCTTAAAAAAAAAAAAAAAGAGAAAAGAAACAACACACAAAAAAATCCCAAGCGATACCTGCCACCTGCAAGTCCTGCCCAACAATCCCAGCCTCATGGCCTTTGCAAACTCCAAAGCAGACATGGATCTCTGGGCTAGATTAGAGAGACAGTCTTAAATCTAGCGCTGTAGGCTAGGTCTAGCATTCACGTTGTTGCTTAGGAGAGCTTACAGTTCCACACAGGCTGCAGAGGTTGGAGGCAGGTTGTTGCACGTCAGGAAGAAGGGCAAAGTTTGTTCTTATGTCAATCCTTTGAAAATAAACAACTGGGGTGGGGAGGGGAGAAAAAAAAAAGAGCAGCTGTCAACAACTCAAACTGTGTTTAGGGCTAGTGATTGTGGCAAAACAATTATTAACTATTGCATTACACAAAAGATTGGTGTTTATGCCTATGAATTTGGACAGTTGCAGAACGGCATCCTTACCATTTTTTTTTTTATTCTCACCATGAGTCTTCATAGGTACAGGGAGAAAAAAAGTCTCCTTAGTGTTTGTCATGTGCCATCTAGAACCTCATCCTAACCCCAGCATTAATACCATAGCTGCAGCCCCTGCCACGCCCAGAACAAATTTTGCCCCCATCACCTCTGAAAGCATAAAACTTTGTCCAAGAACTACAAATTCAGGAGAAAATAAATAAAATAATCTAGGTGCCATGTACAAATCCATCAAAATTTATAGCAAGTTATGTAGATAATTGAAACATCATTAGCACTTTTCATATATTATGAGAGCCTTAACACTTTCCAACAGAGTCTGAGCAAGAACTTACTTCTCCCTCTAGAGGACAGGAAAATTAGTACAAGGAACATAAGATGATGTCAAGACCAGGAAAGTAACGAGATGCTAAGGCAGAGGGTCAGCATTTTTGCTTTGGAAGTCTAGTAGCATTTTAGAAGGACCAAAGTTACAACTGTAAAAACAATGTTATAAAGTTATGTATTTATTTTTACAGCAATGCCCTAAATTCTCCGTTAGCTTTTTGCATTTAAACAATCTGTGAAGCTGTTCACCATGGAACATTTTAGAAGTTCATTGAGAGTGACAAAACAGTTTCTTTAGGTCCTCCTTCACTCACTGAGTGTCCAAATCCTTTCGTTTCTTTAGTGGGGAGAGGTGAAGACAGGCAGGTCCCTGTAACCAGACAAGAGACCCCTACACACTTTCCCACCCCGGTGGTCCTCCATCATTCTGCAAGCACAACCCAGGGGAGAAGCCCAGGGTGAAGGGCACACAGAGAGAAAGCCCCTGCCGTGTTCTGCATCTGTGCATCGTATTTACAGTATCATACTCAAACTGCCTGTACAGTTTTGCAGGTGAAAATAGCAGGTAAAGATTCAGCTGGAGAACCAGGTAAGCAATCCAGTATTCTGGAATCCATCTCTCGCCTTTGCACCCCTTCATCATTAGCTTCTGCACTAGCTGTGACCAAAAACTGCAGGACACATTGGTCCTCAGAAAGTGTTGGCCTCACTTCTCTTATACGTCAAAGGACCACAGGTGTGACTCTTGCCTGAGCACACATGCCAAAAGCAAGCATGCAGCCTGCCACAGCTAGTTTTGCATTGTTTAATCGAAATATTTCAGCACTGAAATGACTACGCTCTAAGGAGACATATCCTTACATGCAAAGCTGGTTTTACTGGCTTTATCACGGAGAAACCAAATCCACAAAACTCCACCTTCCAATGCTTATCTTGCTACATATAATAAAATATATAGCGTGGGATAAGCAAGAAATGAAGCCTGGCACAGGCCTCGGAACTGAGACAAAGCCTGACGCCAACTGCTCGGAGTGCAAGCCAGCCATATGGCACTACGGGACTTCAGGGAGATGGGGGGGTGGGGGGTGAACCCCCCCCCCGAAAACTCCAACACCTCACTGATGAACTTTTTTGGAATTTAGCATAACTTAGCTAGGAGTATTTCCCTCCCAGTCCTCCCCCCTGTACCTCTCCCACTGAGTCCCAGCGAATGACTGGGAAGATGGGACTACTTGGAATGCCCTGGAAGACAGGATTAATTGCTTTTCTACATTTTTATCTTTGATAGCAGAGTTATAAATATTCCCACTCTACATACTTAAGCTTTCAAATGTCACTAAATCTTTTGGCCGCAAATTCCCAGAAGTGCATTTTTCCAAGTATCTGACCTGTGCCTGAGAATTTGATGTCCTTCATATGCTCAGCCTGTTCTAAAAAAATAATAATAATAAACAGCATCTCAGACTAGACTGCTAATTTTCAGCCCGCGCGTACCTGCAAGTGCATACCTGTGGTGTGCAACCACCACAAGCAGCACTCTGCTGCAACCCACCAACAGCCTGCCCTCTGCGTAAAGCGCCTTCTCCTGCCTGTTTTAAACCAACCCTCCACTAGTTTAAGCTAGTTCCCCTTAGCTCCACTATTTGCAAGGTTTGGTGAAGAGCACTTCTGCGTTCACTTTGTCTGCTGTTTTCATGATTTCTTAAACCTCTCTCTCATCTCACCGCTTTGCTTTCTCCTCTCCAAACAGAGGAGTCTCACTCAGCCTTTTCAGTCTCTCCTCACAAGGCAGCTGCTCCATCCCCTCGGCCACGCTCTTCCCTGTGCCAACTCAGTGATGCAGAGACCAGAGTTGCAGACAGCATGTTAAGTTTTAAGATTTGGTCAAACACGTTTTGTCTTCAGCTTGAATCCTATATGCTCCTTAAATGAAAATATAACATCATTTTCCAATTGAAAATTTTACCTATAGGGGCTTTGATTTCACAACTGGTATTTTAGATGTTTAGTGTTTCTACTCTAGCCAGAAAGGAATATTAAAGCAGTTGACAGCTAACTATGCTTTTGCAGCTGTAAAAATTCATACTTATTGCCTGACAGAATTGGACTCCAATCCATTTTCAGAGAAGACAGATAACAAAACATTTGTGCTTTGAAAAACACGTCAGACTATAAAAAGCCTTGCTTGCAGAAACATTCCAAAAGCCACAGTGACAAAGCAATCGAGTTTATGCCATGACCTCAGTACAGATGTTCTCATTCAAAAAGGGGGGAAAAAAATAGTAGTAATCTGGATGCTCCACTTTGACACTGGAACACCCAGTGAGCAGTGGAGCAGAGGAGGAACAGGTCTGCAGTCAACAGAAAGGAATTCTCAGCCTTAGGGGTAAGTATCACGCCCCCACAATTCAGCCTCACTGCTGCAGTAACCTCTCAGGGTCATCTCCGGGAGCCACAGCCCACCAGTTACCCCACAGCCCACCTCTCCAGGGTCTGTTCGCTCGTGCTGTGTGCCATCAGGTGAGCTCCACAATGGAGACACTTGCAATAGCCCACAAGAGACCCCAGAGCCCTACCAGTAAGTGCAATCTTGGGGGGGGGGGGGGGGGGGGGAGGAGATTATGGAAGATAAAGGGGAAGCATTACCTTGATCTGTTTGTGTCCCAGTTCTTCTTATACAAGGTACTGGCATTTCTGCCCTGGCAACACTACTCTGTCTGCACAGGTGCCAGCAGCAGGGCACACCATAAACATGCTGCTATGGCAAACAAAGTGAGTGGGCCTTGTCGGTTCCTAGTCTCTGGCGGGGGGAAACCCGACCTCATCATACATTGATATCAATAAAGCATAACTGCGTACCTGTGCTACTTTGAAGCTTTTTCTTTAGCACAGGATACAAAGTCATGCCATCCCATCCCCATCCTCCCCACCCCCTATCAGACTGGTCCCTTTTGGTAGTTATGTCTAACATTTCTTAATGGCCATTCTCTTGCTTCAGGGATCACCAGAAAGATGGCTCATCTCATGGTCCCGGCCCAAAGAGCTCCCAGTCCACCCCGTTCCTGTGGACTGCCTCACTTCCATACATCTCAAGCCTGCAATGTCCAGGACACATGAACTGCACTTATAGCCCACCTCGACAAGCGCATACCCAGCCGCAACAGCTATCCCCAGGCCATCTGCACTTGCACAACGTGCATGCTCCACCTCAGGTGCTCTGCAAACATCCTGACTAGGTAAACATGCCCTAGAGAAAACACCTGAGGTGGATAGCTCATGCTTTGCACAGCCTGCACAGACAGTCCTGCCGTACATCACTGCAAGCAAGGCTCCAATCCTAAATGACTAAGTCACGACCACCTTCATGCTACAGGATGGCTAGAGCTAGGCAAACTTCATCAGGCTGTGGTGCACGGCCTGGAGGGAAGACAAGGTTACGTGGGCTGGGATGTTTCCTCTTCCCTCAAGCACAGATGACAGCAGCCTCCTTTCTCTGAAGTGTCTCCTCAGGTAAAGGAGGTAAACAACCCCCAGGTGGGACACACACTCTGGCTCTGGGGCTTCCAGACTCTTTGCCAAGAACTAGCATCTATCCTTGTCTTCAGAGCACCCAGCCCCAATGAAAAGAAGGTTGTCTCTGTGTACGACAACGCCCAACTCACACTGATCAGCCATGGACCAGTTTCCTGGTGGAGTCATCCACTGCTCAGCTACACGAAGTTAAAGCACACACAGCTTCTTAGAGATTCACTTATGCTTAGCCCACTTTGCCAAAAACGCTGAGGTCTGCCCAATGGACAACCCATGGCTGGAAGAAGGCAACAGCTCAGACACAATCCCCACCCCCCCACAACCCCTAGTCCCTCCACACACTTCCTGGCACACACACCTTCATGAACCAGAACTGCTATCGCAGAAGCATACACCATAGCCTTGTCAGTCAGCAGGAAGAATCCACAATACAATGGGATTTCAAGGGCAACGCGCACAAAGCTGTTATTGTTTCAGTCACCTTCAGCATTGCACCTACGAACACAACCAGTCAGGTTCAGGGCAGCCATCGCCAAGGCCACCTCTGCCTGATTATGTCACTATGCAAGCTCCCATGATGGCAAGGAAAAGCAGGAAATAACGTGTCCATACATCTAGCAGCATCTCAGCCCTTGGCATTAAGACAAATGGCCATCAACAGTACTCCCTCACCTCTGGATGTAGGTCTTGCACCTCCTCCTCCCTTCACTACCAAGTTAGAGGCTGCCCCCTTTCTTGCACCTGATGTAATGCCATTTTCCAAAATGCAGGTATTTCATCTCAGTCTCCCAACAAACATCCCCACTTGCTGAGGAAATACCAGTCTTGCTTCCCAACATGCTCCAGCAATGCTGTCTATGCTTATATGCATACTGTATATCAGAGTGCTGTCAGTCCCTGTTATGGATAGGGAGAAAGGGAGCACAGAGAGAGAAAGATCTGGAAGCACTGACCAGTTCCTCTCTTACCAGATTTCTAGCCAAAGGCACCAAAGAGGTTGTGAAGGTCAAACTGGGGAGCGCAACCATGTGTGCAATGGGCCAACATCATCTCTTTTGGGTGTGGGAGGTGAGGAGCAGAGAGAAACAAGCTTCACCCTGCCCCTGGCCAACCCATCATTGTTGGATATCCACTGATGGATGAAAGCTGTCCTCTGTCAACAGAGCACGTATGTCCTGTAAGTGTAAAACCCCAGGGCATCAACTCCACTCCTAATGTGGGAGAACATATCAAGACATTTACTGGAATCAGACCCTTTCTGTGTTCTGGCACAGGGAGTTCTGAAACTGTAGGCAGTGGGAAAAGACAGGTGATGTGCTACAGCGTAAGGAGGACACCTCTCCCAAGACTTGTCAGCCTCAGCTGACTGCCAAGAGAGAAGGTTGTCTGTCTTCAGTACAGCACCTTTGCTCCAGCCCAAGTGCGTCTCTTATGAGCACAGTTCTGCCAACTTCTCCCTAATAAAGAGCTGGGGCACCTTAGCATGACATGGACTGGTAATGCCGAGCCATACCACAGAGAGGTCCTGCCACAAGCTTTTACACAGCCTTGAATTCGAACACACATGATTAATCTTGACGGCAAATACTCATTTGACCAGCTTACAAAATAGCTGGTTCGTAAGTCTCTTGAGAGCAACAGTGCCCTATGCTGGGATCCCAGCAAGCCAAAAAAAAAAAAAAAAAAAAATCAGGCTTTGGTCTGTTTGGGTATGCCCCACCTGATTGCTTCAGAAGGGCAGTGGGCAATGAGGACAGCTGCCTCCCAAATCACAAAACTCATCTTTCAGTAAGAAAATATCAAAGGTGGCACAAGTACAGGGAGGCAGCAAAGGCACAGTGCCTGCAGGGTTATCCACGGGTGACTGTGACAGCCTGCAGAGGACAATTAGCTCAATTTGCTTCCATACTGTGAAGAAGGCGTGGGCCTTTCAATCACCATTCCCCCTCCTCCAAGAATCCGTTTGAATCAAATCACTGTTCTGGAACAAACCAAACTAGCTTGTATGCAGTGTGAGGCAGGGGTGTAAGACCCCAGGAACAAATCAATGAAAGTTTAACAACAGGTTAAACCTGCACAGGTGAAGGATTTTAACATGCACAAGTGCTGAACTGATTCTTTCCTATGGAGAAACCCATGGCATATACTCTGTTCAAACAATTACACCATGTTATTAATAAAACCACCCTCACGGTTAATACTGTATGTATATAAATAAAGGATTTTTTAATTTTAAAAAAAGAAAAAAGGATGGTGACTAAATAACCCACAAGAAACCATCCCTTTCCCCAAGCCAAAGCTGATTTTATTTGCCTTTCTTCATTTTTGCAGTCTTTTCTTTCCGCTTCTTCACATGCTTTGGGATTTTGGTTTTCCTCTTCTCTCTTTGGGCTTCTTTAACCAATTTTTTCCTTTCCTATAAAGAACCAAACACCATTCATTTAAAGCCAGAAGGAATGAGAGATTTTGAGCAGGTCGATCAATTGTTACATTAACAAGTTAATTAACACACCACACAAAGATGAGGTTATCAAGAGGAAGAAATAAAAGAAAAAAAATCAATAGGAATGGTGAGGGGAAAGGAAAAAGGAAGTATAGCTTGGGGGTGGAGCTAAGAGTTGCACACTGGTAATGACAAGGCAAAATTCAAACTAGTTAAAACCTGAGTTTCATGCAACCTTTGAAGAAAGGGAACAAGAGGCACTCTTAACTCATGCTATTTACACCTAAGATTACAACAGGATGCCTGATCTAGGTTTTCTGCTACCCACAGGGCTACTATAGTACGTGTTTCTATATCATGCAAAAATACTGATCCAGTAACTGCTGGTAACTCAGAGCAAGCTGATCATCATCAGGATTGGCAAGAAAGGGTGCTATGCTACTGCAATACACTATAATTTGTGCCGGACAGTGAAGAGACTACACTCAACTGGAAAATGCAAAGTCAGCATAATGGGGTGCAGGGTGGAAGTAATTGCTGCTAATCAGTTGTTCAACCTACAGCTGAACACATAGGTTACCAAAAACCTCATCCTACTCACACAAAAAGTCCAAATGAAAACCTATCCACAAGGATGAGAAGGGACCAAGACTTCCCTGCTTCACATCTGTAAGGCAGCAGCTCTACTGGACACTTTCTACCAATCTAGAGCACTGCGTTTTTATTTGACAGATATGGAATGTATTATCTTACCTTTTCTAGGAAGAAAAACCTAACAAGCAAACCCGCAAAACTTGAACCCCTTAAGCCCAGCAAGTTTCATCCTTCTTTTGCACAGCACCTAAAAGGCTGCCAAAAGGCTCTCACCTATAGATGATACTCTGCAGAAGACCCTCACCAAAACAGAGCATACTTGTTCTGCAGTTTGGAAAACAAAACCTTAAAAAAAAAAAACCAAAACCCAAACCACAATCCCTTTGCGTGACTGCATTACATCTCTTGCCTGCAGTGAAGCTAGCCAGTCTGTACTAACGGTACCACAAAAGCCACTGTGGCACAAACATTGTCACCAGGTCTCCTCTTCTATAGATCAAATGGTCTCAGTTCCCTGGGCAAAAGGAGGTTAATCAGGGACCACAACCACAAGCCTGAACACCAAAGCCTGGGAGAGTAGCCAGAGGCACTGAAGAGCGGCCCAGGCTTCACTAAATTCTGCTTTGCATAGCCTTAGAATTCCCTGCAGAGATCTCTCTTCTAGCATTGTCTAGGCTACAGAGAGCTATGTTACATGTTCCTCTACACAAAACCACCATTAATAAAGCATCCATACTGAAATTCACTTTCTCTGCTCTCATTCTCCACAACAGGAAAAGTCCATAGCTTGTTTCAGACAAGAAGTAGCAAAGAACCACTCAGAACTAAATTTGGATTTTTTCCTGTCACATAGGCAGAGGTGGGAAAAATAAACAATTCCTGGCCAGCTGACCTTTTTGTCCAAGCTAACTTCAGCAGGTTTATCTTTGGGATGTACAGATTCTTTACAGCCCGAATCAGAGTCCTCTGAGCCACCATCATCATCACCAGAGTCTGTTTCTGACTTGTCTGCCTTCTTTTCAAGAAGTGCAGGGATCTGCAAGATATATCAAGAATTGTATCAAACCAAAACAAAGCCTAATGACAATATATATACACACACACGCACGCATATATATACACACACATATAAAAAACCAAAACAGAATCTGCTGCAAAGAAACCCTTAAGTGAGCTTGTGCCATCTCCTTTACTACAGCCATCACTGAGTCTCAAGAAAAAGAATGAAAAGTAGGTTAACCCAAACTAAGAACAAGGAGTCTAGAATATACAACACAGAATCTTTTAGGTCAGGGCTCACAGCACAGCTGTATTGGCACTCCCAAACTAATTTCCATAAGTTAAACAGCAATTTGCTAACATATGTGGAAGCCAATTTTTAATTATACTTGGATCATACCCAAATCTACCTTGGGGGCACTGTATGTAGGCTTTCTTGCAAACACAAATATCTACACTGGAAAACTCGCTTATTCTTAAACAAGCCTGGAGACTGTACCACAGCCTGATCCCATCCATATTTATATTTCCATTTTAAAACAGAGTCTACACCACTGCTAGATAACATTTACAGAGGAAGGAGGAGGAATCCACACAGGGCTTCTGCCTTGAATTATATTGCTACAGACTGATCTGTACCCAACTTCTTACCCAACATACTTTACAGAAGTGTCACTGTCAAGTACTTCAATTATAGTAAGACATAATATCTTATCCCTAATACTGCAGGGTTGTTCTTTACACAGTAATTACAGCAAAGCTACCCTGAACATATCAAAACTTGTAGTCATGCTACAATTTAAATCAATTACATTTTCCATAATTGGAAGAAGTCTTCCCTCCTCTCCACCTTAACTTTAGAGATCATGGCCATAGCAAGGATTATCATTTCATTCTCAAGCAACCCAGCATCAGCCACAGTGCAGGGAAGCAATTCACGTGGTGTGCAGACACACTGTCATGCCAGACCCATTCCAGACATAAATGGTCACTCTGCAGACAAGAGGCTTCTTTCATGGTGTCAGCTGCAAGACAAGACATTCTCTATACTCCTTATAAGTGCTTTTCTGAAAATGGCTAAAATGAAGGATTTCAAAAAGACCCTCTCACCTTCTGAACACCAGACAAATCCTTCTTCAGTCCTGTCACAGTCTGGTAGAGAATCTACACGCAGGGAGAGAGAAAGAAAAATACGTTATCAGAATACATGAGTCTTAAGTCTTCTTGCCCAGAGAAAATTACTATCTCAAAAAAAAAGCTCCACCCAGGAAAAAACCCACAATGTTAGCATTAGTACTAACCAGATGATTTTCAAGTATGACACTAGATTCAGTACTCCACACCTTGGTAATAAGGCTTCTGTTTTTGTCTGTTGCTATCAGTTTCCAGCAAGAAGAATTCATATTCCCTCCCTCTTTTTTGCAGTGCCTCAGCATGTCTACTCACATTATCTTGCTGAATATTCAATGCCATGTCCTCTTCTTTCAATTTCATCATTATATCCACGTCTCTCTCGTAGTTTTTAACTTCAGTCAAAGTTCGAGGTATGTAAGCCTTCTTAAACACCTAGTAGAGTGAAAGGAAACACAGACTTACTAATTTACATATAGTTTTATGACGTTCTTCCTTCCTAATTATGCATCCTTAAGAGAATAATCATGAAGGATTTCATGGCTCGGAGAAACTAAAAATGAACACAGCAGTGATCCAGTACCATCTGAACTGCAGCGCATCTTTTTTTTTTTTCAGGAGCAGACTTAACATGCAACCTACACATTATTGATGGATCGTGACTAATAAGGCTCCCTCTTTAGCATGACTACCACTAGGCCACTTACAAACTTCTCCAATCCTTCCAACTTCCTCTTAACCTATTTGAGTCCTAAGGTTTTGTATTCTAAGGATTTTCTCTAATGTTTTTATTGTACTGTTTACAATGCCTTCAGGAGGCAACTCCATTAAAATGCACTGTTAGAACTTAATCTCTTTATATAGTAACACCTGCTTCAACTCGCAGTCCAACTCTAAAAAGGTTCCTGCAGCAGTATAGTACAGTAAAACCTAACTGCAGTATCAACAACAACATACTTAAAATTTGTCATGCAGTCTTTTTGAAACAGTCCTCCAGCAAACTTAAGTCACTACCAGATCAGAGAGAAGTATTTTGCTTCTCTTTTTCATGGTATCAGTTCAATCCCGGTACAAATTCAGTACACTTTAGTCTAGCAGTTATGATCATAAGTGCTGCGCAAAGAGCAGAGGCCACCACCTCCACAGAGCTTGCCCTTAATTAGCTCTACTCTTTTGTGAACAAAGTGACACAAACTAGCCATGGTCACATGAGAAGTCTAAGAGAAATAAACTGAACTTAGATGCTACTAAAGCATCTCTCTTACAGGTCAGTACCTTTATATAAGCAAAGGAATAATTGGTTTGCAAAAGATGGGCTTGCAACAAAACACTTCTGAACCCTGTAGTTCAAGTTGTATGCTGAGGATATCTTAGGAAACAAAAATATCTTTCCCTGGCCAACCTTGAGCTAGAAGCAGTTAGTAAAACCTGCAGAGCTCCAAGAGAAAAAAGAAAAGTCTTTGATAAATCAAGTAGTATTGACTCCAAAGATAAACACCACATGAACCAGTACAAATAGGTTCTCACCGATACAAATTCTGCTCAATGCAGAGTTGGTTTTTTGGTTGTTTTGGTTGTTTTTTTTTTTTAAAACTCTTCTGTAACAGATAGACAAGACTAAGATAGAAATTGTTTTATCTTTACATCCAGCCTTTCCAGAACGTTAGCAGTTTCCTGTAACAGACTTGAAATGGCTTCACTTAATGTAAAAGCAAGGGAGAGAAACAGTACATGCAAGAACTGAATTAGACTGGGACTGGAGCTAGATAGGTCAATTTGGTCATTTAGTCAATGCACGTATCCAAATACCCTGCTTCTGTATCACTGGTCCAAAAACACTGGCATAATCAGATCTCTCCACTCAGTTTTTTTGCTAACTGAACCTGAACTGGAAGATGCATCAAGGGACCTAGCTACAAGCAAACATATTTGTTTAGGAAATGGAGTATTTGCCTTCTAACACCTTATCACTGTCAGCTTTTACACATGGCATCCCTTAATACTTCACATCTCAAATAGTTCAAGACATCTCAGTATCACAATGTTTTGCTTATCAACTGTACATTTTTCCAAATAAAACAGAACATTTTTCATTGTTGAGAAGAGGCAAGGTTAATATTAATTTCATAGCAGGAACAAAAATCCTCACTTACTTCCTCATCCACTTTATCTTGACTGGATCTTTCCTCCTCTGTTCTTTTCGATGCTATTTCCATTGCCTAAAGAAACATAAAACAATACAAAGTTATCACTCTTTAGAATCGCATCACTTAATCCAACTAACCATTCCCATCTGTGTTTCTCCCTGTACTCCACACTGTCACTCACAAATACTCCAGCTGTCCTTATGGCAACGCCTTGAGCGACACCTAATGGTAACCAACATTTCTGCAAAGTGCACTTGTGACTGCAGATCTTATATTAACAGAGGAAAAACATGCTTGCTGCTCCTCCCAGACTAAATTATGGCAGGCCCAGCATGACTACAGGATGTAACAGCACAAGGAGCATACAGTCAGTATGCTGACTCATATATATACAGCTCAGTCCTGAAACTTGGCTCTTCTCACACACAGCCAGAGGAGCATAACTAAGGGGAACCACATAGCACAGCTCTGTCTCATTCAACCTCCAATATGACAGAAAGTACACAACGTCTGGAAATCCCTATGCTGTACTGCTATTTGGACCACACTCATGTGGTCTTGACCAGGAACGACACATCAAATCTCCACTCTGAGCACAGCATATGTGGCCCCCATTTCTCTTGCGTTAACTTAAAAAGCTTCACCCCCTCCTTTTTAAAGAAACATCTAACTGGGAGCAGAGGACTGGCAGCCAGAGATGAAATGCTGCTAGCAGCACTAAGTCAGTTTACCTCCTCCTAGAATCAGCGTGTTCTGCCCGCTGCTGTATTTGGCTAGCAAGACCATGTACCTTGGAGTAACACTGCCCTGAGTCATTCCCTTCCTCCCTCAGCCCACCCTGCTCAAATCTGCATTCTTAACCCCATTCTCTATATAAGCATGGTTGTATTTCTGCAAAGCTTCTCCTTGCCAAAAAGAAAGAACTAATTTAAAGTATCCTGGTTTCAGTAGCACCTGAAACAGACACTGGAGTTCTCATGATTAGACTTTTTGAGAAAACATAGAATGAAAGTGTTGTCAACCTATAATAGTATAAATGGAAAAGACCTGTATGCATTTTTGAAGCACTAGCATAACATAATGTCACGTACCACCTTCCTTCAATAGCAGGATGTACAGTAAGTGAGATGAAGGAGCTTGAACTAGATCTGATTTTATTGTTCATGTCTTCCTACATAAGCAGCAAGGCCATGAGGTCTTACCTTAGACAGATAGTCATCAATGTTCTCGCTTGTGATAGAAGGATCAGTAATAAACTCAAAGAGCTCCCTCACAGTCATCACTGCAACATTGTGCTTCTGGAAAAAGTCTACCAGGAAACAAGGGCAGAGACAAACACCGTCAGTAATTAGGTGTAACACATGCAGCTGTGATGTTACAGTGACAGTTACAGCAAGCCAATGGCCCTGATGACTTGGGAAAGTCTCAGCAGCATGTACTGCATCATACCGGATTTAGTTATTAGATGACTCTTGGCCATCTGAAATAAAACTGTTCATCTTCCAGGTGCAACAAATACTGAAAGGAGAATAACTGGATAAATATAAAAGCCAAATCAATTTCAGCAGGATGCAGACTTTATGAGGTAGGGGCTAAGAAGTAAACAATTTAAGACAGGTGTAGTATTTGCCATGACTAAGATGAAAAATGTATTTCAAAGAATAAGGAATGGAGACCTCAAATTTTTTGCAAAAGAGAAACAGAAATATCCACTGAAACACAGTACAGCCTAATTATGATCCACCTAAAAGGGAAGACACGTTAACATATTAGAATTTTCCTCAATACTACACTCAGAATTGGTTTCTTGAGTCATGTATAACCAAATTCGGAGGCTACAGTTCTGTACTGAAAAACAGCAGTGAAAGACACTGAGGACTGCTTAATGTTTCCTACTGAAGTTCTCAGAAGATCTCTCACCATGAGAAATTAATCATAGAAAAACCAAAAATTTAGTTTGGAGGCAGCTCTGTGACCATGGAACCACAAGTCTTTGCAATGATCACAGCTAGGGCAGAGCATAAAGCAAGGTGTTTCTCAGAGTCTCTGTAGAAGGACTACACAGAGAATCATAGAATCATAGAATCATAGAATCATTGAGGTTGGAAAAGACCTCTAAGATCATCGAGTCCAACCGTCAACCCAACACCACCAGGCCCACTAAACCATGTCCCTAAGCGCCTCATCTACACGTCTTTTAAATACCTCCAGGGATGGGGACTCCACCACTTCCCTGGGCAGCCTGTTCCAATGTTTCACCACTCTTTCAGTAAAGAAATTTTTCCTTACATCCAATCTAAACCTCCCCTGCCGCAACTTGAGGCCATTTCCTCTCATCCTATCGCTTGTTACTTCGGAGAAAAGACCAACACCCACCTCGCTACAACCTCCTTTCAGGTAGTTGTAGAGAGCGATGAGGTCTCCCCTCAGCCTCCTTTTCTCCAGGCTGAACAGTCCCAGTTCCCTCAGCCGCTCCTCATAAGACTTGTGCTCCAGACCCCTCACCAGCCTCGTTGCCCTTCTCTGGACACGCTCCAGCACCTCAACGTCCTTCTTGTAGTGAGGGGCCCAAAACTGAACACAGTATTCGAGGTGCGGCCTCACCAGGGCCGAGTACAGGGGCACAATCACTTCCCTACTCCTACTGGCCACACTATTTCTGATACAGGCCAGGATGCCATTGGCCTTCTTGGCCGCCTGGGCACACTGCCGGCTCATGTTCAGCCGGCTGTCGACCAACACCCCCAGGTCCTTTTCCGCCAGGCAGCAAAGTTTTTTTTTTTGAGAAAACATAGAATGAAAGTGTTGTCAACCTATAATAGTATAAATGGAAAAGACCTGTATGCATTTTTGAAGCACTAGCATAACATAATGTCACGTACCACCTTCCTTCAATAGCAGGATGTACAGTAAGCGAGATGAATTCTCAGCAAAGAGAAAGTTGCAGTGACATAAAACAAGCAAACAAACAACACCAAAACCACTGCAACTCACCAAGGTACTAGAATATCTAAGGAGAGCAAGCCAAAAAACATAAAAAAAGAGCAAGGGTGCAAGTATCTGAGCCAGAAGGGAGTTATTAGAAACCCATTAACAGAAAAGGAATAAGGAAAAACTAGCATACTGGGTATCAACAAACACATAGCATCAAAACGCACACAGTCCTTTTTCCACAGACTTTCAAGAGTCTCTGTAAAATTAGAAAAAAAGTCAATCTGAAAAGAAAGGGGGGACAAAAGCAGCCTGCAGTGACAGATTTCTTGTCCTCAGGGAGAAACACACCCTACCAGGAGGTGTGTGTCTGTTACACAACATGCATACTCACACATGAAGACCAAATTGTCATGAAAAAAATATCATAAAGGCACCTTGTTTATCAAAATACCATGACAAGTGGTAACATCTCTAATAAATTACTCTATGCCTCGATCCTCTCAGCAGACCTGGACAAGTAAGTGCAGGTAACTTCATAAAACACGGTAACTTCTTGCCAGCTGAGGAATTCCAGATGTGGATTCCACTCACAGAAGGAAACACATCAGTGTGTCTGCGCAGTCCTTTAAGTAAGGGAAGTTAAGACTGGGGTGGGCGCTGCTGCAGACTGGGAATGATCTCTAATCAGTCTGGGACTGATCTCAGATCTATCGTAAATCTGAGATTCAGCCAGGTGACTCGTTTCAGCCAGATGATTTCTAGCAAAATAGGCTACTCTCTTCTGAACTCGGCACAATACACTGCTCCCTGAGGAAGCCATGAGAACCTAGGAGAGGGAGCATTTTAACATAAGTTTGACAGCTTCTACGGTCAGTTATACCTGAAAGAACATAGGTGAACACAGCTCACCTTCCTAAATAAACCAGCTATCAGAACAAGAGTTGAAGTGCAGCCCACTCACCATTAACGTTGGCACAATCTTTTCGCAGGAACTCCAGCGCATGCGGGTGGTCATGCTCCACTGCCTGAGACACATCAATGATGTACACCTCCCCGCTGTGGTACCTGCAAACAAACACAGAGAGCCGCACTAACTCCACCGCTGTTATACTGGAGATTATTGAGGGGCAGAGAATAAAATGTGCTTCAAACTTAAGAACCAGCAAACAATTTTAACATATTTCTCTAGCATACACTTCACATATTAGGGCCAGAGTGGCTTTTTTGGGTCAATCCTTTCCCTCCTCTACACAAGCTGTATTATTAAACTTTAAAGAAATAGTCTTCTCGTGAACACAAAAAGCTGTGTTATAGGTGGGAGGAGAAAAAGAAAAAAAATGATACCTTACTAATTTTTTCTCTAGTTGAGGTTTTGGTTTTTTTGTTTGTTTGTGAGGGGTTTTTGTTTGGGGGTTTTTTGTTTTGGTTTTTTTCCTTTGGGTTTTTTTTTTTTTGTTGTTTTTGTTTTTTTTTTTAAACAGAGAAAGCTCAGATCTGGGTTAAAAGCTACATGATTAATTACATCAGTTACAAAACCCAGTCACAAAAAGGACCCCACCCTCCCTTAAAGGTAGATTAGTACTCTCACATAGAGGTTGCCAATGCATACATTTTAGATGTCACAATTCAGAGCAAAGTTTAAAAACATACAGCATATTAAATTCACTGAGATCTGCATGAACAAGTCTGGCATCTTGGTACATTCTTCTCATGTACTGGATGATTTGCAGGTACAGCTCCCGGACTTTGGAGTCAGATAACTGAGCATTCTTCAGCAGAGCAGCAGGCCTTGAAATTACAACACAAATAACAGAAAGTGAATACTTTTTCCTTCTTCACACCAGCTGCAAATGCTTTAACTGCTGTACCTGATCCTTCCGCTCACTAAGCGTGTCAAGCAAGTCAGCACAAGCAGCTAAGCGCATGGAGCCAGCATGAAGGGCAGCAAAGCTTGGTATATGCTTGCCAAAGATACTGGAGTTCTGTTTCCAATGTGAGCTAATTTGGACCGTGCTACATTAATGTTTGTACTACAAAATGATGACCTATCTTCATGTATGATTAGCAAGCCTTTCTAGCCTTAATCTCTGGTTAAGCCACTTTACAGATTCATTTTGCACACAACTGAGGCTTCAGAATCATGCAGATTGTCTGCAAGTAGTAGCTGGCAAATGTCTGGGTATTCAACAGGTCACGTGCACCTGTGTCCTGGTTTTGGCTGGGATAGAATTAATTTCCTTCCTAGTAGCTGGTACAGTGCTGTGTTTTGGATTTAGGAGGAGAACAAAGTTGATAACACACCGATGTTCTAGTTGTTGCTAAGCAGTGCTTACACTAGTCAAGGACTTTTCAGCTTCCCATGCTCTACCGACTGAGAAGGCTGGAGGTGCACAAGAAGCTGGGAGGGGGCACAGCCAAACTGGCCAAAGGGACATTCCATGCCATGTGACGTCATGCTCAGTATATAAACTGGGGAAAGCTGGCCGGGGGGCTGCTGCTCGGGGACTGGCTGGGCATCGGTCGGCGGGTGGTGAGCAATTGCACTGTGCATCGCTTGCTTTGTTTTTGTTTTTTTTTTTTTATTTCAATTAAACTGTTCTTATCTCAACCCACGAGTGTTCTCACTTTTGCTCTTCTGATTCTCTCCCCCATCCCACCGGGGCGGGGGGGAGAGTGAGCGAGCGAGCAGCTGTGTGGTGCTCAGTTGCCGGCTGAGGTTAAACCACAACAACATGCAAGAGTAACATGTTAATTGTACAGACCTAAAGTAATAGTAGGTAAATTCAGAGGGTTGGTTTGTTTGTTTTTAATAAAACGTTGTGGAAAGTTACTATTAAAAAAAAAGTTTGATTTTCTATGGATACTTACCTATCACCTTTACCAATAAAGCCCATGACAAGCACATGGCTTCTTAGCATAATTGGCTCTGGACAAGGTATCTGGGCTGTATTCAACCTGTAACACAGGAACAAAGCCACAAAAAAATAAAACCAAACTCTATTATTTGCATTGCACTAGTGCCTATAGGAGCTCTGTTGCTTTAAACATAATACACAATAAGAGCTCCTCTAATCAGGAAACTCTCACTTGTGCAGAGTAACTAGGAAATGAATACAAAAAACCACAACCATTCTGGCTCTGACCCTATTCTAAGCATTCCTGTGTCGGACAAAGAATCTTTACACAGTTCAGGTTAATCTACGATTATATCACACAGTGTGCTGTTACTCAGCAGCAGCTATTTCTAGCTTTTCCTCACTTTTCAGTCAGAGCATTCGGACATTGAAGAGCTTCGAGCATGAGCAGCAAGACGAAAGAGTATCTTTATTCCTCCCTCCCCTTTCTTCTCTCTCCCACGGGGAAGCTTAAGACGCTTTTCTGAATACTCCAGAGACCCTAAAAGGTAGCGATAGCCACAGTCTAGCAATAGGAGAGTACCTCCTATAAAGTTTCAGTTACCTTTGCATGCTGAAATAAAAACTGGAAGAATCACCTTATTAAATTCCTCATTTCTTTTTCAGCCCATGTCTTCACCATTTTTCTTGGGTTGCCTTTGCAATATCCATGACGAAATCTTTAAATAAAGAAATAAAAGACAACAGGGACCCTTAGCCAATCAATGCAGTATTAGCACTGGTGATTTTACCTTCAATTTACCTTTCAAACAACATCTCTTCCCCACTAAAACCAGGCAGAAGTCAAACTCACCTGAATTCACCACTCACATACTTATCCCGATCTTTAAACATCAGAATAGAGGTTTTGTAAATCTTTATTGCTCTGTTCTCTCCATTCGCAGTACTGGCATGATATACATTAGCCTATCAGATTATGAAGGGAAGAAATAATATTAAAGAAAAACTCTTTAAAAACCAACATAACCTTCTCTCCTCTTCTCTTTCTAACACCTGGAAAAGATCTGATAAAAAGACCTGATCTCACCCCGGCCCCTACTAGGCACCCAGCTGAGTGAGACTGCACACAAGGGCAAGTCTTTTTCTACCAGAGGCAGCTTACGGGAAGTACCTAAGACTGGGTAGGGGTGTGACAATGCACACAGGACAAAAACAACAATGCACAAGAAAACTCTGCCTCATCCACATTTTGGAGACTGAAACAAGCCCTTGTGTGAAGGGTTAATATGAGTCTGTGCACTATTTAGGCCGTAAAGCATGGCCCAAATATCTCACGTTGACACCTCTACACAGGGTGGAAGTATGCCTTTAATCAGCATCCAAGGACTTGGAAGAAAACCAGATCAGCCTAGGGACTAGGCATTCTAAAACTGATTTATTAATTCACTTGGAAATTTGTGATCTGGTTTTAATTATCTACAATATTACTTGATAATAACAGCACACAAACATGCTAGTTTTGTAAAAGCAATGAAGGTTCAATAGTATTTTAAACACAATTTTGTTACACCATTTAGATACTCCCATGTCTGCTGACATGTGGAGCTGGTTTGATCTGCATTCAAGAGAATCTTGCATGAAGAAAGAATTACCTGGGTTTGTATGTTTTTCAGGCACTGTTTAATATTGTGTGTACGCATACCCTTTCAAAAAATTTCAGTTGTAACATACAATTAACAAGATCCACAAATTTAAGATAACACATAAGTATTCTGAGAAATCTTTCATACTTGGGGAAACTTGTTTCCTTTAACATAAATTGCACTTTATCTTAAGATAATTTCCCACCCATCAAGCAACACGAAAAGTAGTACTAAACCCAAGTATTTCAATACATCTTCTGAGCACCACAAGCTTCCACCTAGTTTGCTGAGAAAAAGACTATCATGTCATTTTTAATAAAACTTACTTCCTTCCCTGTGCTGATGCAGCCATTGATTTCTGATATGACACCTCTCGTTAGCATCTTGAACAGAATCATTCGGGTCCTTGGATCTAACACCTCAAATTTAATACAGAAAAGTCACCACAATTGCTCTCTTTGAAGAGGACAAAGCCTACTAATACAGTCCATTCTTAGTACCATATTAAAGGACCCACAGCATCAGACTATTCTTAAGGATCAAATGATAATCCAAACAGCAGCCACTCAGAATTTTGTGATGATTCTAGAATGACACTTTGCTTTTTCTTTCAAGATGATTTTTTTTTTTTTTAAGCTAAGTGTATGTCCTTGAGCTAGCTCTAGAAGAGACATAAGAGAATGATTTCCCACCCACAGTTGCATTAAATGGGTTAAAATAAAGTTTCTTTTGAGATATAGCTATCATAACTGAAATAGAGCAGCTATGGGGCCTTGGGCCAGTAATAGTTCAGTCTTGCTAAAGAAAAAAGGAAGAAAGCAAACCTAGCATTTTTTAATTGTTCTTTGGAATTTAATAAAAGCTTAAGATGGAATTCTGCATTGCATATACGATCAAATCACAAAAATGAGCTCCAAAATGTTTATGGAAGCAAGTACAACCTTCATACAAGAACGAAACATAAAGAAACAACAGATCTCTTGAGGATAACAAGGGAAACAGAATTCCAAGGCAAAACTGTATTCCTACAGTATCCATTTTATCATCGATTCCAAAATTCCACATTATTTGTTCTAGTCAAAAGAGAAATTTGATGCATTAAGACTTACCTGTTCTACTGTTGCTCTGTCTGATTTATCTTTGACTCGGTACCTAGCAGAAGTGAAAATAAAATTATACAATCCCACACATGGACTCAGTACTTTGACAGAGTAAAACATGACATTCTGTATCAGAGAGAAGATGACAGCCTCAAGAAGTATGGCTTTCAGTTCATACAAAAGCAAAGGTTTCTCCTGCAGGCAGAAAAAAAAACCCCAAACAAAAAACCAAACCCATAAACATCAGTGCCCTTCACTTTTACAGATATCTTCTTGCCTCCACTGAATTATGCTCACTCAGGAGAAAATGATATCTGTCTTAACAACTTAGGGCTATAAGCTGCAGGCTTAAAAAAAAAAAATTTTTTTAAAAAAAGGTACCCCAAATCATCAGGTGGAACCTTCAAAAGGCTTCCAGTATTTTTTCTAGCCCAAATGCTTAAGGACCTCTGTTCAGAAAGAGTATCAGAGATAAAATAGTCCATTGCTAGCGGAATGACACCCACCACTTCTGTCTTACTACACGAATACAATCAGATGTGCTACCAAGCAGCAGTGACAGAAGCATCAAAACTTTGGAATGATTTAAACAACTGATCTGGAAACCAAAAGTTTAAGAACAGAGAGCAAACTGCACGTAGACTATGTACAAATTTTGGTTTTCTTAATAAATCTATTCAAAACACAGGATCACTAGGAAATAAGAACTACTCTTCTGGGTTCAAATTATTTAAGTGAAAGTAGAACCAGGAGTAATACTCACATGTCTGCTTCCTTCTGTCTAGACTTTTCTGTGACTCGGTTTATAACGGAGTCATCAAAATTCAGCTTATCTGAAAAACGCGTAAGAGAAATGAAAAAAAAAAAAAACAAACCCAAAATCAAAGTTTCCTATGTCTGAAATTGCCCCAGCAATTCTGCTGCCCGACGATATGTCACAACACAATGTTCAAACACAGGTGGAGCTCTTTATAACAAGCCCAGAAGCTTAGCTACATACCAGAGTTAACCTAGCGCTCCACTCTGTCTACATTTCAAGGACTACAAGGTAACAACACAGATGAGTGAGGCAGTCCCACAGACTTGGAGATGTAATGCCATCCAGAAGTAATGCCTTTTGGATAACATCTCACCATTAAATTTGTCCACCATTCTCTTACCACAATTGAATGTCATTTTTCTGAACAGAATAAGCAACAGACTCCAGGATTCTCTCCTCATGATGTATTTAAAATGGTGTTTGATTAATTGCTAAATGCATAAAAGCTGCTGTATTTGGCTACATATACCAGCACTACTCTTTTGAACCTTCGTTTTAGAACCACTTCATTATGAAGGAAAACACAACCTCTGTCAAAAGGCCCCAATCACAGCTACACCTAGCCCGAACAGGCTGAGCTGAACAGCCATTTCCATCACATAGTAAACATCGAACTACACTGGCTAGGACAGCGGCCTCTTCGCTTATCACAGAAACTCTACCACTGTGAGATAACTGTTGCATAATGTACCACCCTAATACTACAGGGGACTGCAATCGTCTAGAAAATTTAGCTGTGGTAGCAGCTTTGAGAATGACCAACAACGTCACAACAGAGAGCTGATACCCTCCCTCCAGCCAAACAGCTTGCTCCTACAGAGAAGCTAGGGAAGCAATACTTGAACTTTATGTGGTCTAGCAAAGTCAAGGGGAAGAAAAAAAAAAAAACAACAAAACAGCCCTGTGGCTCTGAGGGGGGAAAGAAAGGGGTATGTCAGCTAGCTAATGGAGACTAAAAGCAACTTCAAGTACGCAAAAAACATGTTTTAATCTGTCTGGCAATGGTTAACTGCCATTCCAGCGAGTTCTGCCTTCAAGTAAGCAGAATTAGTCTGAGAACACCACAGAGTGGTATCTGTTTTCATAAAAGACAACAATGCAATTATACTCACCTAAATTAATTTTATGTTCAAACTTCCTTAAAGCCTTGTCTGTAGGAGTAGACATTTTTGCCGAATAGCAACTAGGGGTCTGTCTATTTGCCTGAAACAAAGGATTTGTTAATATAAGTTGCCTTCTCTAGATAGCCCTTTGAAATACAGACAATATCATTGGAAAAGTCGGCTCAAATGCCTATGCCTAGAGCTATAAATAGAAAACCAGAAAGGGTGAGGAAATGGATATAGATTAACATCAGATTTTACTTAATTCAAGAAAAGAAAATACAGGTGACACATCAGTTAAAATTCCCAAAAGTGCCCCAGCTCAGGATTATTTTTAGTCTGGGAATTGAGCTGCAAGTCTCTCATATTAACACTTTTTCTGTCTTTAAAAGGAAGGGAAATAGCAGAGAGAAACAAGGAGAAAAATGAGAAGGTAATGAACAGAGAAAACTTTCCAAGATGCTATCTTTTCTTACAGGTAGTCTTCTCCAAACACAATTAATATCTGAACATGATTTCAGCAACACTGGACAGCAGAAACCTCTCACTAAAGGCAAGAATAAATCACCCAGGACAAGCGCTGTGAGTCAGACAAGATATGCCATGATCAGCACAAGTCTAATTTATCTCAACTATCCTGTTATGTTGGTATCAGTAAGAAAAAAGAGGTTTTGAACCTCCAGTGTCCAAGCTGAGGGGAAGAAGGATGCTAGTTCTCACACCACGTGTGCTTTTCATTCTGCACAACACCAGAGTTTCTATGCCAACAGCATACACTCTAAATTAATGCACTTCTAGCACCTCCCTCCATCTCCTATGCTTTCTTTTGCCTCCTTCACTACTAGTGCAAAACATAACCTGTTTCACCCTGGGTGTGACAAGCAGGTACGGTCTCAAAATTAAAGAGGAAAGATGGGGAAGATGCTCAAAAACACAGAGCAAAAATACCAAAAAGTAAGCAACATAGTAGAGATCGGGGTGGGCAAAGAAAGGTTGAGAAAGCTAAGGAACAGAAGGAAAACTGCAGTGACAAAGACAATCCAGCAATAGAGACAAGGAAATCAAAAGGAGCTCTGGCTACAACGTACATACACACATGGCATGGCAGAGGAACAGACTCAAAGGAAGGGGATCCTCTCAAGGAAAAATTTCCGTTTGCACTTATGCTCAACTCAACACTAACAAAGAACAAAGCCTCCAGGTTAGCTCCACTTGCTCTTGGGCACCCTTGATGCTCACAAAATAGCCTTCAACATACCTGTGGATTGCATCCACCAGCAGCATTGTGGCGCTTCATGAGTCTTCCCACCTCGTCATCCCAGTCCCAGTCTTCATCTTCCTCTTCATCATCGTTGTCAACATCACCATCTCCTTCCTCAGTGTTAAATTCTTCGCACATGCATGACTGGCAGTTCTCAGTGACCTCACCTTCTTTAACTGTTTCTGCATCTTGCGTAAATTCACTTCAAACAAATACAGATGTTTATATAACTACAAATGATTGTTACAGTCATCAAAAATTCAATACACTTATCCCAACAAATCATTTCACAAGGTTAGCTCTCCATGGTATGTTTCTCACTTCACCCATCTTTAAGCAAGCATATATGAGGATGGCACTGCCTTTAAAGAATGACTTTAAACATTTAAATTATCTTTTTCACCACATCAGTGCTGCCTTCTAACTTGTTCTGCAGTTACACATATTTGGATCCCTCTGACTCCAATCAGGTGAGCACACCAGATCAGGCCAGCTGGCTCCTTCACCAGAGGTGAACCACTCTGCTTGCTGCCACAGCAGATTTCCACCTGACAAGGAATCACACAAAATCCCACTGGAGGCAGACAGCCAACCTGCTGGTAACTCAGGGCACCAGCACAACCTACGTGGAAAAAGTTAGACCTAAAAAAGAATTTGTGGGAGAAATGAACCCTTTTGACTTACTCATGTCTTAACGTCTGTAGTACGTCACATTTTTCTGCCGGAACAAGTATGTCCCAAAGCAGATTCTCTGCCGGCATTCGACATTTAACTAAATAAATGGTAAACTAGAAAGAAAATGGCTCTAATACACAACACAAGACCATTCCTTATTCACTCCCCACTAAATATAAACCCCCCCAGGCTTTCAGTCCAACAGAAAACGTGCTTTAACTCCACACCGAATCAAACTGATCTGCTGTCCTAGGCAACCCGCTGCTCTCTTACGCGGTTTCACACGTCCAGTTACAATCGCATAACGCCAAGGTGAAATTGCCTCCACCACCCCGAGCCTGCAGGCGGGCCAGGCCATTTTAGTGGTGAAGCAGAGATCACAAACAATTGAGAAGAAGAGCTCAGAGAGCGCACGCAGCCTTTCCTCACACGTCCCGTTCTAACTCGGGCAGCACGCCCGGCCTCCCCAGCAGTTTTCCGGCGGGCATCCCCCCGCCGGGCCTCCTGCCCCGCCGCCGGGCGGCGTGCGGGACTGCTCCCCTCCCCGCTCGTCGTTCTTTGCCGGCCGCGCCTGGGGACAGGGGCACCCGAACCACCCCTCGGCACGGGCGGCTCCGACGGGGCCCGCGGGAACGGCTCGGGAGCCCCGGCCAGCCCGCCCGGCCTCGCCTCGCGCCGGCGCGGGGCGCCACGAGAGGCCCGGCCCCCCCGAGCGGCCCACGCCCGGCCCCTCGCCGCCTCCTACCCGTCGGAGCACTCCGCATCGTCAAACTGCCCGGGCACGGCCTGGCTCATCGCCACCGCCCGGTAATCCATGGCGGCGGGAGGCAGCCGGCCGGCACGCGGGGCTGCAGGCGCCGGGCCGGGCCGGGCCGGGCCGGGCCGCCCCCTACGGCGCCGGCAGAGGGACCGAAAGCGTCGCGGGCGAGCGCGGCCGCGCAACTAAGGTGGGCGGGACCCGCCTCCGCCCCCCGCCCGCTTCTCAGGTTCCGGCGCGGCGATTGGCTGCGAACGCCTGACGTCAGTCTTTGCCGTCGGGTTTGGCCCAGCCGCGAGCACCGCGAGGGCTGTTGAAGGGGTGGAAATGGCGGAGGGGCGAACGGCCCGAGAGGCGGGGCTGTAGGTCCTGTACCCGCCGGGGCCGCTGGCACTCCGCGTAGCTCTGACAAGCGCTACGAGGGTAAATCCGGCAGCCGCAGCCTTCCTCCGGGAGAACTCGCAGAAACCACTGATAAGTAAATAAATAAGTAAAAACTCGTCCGTGGTACATCCGTACAATACGGCGTAACACAGCCTTGAAAATGTTGCACCTTCAAGCCCTCTTCTCTTTACTAGAAATGACCGCTTGTGCCACAGATTCGTGATTGTTTTCCCTAAAACATTAGGGAAATTTCCCTAAAACATTGATCTGTGTCATCTCTGGTAGATATCGATAAGAGTTTTATCTAATACACTCTGAAATACTAAATTCCAATCTTCTTATTAAAATAAAGCTCCAACTGAAGCCAAAGGAATTCCACACTTTCAAGCCTCGCTAGAAGCATCTGAGGTCACTGTAACACCCCTTACACTGCACAATGTGCTAATCTGTTTATATACCGACCTAATGTAGGATTAAGACAACAAAAGTGGGTGCTGGGCTTTTGCTACCTGGCACATAGTGACAAAATTTTAAAATGCAGTCTTTTTTGGTAGTTGTTTTCCCATTATCCGAGTGGTATATGTAAAGGCTATAAAAAAAATCTGCGATGGTGCAGAAAACAGGGATGGCTATTAAAAAAGACCGAACACGATAGCTGTCATTTCTATCCGCAACGCTTCTGTAAAGTCAACCCATTAAGAGTCTCTGAACATGGAAAGCAACAAGCCAGCTTCTGAGATTTCTAAAGCTACAGCTTTACTTCAGACTGTCTTCAAGTTGTGCCACGTAAGCTTCTGACGCTAGAGCACCTGGAACCTAAATACCCCGTTCTCCTCCTTTTGTACAAAAGAGGGAATCTTGTGTCAAATATTCTCTCTCTGTAATAAAGTGCCAGCTGGTAAGGCAGAGAAGAATACAGCATCGGTCTGAAGAAGCAGTACCACAGCTGCTTTCCAAAGAAGTCTTTATCCTACAAGGCCTAGCTGCGTGAGAAGGTAACGCTGCTCTGCTTGGACACGGGTGGCTTCAGCCAGAGGAGAGAGGGAGCATTGCTGGGGGGCCCTCGTGCTACTCAGTTGCTACGATACGCAAGTCAATTCCCTAACGTGTCAGGAGGGAGGTCTGGAAGGGGAAAGGTAGATTCCATATGCAAGCAAACTGCCCTGTTATTGCTTATTATATTGTATTACCTGGAAATTCCCATCATGCTTCCTTGTGCTAGACATTACACAAACGCTGAACAAAAATGGGAGCCTGTACACTAAGGAACTCACTGCCAAGCGCCCTCTCTGAGATTCGATGCAATGCTACGTATGGCATTCTTTAATTAGCTGCAAAATGAATGCAGCAGGAGCAGTGCAGGGTTCACCTCTGGTTTGGGGACAGGCATGACTTGAGCCAGTGGCCCTGTCACACACCAAGACACACGGTCATCTAGCTTAGTTCCAGTTGCTGCCCTGCCAGCAGGCCTTGCTGTCACCTGATCTGGGTAGCCTCTGGCTTTGGGAGGCGAGATCTGTCTTTGTGCAGGCATGCTCTGTGCTCTTCTTCCCAATGTACAGCCACATGCAACAGAAATTGGATTAAGATGACCTGTTTACTGAGCTTTTTCCTAGAACCAGCTGGTGGAGGATTCTTAATCCCTGTGGGCGAAGCTGCAGAGAATGCGCTATTCTACAGGTTTATTTCACTGTCTCATGAATTACTCAGTGCTCTTAAGTAAAAATACCTGTTTATTGTAATGACAGGGAATTAATTGAAACATAACACTGCCAGAGGATTCCCACATTCTTTTTATTCCTTCTTTGCTCCAGGCTTCCCCATAACTTCTGCTACAGCCATAGACTGCAGCATATTTTGTTTTTTTCCCAGGCTTTAAGCACTCATTTGGAAATGGGTGCAAACCATCCTACAAATGATTCACCTGCAACAGAGTTAAGTGAAACAAGCCACTAGGTGATAGTGGTACCTCCAGAAGGAGAATCTCCTATGTTATGATGTGCTAGGCTCGCTTTGACTCTTGGTCCAGATCTATCACAGGCTGAACTGCAGCGTGGCCTTCAGTGACTCCCTTCATGCAACTCTCAGGGTTGTAGTTTCTACTTTCTGAAATGAAATAGCAATGTTTCTTGTGTTCACACAACAGGACATGAAGATAAATGCATATGAGCATTGAGAAGGCATTTAGAGAAGAGAGGAGGCTCATGTAATTATGTAGGTAGACTGCATCAGGCAAATGTAATGAACTGACCGGAAGGACGGAATCTGGCAATCATAGCCCACAGTTATTCCACCTCAATGGGACACAAAGTAGGAGGATACTACCCTCCGCCTTCAATCTCTCTGAAGAGGTAACTTATTTTTAGCATTTCCCTGCAGGCTCACACTGAAGGAAAATAGGGTCTTCAGGCTCTCCACTCCTTAGTGACCACTGCGCAAGTTAGCAGGAGGGAAGGGGAGAAGCAGCATTACAGTTCCATGTGCTAGCCACCATATGACAGGGCACGTGAAAAGAGGTGACAGAGGTTTACCAGTCAGCATCCCTAATCCCTGGGAATATAGACCTCTATCAGCCTATGTACTCAGTTTGGACTACTGTAGCCCCGTGTTCCTCCTCACACAAGATGGTCCTTGGAAAACTGTTGCCTCCCTTACTTTGCCTATGACTACATTGTTATCTTTCCTGAAAATTAAGAGTCACAATGTTTGCTCACACTTGGAGATGCACCAAGTCTGTACTTAACAATGCACGTTATGTAAGACAGGGATATATTCCAGTTCACACTGAAGCTGGGAAACTGGGTACAGAGACCGTACTCAGAATCTCTGGGAGTCTTGCTCCTTCCTGGGAAAAGCAACTCGAGAGGACCACTAACAATTCCCTTTATGTTTGCAGGACGAAATGTAGAACCCAAAGGGAAAAAAAGACACCGACTGCCAGCTTTGTGAACGAACCTGTGTTTCTGAGCCTGTCTTGGAAAATTTGACATGCAGTATGTTCCTGTTGGTGATGTTAAACGTGAGAGGGACTTCAACTGCCACGTGGTAGGATGAGTTATAATGACATTTTATCTATCGCACAACCCTCCCCTACCAAAATATGCCAGGGCAGTACTTTGTAGTTCACAGACAGTCCTGTCTCACAGATCTTGAGCTGGTGCAAAGCCTGTTGAAATCAGAAGACTTCATTAGATTTTGAGGTCAGCTGCTTATACCTTACTGGCGTGGCATTAGTGAAGGACAGAAACAACAGGGACTGTACAGAGCATGGAGAGACATAGGAGGGGGAAAGAGAAAGCATATGGTCAAGGAACTGTTAAAATTAAACGATTCACATAAAAAGCCATCTGAAAATAGAAAACAGCATCTACGTCCTGAACAGTGATCATACAGAGAAGAAATGCAAGGTCAGCATTCAGTTCACTTATGTGTAGCTTTAGAAGTAAGCTGCTGCTGATAGATTCCCCTTTTACTCTGCCAGTGTAACGAAGAGTGAAGTACTTCCCTAGCAGCTGAGTCCTTCCACCTTCTTACAGGCTGCGAGTCCCTCTTTCTTGCCCACAATCACAGTGAGCTGTCACAATACACAGAGCACAAATAGATGTGAGGAACTACACGCACCCATCAAGGCAGATGGCCTTTTCTTGAGATACGTCCTCAGCTGGTTCAGCTGAGCTCAGGCTCTCCAACTTCACTGCAACTACAATGACTTATATCAAAGATTGATAGCAAGCAAGTTCATGTGACTGTCAGAAAAACCTGTCCACGCTGTCTCGGACATTAAGAGAAATCCTGCTGTGCTTTTTGCAGTCCCTTTACTTTGACTCTCTTTGTACAGCAGCACAGCAGGAAGCCAAGATCTCCTCCGTCTCATGCAGTATACTTTATATTCCAGTATTGCAGGTTATATTCCAACTTTATACATACATTGGTTTAAATGGAAAAGGCACACATATATAGGAAAGAGAAATTAGGTAATACAGTACTTCAGTGCTGCTGTGAACATTCATGAACTGCATCATATTTTGGCTAGGTTGCTCCTGATCAAAAATGATAAATGCTGAGGAGACAAATGATTCATGTGTTAAGTTCCAAGCAAAGTATCTCTTCTCCACAGCTATATTATTTCCATGAATATTCTTTGAAACCGTTGTAAGAAACTTAATTCTTTTTTTGATTCTACATAAATTTTCAAGATAGCTCTCAGAAAACAACAGAGTCACTGAGTCATAGAAACGCTTGCCATAGAAGCAGCACACCTTTCTGCATAGTCAACTAGAAGGAGTCTTCAGGTACAGACACATTTTTCCCAGAGGAGGAATCCATGGTCAAAGAAGAACCAGCACATCAAAGGAGAATGCTGGGCTGGCGAGAAGAAAACATAGATGGAAAAGACACTATTAAAAAAGAATTGCAGGAATCTAGGAAAGAAGATGTTTCACTGCCAGAACAATTATCAGTTAAGCCCCTTGTAGTTCCTCATGAAGAAACATTTGTAGAAATGGGGGAGTCACTACTGGATTGCATTATTAAAGAATCTCCCATAAAAGATGTGTCATATTTGCCAGATATGCCACAACAACCCCATGCAGCGCTACAGGCTTGGGGAAGAGTGGCTGGAAAGCTGTCTGGCGGAAAAGGACCTGGGGGTGCTGGTCGACAGTCGGCTGAACATGAGCCGGCAGTGTGCCCAGGCGGCCAAGAAGGCCAATGGCAGCCTGGCCTGTATCAGAAATAGTGTGGCCAGCAGGAGTAGGGAAGTGATCGTGCCCCTGTACTCGGCACTGGTGAGACCGCACCTCGACTACTGTGTTCAGTTTTGGGCCCCTCACTACAAGAAGGACGTTGAGGTGCTGGAGCGTGTCCAGAGAAGGGCAACGAGGCTGGTGAGGGGGCTGGAGAACAAGTCTTATGAGGAGCAGCTGAGGGAACTGGGGTTGTTTAGCCTGGAGAAAAGGAGGCTGAGGAGAGACCTCATCGCTCTCTACAACTCCCTGAAAGGAGGTTGTAGCGAGGTGGGTGTTGGTCTCTTCTCCCAAGTAACAAGCGATAGGACGAGAGGAAATGGCCTCAAGTTGTGCCAGGGGAGGTTTAGATTGGACGTGAGGAAAAATTTCTTTACTGAAAGAGTGGTTAAACATTGGAACAGGCTGCCCAGGGAAGTGCTTGAGTCCCCATCCCTGGAGGTATTTAAAAGACGTGTAGATGTGGTGCTTAGGGACATGGTTTAGTGGGCATAGTGGTGTTGGGTTGACAGTTGGACTCGATGATCTTAGAGGTCTTTTCCAACCTTAATGATTCTATGATTTTCTCACTCAACCCCATGGCTCTCTATTCAAGATATATCCAGGTTTTGGTACTGAGAAATAGTTTTCTGGAGAGGATAATTTGAACTCGGCTAGCAAAACTCCCACTCCAGAAGAAGTCATAGTAAGATTTCATGCGGCTTGAATGATGAAAATACCTCTCTATGATAAAGCTAGTAGTAGTGCTTTAAATAACATGTATATTGCAATATTTTATATGTGAGTGCTGGACCTCCCAGATGTGTAATATAAAAGAGAAGTGTTAAGAATATCAAATGCAGGTGCTGAAGTTGCACCTTGAATTAACCGAGTTCTGAATGTAGTGCACTTTCATTGGAGTTCCCATTCAGATTACAAATGATTAAAGTTCTTAATTTTAATTAACTTTTAAATTAAATTATGTTTAATTATAATTATTACAAAATACAAATGATTACAGGTTCCAAATTACACTCTTTTGGTAGGCAGCCACTGGACAACAGATAGACCCTCCAAAAAACTGGAGGGAGAACGACAGTATATCATCTGATTCTTTGCATGAGAACATAGCATGTATACCAGGTCTGATACAGTCAGAGAAGTGAAGAGAGGTATAAAGAACAGTGTAATACAGTACAACAAAAGAAGTACTGAGAGAGTTTCCACCAGAATCTGCGAGATGCTTTTTCCTATTTATAATTTTCTACTTCTTTCAGTTAGTGTAAGAAAAAAAAAATTAAAAACATTTAAAAATGGTGGCTCAAACTCTACTCCCATTTATTATTAGTTTTATTATAGTATCTAGGAAATACAGTAAAAAGATTGTATGGCCTATTACGTAAGGTACTATATGATATTCTGACTGTCCCACTCCTTTCAACAGACTAATTCAGTAGCATTTCAAGCATATTTTTTTGCCTTCTACCTCTGTCTTCAGCAAGTAAAATCTCCCTTTTATTAGTCTTCTCAAAATCCAGTAAATAGAGCAATGTATAGAGCACTGGAAGACTTTTATTTCTTACTGCTTTAATGTAAACATTTCTTTTTCTCCATTTTCTACAATCAAGTTGTTTGGCCAAGTTTAATTTAGAGTTCTTGGTTTTTTAAATTCTTGCTTTAAGGTCAAAGATTACTGTAAGTTAGGCCAATTACACTCTTTAGACTTTTCACTCCACTGGAGCTTGATGCAGGTGCAAGGCCTGTAGGCATTGTAGAAGGGTGGGCTCCTTCAGTTTCATCATTTCATAATGCTGGCCCACACTGACTTATCTTCATAGATGGAAAATTTCCACTGAAGTTAGTGAAAAAATAGTTTGTATAAATTGAACAGAGGGTGTCACCTCTTGTTTTGCAATAGAATGATACAACTCTACTAGTACTGTAACAAGTATGGGTGAAGCTTACTCAAATTTACCCTCAGTTGCCTTTCCACCTTCTCTGAATAGATTACTGTCAAGCCACGTGAACTCTCATTTTTCTAATTAGTTGATGACAGAATGCAGTTGACCCCCTAGGAAGGGCCGAAAACTGATTAAGGACTTTCTACTCCAGCATTCCGAGATATCACTTGCTCCCAAAGAAGAATATAAGCAAGGAGATACAAGCAATAAAGGGGTTCTCTCCACTCACAGAACAGGGAGCCCCTGTCCAAGTCCTTATGAAGCATCCTCAGATGCGTGTGGAAGAAAATATGCCAACTGCTGTTTAGAAAAATTATCATTTCGGAAGACAGTTACAAACTTTAGTGGGGTCATCAAGGATCTAGAGCAGGCTCAGCAAGAACAAACCCAAATCATGGATCTTCAGTGTGATATGGTTTTGAAGAAGGTTAAAGGCAGAGGAAAACTATTGCTTCACAAAGGGAATTTACATCTAGATGATGTGACTAGGAGGATGAAGTGGAATCAGAAGAAACAGCCAACACAGATTAATGATTCTTACTATGAAACCATTTCTCTGAAGAACAATTTTCAAGAGTTAAAACCAAAAACTGTCCAGCAACAGCATCTGGGAAAAACTGTAAACAAGTTAAAGAAGGATACTGAAGAACAAAGTGAAACAAAAGGCAAATTCACAAAGGAGAAAAAATGAGGCTAGGAGTTGGCTGATGGTCACGCAGGAAACTTTATTCAGTGCTGTCAAATGTCTTAAGGATGCTGGGACTGAAAAAAAAAAAAAGCCCTTCTGAAGCACGTGGAAGAACTTAAATCTGCATATTATCTCCTTCAAATAAAGCATGAGGCAGAACTGAAGACCAGGCTTAGGAGACAGCGCTTGGAGATGGATCATACCATATACAAGACAGACAAAAAGATAGGGGAACTGCAGCATCTCAGAAAAAAGCAGAAACATGAGGCCAAGATTGTAACTTCAGCCCTGCGTATGCTAAGGGAGGAAAAGGAGAATACACAGAAATAGCTCCTATCCTTGCAAACAAAATTCCAGGGAGAAAAGGATGGCAGGTTGGCAGAAAGCCAATGGCTGCAATCCAAATATAATAGGCTAGCTGCTCAGCTTAAAATCCTGCAAGCAGGACCTGAAAACAAACAAGCTGAGATGAAAAAAATGCAACAGCAGATTTGTGAGTTCAGAAGAGAGAACAAAAAGCTTCAGCAACAGAGAGTGAAAGACCAAGAACAAAACCGCATCCTGCAGCTTGAAACTGCCAGATGGAAAAAGAGATATGATAAAGTCAGAGAATCACAGACAGCTGAGGTATAATTCAGACAGATACAACACTGTAAGCATCGTAAGTATCTATAGCAGATAGAGTTTCTAGTTGCCATGTGCAGCAGTTCTTCCCTTCTTGGGACAAACTTCCACTGACTCAATCTGAGGGTTCTGACCAAGAAGTTGAGAACCAGGAAAGTATATAAACTTGTGTGTCTCTTCAAGAACTTTTAAGTTAAGATAGCACTCCTTCTCTTAAGTCCTTTACTGGACTTGAGTCCCAGTGTGGAATTTTGTCTTATACAAAGATTTATGCAATCATCTAATTTCAAGTAGTGATCAAACACTTTGCAATTTATTATTTGAAATAAATGAGGGAATAAAAAGTTATGATAATGGCCTTTTTTCACTTCTTCAAGGGGAAAAGGAATGAAAGGATCGGAATGCAAATGTTGCAAAGTTTGACACCTTCTCTCTTTCTTCAACTTTGCAGAAGCTTCTAGATACAGTTTTGTCTGTATCTTCCCTGGGTTGGAGAGGTTCAAGACTGGACGCAGTATTCTAGATGCACTCTAACACTGATTAGAGAGGTAATAGTCACTCACCTTGATCTGCTGGCTGTGCTCCTCTTGATACAGCCCGGGATGCTCTTGGCCTTTCACACTGCTGGCTCATGGCAGCTTAGCATCTACAAGAACCTCCCAGGTCCTTCTCAGCAGAAGCTTCTCCCTGGCCAGTCAGTCCCCAGCCTGTTCTGTTGACCAAGGCTCTTACTTTCCCTGATGCAGGACTCTGTGTCTGTTGAATTTCGTGAGGTTCCTGTTGGCTCATTCCGGCAGCTTGCCTAGGTCCCTCTGGGTGGCAGCCCTGTGCTCAAGTGTATCCACCAGGCCCCCCACCTTGCCACCTGATTTGGCACCATCTGCAAACCTTATAAGCACTTTCGCCCCCTCCAAATCATTGATAAAAATATCAGATTGGTCCTGTGACAGACCTCTGCAGTATTCGCCTTGTTACTGACATCCAGGTAGAATCTGAGGCTCCTGAGAGCCAGCAAATTTCTGCTGAGCTGATAGTGCCTGTTGGCTAAATGACAGAAGTTAGCCACGTCTGATCTATAAACTCCCATAACCTCACCCATTCCCCATTAAAGAGCTCAGCGACCTGGAGGCAGGGGTCACTTCGGATGCAGAAGCCTGTAGGGCTGTGATCTACTTTTGTAGCCTGCCTGCAGTCTTCAGCAAAAATTTGGAGATTTACTAGGAACCATCAGGGAACCCTGGGGGCAAGGTCCCATGGTACTCAGTTCAGGGCTCAAGAAAGCCCAAGCTGACTGTCAGGGAGTGCGCAGCAGGAATAGGGCTGATCCACAAGGGAAGATGGGCCAGAAGCTGAGGGTGACCCCAGCACAGGCAGCGTCCCACCAACCATGGCACAGAACCACAGTACCTGGGTGAGGTGGTGACAGCAACAGGTTCTGCCAGGAGTCACGGTGATTCTGAAAAGTCAGCATCTCCTCCAGCTGATGATCCTTGTATCATCGTTTCATAATGTTTGATAACACTCCTGGTGCATCTGACAAAGGTTAGATATGTTATTTTACCCCTTCATTTATTAGATCATTTATTGATTTGATACGCTAAATTTTTATATAAATTGTGTGAAAAATAGAGCCACGACAAAATAAAAGAATGAAACACAACATGGTTGGGCTGAGTTGCAAAACTGAATAGGTAGTAAAGAAACTGCTTGATTCTTACAGGTAAAAACCTTTTTTTTTCCCCCTTGTTGAAGGAGCTTTGCTCCTTCATTGAGCAGGGAAAGAAAACAGTGTTCAGATCCAAAACATATTGTTCAAATTTGAATGTACCAATAACAGTACATAAAGCCATCCTACAAAGAAAACAGATCTGCTTTGTTCATTTGTTCATGTTTCATTCATGTTTCAAGTGTAATGTCTAGGAATTAATTGAATCTTCAGTTTTCCTTTTTTTTTTTCTCCTTTCTTTAACACTGGTAACATAGCCATAGGTGGTTTTCTTATTTATTGATTATTCCATATGTAATTACGTGTACATGTTCTCTTACTGATTATATTTTACTTCCCTATTCTACAGACTTTGGGCTTAAAATACAATTTTTCTTTCACCGCATCTAACAAATTACACTGGCCTGCTCTTGGATTCTTTTCCCTTACTAACATTACTAAACACATCTTAATAGAGGCTCAGAAGGCCTCAAACACACAATGCTAGGTTTCATAATATATTCTGTATTTTAATACTCAGAAAGCAAATCTATGAAATAAGTACAATCTTAATTACCTATGAGTAGCTTATGTGCTCAGGATCTTAAGACGACTGGAGTGTTCCAGTTTCTCCTAGTAATTCTCTTTGCCATTTGTCATAGCTGGTCTTGGTCAAGACACCACAGTTACCCTGTGGTGTACTCTAGGGAAAGGCAGTGATGAACCCTGTGCTAAATTTTCATTCTCCGTCTGTTCAAACACTGTTAATTTTTCCCACTGTAACACTCACTAGGACACAGATCATCCTTCTACCACTGAACATAACAGGAGGAATGAAACTATTATTGAACTGCAAGAAAAAGTGAAGAACCTTACCCTTGAAAAGAAAACCTTGGAGAAAAAGGTAGATCTTTCCTGAATGCTTGAGGAATGTACAAATGGGTCTGTCCAGCTGGTTAAGAAAGGTTGTGTAGTACAAGAACATAGAAATCTTAGTAATCCTTTTTACTGGACTGATTATGAAAGCTATTTGATTCACAGTGTTTTCATCACACTTTCCATGTGCCTCCCAGTAAAGGAAGTTTACTCTTCAAATTATTGCTTATTTGATTACGTCCAGTAAACACATAATTATGTCCAGTATTACACATAATATCGTATTAGTTTTCTATCATTATAATGCCTATTGAGATTTAATTATCAGATTTCTAGGTCACTTTGGAAATGACTCGGAAAAAAGCACCCTTCACCTGACACTAGGTGTTACATCCTTCTATTAAATTAGTCACTTCTAAAACAAACCTGAAGGTTTCCATTATAACATAATGGAAAAGCGAAAAACAGTCAAATTATTTGCACTATTTACTCAGTAACATACACTTAATTGGGAAGATCATCAAGAATGGAGTCAAGAAATGCTTTCAGTGACTCTAATGAATATGAGAAGCACATGCTTGAGAATGTGCAGTACTCTATGTGCAGTGTCACAGAGTATATACCAATCCTTTAGGAGATACTTCCACCCAAAGAGGGAACGGAGAGTAATGATGTGAACTGAACCTACAGCTCCTTTACTCTGCAGGCTTTACCTTCTCCAGGCAAGCCCAGGAGTCGATGTTCCTTACCTCCCACAAAGGGAGAGAGTGTCTAATAAAAAGGTTTAGCTGCTTTGTAACTTATTCTATAGGCTTATCTCTCAGGCCAACTAGATAAAGTTTAATGGAGAAAAGCCCAAGCTAGTTGAGGATAACTGAACGTACATACTGAAGGGTGTGATACAAAGATCTGAACAGCTGGTTACATTTGATAGCTGTGATTCTATAGCTAAAAGAATGTTTTAAGATACATACTAGAAAGAGGCTCCACATAGACTGTATAAAGCATTATTTCCAGCTCAGGGTTTACCACTGACAGTGTGTTCTTAAAAACTGCTACTGTAATTGATACTTTTTTATAAGACAAGGTATGTATAAATTACAGTTGAGTCTCAAATTTTATTACTATGAACGTTTAGTTACAGAAGTACATGAAAAACATAGCAATCACTGGACAGTTAATGAAATGAAAACTTTCCAAGATGAAGTTGCTGAGGCGAGTTCATCATTATTCACAATGATAAAAATTAGAGGTTGGAGGTTGATTGGATGTATGAGCACTGCCAATACAAATATTACTGTGTACTGTGCCCCTTTCCCTCTTGCTCCTTGTTCTTCTGTGTTCACATAGAGTTTATACAATGGAGTCTGGAAGCTGATTAGGGCCCTGCAGCGCATTTATGTCCTAGGAATAAATATATAATACAAGAGATGCAGGCCTCCTCAGCTTGCTAGTTGAGTATTTGCTACTAGCTTCTGGCTAGACAGCTACTTGAGCTCCTTTGGGAGGGATGCATGAGTACACGCAGTCAGTAAAATGTATGTATGTTGCACTACACCTTGTTATACAACAAACACAGCAGAAGGATAGGGTTGCACTGACATGCAACAGGAGAGCTGAACACTGCTAGCAGCACTTAGGATCTCATTAGCCTAGTAACTTCTCTAGCACAGAGATGTCCCGATTCCCTCTTGAATGACATGATAGTGTTCAGAACTGGACCTGTTTTCTTTGCAGCAACCAGACATCCCTGCTATCCTTCAGGACTGTAATGCAGTACAATCAAAAAAAGTAAAGTGTGCATCAAGGAACTCAGAACACTAGCCAAAAAAAAACCAACAGTGGACATTTGTCCCATTTTACTTCTGATGTGAAAAAAAACATATGGGATTTCTTGCTGAACTGTGGGAAGGTGGTTTGCAGCCTTTCACCTCAGAGCTTGCCAGTAGTGAACAACATCCATGTCTACGTAAGCCCCGAGGCCCTCCAGAACAAACTGTCAGCAGTTCTGAACCGTGCCAGTTAGCTATGCAGAACTACATCAGACTCATTTCCACTCCTGAACTCTTCCACAATATGAGTCCAAATTATGTAAAAATGGAACGCTGGTACCTTAAGCCACTGTGCCACCTAGGCTCTAATACAAGTAAACTCTCACACCTACCAATTTGTTTGATTGCATTCAGAAATGTGAACATAATTTGTATCTTGATGTTGACCTCTGGCATTTCCAGCTAGGTTTCAGCCAACATACAAGGATTAGTAGATAAACATAATAAAATTGACATGATGAATCTTTAGTCTAGTACAACCAAAACCACAAACCCACCTGGACTCTCAGGCTAAATTTTCTTGCAGAATTTTAAAATGTTGCACATACTATTTATTCTTTATAGATAGTAATTTAACCGTTTAACAAAAGATTTCATCTTTTACTTAAAGAAGATAAGATAGACTTACCATAGTCTATTAAGTTCTCTCTCTAGTACGGTCTCACAACTAAAACACTTAGATGCAGTTGGGGAACTCTTCAGAAGTCAGGACTTTCTCCAACTTTGTACTTTCCTAATTTTACAGTGTAGCACCCTTCTCTTTGGTGAGAAAGACTAGACTTATGAATTCCATGTCCACAATGACATAAATCTGCCAAATAGCCAGACTACCACTGAATTAGCAGCAATAATTAATTTACACTATAGAGTAAAAATAGCTTTTTATCTTTTGGTGTCAACAGCTTTGTTTCTGCTCTTCATGCAGAGGCAAGACCAAAAATCTGGTGGCTAAAAATCATCTGTATATATTGCAAAACCATCACCCCAATCTTCAACCAAAGTGTTACAAAGAATCTTAAGCTGGGCAGCCTTGAGCTAGGCCAAAGGGAGCTCTGAAGTTCCTTTCCTGTTGCCATCATAGGAAGCGTATGGAATTCATAAATCTGATTAAGCAATCACGGTTGGTGATGACAAATTTATCTAGATTACTAGATTTTTCAGTTGATTCTTTCTGTTTCTCAGAAACATATCTAATTAGTCAAGCTCATGGAACACAATTTCCCCATGTATTTGTATCAGGTAGATCTTCAGAGAGGTATCCCTCTCTGTTTTTTTCAGACAAAATAAGGAACCTGTGTGTCTTTGAGGCAATTTTGCTGCCATAGGGTAACTAAAATTCCTTCCTGGAAAAAAAATTGGGAAAGCACCGACTTTCAAAAAAGCCCCGCAATTCAGGCTAAAATCTAGCAGATCTCATTAAGAGCTCCTGTGAAAACTGGTTTGTCTCCCGCACTCCCACCCAGTCAGAAGCAGCCGACAGGACTCCCAGGGCTGAGGCTTGTGATATGAGTACTTTCTGCCCGCATCAATTTCAAGTAAGTTGATCCCCCAGAGTTGTAAATCAACAGTGAGAGAGAAGAACACCACCTTGATAGGTCCAAGTAGGATATTCTCATTGGAATCATTAATAACTGCCACATACAGCAACTGTTTGTCATTTTGAAAATTACTATAGGAATTAATAGGAAAAATTATCAGAATTCCATATCCATAGAATTCCTTCTCTAAACTACAAAAAGTAATGAAGAGATAATACTTGATACAATTCTCTTGAAGTATAGGATTACCTCTTCTGATTTCAGCAGGCACTACAAAATATTCAAGGGTAGGAAATAACCAACCATTAGAAGAAAGTTTTACAGCTTTTGACACTTTCTGAAAAGCAGAAAAATTGGTCTTATCTGTGAGCCCATGAAAAGAAAAAACAATGAGCTACCTTTTCGGTGTGCACTGGATTAGGGGGGTTATTCATCAAAACTATTGCATTGACCTGAACCTGAAGAGAATCAGGAAGTAGTGCAGTTCTTGGCATATGGTGGCACTGCAAGGTACGGACAGGTGGAGCAAAGTCCAGAGAAAAACAACTGAGCAAAAAAATTACATTTTGCTAGCATGTAAAATTCCAGGAAAACTCAGTGAGCAAGTGAAAAAGTTAACCTCCTGATTTTACCAACAAAATTTCCCTCTACATTACAAACAAGATCCCTGTCCTAGCCAGATAACATTTCAGCCAGCTTTTTCCTGAGACGTCCCAGTACACCATCCAAAACTGAGAAACAGGAAGCAGACAACAGCTTAGGACTGTACGTACGACACTGCTCCTAAAAGCGCTTTGCTGAATCCATCTCTCATAGAAGCCACTGAGTAAATGCTGACGAGGCAGTCCAATAGGTTCTTAAACACTCTGCCATGCCAAAAGCAAGTATTAATGCAGAAATAAGTCTCTCTATGTACATAAACAACTATTTGTCTTCTGCTGATATCTTAGAAAAAGCAACACACATCTGGGAGAATAGTTTAAGAAGTTCAAAATGGAAACTGGAAACATGAGGTAAACTTTATTTATAGTCCACAGACATTAAGAATGCTCACCCTTTTTGTAATACATGTTATGAAACTGAAGGCATTTTTCCTAATAACAGTTTTACCTGTAATTTCTAACGGAAACACTTTTTTAAATCAAGGATACAACGCTTGTACATAACTGTGACCACATGCAGAATTCCTGTGGGCAACGTGAACTCCAGTCTTCTCAGAATTAGCATCCGACATAAAAGATGTCAAATCTAAATGTTACAATAATGGCAATTATTGTCAACACTTATTTTGTTATGTGTGTGACTAGACACACAGAGCAGCCTGTGCAAAAATAAAAAAAAATCTATGCAGTTTGCTTCAGTTATTCATCATCTTTCCTTCCAGATTATAAATTGTTCATTATGGGCAGAGTACTTAGCACAAAAGAACCGCAGCCTTTTAGGCACAGCTGTAATATTGCAGTCAGTCTGGGCTTGGTGTTTTGCTAAAGCTAGTCAAGATAGCTCAATTATTTTCACACACACTTTTAACTAACACCTTTCTGTGCCCCCACCACAGGCAAACTCAGTAAGAGCACCACACAGGTTAATTAATTAGTAATACCAGGATCAGTTAACTTAGATGGAAAAGCAGCATATAAAGTACGTAGTCACTGTTTAGAAGACACAGAATGTTTCAGATCCTACAGTGCTAAATAGAAAACCTCCTATAGCATGCTAGTATTCTCTCTGTTATTTCCTCCAAGGAAAAATATTTGGCTGCTTTTCCAAAAAAACCCCAAACAAACAAAAAAACCCCCAAAACAACCAAACCATGACTAAGTTAAGTTAAACATGTTTGGCCAAAGATTATTACATTAAACAAATCTAAAGACCTTTGCAGAAAAAGTAGTATTATACCATTGGGCAGATATTATTTGACTAGAAATACTTTTATCAGTAGCAATGGATGGTCTTCAGTTTTCATAATCATGCTTCACCTTCAGTCAATACTTAACAACATTTCAGTAACATTTTCAGCATGTTAAAAATACGATTAAGATAAAACTTAGCTAGAAAGGTAACTTTTGATAATTTTTGTTGTGCAATTTGCAGGTTCAAAATCAAATGAATGAAAATAATATGTAAAATGAAAGATGAAAGACTACATTTACCGCTGCCATCACAGCAAGCGGCATATGCGCAAATGACAAAGTTGCCACAAAATATGGAACACAACTTAACACTACTTATGTTTCATTGTACCCTGTATGCAAATCGCTGAATTAACTGTGGGAGAAAAGAGAAAGCCTGGGGGCTGGCTTTGGCCTTGGTATTTTCACTGAATGTTTTAACTGTGGGATTTGGGAAGGCTTTCCATCTTAATACACCTTGCATTCATTTAACAAAAGATCCACCGAGCTAAAGGTAACTTACCACTTTCATATACATTGCCTATCACACTTTGGGAATTTTTCTCAACTAAACCATCAAAGATATGATTGAAAACCAGTTATTCTAAAGCAATGCAGAGTTGTGAGATTTTTTATAGCGTTTGTTTCAGTAACACTTTATCCTTGCTCTTTAGAGATGCACGTTAGTCTACTCTACAAGAGAAAGCCTCATCCGTTGGATTTTACTCCTCTCCTCACAGCACGTTAACAAACACGACTGGCATTCCCCCCGCTACAAGCAACCTAAGCTCAAGGCAGAGCCTCTCACACCGCCGGGTGCCGAAGCCGTGCTGGCAGAGAAGCGGCCCTGCCCTCCATACCTAACCCCTCCACCCGTTGTGGCCAGGCCGGCCCCGACAGCCACCCCGCACAGACGCGGGCAGCATTTCCCACGAGCAGATTAAAGCCGCCCCACCGTGTTTCGCACGGGCAGCGTGAGGCGCGCCCCCGCTGCCCAGGGCGCCGAGAGAGGCCGTACCACCCCTCCGGCGGGAACCCCCCGGCCCCAGCCCGACCTCCCGGGCACCGAGAGCCACCGCCAGCCCTTCCCCGACAGCTGCCGCGCCCCGGGCCGGGCTACCCGGCCGTGATTCACCTCAGGCGGGGCACCCGCCCGCCGCGGGGCTCCGCGGCCTGGGCCTGGGCCCGCGCCGCCAGCGGCCCAGCGGCACCCGCGCACCGGGAAGGCGGGCGGGCAGCCCCGCGCATGCGCACTGCGTGGCGAGGGACACGGCTCCCTCCCGCCCCTTTTAAGCGGGGAGCGAAGGCCAGCCCCGACCTGGAAACGGAAGGGGCGGCGCATGCGCGCGGAGGGCCGGCGGAGGAGGGGAGACGCGTGTTACGCTCACGTGACCGCCCTGCCTCCTCCCCGGCGGAGCCACGTCCGCTGCGGCGCGGGGGCGGGGCGGCCGGGGGCGGGGCCGGGGCGGGAGCGGTCCCGGATGGAGGCCGCCGCCATTTAGGCAGCCGGCAGCGACAGGCGCGGGGCCGGTGGGGGGTGCTGGGGAGTCGTTGCCGCCGCCGTCGCCGCCATGAGGCGCCTGTCGCAGCTGCTGTTGCTCGCCCTGCTCGTCTTCCCCGCCGCCCTGCTGTTCGGGGGCGCCCGCGGCGGCCCAGGTGAGGGCGGGCGAGGGGGGCGGCTGTCGCTGCCTAGGGGAGGGGGAGCGGTAACGGCCGTTGGGGAGCATGCGGCGGGTTCCCCTTGGCGATCCGGGGGCGGCGGGGAGGGGGAACCGCTCTCGCTGGGCCTGGGGAGCCCAGCGTCGCCTTCGCGGTCCTCCTGTCGAGAGGAAGGGGGCGGTGGGCGCTGCTCATTCATCGCCGCCGTGGGCGGGCAGCAGCGGCGCGGGCCTCCGGCCTCCCTGCGCACGTGGGCCGCCGCCAGGGCTTCCCTTCTCGGCCCGCCGGCCCGGGACGGGGCTCCGGTGCCTGGTTCCGCTCCCGTGGGGCGCGGGCTGCGCGGTGGGGGGGCCCGGCTGTGCCCCCGCGGGGGGGCGGCGGCCCCGTTCGAGGGCGCTCCGGCGGGGTGCGGGCTCGTCCGGGCAGGGCCGGACTCCGGCCTCTCGCCTCTCCGGCGGAGCGAACCGCGCTTTGCGGTGTCAGGTAGGGCGCCGCCGTCCCGCTCGGAAAATAAAAACCAACCACTTGGGGTTGTGGCAAGGGGTTTGGCTCTTTCTTTGCTCCCGCTCTCGGGTGGTGCTGGCTTCTGCAGTGACTCGTTAGCAGATGCGCTGGCCGCCAGCCTGCCTTCCCACCTCGTCTCCCTCCACCCCCCAAGTGTCCTTCACGTCGCCGAGCACTGATCTCTGTTTACACTGCAGCGTTACCTGATTCGCGGTGTGAAAATTGCCTCCCCGCTACCAAGTCTGGAAAGGCAGAAGGGCAGCCATCTCGCCCAGCTCTTCCAGTGGGCTGCAGCACACGCTGTGTGTCAGTTCCTTCCCACAGCGGGCAGCTCTCCTTTCCCGCTATTGCCACATCATCAGCCCTTCTGACATCCGTTGAAAGGACTGTAAATTAGAGGTCTACGAGGACGTGCCAGCGCAGTTGCTTGCGAAGCGTGCCTGTGACTTACCTGTACCCTGTTCAGATACAAGGGTTTTAATTTAAAAAAATCTTTATTTGTAGACTTAAAAGTTTAAAACTTCAGCAAATAAAAATCACCGTAGTTAGTCTTAGGTTAAGTATTGCACGTGGTTGAGCAAAAGTCTTTGAGTGTACCTTCTAAAGGCACTTGAGAGGAGGGGTTGTATTTGCTTTTTCTAGCTCTGACTGACAATCCTGAAGTCCTTGGATATACGTGTCCTGCTCAGGCATTCTTATTCCTGTGAAAGTTTTTGAATATTTATTTTAAATGTGTACTCATAGTAATTAGATCTTTTTCAGGCTTGAGTAAATCAATCATCCATTCATTTCTACTCTTTCATTTTTGGAAAATGTTACGTTTATTAAAAGAAAAATCTGTAGGTTTGTGTATGTTTTAAAAGTTCTCAGCCTAGCCTGCGTGTGCTCTAAACTGCAAACAGACAGAACTTCGTCCTGTGGCCAGTATTGGTGTTAATCGTATCTGCCCAGTGTTTGAATGTATGAGACTCGGCTCCGTAAAAGCAAAGAGGCAACGAACTGTCAGATTGCACTTGTCTTAAAGCCTTGCTCTGGAGCCATGCTCTAGATCAGGTTTCTTTTCTGACTATTGTTGTGGTTCTGTTGAACGTATGGACATAGTAGTATACGCTATTGAGGAGGTCATATTAAAGAAGACTTTTTTATGTTTTAAAACTTGAATGAAAATAAGTGCAAAAATAGTAACTTTGTAACTACCTGTGAAACTGTAGTGTTCTGATACCAGCAGATGAAAAGGACGTGCTAATCATTTATTAAACTTACTAGTCTTAGAAGAAACAGTACTTACTAAATTAGTTTCCTGGCAATAGCAATGTCTTTTTATTTTCACATTTGTAATGACAAAACAAAATTAAAATATTTTCATATGTTGACATGTTCAAAAATTAAACAATAGGTTTTAAGGCAAGTTGGTTGCCTTCTGCGAATTTAAGCATTGCTATGTGAATGCTGAACTTTTTGTCATCCAGCTGTAAACTTTTTGGTTTTGAACTTACTGGCACATAAATGAGTAGTTCAGAAAGTTATTAGAGAAGGAAAAAGGCTGAAAGATCAACACAGACAATCATTTGAATGTGAGGTTTTTGCAGCTGAGGCTTCAAAACACTGTATTTGACAGATTTTTAAGAAATTCTTTGAACGTTAGTTTGAAAATTGTATTACAATGTCAGTTTTCTGTTGATTAACTAGACATTAAAAAGGCTTTCTTGTATTTGCATTTTGTTTTGGTAGGTTCAGGTTTATTAGTTGCAGCTCAAGATGCTACGGAAGATGAGGAAGCTGTGGAAGATACCGTAGTTGAAGATGAAGATGATGAAGCTGAAGTTGAAGAAGATGAGCCAACAGACTTGGTAATTGTACATGAATTGTACTTCCTAAGTATGAATTAGACCAAAAGTGCTCGAAGCTAGATAGTTTAGATATATTTAAATGTGAGTTTAATAACATTGCTATTTCCAAATAGCTGTTTCCAGGTCTCTAATTAAACTTGTGTTCAATCTGAAGTTTCAGAAGGATTTATCTTTTCTTCCTGAATTATCAGTTGGAAAACCACATGGGGACAGCTTGATTTCTGACTACCAAAACTGCAGTTCACAAAAAAGAACACCAAGTGAGAGAACGAGATTCTCATAGGAGCCCCTTGTAGTTCTTTTCCAGCTTAAGCTGCATCTCAGTAAACTGAGAAGGACGTTGGGGTATAGGACTACTTCATTCTGGCTTCTTTGGTATTGATTTTCAAGGGGCAACAGAATCTTAGTTCTTAATTAAGCTCAGTATTAATTCTGAAAAACTTGCTTTGCAGCCTGTTTTCACTTCCTACATTCCTAGTCTCTGACACTTGTTGCAGGGTATGCCTGTTACACCAGTGGCCATATTGCTGTTCAGGGTCACTTGCTTCAGCTTGACAAAGTGAAATATTTTATGTAGTTTTGTGATCTGCTTTTAGCAGTAGATTATTAGGCTTGCTAGATACTTAGTGTACTTAAATTGGTACAAAAATTTCTCAAATTTCTGGTGTAAAATAAGAAAGTTTGGGTCATTATTAGGAGGAGAAGACATACATAATAAAAATGGAGACCTGGTAAACTGTTTTCTGATTCTATTAGATTTTTACTGATGTTGGTAAATTGGTGAGCTTATGGTCGACCAGCTTTGCTAAGTGGTAGAAGGTATGCTAGGTATTCAGTACTGACAGAATATTATTAAAGAACCTTTTGGATGGAATTTGCTTTTAATAAATAGCCTGTGACTCAGGTACAAAACATTACACTTTTTAGGCAGTTTCTTTTATTTGTCACTGAGACAGAAGATAGTTTTGCATAGCATCTTGAAATCAAGATGCTATGTGCTCATCTCTGGTTCACGGCTTCCCTAGATCATGGTACATGTATGACTGATCCAGTAGGCTATCTGCTGGATACAACCACTGCTTCAAGTGGTTGTTTAAGCAGTGAAATCAAATGATCTAACTAACTCACAAGCAGTTAGTTCAGACAGTTCAAAATGGGGTCAGCCTTGTTTTTACTTGGTGGGGGAGGTGGTGATCCCATGATCCCCATGTGGAAAATAAGCCCTTAATGCTTGCATTTGCTAAATTAAAAAGTGAATCATCACAAAGGTGAGCTTGAACAAGTGAATCCATTAACTTACTTAGTTCCAACTCTCTAACCATTTCCAGGCATACCTAACACTTAACTAATTAAAACTGAATAGAAAGCTTCTATAAACACTCGCTCCGTAGTGAAAGTAACTCTCATTTGCCTTACGGTTGCCTATAATTTTGGAAATGCTTGTTTTCTAAGTAGAAATAGCTTAGGTGTGAACACTTAACATCTAGGTCCTATTCTTTTCCTTCCACCCCCAAACAGAGACTTTACTGTTGCTTTCTAATTATAAACCTTTCAATACAGCTAAATGCAGTTCAGATTAGTCACTGTGTCAAATATAACAAGTAGAAGGACAAATGCTGAAAATAATGCTAATCAAATCTAGAGGGAGAACAGGCTATGTGCTAATCCTGCAACAGCAGGAATTGATACTAATGCTTGCCATTGTTGCATGCTTTGACACATGGGATTCTCATGAAACAAGCACGGTCTTTGCTTCGCTGTTCGTTATAGGATTTTTCAAAAAAGTCTCTTGTCTTAGACAGAAGAAAAAGAGGAAGAAGACTTGTCAGGAGAACCTAAAGCCTCACCTAGTGCTGATACAACCATCTTATTTGTGAAAGGTGAAGGTAAGAGTCCTGTGCTAATCTACCATCTTCTTTACTGCTGCTTAGACTATATCAATGTGTGCATAAAACAGTGAAGCTCTAAAAAAACCCAGAATCTGTTCTAGACACTTTCTGTTTAGCAACGGGCTAGGTGCGGTGTATGAAGTTTCTAATGGTTGAATATTTTTTTGTGTTTTAGACTTTCCAGCAAACAACATTGTAAAATTTCTGGTGGGCTTCACCAATAAGGGTACAGAGGATTTCATCGTTGAGTCTCTCGATGCTTCTTTCCGCTATCCTCAAGACTACCAGTTTTATATCCAGAACTTCACAGCTCTCCCTCTGAATACAGTAGTTCCACCACAGAGACAAGCCACATTTGAGTACTCTTTCATCCCTGCTGAGCCTATGGGTGGTCGTCCTTTTGGACTGGTTATCAATCTCAACTACAGAGATGTAAATGTAAGCCTGATGTTGTAATTCATTTTAATCTTTCTAGTTGATGTGGAAATGTCAGGAAGGAACTGCTTAGTCAAGTTCCTACCTCTTCAGAAAGTGAATGCCTTTGTGGTTTTTAAGCAAATCAGTAGATACATAAGCACAGTAAGTGACTGTCTACGTGCTTCACAATACCCCCCATGTACACTTAGTTCTGTATATCTTAGACTTAAAGTTATGTCAGCAGTGGAAGCTAGAATGCCTTAGGACTGTGTATTAGTGGGCTGTACTCATTTTAAAAAAAAAAAACAAACCAAAACCCTAAAGCTTCTTAAGGATAACTTAAATTTCACTGTGCTTTTCAGATTGGGCTTTGCTAATAAACTTAACTATCAACCTGAATCCCATCTGCAGACTTGACTTCGAGCAAATAAATGGCCAGTAGTTGCAATCTGGGGGAAGACTATCCAAAACCATAAATGGGGATTAAAATAGGGGATTTTCTTCTCTTTTAGTGCAGGTCAAAGTTTAACAGGCTTCTGTACCTTTGTTTTGATTGTTCTAATAAGAACCCTTCGTATGTAATACCTCATGTTATAGGAAATAACATATTGAAGGCTAGATGTGACTTTCTTGCTAATATCAAGACTGTTCTTTGTACTTGTACCAAAAAGTTTGTGCTTTTATGTGTTGAGTCAAACTTGCACTACTTATAAACTTGATCAAGTCTCGTGCAGGAGTTACTACTTTCTAGAGTTTTTCCAAGAACATGGAAAACGGTAAACATTTGTTTATGTGTTCAAGAAATGAATTTAAAATGTTATGTGGAAACTTTGTTATAGGGCAATGTGTTTCAAGATGCTGTCTTCAATCAAACCGTCACAATTATTGAAAAAGAAGATGGGCTGGATGGAGAAACGTAAGGAGGCTGGAGATTCAAGTTTAGTTGGTATACTGGTAGAACAGGTTATTGATGGCGCCAGTGAGAATAGCTCTTGTATCCTCATTTTATTGAATGTTAGGTCTGCTGTGTTTTGCTGATGGCGTAGCAGGCATTTGACTTGTACAACGTTGATAGACTGAAAATATGAACCTTTTCCCCAAATTAAGATCTGTATTAATACTGGGGATCTTCAGGACTGGTACTATGTCAATGAGCAGTTTACACATCTGCTTTGGCTCAGAGGGCTTAAGCCTGGAATAGGACCAGATGTTACACAGCTACATCGCAATTCAAAGCTGTTAAGCTTTTGTTATGCTACTATGCTTTGTCCTAAGAGTTGAAGCTGCAGAGGGTCCATAGAATTGGGCTGTGGGTCCTACTGTGAAGACTGGAATAACTTGCTTCTGGAGCACTCCAGTGTAATCCAAGATTACATAAACTGAAAGATGTATTTGGAGTATGAGATAGAGGAACTCACACTCGTTCTTTGTTGCACTAACTCCTACCTGTAGCAGGTATCTTTCAGGAGTATTTTTTTTCTGTCTTAAAGACTTAAGTACATCTGACACACCTTACATGTTGCAAGCATATGCTGTGCTGATGTGCTTTTAAATATTCTAACACTGGAGTGGAATTTTAAGAGAACCTGTGAGTTAAGAAAAAAGTCTTCAGAAATACTTGTAGACAGTGCTGAATATTTGAATTCTCCTGCCACGAGTAGAAATAGCCTGCTGAGCAAGCTTCCTTTTTAAAAAAGGACAGCCAAAAGAAATAGCTGTTGCATTAATTCATATTTCTCAAATAGAATAGCATCAATGACAGAACTATTGGTCACGTGAAAATGTGTGATACTCTGATAAAGGAGCTCTCAAAAGAATTCAAATTATTAGAACCAGTTTGAGTTAATGTCCTATGAATAGATAATTACCCTAAAACAGGGATGTTCAGTTAAGTATCTTCTGTAGTTTAACTCTAATTTCCTTTGTCATAAGATTTTCAACTTGGAAAAGATTCTTTACCTGTAAACTCCTGCCGGCTCCCCAGATTAATTTTAGATCTAATTTATGTTCACCTCTTGCTAAGTATCAACAGGTATTTCAGGTAGAATTCTTCAAAACAAACCAAAAATGCACAGATTTAAAAAATGATTGTTTGCATAGGTAGAATTCTAAATGTGGAACACAGAGCAAGGTGAGCAAGGCCTTTCAAAGCTCTGTTGCCAGTGATTAGTATCCTAGCAGTACTTGCTTTGCAGTAGCGTACTAAAAGCATATAAGAGATTTTTAAGGGTTTTGTAAGTGGTTAAAGCTGTCACAAACATAAATACTACCTGTGACCCAACGTCTTGAAACATGATACTGCAAAAGAGTTCTTGCAGTTACTAAATTTCAATAATTATTTATAACAGCTTCCCAGTTTATATGGCATTTTTCAAATGTTCTGCTGTTCAGAATTAAACTTAGGATTACAGCTTCTGAAATCGAAGTCAGAATAATTACTTAATGTTTGTTAGCACGTCAGTTTCAGATTCATTGGGTTTTTTTCCCCATCCACCCCCTACAAAAGTTCTTGGGAAAGATCAAGTGGGCATGTGGCCAAAGCCAGGCTTAGTTTCTATGCCTCTTTGTAAACTCTCTTAAACACTTAAGGTTTTCAGGTAATGGTTTCTTAAACTGTTTTTTAAAGGATCTTCATGTACATGTTCCTCGCTGGACTTGGTCTACTTGTCATTGTTGGCCTACATCAGTTACTAGAATCTAGGAAGGTGGGTAGTGTATTTTGTCTATGTACTTGTTAATACAAGACCTTACTGAAATGAAAAGAAAACAGTTCAGTAATTGCTTCTGGCATACGATGGTACAGGTAGAGCTTCAGAAGATTTACTTTCAGAACTAAGACCTTAGAGATTACTGGGAAAACCAGAGAGTTTTTAAAAAATGTTCATAATTGGAGACATTTAGATTGCTTACCTAATGCTCTTTGGGACCACACCGAAGTGGTTGAATTGGAAGCTTTGATACCTTCCAGTCACTGGATGTGTGCAGCTACTGATTCTATACTCGCTGGGTGGACTTCCCCTATGCTCTCTATCTATTAGTTTAATCTAGGCCAAACTTTGGGGAAAACAGCTGTGTAGTCCTTTATTTAGTTCTGTTCGATGCTTTGCCATAATGTTGATTTGGGCCTTCTGGATTCCATTTATAATGGTATAATAGCTAAGGGTTTGTCCATGTAGGTGGTCTGGCAAGTAAAAGCCATTGAAAGCTTAGGTCTCATCTGCATGCAATGCATAGGTTATGTCTTTGTGCAGTCTGGCTTAACTTTTGAAGTAGCTTCCCTTGGGAAGAAGTATGGAATGATTATTGTGCTTTGAAATCTATTTTGCAAGGTGACATAAGAGAATATTGTGCTAATCTGAGAAAGTATAAGGAAACCGGTCATCACAAAGTTTGATTAATCATCAGCCATTTTTCGTAACAGGTGTCATGAACTTGCCCAGGTGTGCATGAAATCTTGATATCTTTGTGTGGAATAAGTATTGTGAGGCATTAGAAGTGGTAATGCCAAGCTTAGGTGAATAAATTGCTAATGGTGAAGATAGCTAAAGCTAAGCTACAAAGACAGCTTCATACATTGACTGCCTTAAGTTTGTGTCTTAGTGAAATAATTGCAATTCATTAAATATAGCATTACTAGTTATTTCTAATACTTGTGCTACTAAAACTTTGTGGAAAGAAAAATCTTTTTTCTTTCTTGAATTTTCAGAGGAAAAGACCAGTACAGAAAGTAGAGATGGGAACATCAAATCAGAATGATGTTGATATGAGCTGGATTCCCCAAGAAACTTTAAATCAAATAAGTAAGTAGTCTGCTTTCCACAAACTAGAGCATAATAAACTTACTTAATCAATTAGTTGTAACTGAGTAAGTAGCTGATACCCATTTCTCAGAACAGCATACATCTCTTCTAGGGAATAAAAATAATTTTCTAAAGCACTGTGCTTAATGATTAGACTATTACATTAGCAGCCTACTCTTGTCTATATAGAACAAACTTCACTGGCTGATACAATAATGACTACCGGTGACTTTTACAATTTGTTCTGTAGACTCTTTTTCAACAGTATAAAATCTCTACCCAAAACCTGGATCACAAAGGAGGTTTAAATAGGAGAAAATATCTATCATCTCAAAGTTTCTGTAAGTTGTTTGGAAGTTTTCCTATAGACCAAAGTTTTAAATAAGCATTAAAAGTGTGTATTAACTAAAGCCACATTAAGACTTGGTATTAATGTCCTTCACAAGTCCAAAATGACTAAGTTCTACTTGATATCTGAAATGCCAACCCAATATCTGATTTCTTTAGACCATTTGTGTGTTTGTGGATATTTCTAACTTCTCTTGCTGTTTCTTCTGTTTTGCTTACCCATGGCTTCAGTGCAGAGTAAAAGAGGTGAGGCAAACTGGTGATCTAAAGAGTGGAAGTGCTTAATGTGTTGTCCATGTGATAATTGGGCATGGATAGAAGTACAGCTTCCTGCATGCAGTGATTGGTGATGTAGCATGAGCGGTACAAGATTACAGAACAGATGCACGCAACCACACAAACACATTTTATATACATATAAATTTGTTTTCATATATTATAAATAGGTGTGTATATATTATGTCTGGTTATATTGTAGTAATGTAGTTTCAGTAAAGTATTGCTGAAGTACTGTTGTCTCCTCTAACAGTTCCCAGAACCCTTTATCTAAAATGCAGATATGTATCTTGCCTTCCCTGCTACCTTGGTGTAGTGTCAAGCTGATGTTGCACAAGGGAGGTGGAGGACTGATCAGGACCAATGGTTGAGCACATCTTGTCTCAGTGAGAAACAAACCTCAGCCTTGGGTATAATAGTTTTATAGTCGGGTTTATCTTCCTGGGTCTTCCTTATCCCAGGTGAACTCCTATCACCAGTAGCATTGGCTGGTGTGAGGTGAGATAGCCTCACTTAAAACAAAGTGCATCCTAGACAAGAGAAGTGTTTTGAAAACCCTTTGCAGGAACCACCTTTACTTAAAAAAGACTCCTGTTTTGATGAAATAAGCATATTCTGAGCTTTATTCAGTGTAGAAGGGCTAGAGGCCTTAGCTGTGATACAAAGTTGTGCCAGGAGTTGACGACCACTTTTTTTGATTCCTTCACCCTTTTTAACTGTACTTGTATTACATAGGTGTAAGGACTGGTGTTTTACTTCTGAAAATGTAAGCTTGTTTGCACACTGTCTTCTGTGAGACACAAGAATGATAATACAAAATCTAGATACAGGAATTTGAAAAGCCTCACAATCTAGCAAGAAAGACTGAAGCTCTAGATGCTAATTTTTTTCCAAAGAGCAAGCTGTCTTTAAATGGGTTCAAATCCTGGCAATGTTTGGGTCCTGTTCCCCATCCCTTTCTTAAGCTAAATAGGTATTCCTGTCTTAATACCTGAAGTCTAGGAAAACCTGATGTTTTAGTTCTTAATTGGTGGTTTTCTTTAGCTCCAGGTTAGTTTTAATTAGAACTCTACACTAGAATCCTTTGAAATACGTGGCCTTCAAGATCCTCAGAGGTTCTTGACTATATTTTATTGTTGAAAGACTTCATACTGTACTGATTGGCTTGTAATGGCGTGATGGCTGCTCCTTGTGTTTGCACATACTCTAAACAGTGAAATTATTGGAGATGGTTCTGCTTAAGTAAATGTGCATATTTTTTTTTTAAGTCAACAGATACACTTAGCAGTCACTTTAGCACTTCATACAAAGTATTGTAGCTTATCTACAGTATTGCAAGGATTGAAATTCTACTTATGTAAGGACCATCATTGTAAAGGACAATTATAGGCCTGTCATAGTCTTAAATGTAGGATGACGTTTCTGGCGTCCAGTGATCATACAGCTAAAGCTGGGTGGCTTCCCTGTACGGGATGTCTTGATTACAAAGTGACATCTTCATAGTCAAAGGTGGATGCTTCCTGGAAAAGTGTGTTTTTTCACAACCAAAACACTTTTCTTCTGCTGTTAATCTGTATGAATGTGGAAATTTTTATGCAAGACAAAGCTGTCTAAAGGAGGGTCAATCACATATTCTTCAGGCAGGTAAAATCAAACCAGTAACGGTCAAAATAATTCATTAACTTTCTAAAAGTGTGATTATTGAACATAAAACTTTTCTAAACATCAGAGCATGCAGTTTCATCAGGAGATGGTATGGGGTTTGGTTTTTTTGGGGGTGGTTTTTGCATTTTAGTAACTGGCAAACTGAACAACCCTCACCCTGGAGTTGCATGTTGCGGAATAGGAACATTTTTTTTTGTTACCTTCTATTTAGGATTCTAACCGTTAAAAAGCCTTAACAAGTTGTTTGAACTGGCTTCTTTGTGGTGATGCATTGCACTAGAAGGGCAGTTTGGCTTGTGTTTGGGAGGGAGAAAAATACATGGTCATACAACATTTAATCTGAAGTAGCTGTAGCAATTGATGCAACTATCTCTTTTTTTTTTTTAAATCTAGATAAAGCTTCACCGAGGAGGTTGCCCTACAAGAGGGCACAGAAGAGATCAGTGGGCTCTGATGAGTAAATGTTAACTAGTACAACAGTTGAACCTTTACTAATCCTGCCTGTTTGGGTTTTTTGGATTGGAGTAGTGCAGAGAATCCATATCACCATAAGGAAAATACTGCTAAACATTTGGACTGAACAGATTAACTGAATGGTGTTAATGTTACTGAAAATGCACTTCTCTTTTTTTTTTGTTAATTGTTGGGGGGGCGGGGGGGAGGTAGCCATTAAGATTTGTGCCTGCGTGTGTAAGCAGTTGGTCTTAACAGAACCATGTTACCTGAAATGTGCCTTTAGAGTTCTTTGTAATGCTGGCTTGTCATCTGTACACTGTCTTTGAAGGATTTTTCTCCTCCCCCTAATCTGAATGTCTAGTGACTTAATCTATCTTGATTGTATCATGTTTGTTTCAGAATCTGTTTGCATTTTTCTTTTCCAGTAAGTAACTCTGTTCTCTACAGCGCGCACACACTGAAGTTTGTGTGTGTGGTCCTATTGCAGTGGTGAGGCACTGATCATCTAGATTTCTGCATAGTTTGCATTCTAAAGGCACAATTGGGTATAGCTACTCATAGCGGTAGATATTTTGCTGCTGTTTTGATCTGGGCATGCAGTGACCTAAAAATCTGAACTTACCTGCATAGATGTTAGGAAGACTCTTACACAGCAGCAGAACTTGTGAAGCATGGAATTTGTGTGCTGAATTGGTATTACTACATAAAATTTTTTTTTATACCCAGTTTGTTAAATGGTTATTGAATTGTGCCAGCAGCTTAGGTATTCTGATTATAGTGGTAGCTCTGCAATGTTTACTCAAGAAATTACTGAATAAGCCAGAACAACTTTTCAGTAAGTTCTTGGTTCTCTCACAAAAACTAGAATGTGATATGTATCAAAATGTGGACTTTTCTTAAAGCTTTACATGGGGCAAGGACTTTGCATTTACTGTACACACTTGAAACTGAATTTGAAAAACTGTTGGCTTCAAATAATCTTTTTAAATGGCAAACTATTTAATTCACCCTTTGCAGTTTTTAAATCTCAAACTTCTTTCCACTGGTCACTACATTGCTCTGAGCTGGTGGGTTTTTTTTATCACCTTGTCTTTCCTACTAGTAACACAGATGCATATCCATTATGAACTACATGTTAGTTCAGTACTAAAGCAGAAAAGCTATATGCAATCAAAATGGGATTTTCTTTTGTGGCAGGCGCAGCTTACATGATTACCAGGTACGGAGGTATTGATCCACATCCATTGCATTCAGGAATTTAACTGACAGTAAAAAGAGCAGATAATGTCAGTTTGCTGCCATTCAGGCACTTGAACAAGGCTTGAATTGTTTGCATCTCAACTGCATCTCTTCCTGTGTCTGAAGGTTATCTGGAAGCTTGTTGAGTTAAGGAAGAGGCATTGATTTGAGACCTCTGTTCTCTTCTTTTCCTCCCCTTCCTGATCCCCACATGTGAAAGTGCTCTTTTAGATCTACACTTGCTCTGCAGGGACTGAGCTTCTGAGCCAATGAATGCTGAGCAATACTTGCAAATCATGTCATAGTGTGTTTGAAGCATCTAAGCTCTGAAACTATACCTGTACTGGCGCTATTTTACTATACGCTTTGCCAGAATGAACTGTGAAGATACTCTCGACTCATCTTGCTATGGAAAAGATAAGAATAGGAAAAGCAACCCCAAAGATGCTTTGTTCAACTTCCTGATAATATAGCTAGCCGAGGCAGAATATTTTTAATAGTTAAGATTGCTGAATCATCATACAGGTCACTTGGCAAACAGTTGAATGCTGCCTTCATAAGAGTTATCTCCACTCAAATTGTGTGGAACAGCTTTGTTTGCCTTTAGTGATGTAACCTGACTGGTTCTGTGGTAGGTTTATGGGCTTATATTCAAGCTTGCATTGATTCAACAAAGTGTTTATGTATTAAATGCTTTGTATACTAAAGCCCTATAGCTATTGCAGCACCTGATGTACTGAACTTCTAAGTTCCCTCTCTTGGATTATGTCTCTAACCTGAAATCAAGAGGGGTTTTTTTCACCTTCTGGTAATAGCTAATCTTAAACTGTATACTCTTAATTCTTCCCAAGATAGGAAGGTACTCTTTTGAGGGGGTGATGATGAGAGCTGCTCTAGATACAGTGGTACTCCAGGAAAAAAAGACAAAGAATCAGAACAGAGGATACTAATTTGTAATATCCTAGTTTTATTTGTTCAGATAAATAGTTTAGCCCTTACTAATTGAGTTTTGGAGCAAGTTAGGCCTTTAGAAATCTTACACTGACCAGGACTTAAGAGAAGCTGAAGGACTGAAGCACTGTACAAAGAAGAAATAAGTATTTGAAGGTTTCAGCTTTCTTCTCTGCACGCAGTGGTTAACATCCAAATGCTTAAGTTCTAAGCATGAAAGAAGAGAGGAGACAGTTTAGCAACTTGCACAGGAACTAGCAATGGGAAACTCTAGTTGTACCAAGACTTTCTTTCTGATCGTACAACTTGGCATTCACTGTGGATGGTTCATAGTAACTTTCTCAGCCAGAAGCAGTTCATGAGAACAGTGGCCAGCAGTCCACCACTGCTCATGAGAAATGAAGTAACAGTTTTGAATTCCTTGTTTCTTGTTAGTTTGCTGCAGTTGAAATTTAGCAGTAACATTCCAGTGTGTAGTGGTAATAGAAGTTGGGCATCTCTTACATTATTTCTAGTGAATAAGCCAGTCTGCCACACTCAGATTTCTTCAAATGGGAGAACAGAGTTGTTGCTTTATCCTGTTGGTTAACAACTTTCATGTTGGTACTTGAATTTTCTACTTGATTTTTAAACGCATACAGATAGCTTAGTGCCACAGGTATGTTACTGGATATCATTATTACTGTCATCAGCTGAGTAGGGTATAGTTTCATTGACTTTAAGATGGAACAGGTAGCAATTCTGCCTGTCTCGATGCCACCCCTTTCCATGCGGTAGCACAGGCATTTATATAATCTAGCATTCTTACCCGCCTAGTTTTCAGCAAGCTTACTACACCACCATGCAACTGCTCATGTGAGGTTATGAGGAGCAAGGGCTGTGAAAGAAGTTGTGAACTAGGGTTTCTTCCTTGTTAGTAAGAGACGCTGAAATGGCTTTAAGACTGCAAATAAACTATGGCCTTAGTGTGAAGGACCACTACTAATTCCTTTCTCACAGCTCCTTAACCAGTTCAAAAAAATTGTGAAGACTTAATGAGTCTATACGTGGGGTAAGAAAAACTGCTTTAGGGTTCATGTCTACAGTGGTACCAAAGCATTAATTTAGCTACACTTGAACTGCGTTTGATACTTGTAGCCCTCTGTATGCTGTCTGCTTTGTGACAGCAGTTCATTTTTTTTTCCCAGTATCATTTAATCTGAGAAAGAAGAGTGGCTGCTGTCAGACTGAAGGATGAAGTATCATCTTTATTCTTCATGTACAAAATAATTAATTGTAGGCTGTGGAGATGAATGGAGCAGACTAGTGATGGCAGTGCTTCTACTTGTTTCAAAACAGTTACGCTGAACATCTTCCTGACCTTGGAATGGATATAATCAAAAGCATCATTCACTGTTTATTCCTGGAATGCATGGTGCTAAACAAAATCTTGCGGTTGAAAGCTCTGAATTCAGGGAAGCAGCAGGAAGATCAAATACTAACATAGGCTGGTTGTCCTGTTTTTCGGTGTGCCTGATGTACTGAGCAGCAGTTGAGAGTCTGTTCTCTTTTCTTCTCCAAAGGAAGGACAGTACCTACCTCATAGGAGTGATACAAGGGCTGTTTCAGGAGTGTTTTGAAGTACTTGAGACTTGCACAATACACTTCCATGGAGATAGTAAGACATAGCACTAGTGTAACTTGATGGTAACTACATAGATTCATGTTATACCAGTTTAATCCCCTCACTGAACAGAATTTAGCAGCTTTAGACTAAGACTTCTCTTAAATAAACAGAGGAATTGCGGTTAACTTAGAGGACAGCAAAGCCAGAAAGATCTTTCAGTTTCTGCAAGAGTTTATAGGTAGGCTAAATAACATTGTTCTGACATTTTTCCATTTATCTCTAAATTTTCCCAGGGATTTTTTTTTAATCAAGTGATATAGATGATTGTTTGTGTAGATACCATCAACAGTCAGTTTAAGAATGATTGTTTTGGATGATTAAGTTCAGATGATGTACTGCAACTGAAATGTTAAATTAACATTTACTTTCTTACCTGCTGACTTTCATTTATAAGTGAGATCAGATCTCTTGAAAATGGCTGCAGGTTTTTTGTAAACTAAACTTGATTTTTTTTTTTCTTAGCATTGTGTAGCTTTTTTTTTTTTTTAAAATAAAGCATGAGTATGGCACCAAAAAGCCTGAGTGGTATGCTGGTGCTCTTTTCCTTGATAAGCAACCTGTAGTAGCAAACATGCAAAGAGTGAAAACACGCTATTCTTAAAAAGCTGCTTTTCTGCAAGTGTATTTGGAATGGGAATAATAGCAAGGAAGTATTCTGTGATGTTTTGGACAATGGACTAATGTTAAGATTAAAATTCCTTATAAGAATAAGGGAGGGCCCTGGGAAAATGTTCAGTAAATTCTTGAATCCTGATCTGTTAAAACTGAGCCATAGTTCCCTACATTTCCAGAAAGAATAACGTATTGTTAAACTGTTGTAGGCAGCGTGAGAAGGATCTGTTAAGGTGCTTAAAGGCTGCTGAAGCACAAGGCTATAACAAGGCCAAATTCCTATAGCTTTAAAGTGCATGCCATTGTCTGACCAAGCAAACAATAATATTCCAGGCAGTAATACTGAAAGTAGCAGTTCAAGCAGATGTACTGCATCCAAACAGAAGAAGGTAAGACTTGCTGGGGAAAAAAAGCTAGCAAAAGCAAAACAAAAATGGCTTAAAAATAAAGGATATTGAGACTCCTGTATTTGTGAACTACATCTGTGGATAAATAAGGGAAAACTTAAAAGTAGATATGTTAAGATGTATTTTTAGCTCCCAGACAACATAAAAATAACTCCCAAATTTGAAGTCTGCCTCATCTTTCCCTGAAAAGATTAAGATTAGATTTTTGAGACTTCATATTGGTCTCTATTCTTTCTAAGCCAGTCATTGCAGCCTTAATTTCAGTAGGCTATCTTTCTGTCCCCTCACGTTGGTTGTCTTGATTATAAATCTATATTAACCAAAATGCAGTAAAATTTCAGCATTACAACATTCCAGTCCCTTAACTGGTGAGGGAAAACTGAAACCTAACCTGTCTTTCCTCATCGCTTCTGGTCTGTTCAGCTTACATGGAAACCACAGTTTGTCCTGCTTTAACTGAGTTTTTCCCTGTGCAACTTAAATTCACCTAATGAAACCGTAACTTATGACATAGTGAAGAGAATACTTGGAGTTAATATACGTAGCCACACAAGCGTCTGAACAAGAGAAATTTTCAAGATAGCCTCAGTGTATATTTAGTAAAACAGATGATACAGTCCTGCCCTACAGGGTCTGGATGGAGCTAGACAGTGTAATTTTCATTCAGATGAAGCTGCATTGGTGGACCAAGTGTGATTAAAGCACTTACCCTGAAGATAAAATACCATACAAGGTTCTATTATTACAGCCATCAATACCAAAAGCTGCCAGCTGAGGGATCTCCCAAGCCAGTGACAGCTGCTTCTCATACAGACAAGCACAAGAGAGCAGCATCTAAATGGATGGGCTAGAGCAACTGTGTCTGGCTTTTCTTAATCATTCTCTGCTGTGTCTTAGTCACTGAAGTAAGTGAGAACAAGTCTTATGAGGAGCAGCTGAGGGAACTGGGACTGTTCAGCCTGGAGAAAAGGAGGCTGAGGGGAGACCTCATCGCTCTCTACAACTACCTGAAAGGAGGTTGTAGCGAGGTGGGTGTCAGTCTCTTCTCCCAGGTAACAAGTGATAGGACGAGAGGAAATGGCCTCAAGTTGCGCCAGGGGAGGTTTAGATTGGATGTAAGGAAAAATTTCTTGACTGAAGGAGTGGCGAAACATTGGAAGAGGCTGCCCAGGGAAGTGGTGGAGTCCCCATCCCTGGAGGTATTTAAAAGACAAGTAGATGAGGCACTTAGAGACATGGTTTAGTGGGCATGGTGGTGTTGGGTTGACAGTTGGACTCGATGATCTTAGAGGTCTTTTCCAACCTTAAAGATTCTATGATTCTGTGAAGTCTGAGCACTGCATTTTTCTGTGCTTTTAAGAAAATAATTCACAACATGAAACTTAAACTCTGAAAAGCTGTAAATATTAGTGTCTCGCATTTGCTTCCAAAAAAAAGTCAGGGCTATAGCCACCTACAGGGTCAGCCTAAGGTATTGCAGAAGCAGGGGTAATAGCGATGCTGCATCCACGCTGCCTCTTTGTCATCTGGTTTCCTGGTCCTAGGCTCCTCAGCAAGGTTTCCTGCAATTGAAGTTAGATTAAATCGGGCCTTTTAACTCCATGTGCACCTTGACCATGCTCAGACACAAATAGGTCCACATTCTGTCTTCAGCTGGAGTATTTTTTCCTTGAAAGCTGAATCAGAGTCCAGTCCATCCAGAACACTGAAACATAGTTCCTTGCATGAGCCTGGATCCACAGCACTACAGAAGCCAGCAGTGCACAGGACCTTACCACGACAGCATGCTTGATCCCAACCTCAGCTGGCAAGTCCACCAGTAAGTTTCCAAGAGAGACAGACAGAAAGAACAAACTGTTTTCTTTACCAGGAGTATACACGGAAGGGAGGAAATTCCGAAAATACCCTATTGCAGGTTTCCATTGAAAGGGAAAAGCTTGAATTTAAATGGCACCTGATGACTATCACATACAGTATGGCAAACATTGTCACCAAAATAACAGGTTATAATTAGAAGCAGGTGCAAATACCCTAACAAAGTTGATGATTGTGAAGCAAGTCTGTTACGTTTTCCTTAGAGCCAGTATTTAAGACTTAGTTAATGCTTGGTTGGTTGTAATAGTGGTTCATTCGTAGAGAGTGGAAGTATTTCTCACAGCTGGAAATGATGTTTTGCCCAACTAATCCCAACTTGTTGCTACTGTAAGCAAGCTGAAAACCAGGAGGCACATCTTGCTGTTAGGGACTGCAGGAAAAGCAGTCTTGCAGAAGGAAGAAAAAAAATTAAAGAGGATTTAGCTTGTATTTTAAAAACCACACTACACAGGGACCGTCTCCTTTCCAACATATTAGTAGTCTGGCAGGTTGTGATACTGCAGCATCCTGTTGCGACCACCCCCAACTAAAAGGTACGACGAGGATGAAGTATGAGGCGTCAGTTGCAGTCATGTAGCCGGAACAATCACTGACTTCACTCAGTAGTGTTATTCCATGCTCACACAGGGTAAGACGTTCCCTCGAGGTCCCGTTAAAAGCATCTCGCTGGGTGTCATTTACTGGTCCTTTAGTTAGGTGCAGCACTCCTTGGGGTTACTCCCGTTTTCCTTTAGTGGCAATCCCCAAGGGCCATCACCCCATCATTGCTATTTTGCTGAATTTGTAGAACTGCATCAAAACAGATGTCGGTGATTCGCCTCGGCGGTTATAAGTGCAGGCCACCGAGGATCTGTTGACAAACTGCAAAACGTCCCACGGCTGCAGTTCAGTAAAACACTACCACAAGGAACCCTGATAGGAGCTGCTATCACTTTTAATTAAGTGTTGTTCAAATTGAGTACCTTCATTTTTAAGCAGCTGTTGTACAATGGCTAAAGAGAATATTTTGGTTCAGAAAAAACTTCAAAAATGTTTATGAGAGGCGTATTCACCAAAAAGTAATAACCAAATGCATCAAAAGCACACATGGCTCTGCGTGCTGTGCCAAGATGTGTTACCATGAGGTGCACGGGTTGCTCAGTTCTCCGGATCCCTTCCTTTCCCTTTCCCTTACCTACAGCCCTGGCAAGCTTTTCTAACCAGCTCAGCGCCCGTTCTGGGTTTCAGGTCGCTGCGCTAAAAGGCCTCTGTGGTTTCAGCTGCAAAAGATACTGGCAGATAATGATCTAGACAGGAGATCAAAAATCAAACTCGCTGTGTTGTGGTGCAGACTTTTCACGGATTGCTGTGTGTTCCCAGGCAGCTTGATACTTCGATTTTTCCAGCTGTGGAGCATAATGGACCTGATGTATGTAACCTTGAAGCCTGTAAAGCTTTAGTCATATAAGCATCTTGAAGGCAACGGATGAAACGGTGTTCAGTATCCTGCCACCAAAAAGGGATTTACTGGCAAAGTGTATGAGTGTTATATCCCACTCAGCAGCAGTGCGTGAGATAGCACGTGTCCTCCCATGTTCTACCTCCTCCCCAGCTGCTACCTGGGAGCCCCGTGCATCAAGTAGGGCTACACTTCAGTAGAAATAGAGGAAAACGGCAATGAAAATGGTTACCTTTTTTGTTTACAGTCAGGTTTTACCCAGTCACTTTTCCATTCCCAAGCACAGGTCACGTGGTAAAGCTTGAGTTGCAAACACTTGGGAGAAATACTTACTGGTCAAAGCAAGCCTACGTCTCACCACCAGCACTGCCATCACCCTAAAATAAAATAGAAATACTTCTTTTGGGTGCAGATCCATTAAAAGTCAGGTGCTGCTCATTTAAAACAACAAATCTAGTTGCAAATCTAAGCTGTCGTCTTTCTCTGTACAATCAGATAACAGGAGCTGGGAGGAAAGGTTAACACAATGGTTGCTTTAGTTAGTTACCCAAATGTATCTGAACTCATTCCTGCGCCCACTCCTGGCCTGAGGGCAGGGGCTGCTAGTCCTGTGTGCGCGCACACACTCGCGCAGGACCATTTCTTTGTGTACTCGCTGCGAAGAGGCACATTTTTCTGTTCCTCATATCCCAGCTGCTTGGCTCATGCATTATAGAGCCACCCGTCCCTCTAGCTAACATTTTGTCCTAACCTTCGCACATTTTTACGAGTAGCACGGCCATGCTCTCTGTGCGGTTACAGGCTAAAAATGACTGACGGAAAGTCAGCCCACAGCAGAGCTGGCCTTTACCGCATTAACCTCTGCCTCCGAGATTATGAAAATAGATCCGGCCTTTCATGATGAACAGCCTTTTCTCCAGCAAACTTCTCTCCTATTTACAGCCTCCTATTAACTGACGTTCGTAAACTGCTTCACCACCCTTTGCTGAAAGGCCCTAGAGAAGTTCAAACGCTTTCACAACAGCGTATTCCAAATGCCCATCGTCCAGAGTTTCCTCATACACTCCTGGCAGTTTTCCCTGCCAAACGAGAGACAAATCTGGCGCGGGAGAAATAAACAACAAGCACAGCAAAGGAGAAAGCTCTTTTCAGTTCCTACTACTCAGAGGATTGCTACAAGGTTTTCTACCGCATTACACAGTGAGGTTCAGCGAGCCAGGGAAGTCTTCCCGCTTACTAGTATTTAACACATGAAAAAAACCTGCTTCCTTTGAACGTCATTTTTGTTAGGCTGAGAGGGGACTTGAGAACTGAAAATAGGAGGCAATACTAGAATTTTTGGGAAGCCTCAGCAATGCTTCTCAACTCCATCTTTACTTAGTTTCAGCTCCACGGGGTGATTTCAGATGCATCCTGAAAGGAAGGCATCTTGGCCCTTTACCTAGGAATACTCTGAAGGTTTTAGTTTCCCTAGAGAATTCGATCAACTTTTTCCTCTGTCAGGCACCCCACTAACACCGTGACACGTGTGCAGATTACATGCCACTTACCTGAGGTGACACGCGCAGCCAGCAACAGCAAGGTAGATGTTTCTGTATCCGTTAGGCATCCCGTTCTATGCAGTAACCTGCCATCAGTCTGTGTCTTCACTGCTGTCTTTGGAGCAGGCCGACTTGCCTCTGCCTCTCCACTGTCTTTCTCCCAGGTGTTAATCCACTTAATTTCTTTGAAAAAAGAGATCCCACTGGAAAAACAGTTTCATAAATATCTTTTTTTACAATACAGAACAACAACTGCTGCTGCAGCGCACAAATGCAACGCTATTCTCCTTGTCCACCTCCTATCCTTCACCCCACCCCTTGCTTTGAATAGGCCTCACTGCCCAGGTGAAGCCAGCGATGAGCCCCGGCAGCACACAGGGATGCTCTTGCAGCCTTCGCACCTGGAAGAGGTGCAGCTGTGAGAGATCCTAAAACACCAGATAATTCTGCCCCAGAGCACTCCTCTCTGTGCTGTGCCCCCCCAGTCCTCTAGTAAGTCCCAAGCAAACACGTGCACACCACAGGACAAATGAGTCCGTAACTTTTCATAGGACGAAGGGCGCACACTGCCAGTGTCCGACACCCACTCAACTTGTAGGAGAAACACCTTGTGCTTACTTGGTATAAATCGTGCTTTCAGGACTGGTGAGAAGGAGTTAAATCACCTAAAACTGCATTCCCAATAACACAATCCTCAGCTGAGGTGACTAGGAAAGACACTGGTGTGGCCATGTTGAGAAAGGCCAAGAGCTTCAAATTCGCCGAGTGCGTCTGTGCCTCTGCAGGACACGCTTTAGGCTCTAGAGGGGGCTGCATTAACAAAACACTTTTCCTGCTAATGATGTTCTTGCTTCAAAACCAGAGGAACGCACTGCGACCATATACCCCCTCAGCAGAGCTGTGGCCTCAGGAATCCCAGCTGTGCTGAACCTCCTGTCATTTTAGGGGTATTTCCACTTTCTCTAATCCTGTGATCCAGCATGGCACTAATTGCCTGAGACTTGGGAAATCCTGTGATCTGCCAGCAAATCTGCAGGTATCGGTGGTCACTGGTTTCCAGGTAGTGACAACAGTATGCTCCTGGACATTTGTTTCCCCTGTTCCCTGCGTGTGCACGTGAGGACATGGAGGAAGGAGAGCAGCTCCAGTGTGTGGCTGAAGGCCAAACCCAAGAACTCCAGAGTATGCCCAGGACCCGGAGTCCGGGGTCACCACAGTGACATGGTGCTACCAACCTGCAGTACATACACAGCCAGGCAACCGATCATCTCCCCAGGTCAGCCACAGCGCAGGCAGTCTAAGATGGAGATGTCTAGTCAAATAATGTCATCCCACTAGCAGGTTAGATACTTACCTTTTCCCATACACGCACTTTCTTCCCATCCCCAAACCTTGGACCATTTTTTGTGAAACACTCAGCTCCTCTCTGACATGAAGGAGGTTTTCAAACTCCCCGGAGTCAAAATGTGGCTCTTCCACTTGCCTTATTTAAGCAGATCGGAGAGCAAAACCCAGCATCGTCCTTATTGCCTGTTTCGCTGTTGCAGCACAGTTGCAGCGAGCCTCCCTCCTGCGCAGGTGATTGCAATTACTGCCAAGGAAAGGGACTAGAGAGGATAAGCACTTTACGCAGCTCCTAGGCTGGTGAGCCCGAGTGACCCACGTCACCAGAAGATACTGGTGCGTTGTACGGGTTTTACTCACTTTCCTCCCTGACGTTGGCTGCTCAGGTACCCAAGTCCTGGGAAATGCCAGTGTGGCCCATTTTTCCACGGCCCAGCAGTTAGAGATGTCCCGATTAAACAATCCAGTCAATGCATTTCTCCATCCTTTTCTTTTCCTGTGTTATCAGAGTGGATGATAAAAGATGGTGCCTCTTAGACTGACATACAGAAAGTGCCAGTTATTCCGTGCTGGGGTCTTGCGTCTCCCTTTTGCAGATAGTCCAACCCTCAGGGTTTCCAGAAGTGACATTGTCAATCCCGTCTTAACTCCCAATCTCCACAGAAATGCCTAAAGAAAAAGCCGTGTGTGATTCCCCAAACCGGAGGCTTGTGAGCAAGGAAAGGTTTCAAGTAAACTTTTGCCCCTTGCCTTCCTTGCTAGTTGAATTGTGACTAATCTAATTTTGAGAAAGACTTTTTTCAACAGAACAGGGCAAAATACTATGTTAATAGTGTCCACAGCAAATCATTTCTCATTGTATTCACTTTCTGAAGATCTAAGTGTAGGTATACAGCCCTCCCATCCCCCAAATGCTGGGTACTTTGTGACAGCTGGATAAGGGAAAGCAAATACTTTTATTCCTTTCTCTTTACCAGTTTGCATTTCAGTTTCAGTAAATACGCAAAAGACGCTCCAACCAGGCTCCGTATCCTACTTTGGGACAGCCAGTTTCCACCCAAGCCTGCTATCTCAAACCAGCCCTCCTGCGCATCCCATGGTCCACAGCCCACAGATTGAACTACCCCCCTGGTGCCCCTCGCCGCCAAGGCATCCCCGTGGTGGCAGAGGACTTGGGTCTCCCCCAAACCTTAACGCTCTGGGGCGAGCGTGTGGACTCCACACCTGAGGCACTGCTGTGAGACAGATCCACACCACGGGGGCTGTGCCGCTCTCGCCATCCACGTCAAGAATTAACCTGCGGCTTCACTTTTAAAATGGTGGGAAAAAAAGCTTTAGGGAATGAGGCAAGGAAGCAGCGAGTTGGAGGAGGCACATGGAGACACCACCACCTCCCCATCCCTCTGTCAACCTGATGTTTCAGGCCAGCTCTAGCTATCGCTGCCACCGGAGTTAGTGCGGGGAGGAGCAGAGGCAGGAGGGAGAGAGAAACCAGGAAGGAGCGAAGTTCAGCTGGCCTGCAGGACGTTACCCTGTGGAAAGCAAGAAGAGCAGGGAAATTCCCAGCTCAGGGATGGTCACAGACAAATTTAGGCAGAAGGAGAAAAGGGCTGGGTACACAAATTGCACCCTTCCACAGCCAAGAACCAAGTGCTTTCTAAAAGTCGTCTGTTTCATAAGTAGTCACGATCACTTCCTAGCCACATAAACTCATCCCATTCGATTTTACACCTCATGACAGGTCCCCACACCCTTTGGATGAGAGTTTTCCCATCCGTCTCACAAAAGGAGGGGAGATTTCTCAGGCCAGTAGGTGGGAGAGGGAAGAAAGTGATTTTCTGCAGGTTTCCTCCCTCAGGAATCTTGTTTCCACCCCTTCAGCACACCCAGAGGTAGTTCACAGAGCCCTGCTTCATCAGATCTCCTCGGCTGGGGGCAGAGCTGGCTGACCGACTGGTTTTCTTTTAACCTATCCCTGTTTGGCAGTGCGGGACCAGGTCCTCACCAGAGAGAGTGCTGTGGGGAGTTTTAACCTCTGTCACGAAGGTACAGGAGGCTAGAGGGAGGAAAGCAGCAGCACTTTACCCCCTGGGTATGTCTCTCCGATCCTGAACCTGGTTCACTTCTCTGCCAGAAAGAACCATCCCACCAGGACTTAGGAAGATGCGGATGCTTCAGCTTCGCTGCAATTCCCTGGCCTCCAGAACTGGATACGCAACTCAGATGATTCTTTGGCTCATTGTCCCATGAAGTGTGTTTTATTTATAGGAAAGCGTATCAAATGCAGCTCAGTTGGCTCCAACAAGTTAAAACAAAGGATTTCTCTTTTTTTTGACACATGCACGTGGCTTTCAAACACATCCTGAAGATTTCAGCGCCACACGCATCTGTGTAAAAATAAAACTATGGCGGCAGAAACCTACTTCGTTTATACAGAAAACGACTGGTACACCGTTAACCACCACAACGTGCCAGAAGGACACTCACTCACATGACCGTGGGGCTACAGTTAACAAAAAAAAGGGCAGAGAACCCTGACCCAACGCCCGCGCAGGAAAATCAGCACCGAAGAAGTACTTTCCTGCTGTCTTCGGTTGCTACGTTAAGGAACTGCCCCCAGAGAAAAGCACCGTTTCAAAGGGGCTTGACTACCAGAAAACGGTAGTCATTGGTTTGACTGTAGTCAATGGTTTGACTACCAGAAAATGGTGGTCAAAATGAACGTGAATTTTCAAAGTGCTACAATCATCTCCAGTTCAAAGTCAGTCCAACTGAAGGAAGAGAAAGAGCGACGCTATTTACACAGATGAGCTCCAGCTTGTACGTCGTCCTCTAGCAGAGAAGTCTGAAAGCAAGTTACAACAAAACCCACAAGAAAAGCCACGTCCATTTTGTAACCTATAATTTTTAAATATAACATTTTATTGCTTAGATGGTTTGATACAGAACAACTTTTACTTTTTATTTTGAATTTGGAAGTACTGTACAACTGAATAAAAAGATGAATAAAAGTACCAAAACAAATGTGTGATTCTCTGTTCATGTGGCATAAACCAGTCTTGTACACAATTCGTAGCAGCAGTTTAAGTTCCCTTTAGAAAAATATGAATTCTACACATTTAGTACTGTTTCCTGCATGGGATGAAATCACTAGGATTAAACTTCCTTCGTGGAGAGAGAGAAGAGAAAGGAGACACACAGAGAGAAGAGAGAAGATGAAGAATCATTCTGAAAACGGAATCAGACCGTCACATAGCCCCCAAGAGTTATTTCACAACAGCCTCAAACAAGGTTCTCTCTTTTTTTTTTCTTTTTCCTTTGTTTATTTTTTTTTTTTTGCGCTTTCACAGTCAAGTGCTTAATGTAGTGATTGAATTATCTCAATGTTAAGTCCATTGCAACTCAGGCAAAAGAATTTCAGAAGATCCTTTTTTGTTTGTTTTTTTGTTTTTTGTAAAAGCCCTGAGAGAGGAGAAAAAAAAAAAAGATTCAAACAAAAATCGTATAGAGACAAATTAGCTGAACATGCAAACTAAAGCCTAAGATTCACCCATAGTTTAAACACATTATAAATTTCACAGTTTAATATTGGGGGAGGAGGGGAAACAAAAAAACCCAACAACAGCAACGGTTCTCAGTCAAACTCAACTAATAAAAATGTCAATAAAATGTGGCAAGATCTTATACTCTACTAGGATATAGATAAAGGCTAAATAAAGCTTTAAATCAATAGTGATTATTGCTAGCAGATGTCCCGGCAGGCTGCTGGGAATTAATTACTTGCTACATTGTTCTGCAGCATATAGTTTAGTAATGGCTTCTCCCCCACAGTATTGCGCAGTTTAGTGTGGAGAGCTGCAAAAAAAACCAAAACCAAAACAACAAAACCAAAACGACGAAAACCAAAAAATACCCAAAATAATAATAATAATAATAATTATTATTATAATTATAATAGTAATAACAATTTAAGGGATGCGTGAACGGGTTTTAATTAAGTAGAATGCACCTGGGTAGAGTTTCAAATGAATCATTGGTTGTGATTGATTTATCTATATCTGGCGGTAGCTTCGTTTCTGAACTGGTTCAAACATCCCTATTTAAAAAAAAAACAACAAAAAAAATAGAAATCACATATACCTCAACCATTTTTTCTTATTCTATCTGCAAGAATATTACTCGAGAACGTTTCTCTTCCTTTGAATTCCGGACAGTGAGATTTCAGTCTCCAGAAATTTTTGGAGAATTTTTAATATAGATATAGATATATATAGATATATATATATTATATAATATAGACTGGGTCCGAGGCCCACTTCCTCCATGTCTGGTGAGAGCAGGAAAAGCGATTCTGCGGGGGGGAGGGAGGGAGGGTCACAGTGCGGGCTGGGCTGGGGGGCTGCGGTGGTGGAATAGCACAGTGAGGCTCCGGCAATGCTATTATGGCTCTGTCTGTCCCAGAGGTCATGACTGAAGGACAAGTAACAAACAACAACAAGGACAACAACAACAAGGACAACAAAAACGCTGGGCACTCCTAAAAATGCACAGCTACAGTAGGATACATTTCGCTTAACCCCTTCAATGTCGGTGGCTGGAGTGTCACCTGTTGCCGGCAACAGGAGCCATACGGAGAAATTCCAGCCGCCAGCATTAAAGGGGCCGAATTATTGATATGAAATTTAGACACACACCTCAAGTCTTCAAGCATCAACCCCAAAATCTCAGGAAGAATTTTTTTTTAACTTATTTTATTTATTTTTAACATGTCTTATATCTGTAGTTTTATTTACCAGTAGTATTTTCTTGCTCTAGAACATGACAGTAGCAAGATGACGGTAAGGCTCGCGTTTCTCTCCTGCTTGCTTTCAGCTGGAAGACGGAATAACTTTGCTCTTTACGTAACACACGCTGTCACCGATGTGATTGCAACAAGATTAATCTAGAACTCGCAGTGCCTTTCTTATGCACTTGGAGGGGCCTTACACGGCCCCGTTCTCGCACGCTTCTCCCCCCAACACACACGCACGCACACGCACCCACACGCACGCACTCGCACCCCACCGCGAGTGAGATGTTCCCCTGTACAGGTGTGATGATACCTCGCTGGCCTCCAATCGACTCTCCGGTCAGAGGAAGGGTTTCATTTAAAGTACAGTAGAAGAGCTGCAACATAAGAAGAGGAGCTGGTGAGAGCGTTAAGTCAAAAACATTTCGAGAGGGGATCCAAGCTGCGTTATACATCTGCGTGGGCAAATATTGCCCATTGGTTTCTGCTGACTGCAGAGACAAGCGAACTGACGGATTTATAAAATAATAATAAAATAATAATAATAATAATATACTGAAGCAAATCAAACATATATAACAGCGGGTGCATAATTTCCATAGGTTACGTTGCTATGTAACTCTTCTCTGTGTCCACGATGGCCAGAAAAACCCCCTAGGATTTAGAAGACCATTTCTAATGCTGAAAAGTGGAAACAAGCGTGAGGTTGAAATTTGTTGTGTTTCCTGCTTTTGGCTTGAACCACTTTGAACACCTTCAACTGCCACGTTGTTCAGGCCTGGAACAGGCCTGGAACAGGCTTAATGCTCCACCATGTGGCAAATGCAAGAACATCTACTGAGAAAAAACAATACATCAACATCTCATCTGCATTTCCTCTGACTTTTTCATATGAAATTCACATAATTTTTCTTCCAGTTATTGGCTGTGGTATCCAAGGGCCTCCCACCCCACTGCCCCCATTTCCAGCTCAGAGAACAAACACAGCGACTATCACAGATATACAAGAACAAGCTCACGCACACCAATACAAAAGGTAACATTAATGCTTAAATGAAAAAGGTCCTCTCCAAATAATTCATTAAAATATTAAAAAAAAATCATTTTTGAAAAAAATCTATGATACCAAAAGATCTAATAAAGTAGTAAGGCACTCAAATCAGTATATACTGTAGTCTCTTGCATTATTATACCGAAAGGCATATGGCACCGCGTCCAGTCTGCCATACTCTCCCCACAACTGTAGCTCGCTCTTCCAAAAACAAAGACTCCAGAAACCTTGCTCTGCTGGCTTCAGTTTGCGTGCTGGGACGGGTCCAACCTCCTAGCAAGTCATTCAACCCCCAAGAGCTGAGGCGCACTGTCTGCAGAGGCAAGGATGTGATTCATGGGAGACTTTTTGTTGTGCATCTCCAGCAAGTCTTGAATGAAACCCGAGGGCCTCTCGTGCTCGGAGCTACCCCGAGGTTCCTGGTCTTTCGCTGCCTGTTTCTGTGCACTCTTGGTGGGCTCTGCAAGGCAGGTGCCGGCTCCTCGCCCGCTCGGCCTCTCCTCTCTGCAGGGGGAGTCCTTGGCCGTGCCAGCCAGGGACTCTTTTCGGCTTCCCATGAGTGATGCATGGCTACCGACGCCCCCTGCGGAGTCGCACTCATTTTCTGAGATGGGGTTGGTGCCACTGTGGCTAGACTCATTTTCGCTGTCTTCTCCGCACCTCGACTGGGTCTCTTCCCTGTCGCTCTCTTTCCCATGGTTTCGGGCATTTTTGACTTTCTGGTGTATGCGCTGGTGACGAACCAGGCTGTGTTTCAGAGTGAAGGTCCGTTCACAGGTTTGACACTTGTACGGTCTCTCACCTAGAAGAGAATTAAAATACAAAGTCAGCCGTAAGGTCACAAACGCACCTCCCTCTTGTTTCAAGCAGTGTATGATGCTCTGCACTTTGGAAATTCAGTACCTACACCAAACATGGATGTCGCATTTATGCCGATTTTTTGCTTCTGTACTAGCAAACTAGCGGATGGCATGCAAGCAGGAATACAGATAAATCCCTTGGGGCACAAATGAAAAACCAAAACTAAGTGTCTTGAGATTTCTACAAGCTTGGTATGGCCCTGCACTAAGAAGGGAGGAAGACCATAAGCCCCAGGTGCTCGCTAGCATCCCATCTAATTTAGTCAGCAACTTTTCTGGAAGAAGCTTGCAGTCGACCTCTGGAGCTCAAAAGCCTTTGTGAAATCAGCCCACCACAGGGGCACCCTGCTGCAGGTCAGCCCCTGATACACGCGGAGAGAGAGGACTTGAGATGGAAGGATGAGGATACTGCCCAGGTAACTGTGGTCAACAGCACTTAAAAACTGAACCAAACAGCATATGAGAAAACGTCTCCCTCTCTCTTAGATGCTGACAGATGGGCAAGCATGAAATGCGCAAGTTAATCACCAAAGTTGAAGAGAAGCTGTCAGGGATTACCCTTGCTACAACAGCCCCTCCTCTTTCTGTGAAGCAGAAGCCAGTATCACCACGTTTCTAAATGGACACAGAGCAGCTAAAGGACCTAGACTTGTCAGGCATTCATGGGACACAGGAGGTGTCTGTTAGAGGTGATCAAAATTTACTGACCGAGTGAAAAATGCCTGCCTCGGGATGTTATTTACAGAGCTGCTAGTGTTCCTCAGCCCACTGGTGCTTTAGGACAGGAGTGACATGTGAAAGCCCCTGAAAAACCTCTTCACGCCCATTCCACAAATGCTACTCAGAGGACAAAATTCTTCCTCTTATTTTGCAATCTTAAGCCGCAGAGCAGCTGCAGGCATCCCCTGCTTTAATCAACAGGTAGTCTGCTCCGATCTCAGAGCTGCTTTTTGCACCTGAAATGCTTGAATGCTTTCCTAAGCATGAGCTCATCAGAAAACAAAGCAACCACAGCCCCACAGACAAAATTCACCCGAAGTCCCAACCAAGCACAGTGCCCCAAGGTGCCGTCTGCCCTGAAGAACCGAAGGTCCCACCCTGACCACTTCATTCTCTGTTTCCGATTGCACCTATTAAAGTTTTTTCAGTGCTGCAATTCCATCAAGACACCATCTTGTGCCAATGAGCATACAGAACAAGACACTTGTGGCTCATTTCTTACTTGTAATAATGCTTGGGATCATTAAAAGAAAACCAGTTACAAACGTGAGGTGGCTGGCTGAAATGTGCAAGTAGGTCCTGCTGGCCCTGGGAAGCCTGACGCTTCTTAGAAACGTTTCTCTCTGGTGCCTTGCTTGGGCATCTGCTATCAAGGGAGGGCATGGCTCCCCGGGACCATTTTCGGCCGACAGCCTTTGCCCATCCGGCACTTGGCTGTGGCTGAAGCAGTGCCATGGCTCACCCTGTGCTTGGGCAGGCGGCACCAGAGCACCCCGCAACTATTTGCTGGGAAGCAGTCTGTACCAGGAGAATGAAACATTTCCAGCCCAATTGCCATTCAGTAGGCAGGCAGAGGTTTCTTGCATACTTCAGCATGTCCCAAACGTTCCTCTTCTGAGTAAAGAAATTCCAAAACCTTACAGTTATCTTTAAAAAAACCCACACGTTAAAACCAAGGTATAAGCAATGATATAATAATACCTGACAGTATTTTGCCAATATAGCTGAACGAGTGGAAAGGAGGAGGAGAGTCAACCCACAGTATTGAGGCAAAATCCTCAGTTGAAAATGTGCTGATTTAACAGCGAGGATAGGTGGTATTTACATTTATTAAATTTGAAGAAAGCACTGACCCAGGTTCCTATTCAACACCTATTCTACGTTAAAACGTCCTCCAGTGGCAAACAGAGAAACAAATGGGGGAAAAAAAGCTCCGACAAGGCCTGCATAGCTCAGCATGCAATGAAAACGATTAAAACATACGGTATGGGAATCTCTACGAGCACACACCAGTGTATCACTTGGGGGCAAAGCTCAGTACTTTCGGTATTAGCATCTTTCCAAGACTTCCGAATTTAGTATGAAAATAGGCACAAGAATGGGACCCATCCCCCGTTTCACTTGTGGCTCAATGCCAGAAGAAAACGGGTCAGTTTTGCACTCAAGAGGTCAATATTTATGATTCAGAATGGTAAAAAGTTTGGTTAAGGCACTTGTCTTTGGTGTAGTTTATTAAACACCACCATCAATTACAGCACAAATATTTTGTTAATCACAAAGATCTCGTCTTCAACAGAGAGCACCTTCAAAAAGATACAAAATGTCAAACTGCACCCATCTTCCCATGTCAGAGCAGCTTGCTGACAGGTAAAATGCATCATTAATAAGGATGCATTAATAAGGATGAATGATTAATTCACCTTTGAGCTGGCTCATGGCTTCACCTCCTTTGCATGGTACTGCTGCAAACTGTGTATCGCATAAAGCGATCCCACATATTTTAACTGCCGAGTCAAGCCATCGGACAAGCATTTTACTACCTGTGTTCCAGCTTCCCTGCCGAAGCCTGAATGAAGAGCAGGGTGCCCACTGTAGCTTTGCCTTTCACTGAAGCAACAGGTCACACAGATCACCAGCGCATTACCCGTACCAGGCTTAGATAATCAGACAAAACCAGACTCTCTCTCTCTCTAAACTTTCACTCAGAGATAAAGTCTTATCATATACTGCCAAGTTTCTCCACTGCTCGTCAAAATACCAGGAAGAGGTAGAGCCACGCGCACATGACAAGAAGAGAGTCAGAAGCTGGACAGAACAACTGCCCATGGGTCTCCGTACTTGCCCTCACCTCTAAACTCTGTAAGCAAGCATGGGGAAAAACAGTTTGGGAATTGAAGATAAGGCAGTTCTGACAATTCCCGCTCCCTCGATAGGCTTTATATGCAGCATGGGGGATTGGGGCAGAGAAGACACCTTGCAGATACCTGTAGGACTAAAAGCAGTGTCTCCAACCTCAAGTGCTAGCAGTAATCGTGCACCTACAGAGCAGATGCCTGAGTCTGGTGACAGACTTGCTCGTAATCTGCTCTGCGCTCAAGTCTCCTCTTACCTGTATGAGACCGCATATGTCGCGTCAGATCTTGCAGAGACCAGAAACGCTTGTTGCACACAGTACAGACTTTCTTTCTTTTGTCTGCTTTTGCAGTACTCTTAGCCCCATCAGTCTTTGGTTTTCTGTCATCACTGCTCTTCTCAGTGGACTTTCTCTCTGTGCCTTCCCCCTCAGAGATGCTTTCGCTCTCTTCATTCTCCTTTCCTGTTGCCTCACAGTCCACAGGAGACTCCACTACCTTCAAGTCCATCGGAGACTCTTCCTGCTCAAGACCAGAGTCCTGCATCGAGGGAGCTCCTGCATCATCCTGAATGCTTTTGCTTTCATCCTCACTGCTCCTTTCATCCTTTCTGTCCTCACGAGTGTGGGCCTTTTTGTGACGGCTAAGAGTGCCAGCAAACTTGAAGGTTTTGCCACAAATGTCACAGGCATGTTTCCTTTCAGTCTGAGAACTCCTGCCTGCACTCTGGTCACTCTCTGCCAGCTTGAAGTCCATTAATTTGCTGGCAAAATTGAGGTCAAGACTTTTGTTACTTACAGAATCTTCCTCAGGGCCCTCTTCGTATCCATCCACTTTTTCTTCAGCATCCTCTTCTGCCAGAGGGGAGTCAGCCTTCTGCTCCTCCTTGGGGCCGCACTCACTCTCTGGTAGTTCTGTTATTTCCTCTGGCTGTTCCTTCTCGCAGGAGGTCAGGTCCAAGACTTCGTTTCCTGTGGCTAGCGTCTCCGCATCAGACTGGCTGTCTGCAAGCAAACAGAGAGAAACTTTCAGTGCGAAACTTTCACAACTACCAGCGGTAAGGCTGCACATGGACCCACGAGCATTGCTTCTGATCAAGCGTCCCACATCTGTTTCTCTTATCTGTGACCCAGGCCAGTAACTTACAGCTGAAGAGAGATCAAAACACCACAGAACCCAATTAACAAGATGATTAAAAATATGTAACCAAACGCTTTCTTTTCCAAAGTACACTCGCTTTCTCGGCAGTTTCTTGAAGTCACTTTTAATATAATCACTTTTACCGGAGAATGCAAAATGCTAACACATCAAAGAAGAGTTGAGATCACTACTATTACAAATACACCATACCAGAGACACGTGGATGTATTATTTGAATATTTCATGTATGAAATTTGGATACAGATGGAAGTAATATACAACCAGATATTAATCAAACTAACTTATAAAGCATAACTAGTGGGAAATGCTTTTCAAAGGGAATGTAAAGGCCTCATGCAACCAACTGGTACAATTAAATGTTAAAAGGTAGCCCAGGCAGTAACACAGAGGTCAGTTTAAAAAGTTGGGTATACATCATATAAGCAAAAGATGCAAAAGTTTGTCCACAGGTGGGTCTTCAACACACACCAAAACATAAAAGCAAAGATGCAGTAACAAGCAGCATCCTTCGCTGCTTCACAGTTCCCCCAACAAGAAGGCAAAACCCACCTAAGACATCCACCTTAATGACCTCCTCTGCTTCCTTATCAGTTTGTAGCATTAACATTGCTGAAGACATAACATGTGTCAAAAAAAATAAAACAGATAAGGCATTTAAGGAGAACAAAGGGCTGGAGCAGTACCCCTTCCAAGCTCTATACAAATAGTGTATGTGTAAATAGGAAATAAGCTGGACTGGATCTGGAGGCCAAAGCTGACGATGATGCACGGCATGTAACTGCATCCCCAGTGCCACTTTCCAGCAACCGTTCCAGGGCATGAACTTAGCAAGTTGTGCTTTCTGAAAATTGAAACTTTCCTTGCTTTAAGTCCTCCTCCCCACCCCCTTCTTGCTGACAGCGTGCAGCCAAGGGAGCACACAACCTAACAGGCATTTCAGCGTTCATCTGCAAGCCTGATAGCTGCTGAGTAACTACAGGGATTTAGAAACTCTAGTAGAGCAGTTTAAAAGTTCTCTGTTTGACACAGTACAATATGTGCTTGTCTCCGAATTGCCTAGATTTCCTATTACAGGCTTTTTTCATAAGCAAGGAGTAATGACAGAAGAAAACAAGATAGTTCTCAGGCACTTAGTAGTTCGAATGCAACATAACTTGCATTGACCCCATCTCCTTGCACAAATGATAATAAATGGCCATTAAACAGATGTCAAAGCTAAGCAGCATTTCCAGTAATCGAGAACAATCACTTAATAGAGCATAATCTTCGAGGTGCTTTTTCTTGGGGGGGGGTGGGGGGGGTGTGAAAAGGGGAGAAGTGACCTGTCAAAAAAAATAATCTCACCTTTTAATCAAAACAGATCCGTTTACATAGACAGTGGATTACACAAAAGCTTTCCACAAAGTTCATTGCTCATCTAATTATCTGCCCATTAAAACACGCAACTGAGCCATAATCTGTGTATAATGCTAGAGAATTTGAGGATGTGGGTATCTGAAAACAAAGGTCACCTACAAGTGCCCTATGAATCTGCATTCGAATTCGAATGTTTGACTCATTGCTTATCTCTTGCCTATATTAAGGAAAAAAAAAAAAGCGCTATTATAAACAAAAAGAGGTAATTTCTAAAAAACAAGCTGAAATGCCAATGCATAATAATTAAGGGGAAGCACTACTCCACAACCCAGAGAAATAGGAGCCAGGCACGTGTGAGAAGCCGGACCCACGCACAGTGCTCCTGGATGCAAAGCAGGTAGCCGAGTCTCGCGGCTGCCAGTGCAGGCAAGAGTGTGAGCCCAGAAGCCAAACCCAGGCTGTATCTACACAGGGGATACGTTTAAAAAGGAATCACGGCTATGGGTTCCTGCCTGCCGCCTTCTTCCACACACAGCGTTTGGGGGCAGGATGAGCGCATGTGGCTCTCACTGGCAGCGCCTCACCTTGACCCGAGAGTGGGGATGAAAGGAACGATTAATGGCAACCAATGTGACTCCCCACTGCTGCTGAAAGGGTCCTCGTCCTTTCCTGGCCACCCACTCCTGTAGCAGCCCTTGCACAGCCCTAACATTCACACAGCTGCGCAGTGACCGGGGCCTTTTTCACCAGAGCACAGGTTTACGTTGGACTGAAACGACCCCGTAATCACTGCTCCTTTTAGGCTAAGGGCAGGAGGGAAAGGAAACAACAGGGAAGAGGAGTTTCCTCCCCAGCAGCCTTTGGTTGCTACCATTGCAAAGACCCATCTGTGGATGACAGATGAAGAGACAAAACTGGAGTGGCAAAGTGGGTCTGAGGCACAAAGACCTTGAAGCGACACCGACAGAAAGCACCTAAAATGGCTGCCGTACCCCCGCCGTCAGTGCTCATCCTCAGCAAGGTGGGGGGCACCTCCCAGCAGGTGTGGGTCACCCTGTCCCATCAGGAAACACTCCCCTGAGGGGATATGCATTAGACAGGCCAAAGAAAGACTGCAAGCACAGCATGGAGGGGGTTCATCAGGGAGCCGGGCAGGACACCATGTGAGCTCTGTTAGGATGGAGAGGAGTGAAGAGCACGAGGAGACCGAGATGGAAGGAGCTCCTCTTTTATCGTACCAAGAGAGATGTTTTATAATTCTTTGCTGACCAAACAGAAGACAGCGGATGCAGAGTAAGTTGGTTTTTCAACATGATATATCAGGAGCAAAGCGAACGAGGGGAATATACAACAGTAGCACTCAAGTAAGAGAAAAACAAAACCAAAACGTTTTAGAACACTCAAACGCAAAAGCCACAACTTTTATGTTCAACATGTATATTGTGCATGATTTTCCACTTTTCCCCTATTTTTCCCTAATTTTTTCTTGTTATGCTTTCAGTATTTCCAAAAATATAAATTTATATTTTTCTTATACTATACTTTGTATTTTTCTTATAGTATACTCATCCTTCAACGAATGGTACCCAAACTTTATCTCCTTTTTTCCCCTCCTCTGTGCCCTGGGCCCCTTCCCAGCTGTTATGCTGTTCTTGCATGGCTCGCCCATAATTACATTTCCTGTGCACGAAAGACACAATCCAAGGGATAGGTGGTCCACAGGTAAGTGATGTTGCCTTACTAGCACAGGCAAACAGACGAGGTCAACATCAAGAAAAACAAATGCAAAGTTTAAACAACGTGGCTTCATGAAGGGCAGAGACCACTTCAGACCCCGGGAGCACGGATGCACACAGGCTTTCTCTTCCGAAGCCGGCCCACCACCCTTGAATGAACACATTCAAAACTTAGGTAGGGACGTAGCCAGGAACGTGCTGACACGCGTACGTGCTTGGGTGAGCGCTCTTCCTCCTTACCTGCACAAACCAGACCTGCCGTTTTCTTTGTCAAGAAGGAGTTTCACAGGCCCCTTATGAAACTTCATGCATATCATAAAGCGGCAGCTCCCGACTAGTTGAGCTGCTCTGTGGTTACCCCAACCTGCACAGTTGGTTTCGCAGCTGGTGAAAAAGCGAGCTGCTTTGCACAAACCCTGGCTGTTTGGGGATGGGTGAGAATCAGCCCAGCTCCGCTGCAGCTGAACTGGAAGAGCAGCAAGGGAGCTGTGAAGGTGTGTGGGAAACACGACGGTCGTGATGACAGCCATGTCGGGTCTGGTGCAGGATTTCTCCCGCAGTGCAAGGGATGGCTGCAAGGGTAGTCTCGCACTGGCAGCCGCTCCATCCGCTCCAGCAGAGGTTAGGCTTGGCCTACACTACTGGTTTTCCCCAGCTTACATGCCTATCTGCAGCAACAGAAAACCTTGCCGGCCACACAATTCCAGCAGGCTTGTATCTTACACAAGGAGGAGGATTTTGACTGAGCATTCAGATCGGGGCAAACATCCCTGCAACGAGGCCAAACTCCTCTCAGACAGGTAATTCCCGTTTCCAGAATTTTGCTGATTCACGGTGCAGAGCGGCCACTTGCATCCAGGCGGTGAGGAAGGCAAGGTGCATGAGAAAGGCCTGCCATTTCTTTCACCCCTTTCCCATCTTTCACTAAGGTTGTAAAATGCTTTCTGATCCATTTGTTATCCCAGATATTTACACTTGGTGGGTCAAGAGGACAAGAGCGGAGAGGTCTGCTTGCCAAGGTTCCCACCCACTGCCATTTCTTCAGCAACTGTGGGAGCAGAATACATTACCTTGCCATGGACAACCAGTTGGTGTCACTCCTCTGAAGTGAGGATAAGAAGGTGACACTATTTGATGATGTCAATTCTGACACCCAAGTCAAAGAACATGGGCAAGGTAAGGGAGAGAGAGGGGACGAGCAGGGACGTAAGGACGTACGGAGGAAGGCAACATGAAGCAACCACTGGTACCTCAGCTGCTGCCTCGTCAGCTCCTGGGAAAAAATGAACTTCTCAGGAGATATATTCATAAGCAAAACCTCAAGGACTCCATCTGAGAATCCAAAAACTTTTCCACTTGCATGAAAGAAACCACTATATAGTTGTAGCCAAAATCATTTTCCTTCGAACTGTGGAAAGAAAAGACTGTTTCCCTGACGTCTATTTATAATTCAAGTTGCAGTTTTCAGTCAGCCCAGTCAGAAGAGTCCGCTTAATCTTTTATAGGTGGCAAGAAAGAAAAAGAAAGATGACTAAACTGCTTTCCTGCATAGACAAACCGAATTATCAAGAGAGACACCGAATGTGGAAAGTTTCACATAAAAGAGCAGATACAGGTGGGGAGGTTGCTGGTTTGATTCTGTTTTCCCATGGCTTTCTTTTTTCCTGGAACTAAGGTGGAATAGAGAGTAGAGCTTGAGATGCTAAGGAGTTATTAGATAAAACATGGTGTTGCAAGGGAAACTATTTTGTGACTTTAAAGCAAATGTTTATTGCCAATCATTCCTGACATCCCAAGAGAAGCGTTAGAAAGCCCATCACATAAATAATGCTCAAAACTGGAGCAGACAGACCACTGGAAATGAATGTTGTACAAGCAGTTGGCATTATCAGTCAGATGAGCAGACGATTTACTATTTTCCCTACATTAACTGAAATAACCCCAGCTATTCTGATATTTTACAATAGACGCAGCAACCACTAGGTGGTAGCAGTCTAGTAAATTTGGGATTTTTTTGGACCCACTCACACAATGCTGCTGCTACTTCCACCCACGAACTGGAGAACATCTTTCCAACCTGTGAAGTCAACTTGCAAAAAATTTGGGGGTTATCTTTTTCCATTTTTACTGTAAACACTCTAAACACTAAAATTTAGCCACCTTCATTACATCACATGCACACACACAAGTTAAATATTTAATTAGCCCTCAGTTGAGGGAGCTTTGGTCATATCTGCATGCCTTTTGAAATGAAAACATTTGAGATAGAAAAGGACTATTTACAGTAAACGGAGCTGAAATATCTGGGGGAAAAGGAGAAAAAAAATTCTGGAAGAAAAACACTTTCTGCGTTTGACACAAGGTATGATTCGCCAGTACCTTCAAGAGAGCAGCTGAAGTCACCAACACAAAGAAAAGTGTTCAGGACTAGCTCTGACTGCACCTACCAAGTGGACATCTGCATTGAAGGGGTGGGGGCAAAACCCCCAGACTTTCAGCTTATGGTGAATTCCACTGTTTAGCAGAAAGGCAGTTTGATATAGAGCCGGCAATACAATCAGCAAATTATTCACTATCTCCTCACTATCTTCCAAACAACAGCTCTAGCACTCGGGCCAACCCCCAGCAGCAAGCAACTTTTGCTTTACCCTGAGCTGCAGCTCTGGAGCAGCTGTTAAACTTTGCCTGACACTGAAAATGCAATTTCAAGCCCTTTGTCCTCTACGAAATACCCACAAATGTAGTTCAGAGGTACAAACAGCTAGAACAGTTTGGAAAAACAAAAAGTCCCCCGCTATACCCAGGGCTCACATGATTTCTGGAGGGATCACAGAGTGGCAGATATCTAGAGCAAAGATGAATTCTGCTAAACGCTAATCGGAAAATTCACTGTTGAGTATACTTACTTTGTCAATATTTGCCTAGTTAGCACAGAGCAGTTGTGTTCAACCCTCTCACATTAGGGGCAAGTCTCTTTAAGAAAGGGATCTTTCCTTAGCAAAGTCTTTTTCTGTATTACGTAAGAGATAATCCCTTACCCCATTCCCATCCCACATCTCTCCTCCGTCAACTGTATTTTGTTGCAAGAAGGAAGCATTCAGAAAGCCCTAAGGAGACAAAGGCAGGGCTGCTTTAATGTGCTGAAAGTGGGCGATTCATTAAGTTGCTCCACAATTTCATTGTACACCTCTCTACCGGTACAGGTCACCCCCAGTCTGACTGCTACAAGCTGGGTGAGATGTCCTCAGTTTGCTTCAGGTGCTTTAGACCATTCCCTTCCTCTCCATGCAGCAAGGACACGCACAAGCCCCATCACTTACACAGCCTCCTCATCTCTGAATCCTATTCAAAACCCCCATCCTGTTTTTGTTTAAAACAAGACCAAAAGAAACCCTCTATAAACTTGTTCCCAGTGACACTCTATTGAATTGCACTTCCTGTCTTACACCTCATCTTAAAGCTTCGCTTCGTTTATGGCTGACCAAACACCATCCAAGCATCTCCCTTCATTCCCTTTCCTTCTGGCGTACAGTGAAATCTGGACGATTATTTACTTCCAAGTACAGCCCTCGCACGGGCTCTGCATGTGAGCCCCAAGCATGCTACTCACCCACCTTTTAAAACCAGCACAAAAAGAGAAAGGACCCCATTTTAAACTAAGCCACAGTTTCAAATTGTTAATTTACTTCCACTGATTTTGAAATCCATTTTTCTTGGACAATGGAGGGAGACCACAAGTCCAAAGCTGTTGAATGATTTTGGACCGTGATTAAACACCACTTGGTGAAGCCAGTTGTAAACACTAAGCTGTGCTATAAAGCGCACGTGGTAACTGTAACAGTATAGGATCTGGGCTCCTTCTTCACTGTCTAAAGCTGCTATTTGAAGACACAATGCATTTGACAGCAAAGCCAATTTCAACAGCATCTATCCCCAGCACCTCCCAGGAGATGCTGCCAACTCCACACCTCAGCTGCATCAATGTGCTCTTTTAGGGCCGTACCGCCAGCCAGATCCGGGAACTGATCTCACGACTGCCAGTCCCTCCCCTTGCCCTTTTCATTTTTTTGGGCAGCTGGGTCAGCTACAGCTGTGGGGATGAACAGTTGGGAACAGGTCGAGCCAGTACAGCCAAGAAGTGCTTTGTGTTATCCAACCGTGGCCCAAGGCTCTGTCTGCCGGGGCAGGTCGAACCACTCTGACCAGCCCAGTGCCGGCTGCTAAGAACAACATCTGTGTTCCACCAAAGTCCTACCCATCCTATGTGCCGCGCCAGCGCTCATCTAAGCAGCTTTAGAAATGCTTGCCTCCTCACCCCACTGACCAGCTGAGCTACGTTAGGATCCCTCTGACTACAAAGAAAGTTTTCAATAGACCCAAGTAGGACATTTTAGTTTCATTCTGCCATGAAGATCGTCAGAGGTGAGCACTTTCAGAGCCCTTTCTGCAGACTTTTGTTCTGCGAGGGGATCATGTTATAACATGAGTCCTCCTCTCTCACACTGTAGCCATCTGTTGTCTGCAGAGGCAGGATGAGCCCACGTGACACCCCAGATACTGTGCTACAGCCCTGTGAAGTTACAGGCTGTTAACATGGTAACAAGGCAACTTAGTCTCTTCATGATAGGCAAGATCAAGTCACGTTGTAACATGTCCCCAGCATGGCAGATTTTAATGCCAGACTTGTACTGAGACCTGTATTACTACATTTGAATCACTGCAAGGCAACCTGCCGCATTAAAAGAAGAAGAAAGGATGAGAGAGGCTGGGAAGACAGCAGACTCCCAAACAAACCGGAGCTTGGAAATGTAAGAGGAAAATCCTGTGCACGCTTTTGTGCAATCTGATCAGCAGCTACCCTGAGGTTGAGAGTAACAACTCATTCGTAATTTTAACTACCCTGATGCACAGAGCCAACTTCTTGCTGCTTTTAGATTTGTTGCTTCAACAACCCTCCCCTGAAACCGACTCAAAGTGACACAAAGTGACCCTGTCTCTCCTGGAGGTGTGAACACCTTACAGCAACAGCTCCCTTGTGCAAACACTTTTCAGGCAAGGGACATGTACCACCATCTGCTGAGCTTCCTTCTTGCATCCACCCCGTTTGGTCAGCACAGAAAAACCCTGAGTGACTGCGCTCACCCTTGGTTTCGTGTCAGCTTGTCCTTTCTGACTAAATGCCACTCGCCTGCCTACAACAAAGCCTTGTGTGATCTGACAATCGATCTCCTTTGCTGCTAAACTCTCAAAACAGATGGGGTAATACGATGGCAGGTGAGCTTCAATGCAGATGAATATAAGGTAAAACACCTCTGGAAAAATAATCTAAAACATGCCTATGTGATGCTGAATGTGGTACTGGCAGGTACATTCAGGCAGGAGGTCTCGGAGCCATCGCTGACAGCTCTCCAGGATCACTGGCTTGTCCCGCAGCAGCAGCCAAACTAAAGCCAAGAAACACTGGGTACCATGAGCAAGGGTATTGAGAGCAAGACCAAGGGTGTCCCTCTGCTGCCGCGTAAAGCCCTGGTGTGCCCTTGTTTCAGGTGGTGTGTGCACTTCCAGTCTCCATGCCACAGGAAGGAAATAGTCATGTTGCAGATGGCACACAGCAAACCCGATCCAAGCGATGAGGCAGCTGCCCTGCAAGGAGACACCAGAAAGGCTGAGGCTTCTCATTTTGAAGGAGAGAAGGGGGTGTTACGATTGAGGTTTACAAATCGTGAAGGCAGCTGACAGGGCGCACACAGAACTGCAACTCCCCAAATCCTGCAATACTGGAACTAAGGGGGCCTCTCTGAAACTAGCAGGGGATCAGCTGAAAACAGATTAAAAAATAGTTCCTTACACAGCAGGTAGTGAACTTCTGGAGCTTGACGCCAGATGAGGTTGGAGGCAGACAGCATCAGCGGGTTCAGAAAGCAAGCTTGCAGACAGCAGGTGCATAAACAGGTAGTAAAGGGAGCAGGCAGGGATGTGCCCTCTAACACGCAACCCTAATGCAGCAGTTGTGGATGCTGATATCGCATTAAGAGGAGCAGACCTCAGGAAGTGGCCAGGCCCACATGTTCACCCTAAATAGCACATCCTACCCCTACCATTGGAGACATGAGTACTTGGCTGCATGTACCACTGCTCTAACGCAGCAGGGCACTTCTCACGTCCTTACACCTTGCTTGTCTGCAGTGTTCAGTCCGACCAAACACAACTTGGGCTTGGTATTCTGAACAGCCGGGAAAAACTGCATGTGCCACTGTGAGATCCAACATCCTCTTCCTTAGACTGGGGGATAAGCACATTTCTCCTCAGGTAGCAGCTGGCAACTCCAGGTTTGTGCAAATTCTGTTAGATTTGGTAGAAAAGACAACAAGACATTTTTGACAGGGGAAGGGCTTCTGGCCTGACACAAGAAAAAAGTATGTCTATCCGTCCTTCTAATGTGTAACAAGAAACAACTTTGTTTTTTTTCCTTTTCCCCCTTTACTGCTTGGTGACCAACTACAACATCCTGACTGCAAGCTCCTCAACAGCAGGCTCTCTCCTGAGATGTCTACCACCCATGTGAATTTGACACAACTTCCATCAAAGCCACAGGGCATCTTTCCATTGACTTCAGTGGAATCAATCCCCGTATGTTGAATAAGCAATTAATTACTTCCCCACAGGAGAAAGTTTTTCATGTCTGTAATTCGTTTAAATGACTAGAACAAGGGAAGGGACTGAGCGCAGGAAGAGTTGAAAGAAAAGCCAGGATCATGCAGTGCAATGACGAAAGCGGTCCTGCAAGACATCTTCGTGCTGAAGAAAGAGATTGTGAGGATAGTTACTTGTAAAAGGAGATCAGCTCTTGTCACACCTTCCACCTCACACCCAAAACCTCTGAACACGCACAACCCCCTTTCCCCCCCAGCCAGCAGCCTCTTTGATACAACATTGTGGGTATGTTTCTCACTTTAATCTTCCCCAAGTTGGTTCTGTTCTAATTAACATCTCAACCTGTGCAAGGGTTTCCCCACATCTCGCAGACATCTCAGGTGCTGTTTCTTTCTCTTAATTTTCTTCCAGTGTCAACACAACTTTTTAGAAGCATCAAGGCACTGCTTTTTGTAGACTTTCAAATCACTCTTTCTTTTTAGATGCCTGCTAAGTCAAGCATAAATTTATGGTTACGAATACCACCAGTTTCTGAACTTTTATTTGACTTCATTCACAATGCAAATACAAAATAGAACTTCAAAGTTGAGCAGAAATCCTTTTGCTTCATGATAGCCCAATTCCTTTCCACATTTCTTTTCAAGCATGCAATGACAGGATTAGCTGGGGATTAATTACTTGAAACTCAACCTGCATCTCAGGTCACAATTTTCTCATATTTTCAGCCCTTACAACTTTCGTATCAACCAAATATTTGTCATACAGACCAATACTTACAACAGATAAGATACTCTTCTTTCCACACAAACGCCCTAGTTGGAGGTCTCAAAACCCAAACAAAAATCCTGCTTACCGTGCAAATTCCAATCCTCCCACCCCAAGTTACAGTCCCATTCCCAAATGGAAACCAGACTGCTTTCCAAAAATGTCACCTTTAAAGGCACAAAAAAGATCATTCCAAAAAGCAGTATTTCCTGCTTCCTGTATTGTCCCTTAAAGGCAACTGCTCTTCGCATAAAATATACTTATGGGAGGGTAACCTAAACAGTCAGTTTACATGCAATGTGATTTTTTATTAACTTTTTCCGTAAGAATGGTCACAGTCTGGATTAAAATACATCTGTGCCTACATATTGACTCAGAACTGACTGTAAAATTTGGTTAGCAGCACAGCAGGACTAGTGTAGGCTGGACACTTCATGGAAGCTAGTCATTTGAAGGGAGTCTTTTTCAATATAAAGGGTCATCTATATAATCACAGCATGTAAGAAGATCATTCCTTAATTAAGATATCTCCTGCCACTGTTGTCCTAGTGGAAACACATTATCGCCATGGTAAGGACAAATGTTGCAAAGTAAAGATGTCTACAATTTCACTTTGACTTAAGTCATAAAAGCAAAGAATAAAAATGCCTCCATTCCTTTTTTTATGACTTGTGTCCTCCAATCAACAGGAAACATTCAGGTTCATGGGCTAGGTGTAACTATTTTCTATTTATTTATTACTTTATTTTGTTTACAGATCTTTTCCTGTCCAGTTCATTCCTGTTGTAACAGCAAAACAAAACAAACGGGAAAAAACCCAAACCAAAACAAAAAAACCCTCCTCTGCCATCAAATTTCACTTTCTACAAAAATAATCTTGGGCAAATAAGATCTGGCAGTATCACACTGAAAATATCCTCAAGTGATTCTTTGCAAACAGATTTAGGTTATCTATAACAAACTAATGGCCAAAAAAGACCATTACTTTAATTTTATATTGAACCTAGTCTGATGCACATGCCATAAAAGGAGCAAAATTAACCGCACCACCTGCAAGGCACATCTTACTTGCTGCTCTGAGAACGAAAAAAGTCGAGAGCAGGAGAGAAGAGCAAAAAAGAAAGGCAAACTGAGTTGAACATAGAAGAGTAAATTAAACAATAAAGACATCAAGAGAAAGAAAGTATTAAAAGCAAGTGTTCAAGCATGTTCAAACAAAACACAGGTACTGTGTTACACACTATATAAAACCAAGCTATGCCAAATTCCCAGTGCCCCACTTGTCAGCTTTGCATTAGAACAAAAACTGGCAAGGAAGGTGTATGCTTCTTCAGGGAAATGCTTTTGAACTAAAAAACACACAGTGGTGTTGAGGCAAGAATAAGCAGGGCGAAAGCTTTCACGAGAGAGACTTTTGGTTGCGCGAGGAATGTGGGTTACTGGTAGCATGTGCGTTTTTGCAGTTTCACAAAAGGTAAATATGATCTTGACACTGCACGGAAGGAGTCCTCCATGTCGAAATTTTATTGAACGTGAAAGACACCCTTGCAAAAATCTTTTCATGTCTGTATAAACACAGTAGTTTAAAAGTGGTAATATATAGATAATGCTTAAATGCTCAAAATTATATACCTTTTCCTCAACCATGCTCACTCATTATTACCTTAGACCACTTACATAAATTACTCCAATAACGACTTCCCTACAAATGGATGGAGAAGAGCTAGTTGCCACTTTTTAGTTCAAATGACTGCCTTGTTTTTTTGATAGCAGTATACTACAGAAATCGAGGAGCATGGACCAGCTTGCCTGCAGTGATTCCCTGTGGAGCAGATACCCAACACACGCAGTTTGGAAGCAGATCACCAGGACTCGCATCTATCCCATTCACATCAGCCTCTTGGCCCTTCTCTCCCCAGGTCAGGGAGCAGCCATCAGTCCCAGACAATAAAGTTCCCCTTTTCTCTTTATAATAAGATTAGTGAATAGAATTTTTTCTTTCTTAACTCCTTTTAAAAAACAGAGCTATCTAACAAGTCACTGCCTGTGCAATAGGTGGGGACAGAAACGATGCGTTGCACTACGACACTGTGGATGTCCCCATCAGAAAACCAACTCGCCCACCCAGAACACAAACCCAACAAACTGCTGTATCTATCATGCAGCTGCCAAACTCCTCCCATGCCACCAGCACCTGACACTTACCACAAAAACACAGGGCTCGCTCCACCTGAATGCATCCTAGCGCTTGCTTTGGCACCACCTCCCTGGCCTAAATCTCCTCTACCTTCCCAGCTTACCTTTCCCTCTCCCCTCCAGCGAGCCTCATCTATGCTGCTGCCGCCACAGGGGAGCTGCTGCGAACTCCCAGTTTAGAACCAGAGTGCTAGTGTCATCTGAAAGGAGATGCCCCAAGGCCAGTCAAAGCTTGCTGTGGGGCGGTCCTCCAGCAACAAGTCTCCCTCAACACTGCTCTGATAATGATTAAAAAAGAGCTCAGTATTATCATTGCCAGAGTGCACCAACCAGAATCTGATTATTGCCACTGCCATAGTATCACCAAAAATCTTGTATCTGCACTGAGAATCCAGCCCGGCTACAGCCGCAGTTGCTTGTCTTCCTTGTCGGGATTGCAGCACAGGCTTTCTGAAAGGACAGTGTCTCCTTCCAAGCCTGGTGGTGGTAGGGGAGACAAGTTTTACCAGTATAACTCAGGGCCAAGTGCATTTTCCTGTCTTCATTAAGGGTTTACACTAGTGCTGCTACCTTGGAAGTCTGCCATCAATAAGCAGGTCAAACCCCTTAGTCTGGGAAAAGCCTCTCTATTGTTTTTTGTCTCATGAACAGTTCTTCAGTAACTATATATTTTTTTTGGAGAGGAGGGTGTTAGAAAACAATTGATACGAATAAAGAGCTCTCCTTCACCATTGAAAGTAAACTCTATGCTTAATAAGATGAAATAATTTGGTCTCTGCGGACCAGAAAACAATAGCCTCACTGTTGCACTGATACCTTGCAAGTTCTGTCCTCGCGTCACCCAAAGCAAACCGTAATAGGGACTGCTCCACAGCTCAGATTCCCTTTAAACCTCTTAGCTAACCTCTTTTACCTCTTCAGGTTTCCCTCCTTAGCACAGACATGAATCAGTTGCTTCAGAAAACCTCAATTCCTTCAGAAAAATGAAGTTATCTTTTAGGAGGCTGTACTCAAGTCCCCTGTGCTTCTTAGAAATATCCCTAACTTTTACTCTTTACGCCAGGAGTTGAGATTGCATAATGAAGCAAGTAATATCAACAACTGTGATTGACTTAAAAGGGAGCAACAGCAAGTAGAGCTTTATCCTCTCTCTCTCCGAGCAGGATGAGAACCTACTAATTACTTTATTACAGTGTGGGTGGAAAAAGGAGTGAACTTCAAATCGGCACAGCATTCAACGCAGTATTTCCTTTATAGTGAAGAATGAAAAACAACCCCAAACCTAGAATAAATCTCCCTCCCCAATTCCTCCTTTTGTTTACACCAGGTTTGAGGTTACTTACACAGTGGCACAATATTAAAGATGCCATACACATCTCCACACCTTAGGGCATAAGCCCACCTTTAGTTGTCTAGCACTGAGAAGAAACATTTCCTAGAGGCAAGCTACTACATAATGCTCAGGATGATGTTTCTCGCATCCTCCTTCTTTGATCTGTCAAATAAAAGCCACCGCAAGAAAAAAAATGCTAAACACTATATTATTTTCCTGCCACAATTCTATACTTATTTGCTCTCATTTTTATGGATCTTTTTATCATTACTGATGCAGACAAACAGCCACTGGAAGCAGCCAAACAAACCATGTAAGGCACAATGAAATATTCAACACACACATTCACCTTCAAGATAAGACAATAACAGAACACCTGAAACCAGAGTCTTTTCCCAGGTACACTAAGTTATGCCACTGAAGTCAAATGGCTTTTAGCAGTTTAATTTGCCCTCTTGATACTCAAAGGCACAAAGATTATTCCACTACTGAAAAATTTACCACCACCACTATACCACAGCAACGGCTAGGGATTTGCAAAATAACGAAGAATACCATTCAGACATCAGAGAGAGGACAAGAAAGGAAGATTCCTCGACAGGGAGGCCCTTCCATGAGGAACATCCTCAGGGGCTACAATCCACCATGAGCACAAGGCACTCTTACCTGTGTGAGTGAGCATGTGCCGCTGCAGGGAATTTGCCCATGGAAAGACTCGAGGACAGTAAGGACAGGGAATATTTTGCAGGCAGTCTGAGTAAGCGTTCCTCTTCCCTCTCAGCAGCTTATCTTCGGCAGTTTCCTTCTCATCCTCACTTGTTCCATTTCTGCTGCTTTCTTCCTTGAAACTGTCAGTGGACTGCAGAAACGGGCTAAATTTATTAGTGTCTGTGGTAGCCAGCATCTTCTCTATGCTGGCAAACTCCCCACTTGACTCCAGATCCACACCACTGCTAAGTTTAGGCTTATTTTTTGTTCCTTTCTTTCTACCTCTTTTCTTAGTCAACCCAGCATCGGCAATGGGAGACTGCTCTGGATCACACGCCTGAGTCAGGTCACTGGGCAGGCTGGAGTCTCTCTGAATGGCGGTCACGATTGTCACTTTTGCTTTGGCGTTCCCTGATTTGTCACACCCAGTGGAGCTGCTCACTGCTTTGGGACTGGCGTCTGCAGCCTCCGTTTTCAGCAAAGCGGGAGCAGAAGACACAGATGAAATGATCTGTGCAATGGAAGCCAATGGTGGCAGCTCTTTAGTTACTGGAGGCTTTGGCAAGAGAGGTGGCGGTGGTGGTTTAGGCCTCAAGGGTCTCAGCAAGGCAGAATTGCCAAGAAGAGCTGGGGAAATGATTGGGACAGTCAAATGCAATGAACCTTTCAGTGGCTGGGGATGTCTGACAGCCCTGTTTTTCTCTGAGTTCCCACTGGCACCAAAAACCACAGGACACTGCAGACAGTTGTAGGCTTTATCACTGTTCCCAGAAGCAGCCAAGTCTTGATTCCTGGCTTCACATGGGACATCATCTTTATCCTTCTTCAGGGCTTTGGGGATGGACAGGTCGATAGGCTCCATGGAACAGTCATAGAGGGACAGGGGAGAAGAGCCAAACAGGTTCTCCTGCTTCACTTGCACAGCACCCAGGTTTTTGTTCTTCTGAGAGAAATCCAATGGCTCGTCAAAATCCATCGGGAAGTTGCCCGCAGGTTCAAGTTTGATGGGAACGTGAGACGACGTCCCAAGCAAGAAGCCGTTTTGTGGCTCCAGGAAAGGCGTCATGGGCTTGCGGTCCATATAAGTGCTGTCCTCCAATAAAGGAGGATCTGTCTGGCTTTCCTGGGCACTGCAGTCCACCACTAAGATGTAATTCTCAATCTCCCTTTCTTGCACATGCAAGTGCTGCTTGAGGATATGGTGAATGCAATTTCTCTTGGCCGAAAAGGCTGTGCCACACTCCTTGCACTCAAACGGCTTCTTCTTCTGGCAGCCGCTGTGCGTCCTCATGTGAATGCGGAGGGCCCGGTAATGCTTCAGGTCCTCGCCACACAGCTTGCACACAGTGTCTGGGGAGCAGAAGGCATCCACCATCTCTGCAGCATTGCTGGTGACATATTCTATGTTCTTCTCTATATCCTTCCTGGTCACTTTGAGGTGCTTCTTTCGCAGGTGCCTCTCACAATTGGCTTTCACTGTGAACGGGTAGTGGCAGATTTTACAGATGTAAGGCCTCTCCCCGCTGTGTGTCCGCAGGTGCCGGATCAGCGCTGCCTTGTCAGCTGCGATGTAGTCACAGATGTTGCATTGGTATGGGGAAATACCCAAGTGAGAACGGATATGAGCTCTCAGGACACCAGAGAAGGCAAACACCTGGTCACAGAAACGGCAGGGGTACAAAACTTTCCTCATGGTTGGGGCTTTCTTGTTCGCTGCCCCTGCGATGATGGCTTTGAGGTCCCCTTCTGTGACCTCTTGCTTGATCTTGGCTTCCATACTCAGAGGCAGGAGAGCTTCGATGATGCTGTCCTGCTCCAGCTGCGTCTTCATCTCGTGCTGAGTTAAAGGCTCTACTTTGGGTTGGAGGAGCAACTGCGAGGAAGGACTTGATTTGGCTCCTGGCTGGGGGATGTGAGAGTTGGAGGAGGACTCCACTGAGTTCTTGATCAGCCTCAGAGGGGGAGGTGGGAGGCTTGGGCTGATGCAGCCAGGGGAGGCTTGCTGGGCACTGATAAGAGGAGGAGGTGTAGAGGTTGCGACGACTGTTCGGGGCGTTACCAAAGGCTTTGGCTTCAGCGGTGGCATATGCTTGAAAATGGACTGCACAGGGACAGAAGGTGCCTTAGAAAGTGGAGGAAGACTGATCTGAGGAGGAGCGGAAGAAGCCATCTTCAAGATCTGCTGAATGTCCGCCAGCTCAATGGCAGACTCATTGGAGATGGGTTTTACCACAATACTGCTGTCAGGCTGGATGATAAAACCCTTCTGGAAAGGCTGCAGCGAGAGGAGCTTTATGTTTTCTTTTGTAGGAGGAAGGACTGAAAATGACCCTCCCATAGACGCAGCTTCCAGAGGAGAGAGGCTGAGCAGACCGGTGCTGCCGGGTTCCTGAGGTAGGTTACTCTTCAGTGCTCTGAGCCGCATTTCTTGGACCTCATCTTGTGTATTGTCCTCCTGCTTGATAGGCTTGATGTCTTTGGTGTACTGTAGGCCCAAGGATGCCATGAAGGCTTTCTGGTCTGGGGTCTCGCCGGGTGGGGTCGTGGACTGTGGCTTGTGCTTGTCTTTTCCCTGATCCACCACATGAGTTTCTGTGTGCAGTTTGAGCGCTGAAAGCATGGGGAATGCCTTGTTACACGTCTCGCAAATAAATCGATGGAAGTCACTGATGCACCTTCGCAAATTCGTTTCACACCAGACCTGCAAGACATGCAAAAATATTTAGAATAGACATCTCAAACTGGAAAGGTATCACATGCTGCTGCAAAACAGAAACAGTTCACCCTCTCTTCTACTGCTGAAGTTAAGGAGTTTAGAGCAGCCACCACCTACCTGGCATGGAGATATTCCTGCTCCACAGCCTTTAGTCACCTAAGTGGTGTATCTGAATTAGGGGCTGATTCTCCAGAAGTTCCCTTCTATAAAGGCAAACTCCTTCAGAGGGCTATTCAGACTCTCAAATACTTTTCCATCCTGAAATTCCCTTACAGAAACCTCTCTCACTTCACTGACAGGACAGGAGCCTCAGACGACTACACAGCAAACTTCAGTAAGCTGGGCAGTAAGACTACCTCCTTTAGCTTTATTACTACAAAGAAACTAGGAGGAGAGGAGAGAAAAAAAAAAAAGGCATCCAAGAGGTAAGACTACCTCCTTTAGCTTTATTACGACAAAGAAACTAGGAGGAAAGGAGGAAAAAAAAAGGCATCCCAGAAGGCAAACCAACATAAACCAACCAAAATAATAGCCCCCAAAAGCAAATCAATGAAATGCAGGGCCCAATGCGGAAAGGCTTTTGGTTAGTGAAGTCTGATCACATTTATTCTCCCAAGAATAACACTAAGCTCACAAATGGATTTTACACCTGTCCCTCAAAACGATCATGAATCCAAATGCTGTATTTAAATGCTACCCAGATAGCTCACATGTTGCAAAAGTTCCACATCAAAGAAGAGCACAAGTGATAAATTAAATAGAGGGCTGGCAAGATCTTTATATACTGTACACACTTTGTTCAGATACTTCATAGGTCTTGCCTTACAGTGCAAGCAAAATTATTACAAAAGTAAAGTCCCAACATTTAAATCCCTTAATAACTTTAAATGTTTGCCATTAATTAGAAAATAAATAAAACCAAGTTGTTTAAAAAGTTCTCTCTTCTCCTGATTTTGTAACTTTTATACCAAAACTCTACTAGAGTTACAGAATGACCTACATGCTCCCCTGGATGAACAGCAAATTTCAAGTCTACCACCTTGCAGCCAGAAGAGCTGGAAATCAATGCTTTAATCCAAGTAGAGTAAGAAAAGTGCAGATACTGAATAAGCACGGTCCTGCTGGATTGTGCTGTTGATTTCTTTTTTTTTTTTTAAATAGATAAGCAGCTTCATCCAGACCCAAACTAACTAAGGCAGGCAAGGTCTGACAGAGGGCAGAATAATACCATCCAACAGAAAGCTTTATGGCTCTCAGAAAAATATTTACAGACTACCTCCCTGCCTTTCCCCAGCCACTGCCCCTCAAAGGTGCAAAATCTTCAGACCTCACGTAAGGAACATAGTGGTAAGGTGCCTGGGATTGTTTTGTGAAGAAATCACTGAAGATGTCACCATTTAGTAAGTAAGGTGACTTCCCAAAGTTTTTCATGATAAAATCTTTCACACCACAACTACATCCTTGCTACAGTAAATTAAAATAAATAATGTCTTCCTTACCATGTGTCCTCCCTATTGATTTTAGATGTGGGATTGTTTTGGGAAGGAGAGAACTAATGGGCAGACTGGAAGGGGCAAGGATCTAATATCACCAAAGTTTTCCTTTAAAATATTTTTATAGATCTTTACACCAATAGTTATCCACTGGAATGCTGAAAAAAATCAACCCCAATATTCTTTAGATGAAAAAAGAAAAAGGAAAGGCAGAAAGTGTTTGAAGCCTACACAGATAGTGGTAACGTGCCTTCCACAAAATATTCTACACCCAGTCTCTGCCTCATCAAGGACAAGTCTTTCAACGAATTCAGAAGATATGCACTGTATCAGCTGGTACCTTAAGCTATGAAGAATAGAGAGTACCTGAGAAATGCGGGGGAACTTCCTACAGGAGAAGTCCGTGAATCCCAAGTCGTGGAAGCCTGCCGGAATCGAAGGGTTGTTCTGAATGAAAGGCTTTCCCATGGGATCTCTGGGAAGCTGCTTGTGGATAACTGCGTTATGGCGCAGTAAGCCCCGATGAGTACGAAAGGTAATACAACAGATGTCACACCTGGAAAGGAAAGGAATAAAATAGAAATGACTTACTGACTGCTGCAAGCTTAAGAACTAGCATTCTTCTTGCATTAGGACAGCCACCTTCCTCTCGCCCCATGATACTAAGAACCTGCTGAATGCAAAACAAAGCCACAGCGCGTCAAAAACCTATCACCACAGAAAGGCCATTTCAGTCACAGTCACTTTCTACCAGTTTCTGGCTATTAAGTTCACTGGAAGTTTAAAGAATACAGTACATGAGAACTAAGCGTCCCACACGGGCAGACGGCGAAGTGGCAGCCGAGACCACAGCCTTCTGACAACCTTCCCATTGTCCGACATAAAATATTTCAATGGCTTTACACCATTTCATTTTTACTAAAAAATACTAGTAAAATAAAAGACATTTGAAAAAAATCAGTGGCAAGGAGAGGCTAAATCAGACCTAAGTAGCAAGCAGCAGCAAATGTATAAATAGCACCTTTTTTAACTACTGCTTAAAACACACTACTGCACACCACTCAAATACCTGTGTACGAATTTTCTTCGTACTGCCTTTCCATAAACTTTCACTGATTTTTCTGAAAGCTGTTATGAGAAATATACTGTTTTAAAAGGAAAACTAGTGCTCCTTGAAGGGGAGCAGGGTCAGAGGAAGAAGACCTGAAACAGGTTCAACACTTCTGACACTCATACAACCCCTTCACAGCCAGTGTGCCCCAAAGAAAAATGCAGAAGCAATGTCTTTTCCTACCCACACATTATTGCTATGATTTCTTGTTTTTCTTAAGTTCTCAAATCCCAAATTCAGCTAAGCAAAAGTTTCTCACATAAAGTAGACTTGCGTTAAACAATCAAAGGTATTGGAAATGCAGCTATGCTGCAGGCAGTAAGGACCATGCAGCAACATTTGACCAACACATCAACAAACAAGCCTATTGCCTTTTAAATATCTGGGATTTGAGCTCTCCAGCATGACAGGTCACGTCCACTCTGCATTCAATAAGTGACACACAGTTTCACTCAACATGGTTCCTTGTGGTTACAGCTCCAGCTCACAACCAAAGCATGGGTTTCACAGAAGCAAACACCAGTGAATGTGAAGCAGTCAGATTTTGCCAGTGAGAATATTATACGCACTAGGAGTTTTTCACATGTCTCCCCCTGCCTTAGTTCTCCCCATACTGTCTTTGCCCTCCACATCAAGGAAAAGGACATGTGCCTACTCATTAAAAAAACATCCTGCAATTAGAAATGACTTCTGACAAAATCCTGAAACCACCCCCTCCCTGTCCTGTCCCTAACAAACTCCCATTGTTGTTCTTTTTATCACTACATAAACTTCCACAGACCTTTTTTATTCCCTGAAAATGAAGAGATAACCAAGTCACCCACAAAGCAATTGGATTCATAGTCTCCGAGTGGTGAAAGAAGCAAGTGTGAAGTATATGTAACACGGCCTTTGTTATCATGGTACCCAGAAGGCTGGGACATAAATATTATGCGCTGGAGGTTTAATCTGTTTTATCTCCCCTGTCAATTCACTTGCATCCTACCTTTATAATTATTGCCAGCATAGTCCCTGCATTCTATTAAATACCGAACCAATGCCATTTACAAAGCAAACATTTACTTAAAGAGGTCTGCTAAACGTGACAACAATCTCTGGTGGTGGTGGGGGAATGCCAACACGTAGCGCTCCTCCAGCATCAGGATCTACGGCTCTCCTCCAGGTCACTTGGCAGCACCTATTCCGTGATGCAAAGCTTTCATCTTCAGCAAAACCAGAAACACACAACCACCAAAACCGCTGGGGGAAGGAGGGCACTAAAGGGTTAGAGCAGTCACCTGAAGAGCTTGCAGGCTACTGAAATAAATTCTTTTTCAGAGGTGATGAAAACACTTTGCGTGAAAGCAAGCAGTGCCTCTGGCACGCTCCTCCTGGTACATCAGCATACAGACAACGAGGGTTTGCAAGCAATGCTGCTGCACCACCAGGAGCATCGCTGGCAGTCTGTGGGGCCAGCTGTTCTGCAGAGGGATGCAGACCCTCACCGCGGGGCGTCTTGAGGCAGCTCCAGGGTCCCTGATGTGCCTGGCCTCCCCCGGACTAGCAACCCAATGCAGCAGCTGTATCCCCTCGTGTGTGATGGGGCAGGCACAGCTACCATTGATGGGACCACAGAGCTACTGGGAGAGCCGGTGCCTGCCACAGTACCCCCAGGATTTGGACTGAGCAGGAGCCAGCACTCCTGGGCAAGCAGCCAGCCCCCACACACAGCGGGGAGGTGCACCTTGTTCATCTTACACTCCCTCACCTCCATCGGCTGTGCGACACGCTGATTTTAAGCACTGGTTTATTTAGGGCTCCCATCAAAAGCTGCACTTGAGAGTAAATCTTTCAGAGCAGAGACCCATGTGAAAGTCCTTCGCAGTACACCTGTATCAACTACTATGCCTCAGGATAGTAAAAATTTGCAATTTAAAAATGGTGTTTTCCATGCAAAGGCAACTGCCTCCCCTCCCCCAAAACAAAAGTAATGTATCTTGAAAAAGGAATATGTACTTTCTCTCTTTTATAATGCATAGAATTAAACAACCCTCTGTATTTTTCTCTTTCCTCCTTAGTCTCCTCTTTTATTTTCCTTGCTGTGAGTGAAGAAGCAGCAAGCAAAAAGAGAAGTCAGGAGAAGGATTAAGCTCTTTTTCCATTCAGTCAAAAAGAAGCTCCTGGCTGAAAAAAGAAACATCCAGATAAATCATGCCTGTCATCTCAAGATGCAGGCACTTCAGGGCATATGAATGCACCGCGCCCTGGCTCAGCACCTTCCCCTGGTGTCACAGCTTACAGGATCACACAGGAGCTAGAGCACGGGAAGGACCTGTGGATGCCCTCCCTTCCTCCGCAGCCCAGGCACACCTGTAGAGGCAGCCGCAGCTTGGAGAGCTGAAATAGAAACAGCCAGAGAAAAGCACTCCCTGAGAGACGTGTGGAGCAGCCTCTCCGGGGCAGGCTCCCCAGGCAAGCAGGTGGCCTGGTGGGCTCCAGCGACTGCGCTGGCACCTTGTGCCCACGCCGCTCGCCAAGGACAAGGGAGGTCATTATAAAGCCATTCCTGATGCTGAGGGGTGTCACCATGCCACCGGCTCAGGAGGTCTCCCAGGCTCTGCAGACCTCACTTGGGCTTGTCAGTCTTTGCTATGGATGCAAGCTGTTTAAAATACACGGCCCGTTTGCCCAAGTGTATGCACAACTTTTTTTTGTGTGTGTGTGTGTTTTTGTTGAGTCCCCTCCCCCTCACCTTAAGTAGGAAGGGAGTCCCAGCTTCTCCCAAATGACATGACTTGAGCTTTGAATACAATTAGCAGTGCAGACACAGATATGGATGTGTACCACCTCCAAGAAAAACTTACAGGTAGTAAGCTTCAAAACCTAACTAGTTAAGGCAAGCATCATGCTGCATTGACTAAGTCTTGTGTTAATTTAAAATGGAGTAAGCTGCCATGCCTAACAATGCATTAACTGGAAACATTAATTTTTTTTAAGGAAGCCTAACCATTAATTTCTCTGTTTTGTCATCAGTACTATTTTCCATCTTTAGGTAGTGTCAATGCCTACAGTATTTTTAAGTCTAAAACCACAGTCTAAGAAGGACAAGAGAAAGGAATCCTAGGTGATAGGAACATTTTTTCATCTTGCTTAAATTGCTTTAAAAAAAAAGTTAAATAATTGTGGAAAGTCTGAGAAGTCCAGCGTATCAAATAAAGCATCTGAAACATATGGTAATACTTTGCTCATGATGAACTTAAAAAAAAGCAAAACAAAACACCAAAAAAACCACCCTCTCCTTACAATTTCACAAGACTGCTCATGTGTAGTGCCAAGTCAAACACGGATAGTATGGCTGCAGAGAACAGAGATGGGAACAGGTTCTGAGGTTGTTAGCAGAACAGGCAGAGCAATGGCTCAACACCTGAGCGGAGATAAAAGCATTCTACTTGCAAGGTAGGTTTCCAGATGTAGCAAATAAAAGCTGCTGTGTTATCACGTGATTGCTAGTCTTGGCCACAGTTTTCCATTTTTCTATAAATATGATTACAGAGCAGAGAGAAGAAAGCTGTTCAGTTCCAAGCACAGAGATTCAATTATAAGTAAAAAGGAAAAAACTGCTTTTAGCAGCTAAGACCGCTTTAAAATGAGCTTCATTCTCAATGGTCTTTATGTTTCGCAGTCGTTCATACCTGTACAATGCGAACGTAATACTAGGGCTCTGGTTCACTGGCAGAGGTGTACAAAGCAAGCGGGTGAGAAAACAGAACTGCTAAAACACAAAAGCAGAACTGAAATATAACTGTGCGACGACAATGCAATGAGCAGGCTGACCTTGGTGCTCAGGCCACATATCACACCAGGCGAGTCTGTTTAATTATTACTACACCAGTGCACCTTTTTTGTTTTTTTTAAATGCAGACAAGGTCTCTGTGTAAAAACACACCATTAAAAAGCTTACTAGTAAAATAAGTTAGTATTCTTGAAATCCGTAATGCTAATTAGGATATAAAAGCATTTTAACAGGCTTTAAGAAATAGTCAATGCTTTGTGCAGCTTGTTCAAGAGGCAAGCCAGGATTTGCTACACTTGTAACAAGCGGCACCTATGCAAGAAAAGTTTACATAAGCAATGCCTGCTGCCTTGCATTACACTCTCCTCTGAGCCAATTCCAATTTGTCAGCAATGGAAATAGCTTTTTTCCTTTAAGAAAAGAAAAGACATTTTAGAAAGGAAATGCAGAGCCAAATTTTAAGCAAAACTAATCAGTCTTGATTTTGATTAAGGGTAATGCAGTCAAACATTCACTCCTTCTACAGTTTATCTTTCAGTAGTCAAGATGCAAATGCCAAATATTTATATCCATCATTCTGTTACCAATAAATTAAACAAGCACTGTGCTTTGCATTACCTGAGACTGGCGGCGGGAAAGGGAAAGTGACATTTAGCATTCTTCTACTTATACTTCTGAAACCACACAAGAGTAGACCAAAACCTGAAGTTTTCACCCAAGCAGCTCACTAAGACTATGCTGCCCATGTTGTGGATGTCAACAAATAAAACCAGTGTTAATTTCTAGGCCTTATCTAAAATAAAAAGCTTGGTACCATTTTGTTCCTTTCCTGTCTGTGCTCTTTAGCAACTGCCACAAACAGAAGGAAGGAAAACAAAACAAGAATGAAACATATCCTGAGACAGAAGTCATTAATACACAGTTATGTTATTAAGTCATCTAACTCCTCCCACTGAAATCCCTAATACGTACCATATCTAAATTTCTACCTTTGTCGTTATTATTCTCCTTTCTGTCTCACATTATTTGCAGAATTAATGCGGCTTACAAGCAAAGAAAATCCTATGCTGACCTAAAAATAATACAGCTGGGCAGAAGAGAAAGATGGGCGATTCACTATCATTGACTCATGTCCACACCAGGGATGGGAGCAGGCTCCCAGCCTCTGCACCGGTAACGTGCGCTGTAGAGGAGGCCGACAAGGAGGGGGAGATGGAGAAAGGATGGTTTTAAACATAAGGGCTTTCACCACCTATGAAAGAAAAACTAGCAGGTTACAGACATATTCCCCTTCAGGAAAGGACTCCTTTGCTTCTCTTTCACTTCTTTTGCGGCAAGGCGAAGGGAGGGAGATGAGAGAGCAAATTGGTTTCTGCTCCTGTGCAACCCCACCCAGGTCCAAATACTAGTCTCCTTTTGGATGAAAAACCATTCCTGGCCTCCACACCCAGGGCCCTGGGAAATTACATCCAACAGCTGCACTAATCTCTCCCACTTGCTGCAGATGAGTGATGGAAAAGCAGCAGTGCTGTGAACGCTGCTCCTGTCTCCCTCCCGGGGATCCCTGTGGGTCCTCCCGCTGTCCTGCGATGACCGTTCCTCCCTCCTTCCCCTGCAGCATCACAGCATGTCTGACCCCAAAGGACCTGCTGCTCTCCCATCGCCACCTCGCCCAACGCTAAGGGTCAGTGCCGAAACCGCAAGCGACACAGTAGCACCGGGAGCCAACTCCCTGCCAGACGCAACAGGCTGGAGAGGCTCCCCTCCCCTCTCCCAGTGCGTAGAGGGATGGACACAGCTCACCAGAAGTTCAGTGCACGCTGGTTCACCTCCTCAGCAAAGGCGGGACTTTTCTTTTAACTTTTCCTCCCTCCCACCTCCCCACTGGCTGTCCGACTTTGTTACTAACATGTCCCGTCGCTCCCTTTAATCCTCTCCCTCAAAGAAGCCACCCTTGGGTGCAGCAAAGGCTGAAACCACTGCGCCAGCCCTTCTATTAATAGAGGGATGCACAATGCTATGTGCATTCCTACAGCCGCGCTGTGGTCCAGGCGAGAAAAGTATCGTGTAGGAGCCAGGGCAGATCCGATATAAACCCGGGTGATGTCGTGCTTCAGAAACTTGTCGGCATGCTGCAGAGCCAGTGTCTGTACCGGCGTATCGTGACTCCCGCAGTCAGAGTAACTCAAGTGAAGTTAACCGCTATAAGGTTTAATAAAAAGGCACGAGCCATCCCGTGCCATCTTTTAACTTTGTGTGTGAGCGAAGAAAAATCAGGAAAAAAGATTTCACTTCTTCCCAACACTGTAATGAATGGCATGTACCAGCAACACTTCAACAGTGCCAGATTTAAATACCTCTGCCCCAGTGGAACAGTAGCTTACTCTACCATTTACTTCAACAGAATTAACATGCAACTAAGAACAAATAAAGGGAAAATGGGAGATGGCCTGCAGACACTTGCACAAAGAAAGTAGTTCATTTTCTCATAACGACCTTTCTACTTAGTAAAGGTCAAGGTTTTAAAAACCAGAAGTGTCAAGAAATTGGCTGGACAGAATCATGGAGCAAGAGCTGAAGATCAACATAAATAACAATGAAGGGTTTAATAATTAGGGCAAGCATACCTGGGGGGAAAAAAAAAAGCATGACCAGTACAGTCCTCTACAGCTACCAAAACTGGAAGCTGCACAGCATCCAGAATAGAAGTCATTATTTGTGCACACAAACTCAAATGGACCTTCTGGTATTCTTTTGGGGTAAGAAAAACAAAGCTCTTCCTGCCTTCTAACATATCTTTCAAATATGGAAGCCAAGTACTTGTGTAGTTCTAAAATTAATGGCAAGAGTTTAAAAAAAAAAAATAATTTGTGTGTCTACCATGTTAAAAAAGCAACACCACTTTTCACAAGTAACATAAGAAGAAACACATCTACAGGCGTTTGCCTATCCTATAACCATCCACTGATGACAACAGGGCTCACAAATAGGTGCAGCTGAATCTGGACTGAACACCCTTGCCCTTATCTACATTTGCAGGTAAGCTATGCTCAGTACGCAGATGTGACTGCTAACACAACAGCAGCCGGCCAGAGAGCCTGCATATAAACAAACCCTGGTCATCAGGATCAGGCAGGCATGCTAATAACCTATTTTGGCTCAGCCCTCTTTCCCTCCTGTATTCCCTTTTACGAGAAGCTTTCCTCTACAGTCAGCTTTGCATTTTACCCACTTTCTATTCTTGCAACCCAGCTAAGATATTTAACACCATGTGACACACCACACAGTTTCACATGAGAGCGTCACTCCCCGTGTCCATTCACTATCTGATATTTTTACCCGGCTGCTCTGGATTCCCAGTCTCCTCGCACAATGAGCTCCCTGATGTGAGCTGGCCACTTCTAGGCCAGCGTTGGACTCGTGCTGTTCTTCAAATGTTTCCCATCTCTCTTTTCTGAACAGAAGTTTCAGAAAGCACTTAAAATGCAGTTCTGGTCTGCTTTTGCAAGCCAGCATACAGACAGATGCTCAACCCACTGATTTTACTTCTCCGTTTGCTCAGTGAAAGGATGCATTCACCAGCTTGCTTGCATACCCTCTCCTCTGCCTTATCAACATTAAGAGTTGCATTGTACCACAGCATATTTTTGGTCCTAGCATTTACCAGAGCTGGATTTCATCGTCACCAGCTGGCTCATGGAATTGCTCCTGTACTGAAAATGCTGCCAACAAAGATCAGGCTTCGGTTCCTAGTTCCTATCAGCAAGACACTGAGCAAGCAGCTTGCAGAGCAGAGCAGGAGTGTCAGCTGAATCAGCAATGCCACACAACTGACCCTTGTGCACCTCCATCGTTGGCTACAACAAGTCCTGTAGCATTGACTCTGTTAGTACTCAGTAACTCTAGCAGCAGTTCCTACCTAAACTATCCTTGCTGGTACAATCTCAAACAATGACTAAGAAGGGAAGTATCAGAACCAAAGTATAGTGTGCCAAAACCAAAGGTCAAGGAGGTCCATGAACATGTCTATGCTCTCTCTCTATGGAACACTCTCCATCTCTCTCTCTCGGTACTCAACAATCGTGTAGGATACAACAACCTCAGAATTATCCAGCTGCATTAAAAGAGCACAACGTTTCATATTTTGAAGTGCTAACAAGGAATGAGGCTTATCTATGTGTACACCAACAGATGTGACAGAGATGGAAAAGTAGTATGAAATTTCACAATGCTGCATGAAGACTTCTTGTCATTCATGCTTCAACTTGCTTCCAGTAACACTAGTGTCAACTACTAGGAAAAAACTTCCTCACCCCACCACGAACCCGTAGTTTTGTCTCACAAATAACATAAATTGCAAACAACATTTAGTTTTCAAACTCATTCACTCTTGTTAAGTTTGCCATGTCACTAACACTCCCTTCCCACAAAAGGCTGACCACGTGTAGAAAGCAACGTGCTTCACAAAAATGAAGTCAGCAGGATTATTCCCTACTATATAAGGAGAGAAAAGATAGAAAGCGAATTCCTAAAGTTGCTTAAGTAGGCATTGGCAAAAACAGGAATGAAACTTGAGGGGCTTTTTCTGGTGGTTTTTTTTTTCTTTTACATCCTGTACAATGTACTTTTACTCAGTCACATTGCTGCTCTGTACACAACTTAGTCTTGTACTACTCTTTTCTACTGGTACTAATGATTGAAATCGTCTCCATACACTTTAAAATTACATTAATTTATTTTCTTGGCTATTTTATCTCCCCAAAGCCTACGTGCAGAACTGCCCTGAAGAACAGTAACTGGGCAATAAACATGTAATATTCTAAGCAGCTGGAATCATTTTGACTCAGAACCCACTTCCTTTTGTCTTGACTTAAATGGGGCTGCTCATGTGCATTGGCTAAAATGATTTAAGATTGGGACGTAGGTCCAGGTGCCTTGCAGCATCCCACCACCTGACACCATGCACTGAAGAATGGGGATGTGCTGGCAAAGGGAGAAACCTGGTGACCAGCCTGACTGAATCACAAGCTCCACATGACATCTTATGAAACAATTTACCCACAGAGTTCAGGAGACCATTCCTAGGGGATTGAAGTTGTCCACTCCTTCTGAGTGAAGCCAGGTAACACCAAGACACAACGATAGCATTTTCCACCTGGGAGTGTTTTCAGAAACAAGAGCTCACAGTGGTTACCCTGGCAAAACTGGAGGCAGATGACAACAGACATCAATGGTCAGGGTGTCCTGACACCTTCCATTCCAGGACCTGAGCTCTTCTGTTGCTATGCCTGTTACCGATCTAACTGTTCAAAACAACAGCTTTCCATGGTGGCCTTCAACCTCTAGCCAATTTGACTTTACAAGTTTCAGCAAAACTTGGGTAGGCTGTTTTGAAGAACAAGGTAGACAGTGAATGGCTTTTGGTTTTCTTTCTTTGGAAGTTCTACAGAAGCACATTACCCTGGGGCAAGAGAACTGCTTTTGCTGTCCTTGTGAAAATATGCCTGGGATTTGGCAAGTTACACAGCTTAATACATTATATCACTGTTTGGACATGCTCTGTAAAAGGTCAAAAAAACTTAATCTACCCTGAATCCATTCATGGCAACAGGCATCTACTGGTTCTGGTCAACAGGTCAGCTCAGTGACTGAGGCAGACAATGTCTTTCACACTCTGCAATGTCTATTTATTTCTTGTCTCCTATAAAAAGTTAGCAATAACAAATCCCATAACTGAAGGCAATGCCACACTGAACCAAATGTGATCAGAAAGTCCCCGTAACACTCATTAAGATCCAGGCTTTTACCATGTTCAAACTGCACAGCTATCCTTGCTGAGAACTGATGTTGAAACATGTCTCTAAGAAAGGAGGTAACTGCAATGCTATCACCACCTCCCTCCTCCTCTCCTCAGGAAGATACACGGGCATGAGAGGCAGCATAAATGTCTGTGAGGAAGGAAAAATTAAAAAACCTTTAGCTGTTGTTACAGAGAGTACTGTAAGAAGCCTCCTGGAGGAGAAGGAGAGGAAATATAAAGGGTATATGCTCTGGTTACAGTGAAACCCAACAGAGGAATTTTATAGTGCATGTACTTTTTTAAAAGCCACACATTTTACTTTAAGCCTGTTCCATTGTACTTGCCAAAGGAAAGAGGAGAAACCTCATATAGCACCTCGAGAGGTTTCTCCCCAGGAAATCCTCACGTCTCCTTTGCTTGCACCGCTGATGTTGCTCAGAGCTGTCTGTCAGGCGACCTTCACAAGCACATTACCATGTTTGACAGCAACCCTCTGCCACAAAAGTTTCCAGAGAAGTTACCCCGCTCCGTGAGGTTTCTCATTTTCCCTATTGGCTGCACAGCGTTTCAGTGCTCTGCTAATTATATCAACACTCAGATACAAACTCACCAAAATAGACGGTGTCCTGAGGCCCCAGCTGCGGGGAAACAGACGTCTTCTTTAAATAATCCAGGTAGAGAGGCGAAGGGGGTCACAAAGCACCCCTGGGCCACCTCCCACTGCTAATGGGGACTGCAGACAACCTTGCTGGGACCAGCTTATGTCACTAATTAGGGTGCAGGTCCCAGGGCTTCAAAGGGACAGAGACTGACCAGGGGGGGTAATGCCATGAAGGAGATGCAGTGCCACAGCCCATTGTCAGCAGGACAAAGGGCCCTATTATTGCTCCCAAGAGCAGGGCAGTTCTTACTGTAATTAGGAGACAAAGATGCACGATTTAGGATTTTACATAATCAAGAGATACTCTTCCAGGCGGGAGCCCCTCTCACACAATCAGTGGATTAAGTATTGTTTATTCTGCTGCAAGTAAACAATGAGGTGCTCCCCGCTCAGGGCTTTACATGAAAAGCAGTACTGGGGAAGACAATGCGGGGTGTCTTTTCATCTGACTTTGAACAGCTAACCCTGTGATTTAAAGTTGTTCATTTGACAGTATTAATGGCCCGCCCTGTAAATTAGCTGCTCACCCGGGGGCTGTCAGACAGCCTTACCTTTTCTGCTACTTAGCAGAGGGGGGCCGGGACAGACAGATGCTCTGGGGGTGAGAGGCTGTATTTACACAACAGCACTACAATGGCAGGATTAAAGGGCCACAAGGAAGCCAGGCAGAAGCTCCTGCACACCCCGGCACTTCGCTGCTGCTGGGGATGCATCCCCGAAGGGAGGTTGGTACCACTGTCAAGGCAATGCACGCTGGCGCATTGCTCCAGAGCCGATGTCTGCAATCATTTTCATACTAACTACTGGGGGAGCAGAAAGGAGTCGGATGTTTGCCATGTGGTTTACAAAGACGGGCACGGCTAGGCAGATTGAGCATCACTTATTTTTGGTCATGGCAAAACAGTCTGTGCTGGGCTACCTAAAGCAGTAGCTGCAAACCAACTGCCAGACCCAGAGCATCTGGCTCTGGGATGCACAACATCTGATACCTGCCTCACAGAAGTACTGATCAGGTGACTTTACTTTTACAGTACTGGCAATAAAGAGACTGAGCATGTTCTGCTCCCTGCTCTTTGTAACACAGCTGCTACGTTTTTTTGTTTGTTTGAACTTTATTTAAGTAGAGTTCTTTCTCCTTGTCTTCTATAATAGGGAAACACCAGGATTTGATGAGCGCCTTCTAACATTTTGCAGTTTGCTCTCCCGCCATGAGTGCACCCATATGCACATGCCTCCTGCACTGATACTCTAGCAAAATACTCTTTTCTTCCTCTCTTTCAATCAAAAAAACACCCCTAAGCCTCACCAAGAGGAATCATTTCAGTCACATGAACTCAGGACTGAGAATGGCATGCCACATTCAGCACATCTTGTTGAATCCTACAGTCTTGCAGAACCCTGGGAACCAGCGGATTACAGCCCCTGCCTGCCAAGGATTTTAACCCATTTCTTTTGGGATGAAAGAGTCACCTAAACAGCAGCTCAGACTGCTCTGCTTACCAGAGGATTTTCTGCTAGGTTGGGTCAAGCAGACAGCACCATTTGACTTGACTAGACTAGGACAAAAGGTGTGTTTTAAACCAGATAGGCAGGGTGTCCTGGTTTCGGCTGGGATAGAGTTAATTTTCTTCCTAGTAGCTGGTACAGTGCTGTGTTTTGGATTTAGGATGAGAATAATGTTGATAACACACCGATGTTCTAGTTGTTGCTGAGCAGTGCTTACACTAGTCAAGGACTTTTCAGCTTCCCACGCTCTACTGACTGAGAAGGCTGGAGGTGCACAAGAAGCTGAGAGGGGGCACAGCCAGGACAGCTGACCCAAACTGGCCAAAGGGACATTCCATACCATGTGACATCATGCTCAGTACATAAACTGGGGAAAGCTGGCCGGGGGGCTGCTGCCTGGGGACTGGCTGGGCATCGGTCGGCGGGTGGTGAGCAATTGCATTGTGCATCACTTGCTTTGTATATTATTATTATTATTATTCCTATTATCACTATTATTAGGATTTTATTTCAATTATTAAGCTGTTCTTATCTCAACCCATGAGTTTTCTCACTTTTACTCTTCTGATTCTCTCCCCCATCCCACTGGGCGGGGGGGGGGAGTGAGCGAGTGGCTGTGTGGTGCTCAGTTGCCGACTGAGGTTAAACCACGACACAGGGCAAGTTGTGTCTGAGTATGTTAGCTGACCAGGGAGAACCACAGCTTCCTTGTCCTGCCCTATCTCCACTGACATGTCTTAAATTGCTAAAGCAAATATTTGACAAAAACCCCCTTACCATCATCTAGACAAGCCCATAAAGACCAGCATCCCAGCATCAGCCTTAACTCATGCCCACAGAGCTTGACAATCGTGGCTTTGATTTAGGGACACATTTTAGCCTTTGTTGCTCAACATGATCAAGGGTAGCAAAATCCATTTCAGGAGAATGTTATCCAAAAGCAAGTCTCCTAATCCTAGAGAAAGAGTTGCATGAAGAGGAACAGCATGTTTGCACAGCCAGCATGTCTTTCTGCCTTGCCGCAGCAGACGGCAAAGCTGCCAAGCTAGAAGGGTATCTATTTTGTTATTTTTTATCCAGCACTCAAAGCAAGCGAATTCACCTCTCCAGTCAGGTCTATGGCATATAACTTTGCAAAGAGGTCATACATTCATAGAAGCTTCAAAATGAGGCTAATGCCAGGATAAGCCTAATATGACAGCCACTTTCTCTAAAGCATAAAGTATATGGCAAAATTATCTCAGACTCCCCTTTGTGAGGGTTGCAGAGCTTTTACCAGAGAACAAGTGTTTCAGTTTTGCTCTATAATGAAAATTTACTTCATTTACTTCAGAAACAGCAAACTCCATTTAATTAACTACTATTTGCTGGACCAAGTTTAAGAAAGAGCTTTCCAACTCCTTTCCCCAATAATTATAGCACTTACAATGATTTTAAAAATGGTTTTACACATATTTACCAAGGTTTTCTAATTAAAAAAAAATTGGAATATTTAATAGAATTAGTCCCATTTAATAGAATGGGGTGGCTCTGCTCCATGCCATTCTATTAAGAAACTGTACTCAGGAGTGTTGACACTTCAAGATGCTGAATTCTGCACCCTTCCAAAAAGATCAGTAGAGTCCAATGTCCCAAAATAAGCTTAAAACACTGACAAGCTTCTGCAAATGGACAATCTCTTTTTCTAAAATAGCAGCTTTTCTACATGTTTAAACTAGACTTAGAATATCTCTTTTATGTCTTCATGTATCTGGCTCTACATTTTTCGACGGTAAAAAACAGGAAATAAAAAAGTATCAGGAGTCCCAGGGGCAATTACTTGAACCAAAACACAACACCCAAGCACCTTCCCAAACAATTAATAACTAATTTTTCCTTGTTAAGAGAAGCTGATTTAAGCCAAAATCCAAATCATTCCCTCACCTCAACAGGCAGAAAAGCATAACACATTTTATTGAAAGTCTGGAACCAGAAACTCATCTATTTTCACTCACTCCCATGACAGACAACAAAACCTTTATATCCAGCCGCCACCTTCTCCCCAAGCAGAATAATCTCATAGGTTGGTACCTGAATACTTTTATCAAGTTTTGCTTCATGTTTTAAGCACCTTTAGTTTAACTTGTTAAAATTTTGCAATGTTGGCATTTTACAGTTTTATGTAGCAACAATGATGGGTTTGGAAGGGAGGAAGGGGTGCTTTAATTTCTTCTAAAAACATTCCCAGCTATTAACTGGCAAGATTTCCTGTGTTTGCAAAAAATAATAAAAGTAAGCCCTACAGCACCCTGGTAACATAAGATGAGGCAGAAACATTTAAAAATCTGTTCAAAAATCACGAAGGGGGGCAGTTAACAGTGCAGGGGGCTTAATGGCTCCTGCCCTTGCCCCTACCCAGCAGGCTCCCTGAGGCCACCTGGTGACCAGAAACATTCTCAGGACTATTTCTTACCTCAGCGAATTATCTGGATGTGTCTCCATGTGGGACTCCAGCCCATACTTGCAAAAAAAATCTTTGAAACACACTGGACAATGATAAACTTCCTCCTCAGCCTTCTTATCCCCTTCACCGGAGTGACCATCCTCGACAACCTTCAGAGAGAGGGGAAAAAGCCTCACTAGACCAAATTTTAAGCAACAAACCAAACATGCAATCCATTTGAAGTCCTTCTCTTAAAAATGAACCAACAGGCTTCATCCGTAACTTTGCTGTAGGCAACCAGAAATGAGTCATTTCGGCAACAGAGAAAGGGTGAGCGACAGAGTCTCCATGCATGTGTGAGAACATGCACGACGAAAAAGGAGGCTCAGCAGGAGATAAAGTGTGTGGCTAAATCACGGATACATCAGTTCTAATGAGAAACTGAGATTTGAACAACTTATAAACCTGTATGTTTATATACCACTGAACTAGCATTCCTCCCCCTTCAGAAAAGCAGGTGAGCTGTCAGCCTCAATTATTTATGCCACTAAGATACTGCCAACTCCTAACTCAAGTGGTCCAGAGAAAAGCAACGAATTTCTGCATGTTTTCTATAGCCCTCTTCTGATTACAGGGAGAAAAGCATGCACGGAAACAAGGGATACTGAGCTAAATGGAACTGCTACTAGCTTCCCATTTAGAGATAGTAAGTGGAAGGGGTCGACTTAAGTTTGGCAGCCACCATACATTTTGAATAAATGACTGAAATGCACTAAAATATTTCATAAACAAAACCCTAATGGAAATGTCTAGCCTTCAAATAAATATTTTCTGGTTGCTCTTGCAACTCCAATAATGCAGGATTATGCTACTGTGAAAGAGAAATGTACTACAGATTTTTTTTTTCTCCAGATCAAGACAAAGACAGACATAAGCTGTTGCTGCTTTTGAAGTAAACACTGTTCATTTAAAAGTTCAAATCACTATCCTACAAGACTACTATGAAGTAAGTGGGAGAAAAAAAACCTAGGGGAAAAGCTGCAGTAGCAAAAGAATAGTTCATTCTGTTGTCATCCAACATCAATTATCTAATATAAATCACAAGCAAACCCAAAAATTTAAACAATAAAGAATTAAAAATAATTGAGTTCTTTCAATCTCTGAAATTAGAAATTAATTTTCAATCTCAGACAACAGTGTTGGCTACACAGGAAAAGCATGGCATCTTAAAATATATACAGGGCTGTAACAAGACCACATTTTAATATTTCTATGCTGACTGCATGAACACAACTCCTGACAGTTTAGGAGACAGCCAGGAAAGTCTTTTGCTTCACGCCCTGTAAAGAACCTTTTTTGCAGGTGTCCTCTCCTCTCTGTCCATCTCAGCATCATGACTAAACTTCCGTTTTGAAGATAATCGCCTGCGCTTCAGCGGCGAGGGGGGAGTTGTGCTTGCTGTGCTGTTCGGATCCTTCTCATGAATCTTCATGTGCCTGAGCAGGAGGAGGAAGAAGACACTGTCAGCAGGCAAATCGGGGCAGGAAGTCCACGTAAATTTTAATGCCAACACCATTTCTAAGGTTTGCCTTTAAAGGATACCAGCAGAGATCCCATAAACTGGACTGCACTTCTGAAAGACAACCAGGGCACGATCCAGCACAGGCCCTTTGCAGTGCCTGGGACCATGCAGGGCCGCGGCAGGGAGCCCGGCAGCTCTCCCCCATGCCCTGACCCACAGCACAGCACTTGCCCTGCTACTGCCTGGCCCCATGAGCATCGTGCCTGTCCCCCATCATCCAACAGGCCCTGCTTCTGCCTAATATTGCATAGTAATCTACAGGCCCAGCCTCCCAGTCTTGTGGCGGTCTAGTAAACAAAAGCCTGCGGCTTAGCATCCACTTCTCTCAGTGCAAAAAAAGCACCCCATCTTCAGCTGGCTCTCCTTTTATAGTTTCAGACAGTACCCCAAATGGATTGGTATATGCCAACGTCAGAGCAACACTTCTTAAATACATTTGTTTCCTTCTCATCCTTAACACACTGGTGCACCCCAATATCAAATTTCAACTGCAACTTTGAAGTCAAGATAGAATCATAGAATGATAGAATCATTGAGGTTGGAAAAGACCTCTAAGATCACCGAGTCCAACCGTCAACCCAACACCACCATGCCCACTAAACCATGTCCCTAAGCGCCTCATCTACACGTCTTTTAAATACCTCCAGGGATGGGGACTCCACCACTTCCCTGGGCAGCCTCTTCCAATGTTTCACCACTCTTTCAGTAAAGAAATTTTTCCTTACATCCAATCTAAACCTCCCCTGCCGCAACTTGAGGCCATTTTAGATATATAAATATAGATATAGATATACCTGGTCACACTGTTAAGCTGCAGCAGGTTTGGCTTGCAAAACTCCATATTGCCAAAGCATGTTCACAAACCTGCTTCCCCAGGAAAACAACTATTTCTTGTCACAAAGACACTGGAAAGTGGAGAGGGACAAAACGGCTCAGGCAGCAATCTCATGAATATCTGTATACCTGACCCGCCTGCCTCTTGGTTTTACGTATCTGCAACCTGAGGAAGACACTGTCATCTAGTTCCAGGGTATTGCTCCCATGCTTCTTTTTCTGAGGACTAAAAGCTAAAATTGTAAATTTTCTTTTTTTTTTTTTTTTTTTAAATGTAGGGCCTTTAGCCTCACTTCAAATTTATAGTGCTTTTGAAAAAAAAACTTAGGCTCCTACATGCAATGGAAATTTTTGCTTCTAATAGGTAGAAATGGGAGTGCAGGAGAGAGCTGCCCTTTGTCAATATGACTAACTTCAAAGCAGCACAAGGGAGACAATGTTAATGGCATTTGGGCACATCCTTCAGAAGTCACACCCCCAACTCGGCCCAGGACCGTGCCATTTAACTTGACTGCACGCTATCATGTTCAAACATGAGAGAATGTTGTAACCTAGATGAGCCTCGTATGTCCCCGTAACTGCTTGGGTGTTATGACATAAAATCCATTTTAGTTTTAGATGCTAAGGGCATGATGCTTCAAGATAACATGCTGGACCAAACTGACCCACGGGCAGACTCTACTGGAACTGCTGAGAGGACTGTCTCCTCACACAACACTTTTTTTAACATTTCCTTTCACAATCTCTGAACCTTTAAAAAAAAAAAAAAAAGGCATCTAAATTACCTTCTCAAACTACAGCCAGGCTTCTGAGGGTGTTATGCGGGAACAGCCTCAAGCCAAAAGAACCACATGTACCACAACCGATGCAGGATTAAAACGGCTGTTCAGCTACTGCCTGCTTTCAACGCCTGGCAAGGCTGGGGCTGCTCAGAGGACCAGGTCCACATGGGGAAAAACGTGGCTTCCCCAGCCCCCCAGTAACCCTCCCAGGTCACACAAATGGTGGATGGACACTGGTGATACCTGTCAGTCACACTGTGGGAGGTTCAAGGAGGAGAGAGCATCTGTGTGCACATGTGCCCAGCAGGTTGGGCACAGCATCATGGAAACGTTGTTGAATTTGTCTGACTTCTTTCCCTGCCGATCACCCGACTGGGAGCAGAAGGAAGGTTGAAGCTCTGAGGGTTTGGCTCTCTCCAGGTTCGACAGGACCCAGGGAGAGTCGGAGTGCTGACAGCCTCCGCAGTGCCGTGAACTCCCCTGCCTCAGCCCTCTGGTAGCCCTGCCACCATAGGCACCAAAGCTAACTGATTTATCTGCGTGAATCCAGTGCCACCTGGTCTCACAAAATCTGCAGGGAAGGCATCTACAGGTATTGTACTGCCTCATTGTCTTTATTATTTTTTTGGTCTTTTTTTTCCCTCTTATGACACTGATCTAACTTCTCATGCTAGCTAAGTCAATCCCAGAGCTTCCTACGGGTGATAAATCAACAGTGGGAGAAGCAGTTGCCAGTATTCATGCAAGAATAAGGGAGAAGAAACCAGTTATTTGTTCAAAGGGTTTCTGTCTGCCATGGTTGAAGATAAAACTCGAAAAGCATCTGGGAACAACAAAACGTAGTATTCAATTGCACAGGCAAAGCAAAACCTGGAGGGTGGTTTGTTGATCTTTTTTTTTCTTTTTTTCTTGTTGGTAAAGATTGCTTTCCAGTTTCGATGAGCTCTTGAAAGTGAGACAGAGGCTTTTGTATGTGCCTGTCTGTCCCCCCACCCCAGACACACACACACGGCCTGCATGCTTAACCTTCTGGCAGCTTGGCTGATGCATAGCTAGTCTTACTTGGTCAGTTACTTTTCAGAGAGCTAGAGAGCAAAAGCAGTCAAGCTAAATCACATTCACTCAGAAAACAAACAAACAACAAAAAAACCTGCTATGCATTAAGCGTGAGACTTTTTGTTCCTATTTTCTTTTAAAGTCTCCTTTCTGCCAGTAACAAGTATGCAGAACTCCTGTTTAGTGGCTACCCATACAAAACAGCTTCCTCAGGGCCGAGTTCTTTTCTCCTGCCATTTGTCCACCTGTTGAACTCTGCCTGTTTCGATGGAGCTGCTGCTACTTCAGAGGGGTGCGATGGCACATCCACAGTGTACCAACAGGACAAACTGTTGAGACCTCCAGGTTAGTGCCAGTCCAGCCTGGCACCTCTGCCTGGCATGACCTAATGCATGCAAACACACTGGCTCCTGCAAGTCCCAAAAGTAGTTCAGCCATATTTGCAATATAATGTATGCTAGTAAGGCAGGTCTTGCTAATGTGGGTGCAGCACCACAGTGACAGGGCTTTGCTATGTCTGGTATTAAAGTCATTGGCTGCCCCCAGCTTGCAGTTCTCCTTCCTGCAACTTGCATGCTTTTGCCATGCCCCAAAAGCGAGAGCAGAATCCGTACCCACAGCAAGGAATGTGGTAATCCCTTCATGTTTTAGTTTTGCATATTTGAAAGGAAGCAGCCCGAGCTATTGAGCTATAAACAGGAAGACACCCTGACTGCACCTTTGACTTTTACTGTGTAGGTCAAATATCACAGCCACTGTGATAGCTCTCTGCATGTGATCATTAAGGAAAAAAGAAAAATCCGAAACCAAAGCAGCAGGTTCCAGAGTTCTCAAGGAGAGTCGCAACCTGTCCACGTTACAGCCAGCAGTTTTGTTCCTTTGGCAGGTTAAGCAAGTTTCACTACATCAAGTCAAGGGTGGAGAGGAAAAAGATTACTAGAGCTACAGCCCAAGATAAGCGGGAAGATAAAGCTGAGCAGTACAAAGGATAGACACAATCTTCATCTCTCTCTTTTACTTTGCAACATGGATGTCATTCTGCCTGGAGAAAACATTTATCACCCAACTTGGGTTGAACTGCAGCAGATGCCAAGTCACATCCACATCCACAAGCTTTCTTTTAAAGTTAAACACTCCCTTCACCAAGGCTTCTTTTACTTAAAAAGTTTCCTAACTATAACTGGGGGGGGGAGGGAATATTTGTGTTGCCTCATCCTCCTTTAGAAGAGTTTGCCTTGATTAGATCTTACATGTAACGCTGAAAATGCTCAACCTCACTGTTTAGCCTGCCAAGATACAAGGAGAACAGGAAGAAAGCTGTGCTTAGAAGTTATTTTCCCATTGTGACTATAACAACATATTTTGGCCTGACAACACTGGCATACTTTGAATACGAAAGCCAGGCTCATAAGTCAGCCTGGCTTTCACCATCTTACAATGATAAAGGAAAATGATAGGACATTCACCAGTTCCAAAAAATAATGATAAACACTCAACACTTTAAGTGAGAATGTAGTGCAAAAAAAAGAAGGGCAAAATAAGGACATGCACAGAAATGCTCATATTCAGCCACAGATGCAAGTTACAGTAGCATGTGCCAGCAGCTCTGAAGTGACCACTACTGCAGCTCATAAGAGAGCCAGAGCCACAGCAGATGAAACTTGGCTTTTTTTTCTAATTTAAATCAATGAATTGTGGCTCTGAGCCATCCTACAGAGCAACCCAAGAACAGCAGACAAGCTCAGGAAGGTATAGAGCCCTGAAACCTGCACTTCATATGGTGGTTATTAGTCTCCCCAGCATGCGTGCAAGTACGCATACACTTGGACAGTACTGAGGGTGGAACACTAAAATGCAACCACGATACGCAGGATGAAAGGAAGGAGATAAAAATTTGAGCTTAATATTAGGGAGGACTCCCTTGCACTAAGTGCTAGCTAGCCTTGATTAACCTCTCAGAGAAAGTGGTGGAACTCTATTTAAAATGAGACCAGACAGAGAGCCAGAAGAATTTGCAAAGAATAATCCCGAAATGGAAAAAGGAAATTAAGTCTTTTCCAAACAAGGTCTGATCCACCTCTGAACTAAACTCTTTAACGTTTAAGAACTGCTATGCAAAAAATGCAGATAACTTGCTACACACCATGCTTTTCACAGCACAGCTGTACGTGAAACAGCTCTCCTCGTAATCTCTTCCCTCCCTCTCGCACAAGGAATTTCACAGGTGAGCCAAGGGGATCCAACTGTGCTACAACTGTGTGCCAGTCAGCCCTCCCGACAAATTCACATTTTTCAAGTGCTTGACTGCCTTTCATTCCATCCTCCTGGTGAGAATCACCTTCCGCTTCCCCTCTTCTGCCACAACTTTCCTCTCCCCTCTAACGGTCACGTGAACAGGATGACTAAGATGATACTGCACAAGAATTCCCCCAGCTTCTTTCCTTTTTTTTTCTTTTTTAAAACAAATGGGTAGAAAAAGTTTTCAGCCCCACACCGTAATGCAGTGTGACTTCAGAAGGGTTACTATTCCACCAGAACAGTAACAAGTGAATACTTTGCTACTTTACATTGAAGAAGAGAGGTTTGTAATAATAAACAAACGCAGAACTCGAGTGCCTTACTCCTTTTTCTCCCCGTGGATGGTGTTGGATCAGTGCCTATGGGAGGTGACTCATAGGAGGGGGGAAAAAAAAGGGCATGTGTCCTACTGAAGTGACATGCAGCTCCTGCTGGTCACATCCCAGTCTTTACCACATCTCAAAAAAGGGCTGCTGTATTTTCTTAATGCCGAGGGGATTTGCACTTTGATCATATAAGCTTTCTGGAGGTCTCGAAACAGGGCAGCCTACAGCTTCAATGCCAAAACCAGAACGTGGGCAGGTTTTGACTGGCTGGCTCAAGGCTAGAATGAGGAGTCAAAGCATCCTGAAAGAGGCAATTGCAAGACGCAGCTGCTCCTAGCTCCGGGTCCCACTGAATTACGAACAAAACCAGGAGCTCCTGCTTTGCATGCAGATAACCTGATCAGCGCCACTTTGGCTCTTGGAAAGGAAGCATCCCTCAGCATGCATGGGAATCCCTCACCTCACTCTGGGGAGAAAAACCACACCATAGTTGCACCCTGCGTTTCCACAGCTGCTGATGTGCTCCACATGCCTAAGAGAAAGGGCCTGCCTGGCTCAGAGACCCAGGCAAAAGGAAGGTGTGGAACAAAAGGGTGTATCTGCAGCCTCTGAGCAGGGTCCAGGGTTAAGCCTCTCCCTTGTAACTATGGCAGCACAAGCATTGCTGGCTTTCAGTCAAGAGAGGTTTATGCCAGGTAGGTCTGATTAGAAGGAGCAGCATGTCCAGAGGGGGAGCAGCAAGCAATTTCACTGAGGCCTGATTGGGAAAGTCCCAGCATCTAAATCAAGATTAATTCTTGAGCGCAGGATCCAGTGCACGTATAAACACCCTCCTCCTCCCTCACGTCTCCACGCCTGTGGAAACGCAGTGGGGAGGCCAATGAATCTGGGCATTATCAGTCCAGAGAGATCATCTGATAGTATCGAGTTCAGGTTCTGGCTTCATATCCCACATTTTATTCTAAGTTTCTCCACTTTACCACTAGATGTACCCTATACTCTACTGTATTGCACATGGCTGTTCCTCATCTCCCTCGTGATTTCTGAGCAGTTTGGTATCAGAATCAAGGGAAAGATCCTCATACATCTGATGCTTATCTAAAGACAAGGGAGCCACACATCCAACCACTCAGAGACTAAGAGTAAAAAACAGTGCTTTCCATCCTTCACCTTATTTAAATTATTTTTTTTTTTTTCTTCTCTCAACGTAAAGAGCTACTCAAGTTCACCAAGCTAGTCTGGGAAGGACTGAGCTGGTCAGATGCCTGAAGTACAATTTAGCTGATACAATTGCTTTACCTCTTCCACTGTTTTCTTCCCTGAGATCTTTCATTTACATTGCTACCTTCAAGTAACAGTAAATAATCTCCAAAGAATCAAAAAAAACGTTTTCAATAATTTACAGTGAAGAAAAAGCATGTCTATCATTCAGAAAACAACCAAACATCTCTGTTTTTTTTTAAAAAAAAAAGTCTGCTTTGTCTAAGCTTCAACTTCGTGCCACCGTATCAGAACCAACAAAAGTGCAGGACGCATCCAAGACAGGCTGAAATTTGGACCATGACGTTCTTCAGGCCCCACGGAATGAAAAATGGCTCACAGAGTAAGAGAAGGCGGCCTTCAAAATTACACTGATAATGTCTCTTTTGAGAGATTTCTAGGTCACGTCATCTTTGTCACTGTTTTTGTTACATTCTGCTTAACAAATGTTACTTCAGCCCAAATTGTCTAGAAATGTAGGAAAACACAGGGAACTCCTCTTCAAAGCTTCTGCCATTTGACATGCATGGGAAGTAAACCCTAAACAAACAGAAAGTGAAGCAGCAGCATTTTTAGGAGCAATCACTTAATATACTGCTGCTAACCCCCTCCTTAAGAGTCTCGTGAATATGACTGGAACTTAAGTCAAAAGTGCAGTAACATTATACCCTTGGGTTAAAGAGTTTAGTCAGTTGTTTGTTTGTTAAAACATGTAGAGAATCTGTATTGACAATGTATTTCCAGTGCTAATTACCAACATCACCCACTTAAGAGAGCAATCCACTCAGCCTTTGCCAGTTGTAATCGCAGGAACCAGAAAGATGCAGGTAATTTTGTAGATCAGACACGATCTGTACTTGGACGAGTTTCTGTTTGTCTTGTCTTCTTGGCTTGTTTGCTATTTGTATCCTCAAAAAATCCCAGAAATGACCCAAAAAGCCCTCAGACACACATGCACACCTCACAGCAAGTCAAGAGACATTCGAATACCAAAAAAACAACCATTTGGGAAACGCCCTCTTACAACTGCGGAGCAATCTCAAAACAAATTTCAAGTACCACCAAATATTCTAGTGGTAATCAGTGTTGAACGCTAGCATGGGATAAACAAAATGAAGCTGAACAGCAAGAAATCTCCATGGCTATGCTAGTAAGAAAGCCATTGCAAAGCGTGCAGTGAAAGAGCAGGGTGGGGCGAACGGGTCCTAGGAAGGATCAGATTGGGAAGCACTGACTCATTTTAGCTGCATGTCTGCAACCAGGCACAGCAGGAGATCCCCCAGCTAGCGCTCCCCACGGCACCCAGGCGCTGCAATCTTGTCGGCGCAGCGGCACGGCTCATTATCCTCATGGAGGCCCCAGCACTTATTAGCTCTGTCTATCAGGGCTAACACGGCCCTGGCGAGCCTTCCCACATCCCCTTGGCATCCCCCCGGGAATTTCTGCAGCCCAAGGTGCCACACAGACGTGCCGTAAGCATCCCCCGAAGTTCAGTGCAGGCTGCCGCGCTATCTCCCTGCACAATGAGGTTCTCCTAGCAAAGCAAAAATAGCCTTACAGCGGGGCGGCAGACAGCATCATTAGGATGACATGAGCATTATTATTTAGATCCACCAAGACTAGCTGGGTGCGCTAAGGCTGCAAAAGCCACCTGTGATTACATTCAAATGACAGATTAGAAATCCCTTTTCAGTGCTACCAGGACAGCCTGCAACATTAACCAGTGCCATGCAGCTGCCAATACATGATACCTAAGGATATACGATACACACACATGCACACAAAGCATTTTGTATTTTTATCCTAGAGCAAAATTTTGCTTTGCTGTGAATAAAGGCAAGTTGTAAGCATGAGTGAGAGGAAAGATACTGATCTACGAATCCAAAGGGGGGGGGGGTACCATTTCTGAATAATTATGCTGTATTCACATTTAAGCAACTTGCTACGCAGAATCAGCAAGTTCAAACAGGCTGAGATTGATAGAACTGCATTCCCAGCTTGGCTCAAAGTTACTCCTGTTCCCTACCAGCAGCGTTGTCAGAACACCTCAAAGGAAAAAAGGGAGACAAATATTTGCCTGATGATGCTGTGACAGGGAAGTGATTCAAACCATGGCTCCAAAGCAAAGCTTCCCAAAGGACAGCAAAAGAAAGCACTCATTTGCAGTTCGCATCAATCCTTGCATAAGGCAGGGCAAAAGAGGAGGGAAATGCAGTGTGAGCTTCCCAGTATCACTTCACCAAACTGCCTGCCCGCAGTCTGCATTAAATTCAGAGCAGACCTAAATTAACAATGCCAAATACTGCAAGGAGACTTCCAAGCTGTAAGAAACTCTTTCATAAGGGACAGTATTAAACAAGATCCTTCTGAAGCCCCTGTACTTCCTTAAGCTTGGAGATGAAAGTTTATTAACAACAATAAAATTAAGCAGGAATGAGATTTTTAAAAGTGTACCAAAAACCTGGCCTGGGACATTCTGAACTGCTGTTTTCTTTCATCTTTTTGTAAATTTGTGGTTTTCAGTCACGTCCTTTAGTTATCACGGTATATAACCTTAGTCAATTACTTCATTGCTGATTTTTCAGGGAACTTCATCTTCAAAGAAAACAAGTGTTATTACACGGTAAGGACAATTAAAGCAGTTTTAAATTTTAGCATCAGGGAAAAAAGGGGGGGGAGAGAGAGAGAAAATTAGAGAAAGGATGTCAGAAGGGGGAAAAGTTTTATCCTTAAGAGCAAACATGGTTGAAGAAGTCCCAGGTACATCCTGCCTCCCCCCCAAAACCGCACCCCTTTACCAACCAAGCAAACATAAGCCCCAGCTACTTCCCAGAAGCAGGCAAAGCCCTCATGCAGTTGCTTAGCTCTCACACTCCACTGTTGAGCAATCCTGATGGCACACAGCACAGAACAACTTGCTGCGTCACACAGCTCAAGGAGGAAAAAATAGACGGCCACAGCAATGCTGGGGACGCTGCGCAGATGGAGCCGATACCTCCCCCTGGCACACACATACACATGCACACATGCAAGCAAGGAAGCTGCACCAGATAAGAGAAGCACATCTTCGTTAAAGCAGGGTCTCCACATCACCCCGGTATCAGCAGTCACCAAGTAACTCGAGGGGCGAGGAAGCAAGGGGTTATCACTGCACACACACAAGTTGTGCAAACTTTTCCCAGCACTGAGGACGGCATCCTAGCAAAAGAGGTTTCACGTGCTCAGCTCATTTCCTCTCCTGTTCCTGAACATGTGGTCCTCCTTCCTCACCAGCAGTGATCTCACAGCATTCCCCTGTCGAGCAGAGAAGCACTAGGAAAAGGTTTCATGTCTTGTTACGTGTCTGTTTAGTCAAGTGCAGTAGCTGGAAAGAGAAGTCCCCGCATGACTTGTGCTACTTTACAGGAGTTTGGGAACCTTCACCCTCAAGTGAAATTAATTTTGGTGCAGCCCATGAGCAATATGGATTGCTTTACTCTCTTTACCCTCAGTCTGAAACTGTCAAGCAAGACAACACATTGAGGTGGCTTGATGTCAAAAATGAGCCAGACAGAAGTTGTACACCTCCTCTGTTTTAAGACATCTTTCCACATGAAGGACTGGAGAGCCCACTCTGAGGATTTACCAAAAGATCGCTGACTGTTTAGAAAACTTCAGCTAAGAGAGAGGCTTAAAGAACTCAGCATATCTATAGATGTCCTCAAGAAACAGAAAGCAGTATTTGCATACTGTGTTATTTACCAGTTGTATAATGGCACTACTACTTTATAGACCGTGTCTTTGCCTAAGCTGTGCGCGTCATGCAGGTGAGCATCATGGCTCAAAAACCCGAGTGAAAGGCCCTGGCTAAGCCCAAATGCCAAGATTCCCCTCACCGGTTTTTTTTACAGCTAGAGAAGTTTCCCCAAATGCTGACAATCTACTGTTAACGAATAGCCTATTTTTAAAAAGGGGGAGAAAAAAAGAGGAAAAAACCTGCTGAGCCTGAGAGGGGGTACATTCTGCAGTTTGCTGGTTCCAGCATGCTGAATTAGAACAGGTTGAGCAGGTTAGATACTGGGGGGAGAAAAGGTAAAGCTGGAAGACATACATTAAAGGTGGAACAACTGCAATCACAAATGCAGTTTGAGATAGACTTTTTCCTCATTCTCGTGGGCCATATACTTGGCCCAGGAGTCTTTTCAGACAACAGGAGGAACAGAGTGAACACACATTCATTAGAGAAGCGATGCAAGTATTTCTGACGTGCATGCACAACAGGCTGAGCAAAGATTACCTTAACTCTCCCAGCAAACTTTCTCACCACCAGCATTTTCTACACAGAATCACCCAACCGAAGTACAAGCTAGAAGACAAACCACGAACCGAAATGCCAACAAAACAACACGTTGTTAACCTTGAGAGCTAACATCTCTGCAAGAATCACCTTAATGTCAGGCTTATAGCAAAGTACTAAAAGCACCTCAACTCCCCGCAAAGATCACCTGGATTTTCTAGGACCTGCTAAGTTAAGGCTTGTATTTATTTTGTAGCTCTTCAAGGTGAGAAGGGGAGGTAACATCCCTGAGAATACTAAGCCTTCAGAGGAGGTGATGTTCCTGAAAGGGTACTTATGCGGAAAGATCAAGGTCTCGTGCTGCCATGTGCTCTGTGACTAGAGTCTAATCTGTCAAGTGGCTTGTGTTCATTTGAACTGTGACATGGGTAACAAAGCAGCACTAAGCTACGCTCAATACGTTCTGTTATACGGAGATTTATGTTGTTGCCCGTGAGGAGGGTGGTATTACTCTGCTACGTTGGACCACCTTCCCCTCGGCACAAGTCGCACCAGAAACCTAAACTTACTGAGAGCAGCGTGTCCCCTTTTTTTGCCTGCAGAAAACCAAAACATAAAAACCGACAACCTTACAAAGTACAGGATCCGACTTAGCTATTACTTAAAGGCAACACACACAAAATCTAGGACTGAAATGCACACTGACGTCCTTCTTATGTTTAGGTACTGAAGAGCTCTGGAGATGCAAGTATAACGTTCCTCATTGTGTACGCTTCGGTTCTCAAGAACAATGGAGCTAATTAAGGTCAGCATATAAATCTTAACTCTGCACTTCCTTGCTTCGCTTGATTCTAATCAGATCTCAGCATTCATGTTTTTGTGTTAACTTCCTTTGCTGTTCTTTAATGATAACTGAAGGGGGATACTGTCCAAGGCTACAAGCAGCTTGTAACACGTCTGAAATCATGGCATCTCCTTTCGGCTCTTAGCTCACAGAGGTACTGTGGCACAAGAGCTCCTTCAGAGTCTCTTACCGCTGAAGATATCCATGGAGGGGTTTTTTGGAGCACCCTATTTATGCCGTCATGTGAATTAAGTAGAAGTTTACATAAAGTCTTTACAAAAGATGACCAATCTACTCAGCAACAGAGAGACAGACAAAAGTTTCTACCTGAGACCATTAAAAATACTGTAGTCTTCTAATTCTCATCAAAGACACAAAGAAACACTCTTGCTGCTATACTGCTGTTGAAAAAGCCTGACCTTTTCTTTCCTTCTTTCTTTTTTAATCTTCTTCAAAACACAGGGATCTCAGCAGAATACCAAACATTTACCTTAGATATATCTGCTGACAGGAGAAAGACAAAAACCCCTTCTCTCCACCTGTTTCCCCATCCTTATTTACAAAATGTATTAGTGAAAATGTAAGAAACATTTTTTAATTGCTAAGAAAACCAAAACAAGTATCACATCTCACTTGTCTCCTACAACTACAGTTATCAATTACTAGAAGCAGAAATTAGTCCTTTGTGTTCATTATCCCTGCTCAAGAATTAGGGCACTTGCATTTGCTGAAGCTTATCTTTCACTAGCATGCTGACAGTGGTTAAATCATCCCCCACGTATAAGGAATGGATTTGAAAGCCTGTAATACACCCTGCTTCTTCCTATTTAAGAGCACTGCCTACCAATTACTACACCGAAATAAAAGCTCCTTAAGAGATGACCAAAGAGACATTTCTATTGTGCAAGACAGTAAGAGAAGGCCTTTTCACACGCGTGAAGTGTCAATCATTTTCAGCATGGCGAGTTCCTTGGCTATTTGTTTTTAGCTTCAAGATCTTGTAGGTTCAGTTTTTCAAAGCTACCCAACATTTAACACCGAATTTCCACTTGGCCATCTTTGCAAACCACCAGAAACCAAACCCTGTTGTAATAAGGCAGTTCCTCTCCTCTTCTGGAAAAAAGAAAGCTCATCATCACATTTGGCTGTGCTCTGCTTCAAAAAACTCCCATCTTAAGCAAATGCCAGACTGCACATGCTAGACTGCAGAGATCCTATTTGTACTTAGAGGCTGGGCATTGTTATTGCACTGCACCCTACAAAGCACACACAACATACTGGAAGCGGGCCAATGCCATAAATAACACAGGAGCAATTCACAGGTGGAATGCAGGGAGAGGATGGATTCAGCCAGATCTTGAGGACACTCTGCCTACTGGATATTTGCAAAGTCACAGGCAGCCTGTACGCATGCCTGCCCAAGAAACACAGATCCATGTTAAAGAGAGAGGGGAACTCATTAAAGCATATGCATCTCAACCCCTGTGCCTTTATCAGGATCCAACACTCATCTTCCAACCAGTACCTTACAGCCTTCACCAAGCATACGCTCTTCATTTGCCAGTGAAGATGGCCAGCTAAAACATCAAGGTTTTAGCTTGATGGAGGTTACCCTCCAGCATGTGCGTTTTCTATCTTTCTCAAAAAACTCATTCAGCAACATATACACAAAGTGTTGTTTAAAAAAGACTTAATTTCAACATCAGAATAGTACCATACCCTGATAACAAAAACAGCTGTTTGTCTCTCCACAGCGCATTAAAAGAGAAGTTTGGGAAAATTATCTAGCACTGAAAATAAGATTGAGAATGAAAGTGCCTTCTTAATTAAAAGAAGAAGTACCTTCTTTGATAGGACCCTTTGTAAGCATGCTTCAAAGCATAGCTTCTGCGATCCAGATCTTCCAATTTGAGTTTCAAAGACTTCTGCATGTGGTTGTTGCATGTGGTGTTTCGCATGTGCCAAAAAAAAAAAAAAAAATCCCCAAACTTTGAGACCTGTTCCTGAGATGATGCATAAACAGCCTACATGTGCCTAAGTAGGATGTAAATAAAAAGCCATTATGAAGAATTTTGCTAGGTAGGGAGTAAGGAGCAGAAGGAGAGAAAGAAGGTGACGTTTTGGTTTCATATGAAACACTTCAGTTAGTTTGCATTACCACACTTATATGGACAGCCTGGTGAACATCAGCCATGGACACTGCAGCTTCATTTACCAAACTGGAGAAGCTGTGGCTGAAATACATATATTATCCCTTTAGCCTTTTCAGACTTGCCACAGAGCCTTTAATAGCTACCCCCTGGAAACTGGCAGGAAGGTCATTTCTCGCCTCCCTTCTGGCATTTATATCCTATTAACATTTTCAAGTTGCATGGAGAGCATGTCTTTGGCAGGGAGGAAAATGTGATTTTAAAGTGATAGGCACAGGCCATCCTCAGTCACAGAAATGGAAAAGGAGCCGTTGGCAAAGTCTCCTACCCCCAAAGGAAACCCTTTTGGCACAAGTGGAGGCATCGCCCTTCCCCCTGAAGCCTGATGCATGTTCTAATGGAATGCAACACAGTAAGTCAAGCAAAGTCTTTTCTCTACCTCAAGGTGCCTTGCTAAAGCTTACAAACCACCACCACCACCACTAAAACCCACAGCAGCAGCCTAACTCCTCTGTCTGCATTTTGGGGAGATGCAGTGGTGGAGATGGAATAAGAGGCTTGCAACCTCCTATTTGGTGGCAGAGTCTAGACCCAAAAGGGCTCCTCAGAGTCGGCACTATTCGTAGATAAACTCCCTAGAGAGCTACCGTGACAATACAGATGGAAATCTTTTGGAAAGCCTTTAGTAATTGCAATCTATTGATTGGAGACACTGCTTTGGAAATCCTCAGCTCTTTCGGAGCTACAGAAAACTCTTTATACACACACATACCCTCCTTCCATATAGTCTATGCTCCTGCTGGAGATCTGAGAACATTCAACTTTCATTTATTGTGACTGAGAGAAAGCCATAGTGTCTGTGTCTCTAGTGTAAAATTGTGAGGATTAGCATACCCTAAATTGCAGATTTTCTTATGTACTGATCATTGCAGTGCCATTCCAGTTACAGGAATTTTGAACTCAAAATTACTGTGATCTAACTCCTTCCTCCAAATTCCTAAAAAGCCCCAAGAAAACACCCCCCAGGTCCCCAAATCAGTCCCTGATGCTAGAAGGCTTGCTATTTCCAAGAAGACTTGCTCTTGCCAGTACTGGTCAAAAAGAAATCTCTGTAAAAAACTCAGCATCGTCTTCAGCTCTCCTCCTCAAGAGCAATTCCTGTTCCTGATACAAGACACTAACAGATCTCCCAGTTATTGTACCAGATTGCAACAACCCTCCGCAAACAGTAGGAGCAGCACTGATACGGAGGCAGTTAGCTTGATGGCACATTCGGAATGAGAACGAGAAAATCAGCTTTTCACGCTGGACATTGAGCACTCTCCAGAGACCTTTGCTCTCTCCAACAGCGACTGTACCCACAGGAGGCTCAGGACACTCCTGAGCAGTCTGGCAGCTGTAAGAGAGTTTTCTGAGATGCCCCAGGCTCACGGTTCCCTGTTGAAAATCCTGGCCAAGAGTCACCCTGGTCAGAAAAGGAAGCAGGTTTTAACCTCTTTTTCTGAATGGTGCTGCACAAGAGAACCTTCCCCCTCCACCCCTGTCTGCTGTGCCCATTCAACTTGACTTGTTGACAAGGAGCCAAGGAGCACAACAAAAAGAAACTGGACTTTATGTGAGCGTCTATGACTCATTTACAAATGAAGTGTTGCATGTATTGTGGGAGTCAGGAAGGGCAGCATCAATTTAACAGGTAAGGAGTACACGCAACACCCCAACACAGCTAGACTTACCCAGAGAAAAGATGGGCAGAAAAGAGTGTTCCCACTCCACAAAAAGTCTGGCTATTGCAAAAAAGTTTTGCCCACATGCAAAGAACTGCAAATAAGAGCTCTGGAGAGTCTTTTCTTCCCTTCACTTAATAAAGTGAGGGAGAAGAAAAATTACTTTCTATGGAGAAGACGGGCACCTGAGAGTGTAAAAACAATGATATTTTCTAACCCAAAAAAGCAACCAAAACTCCTTCCCTCCTCTGCTCAGCTGAATGTCTAATGACCTGACTGCTGCGAGGTGGAAAAATGGATCAGAAATTTCATCCTCTGCCGGAACAGTAATAAGTACTCCTATGGCACATTATTTCCCTTGACAAAACCATTTTGTTGGACTTTTTACCCTAAAAGGTCTTTTAAAAGTCTGGATTAAAAAAATAGTATAGACAGTTAAATAAGAGCCAGAACAAGGCAGAGGGGGAGAAAGAGAAGAGAGGATGGATGTAGTATGTGCCTATACATTTTTTTCCCCCTGTTCAGATACTGGCAGACTAACGTCTCCCTCACTCCTCTCTCATGCACCAAGCTTATTTGATGTAAATGCAGTAATACCTGGGGAGGCTCCTGCAGGACCTTCACAAGCTATGTTGATTCTTTAGCATCACATTCACAACTTTCTGCTAAGCCTACAACTTCTCTCTCTGATCCCACACTCTGTGCGATGCTCCAGGGATACCACCATGCTGCCTACCAGGGGCACGTTAGAAATCTTATTCTTTGCTGGTTTGGGGATTATATCTGTCACGACTTAGATACCGTAGCACAAAAATAGCAAACAATAAACGAACTGCGCACAAAAGCAGAGAAAGATGGACCTGTATTATCATCCAGCTGGCGCGGAAGAACAGACACGGCACCACCACAAGCAAGGCCTGCGGGAGTTGCACACAAGGCAGGACCTGGCAAGCAGGTCCTTGCTCCGGGATCCTGAGGCAGAAGCAGTTTTGAATGTGATGTGAGAAGCATTCAGCCACAGCACTGGCAGGCCATTGGACCTGATGCTACACTAAGTTTGAGATGCCTATGAAAGAATTTACTTCACACCATCTTAGACTAGAAATACCTGTTTCGGAAGGAGGTACCCAGTGGGCAAAATGAACATCTTCCTTGTGAGTGTGTCATAGCACCAGATAACAAATTTCATTTCACTTTGCATTTATCTTCACCTGCCTACTTGCACATTCATGCTTTCCACTTCAGCAACAGGATTCACTATTATAGTCTGTTATAGCAACAAGAAAAGGTTATTCACTGCAAAAAATCAGTGCCACAGTCCTGCTAACCACAACCCTCCTTTAGCAAAACTAGCCTGTTTCAGTGTGCTCAGGATCTTGCCTGTCACGGGTCTGGTGTCACTTGTTGCAGTGCCACCAAGCTCAGTAACAGGTTTCTGCAACGTCCCACCGAGCTGCTGCGACGTGGGCCTACACAAGGAGGAGTTTTATAGAGCAGACGGGAACCTATCAGACGGAAAGAACTTCTAACAGCAAGATTTTCCTTGCATGAACTTAGGTCCTTCTTACTGCAGTCAGTAAATACAGCACTCCATCCTGGTAACTTCAAGCAACATCTTGTTAAGAGAAAAATTTAAAACCAAACAATCTTCTCATCAGAAGTTTCTGATCTGTACTTACTTCTTTTGGGCAAATCACTGAGCCTGGCAATTCCGGCAAATTTGCTACTAAAGCACGGTAAGAGTTGCTATACAGGGAAACCCACATAAGCAAAGGTGACTACATCAACATCTGATAGACCTGGAGTCAAGTCTCAGGGGAAGCCTCCCTTCCCTGCTTCTGGGAGAGGACGAGGAGATGCCTAGTGAGCAAAAAGCCAAACAAACCCCACAAGCAGTCCTTCAGTAAGCAGCCTGGGCTGAGGACCCGGACACAAGTGTCCGACCACCCCAGAGTCCCAGCACTGGAATTCACCCTTGGATGCTGACAGCAACTCAGCAGCTGCCCTGCCTCCCTCATGGCAGACAGAGTAATGACCCAGTCTGGCAAACATGTGGCTCGCAACACCTCTGGTCAGATGAGTCAGACGTGTGATTTATTCAATGCCCAAGGCCAGTATCTCCTCTGAACGTCTTTGTGTCTTTCCCTTCTCATTTTACATCTCTCTCTCCAACTCTCCCCAATTCTAATCAAGCGTAAGTTGATTGGAAGTATAAGAAGTTGATTAAGTATAATAAATATGGAATTACAACTGCATTCCCTCCTGTTTCTCCTCTGTTTTCATGTAACTGTTTAACCTGGACAATGTGATACAGAAAAGGTAAAGCTGCAAGCAGCTATTGCTTCCTTTGTGCAGCATTACGTTATCTTTCCTATTGTCACCAAAATCACCCCTTTCATTCCACCTATAGCACACTGCCTGGAAAATGACTGGTAATAATCAAGGAAACAAGATCTCTTCCCTCCCACACAGAACCAGTCTGCAACCATCACTCTTCTCATTTTGCTTATAAGCTATATTCCTTTCCCCCACCTGTCTTGCAGTTTCTTTGTAGGTTGTAAACTCTTTGATAGGGGGACTAAAGCTATGTGGGTATTCAAGAAATCTTAATCAGCTCTGAGGTGTTCCACCCATGCAAATAAATGAATACTGAATCGGGGGATTAGAGAGGGGAAGGAACATCCCTGTGATTTAACATTTTGTTCCCTGAGTTGACCACTGTACATATTGCTACATCCCTATGAAGGAAACTACATGAAATACGTTTGGCAACTTGGGTTACAGAGAATTTCCCAGATCTGTAGTGCAGTAAGTTGTCTACAGTACAAGCAAGTACTGATGTCTGTATTTAAAAACAAGATCAATTATTCTGAAGAGGCATCTTCACGATGGCACTTGGATACCTAACTACGTAACATACAACACCACCACAGATGTTCCAATACAACCACTTGCATCCACGACTCTGAAGCTACAAAATTAGAAGCTCCTATACAGCTTGGCTATATATTTTTGTCCTCTGAGAAAAATCCATCCCATTTGTTAAAATAATAATACTACTAATAAAACAAAAAAAAAATACTTCTGGATATCTGTAACAACTCTTGATAATATGTGAAGAGAGCTAGAAGAACTTTCTCAATTCTGACTTCCTCCCACAACTTAAGCATCATAGTAGTTGTAGTGTGTATGTGTGTCGTGCCATACTTGTAGATCGCAGACAGTCCACAACATTTTCTGCCCAAGTAAGTGTCTTTAGTCAGCTTGCTAGTCCTTCCAAGTAAACAAAACATCCCCCTACCCTGTAAACCTTTCCAAACTCCTGGGTCACGATCAGCACTCACCTGTGCATGTTTCCATTGGTGGTGAAGGACTGTCCACATACTGAACATTTATAAGGCCTTTCACCTGAGTGCACCAGCATGTGGCGATCAAGGGAGCTAGCTGAGCTCAGAGACTTTCCACAGATGCTGCAGGAATGGTCTGTCCCTCCAGTGTCAGTGTTATGCTAGAGAAAGCAATGATTTTTTTTCATTGAATGCCCCTTCTGAAGTGCCAGTAAAATATTAGCGAGAACTATAAACATCTTATAAGCAGCTTTGAAGAGCCACTCGGCACAATACCTTATATTAAGGTGCACCCTGTATATACCTCTCCTCCCCAGCCCTCCCCCCTCAACTCCACCCCCACCCTTCATTTTTAACTCCTTGATGCACCAGCACAAGTAGCTGTTTCATACAGCCTTCAATGCCTACCACATGCAGCATTTCTGCTAGGTGTGCAGCTGAAGGGGACAGAAAGGGATCCAGCAACAACCCATCAGACAAAGGGTACCTTGAGATACTTTAAGCTGTGCAGTGGTTTGGGGTTGGGTGAGTGGTAAGGGGGAAAACAGAAAAAGGATGTAATTACGAACTTCATGGCAGAAGAAAGACACTTAAAAACAAATACTCTTTAAAGATATTAATTTCAAACTGACTGCGTAGTAAGAAAATGGAAGTAAACTGCTTCTGATTGCACATGCAGACTTCTATGGCCGTAAGAATGCATTACAGGGCCAAAATATGGCCATTAGCTACCGTGCTATATGTACCACTCTTTCTTACTTGCATTCAGAGACTTGAAGATTTCTTCACATACCAAAAAAAAAAAAAACAGGAGAGTAAGGGGAAAAAAAAAAGTAACAGTTACAGTACAGGAGGGAAAACTGAATTAATAAGTATCTAGTGGACTCACAGTGGTGAACCACAATCTTAGCATCCAAAGCAGAACCTTGTGACATAGAAAAGGCCAAACGTCCCTATAAAGTATGCATATATTTCAGAAGGAGTAAGAAGAGGCCTGTAGCTGACATAAAAGTGCATCATCCATTAAAAAAGTGTATTTTTAATTCTGCCTCCCAAAATTGCTATAACCTGTGAACGTCTGAGAGGCTCTTCTACGCTGAGAGGATTTAAAATTGTGTCTTCCTGCTTCTTAATTTGCATGACCAGTAAAGGAATCTGTACTCAAACAGGTTAAGAAAACAGGACTTATGCCTCATGATGGAAGTGGTTTTCTGGATCCTTGGGATACCTTAAGCTATGCAGAACAGGACATACATCCTTGTTTGAGCCACTGCAGGGGGGGAGTGTTGGGGAAGGAAGGGAGGAAAATTACCCACCTCAGGGTTGGGTTTGTGGTTTTGGTTTTTTAAAGAAAATACAAGGGGAAGGCTAAAATAAAAGCAAAACAATTGAATAAAGTTATAATGAAGCATTTCTGGTTTGCACATGGAAATGTATTTCACCATTGCAAAACGCACACTGGCAAACCAGACACTCTTAACAGTAAGAAATCAAGAGCCGGTACTCTGCGTACCTGACGAATGTGCATAGTTAGCTGGTGCTGTGTAGTGCAAATCTTTTCACACAGAGGACAGGTATAGGAAGACTTCTCTTCTTTTGTTTCCTGTGAACGAAACAAACAAAAAAATCAGATGGCATAGAGATATAAAAGAACTTGAAAGCTGTTACTGCTGGGGATGGAAAAAATATAATCCATCCTAAGTACAAAAGGCCACTGGTAACAGAACAACTTGCACGTATACATTTATCATCCTGACAGATCCCTCAGGGAAGTTTCAGAAACTTCTGAATTTATAAATAGGGGCCATTTCAACTACCGCAGAAGTACAGCAGCTGTTTTAACAGCACACGGATACTCAGCAGTAGCAGTTTAGGACAGGAAGTGAAGGCAATTATTGCGACCAGCTCAAACTGCCAGGAGGAATTTAGGTGAGCAGAAAGTAATTACTGGAACACCGCCAGAATATGTGGGCAAATGCCACTAATCTTCCCAAAAGATCCTTAATAAGCACAAGTTGTCGGGACTTCAGGTTTCCCACCCCATCTCGATGGCAAGGCACTAGCTGGGTGCCCTTTTCTAGGGGCTGTATGTTCTGCTCCATGGCTGACTCAGAAGGAAGAGCAGCATTTACTGAATCACCAACACCATTTCCCTTAGCATCCTGTGTTTCTCCTGGAAGCATCCCATCCAGGCACACCGGTCAGGCCCAACCCTTCTGAAGCTTGCAAGATCTGATGAGATCACAGCGAGAAAGAGGTGACAATGCAGGAGTGTACGTGACTCAAAAAGAACACATTATGAACACACATTATTCTCCACCCAGGTGAGAATTAGGAGTAACCATGGTCAAACCATGAGTACAAACAATAAAGCTGGCCGGAGAGCTCAGCCTGCTTTAAGTATGCCCTTGAGACACTGAGCAAAGCAGCCACTCTTTCAGCCAAGGATGAAATGGCACTCTCGCAGGAACCAAAGGCGTTTGCCTGAATTGTCTGCAAGGATGGCTACTGCATGACATAAAGGGTACTTTCACCACCTCACTAAGAAGCCCAGGCGTGGCTTCTGCACCAATGCCTGTATGTTAAAAGGAAGATGGTCTGGTACTGAAAATTAAACCTCATTTTTCTGTAGAATGATGCAAATCTTCACCAGCTAGACAGATCCACTGCCTGTTACCTACACTTCTGGTGACAAGAGAGTACAAAAACCATCTCTGTGTAACCGATGGAAAAGTACAATATTTATGCCAAAAGGACATGTTCTACTGAACCTCTTTGCTGGCTATTTTAAGTACCATTAGTAAAACCATGAAAACAAGCAAAAAAGAAAACCCACCCTCGGTAGCTCTTCAGTTGGGAGGGAGTTGATGGGTACGAGTGTATCTGTGCATTTCCTCTCTCCACACAGCTCTTTTCCCCCATGGGTGTCCCAAAAGTCATCAACTTGGAAGCAACCATTTCCAGATTGTCAGACACAAGCATTTGTGGAAAACACTGAGAATGACTAACCCAAGCCTCTGTGACAAAGTCTCTGGCATGTTAGGAGGAAATGTGCTGACACAGTGTTAGAGAAAAGTTTTTTTAGGTCTCAGTAAAGGAATATCCCCTCTTACATGATTTGGGGAACCATTCTGGAGAGTCCCCTATTAAAAATCTAACACTGTGTTTTCAAAAATAGGGCCATGATAATTTTCTATTAAGTTCAGTGACCTGTGGATTTGGATGAAGAGCTACTTTCCCATTTTGCCTGAAGTAAACAAAACTTGTGACCTCAGTTCTAAAAGTATCAGGATTGCAAGGATTAGGTTCTCCCACTCCTCCCTACCGTTTCTCTTGTACATCTTTTTCTAACTGTATTTCAGGGCTCTCTATCCTAAAGCTAAACACTGTAGGCCATGCACACAGGCCAAGGCCTAACACACTATTACTCACAAAACATTAGAAAGTAAGCAAGCAAGGCTGCCATTATGAAGTCTGAACACCCCAAGAAAATTAAAACGCACTATCCCAGTGCCCCCCCCCTTTTTATATACAAACATACAATTCGCATACGCACATTCCATCCTACTTATACAACTTTAATTTTGCTATATGCAACCTGTCTGTGGAGTACTGTTCAGCCCCAATTATACTGCAACCCTGTTAAAGTTGGCTCAGGGCAGAGAACAAACACACTGTGCCGTGAGGAAAAACTCTGCAGCTGTGCTGACAGTTTAGATGGTGTTTAATCCCCAGAGTATTTCTGTGAAATTATCAACCTACTACTTTTTTTTGCCCCCCCCCCCCCCCCCGAGTGCTGCAGTTCTACGTGATGCACTTGATTGTTTCAAAGCCTGCTTTCTAGACTGCCTGCTCTTCGAATCAGCAAATTAACAGAAGGTAGAGTAATTACTGGTTCACCTTGAAGCAAAGATCAGAAACACACTATAGCTCAGCCAGAGCTGTTTAGTGTTGAATCTGGGGTTTATTATTAACTAAAACCCAAACTTTCTCCAGTGGTCACACAGGGTACATGCCGCATACCGTAACACAGCTCAGGCAAACCCAGCGTAGCTACAACAGGAATGCTGTTGACTGACCCAATCCAGACCAAAAAACATTAGCATCCCTACTGTAAAAGCACCCCCTCTCACAAATTTAAAACATAGCACTCAGCTACCCCACCAGAGTCAGATTGGTGAAAACACACTTCCCGAACTGAAAGATAAAATTAGCAGCTAATTTGTTAGCTACTCTCCCTTTAGTAAGTCAACCTGGCATGACTGCTCAGCATTCAACTGATGGCAAACGCTTTTGGAGTTGTGCATTAGGTCTATTAGTTTTTCTCCAGCTCAAGAAACACCTTTGTCATGCTTTTTTATTTTCTCCAAGAGCAAAGCAAATGAGAAGTTAAAATGGATGCTGCTTGATGTGAGAACATGTTTATTAGACTATGAGTAGACTAAAGCCAAGATAAAGTCAGCATTATAAAGAGAACCACAGACTTTGGAACAAAGGTTCAGGGCAAAATGTTTCGCTGCCAACTCATGGGAAACAGCAGTCAGACCCAGAAAACTAGCTAACTGTTACTATCCTTGAAATTATAATAAGGGGCACATTCTGACCAGAATCTGAGATCTGTGTGCTGCTACACACTGAAACAATTCAGTGCTTTCATTCTGCTACGCTGAAAGCAGAAATTCGTTGTATTAGAGGTTGCTAACCAGATTGATACCCACTTAATATTTCACATCTCGCTTCTATTTTCTCAGTAACGTAGCCATTTGCCCCTCTGGCGATAATGATCTTTCAGCCTAAAAACAAATAGGCTATTTACTATGTTTTCAATGTATTTGTTTATTTTTATGCTGTAAGAATCCCTCTTAATCCTGTCACATTTACTCTCAAGCTTCCTTTGATTCAATGCCCATCGAAATATCAGGTGGAATAAAGGTCACTAACACTAATAAACCTCCCTGAAGCCAAACCACATGGTGTACCAGCAGACAGCTGTGTAATAGCACTGCCACTGAGACTAGTCTGAACTCCAGTGCCTTACTTGACATGATGAAATCAAGGAACTAGGGCAGCCCCTAAGTGGGAATACTGCAAATAAACCTTAAAGCCAGGTACTACACAATACAATCCCACAAACACAGTTGCCAGTATACTGTCCAGGCTCTTCATTTAAGAATGTTCATTTACAGTTAATGGCTTTTAACTCCTTTCAAGCAAAAAAGATCCAAGACAAGTCATAAGTCTGTCAACTGGGCAGCTACTCGGCAAGCTATTAATAAACTACTATAGGAACATCACATGAGTCATGCCTCTCAACCTTTCTGGTCCCTGTTACATCTTGATTGCTTTGCAAATTCTCTGTGCCTCACTACAAGCTCTAAAGTCAAACGGACACAGTGATTTGGGGTATTTCTTGCTGTTCTGCAGCACCTTCATTGGTAGGGCTTAGCCCAGCAGGAGAAAAACATGGATATAAATAATCACAGCTTTAACCGATACGACTCTCTCCTTTCACTTGTTTAGATCAATATTGCTATCAACTGGTGCCATCAACTGGTAAATGGAAAAAACCTGATAAAAGCTACATATATTTGCTCTGCAAGATTTGTACAAAGCATTCTGCAACAACTCTTCATAATTTTATGAACAATTAAGTAAGGGCACCTTACACTCCACACGTGTGAACTGAGGGTCCTGATGGATGTTTCATTCTGGCACCACCTTTAACCTTAAATCACTTGGATCTTCCCCGGGGACAGCCGCACACCTCATGAGGAGTCCCACACAATGGCGAAGCCAAGCCCCCTGCCACACTGCTCTGAGCTCCTCTCTGAGCTATTTCTTTTCTCCTAGTTTCATGAAATGAACTGGTGCCTCAACAGATTATGCAAATGCAAGAGCCTGGAGAAAAGATGCAGCGGGGAAGAAGCAGCAATCCTTAGGTGGCTTTGCCACTGCTAGTGGCATCTGCTAGACCAGCTCACCACTGCATGACATTGGACCTCGTGCTCAAATGTTTTTACATGTGAATCCAAGCAAGTGAACCCCTTCGATTCCCAGTTTTCTAAAGTCATGTTCTGGAGAGCCACCAGAAAACACACAGAGGAGCAATGGCAGAGGCAAAAATACCCACTGAGGGGAAAAAAGGCAAAATGATCAAAGAAACATAATTATGTCTTCTCACTTCCCATGCAGCTGCTTGTCTCCCCTTCACCCTCCCTGCATTTGGGTTTACATACCTGGTTCCTCCTGCCAATCCGATTTGGTGCAGGAGACTTCGAGGGGGATTTGACATTTTGAGAGTTCCCGCCATTTTCAGCAATCTTCCCCACATTCATCACTGCTGACATCATGGCATCAATGGAGGACAAGTCTGCTCCGTCCAAACTGTTTGGTGAACTTGGTGATACCTTGTAGCTGTTTAAGCTTTCCAGCTGCTGCTCTGGAATTAAAAACAAAAACACACATAGGAGTTGCTAGGCCATCTGAAAAAAAAAATAAAATACCACAGTATTTTCAGCTGCCTGTAACTCGCATCACACTCTGCTGGATCACCATGGAGCACAGGCAACAGCCCATAATAAGTGGAGTTCTTGTAACAGGAAAAATTTCTTATATTGGAATGCATAGGACAAGGTGTACATTCCTTCTAATAGGACATTCATGTTATCTTAATTTTCAACCTTAACTCAGTATGGGGCTTATAGAGTGATTTACCTTAAAGTCTCTTGCTGTAAAATGGTATTATTCATAGTACCTTGTGATCACCATGAACTAGTAGAGCAGTACTGATGAATGCACGCTCTGGCAAGCACAATCATTCAAGCAAGCACGTGTTCTGAGCAGAACTGCACAATTAAGGCATTAGTAACACAGTGTAGGGCACTGGGTTCTCTTTCTAGCATAGCTTAAGCCAGCTCTGTATATGGAATAAGCTAAATTAGCAAAAATCCAACCAAAACAAAACCCCAAATCCCCCCAAATGCCTCTTTACTGCCACAGCTGGCATCTATGTAGATTTTTTTCTTTTTGGTCTACGAAGCCATATTAGTCCATGGAGCATATGTGTTACATCCATGACTAATGCCACAGCTAAAGCTGTTCAGATAGAGACTTCTCCATCACATTCCGTATGTAGCAGGGATGCTCCTGTCTCAGATACCAAATTCAAAACACACCTAAAATCTCACCTCTGGTTTCTTAACATACAGACATGTCAAACACACAGGTAAGGCCTTCCACTTTCCTCTTTACAAGTTTGAAAAGGAAAATGCTTTCAAATTAATATATGCTTTCAAATAATTTCAAATTAAACACTCCTTCCCCGCAAAAGCAGTCTCCCAGACAAACAGGAACACCCTGCAAGTCTATTGCTCTGTCACCTCTGATGGAGAGCACAGAATCTTAATGTGTGTTGTGAGAAAGTCACTGTAACACAAGAGGATGTGAGGGTGAACAAGGAGGAACATGTTTGTCTGTGAACATTTGATCTCTGCATAATACTGTCTGTGGAAGATAAGTTTGAGCATTATAAACAGGTGTTTTTTTGAGGCTAAGTAATGTGGTGCCAAGTTACTGGGAGCCAAGAAAGCTTAGTTTGGAAGCCTGCAGTGGTAGTTGAGTATTTATGTGCCCATGCTTCTGCTCAACCTATTTTATACTTTTCAGACAGATAAAGGTTAGGGATGGGGAAAGAAACGTATGCACCAGTGCTTCTGCTCAATGTATCATCATCTCAATATCAAGAGTATCTTATACTCTTCACACAGATAAGGGGTATGGATGGGTAAGAAATGTTTCTACAAGCCTTAATCAATGCCCTAATTTACAGAGTCACACAGAGCTAGTCAAACCAGTTACCTTCATTTTTATCCCCTGATAGACTGTGGCTCTCTTCGTGGTTGCTGGTCTCCTCACTTAGTGTAGTATGTATAGTAGCGTCTGGCTCTTCAGCGTCTTCTTCAGCAGCACCCTCTAGCACTATGTGAGGGAGAAGGGAAAATGAGAAAGGGAGTAAGTTTTTCTGGAAGCCATTTTAGCAAAATAAGACTACAGCCCGTTAGTTTGAGAACTCCCTTGACCGGTATGTAGGTCTGATGACAGAAGCATGTAAACAGTGCCAGCGCAGCCAAGCGCCCACTCCCACGGGTGGCTGGGCACTGGGCTGGGAGATGCTGCCTCTGCCAGTGGTGAAATCTGGGCAAACAAAGAGAGGAAACCATTACCAGCTTGGTCCCCAGTATTCAGCCAGCTAAAAAAGGAGGAGGGAGAGAAGGAGAAAGCAAGCTAGCCTATCACTGACAGTCGTGACATTTGGTTAAGAAGTTGGAAGAATATTCTGCAGCTAGAGAATTTAAGTAATTCAATTTCATACACACACTCCTTGACCCTTCTCTTCATGGAGGATTAAGATTTACTCCAATACATGAATTCATGGTGACCTTTTCTTCTTTCTAGCAGTGGTGAAATGACTACTGAGGTTTCTGGGACCATTTGGCACATTCCTCACACCCATTGCCCAAGGTTTCCAGTTGAGTTGAAGACATGAGCAACCATCGTATGTGCCGACAGAATTTCTCCACACCCCTTTCTGAAACCACAAACTTAACATGCTTATCGTTGGGGTTTCAGGAAGGATGCCTGTTCTGGCTGGAGAATGACAGGGCAGTTAAACATCATTTTTAGAGGTGACAGGGAATGATCGACGCATGAGAAAGAGAGGAGTTCTCTGCCCACGGCACCCATGGCGATAGCCTCCAGAAAAGGTTATTTGTGATATGGAAAACTACTGATACATTTTTAATGAAGAAATACACCTTTATAACCTTACAAGCAAAATACTTATTTCATTATGGAAATGAACACACTGTGGACATTTTGTCATCTCAGATTTACAAACTGCATCCAGCAAACTTAATACAGGTTTTCCATTTTTCAGAAAGCAGAGACCATCGGCCTCAAACCGCGGTTAACTCAACAGGGTTTCTTCCTTTTAAAAAACATATTCTCAAGGATGACATGCAAATCAGTCACGTAACACATCTTCAAATGCTGTTTGAACAGCATTTGCAAACAATAAATGACTACGTTATCCCAACTACTGACATTTTAGAGCGCACGCAAAAAGGCAGACAAAGAGAAAGGGCCCGGCTTGTGTCAAGCAGTTCCTCATTTCACGCAATGCCAGACAAAGCAGCAGATTCAAGCTTCCTACGTTTAACTGCCGACCCTCTTAGGAGCGGCACACAGATGATTTGACATAGCAAGCCAGCTCAGTCTAGTGACAAAACCTAGGACCCGACTAAACCCAGCGTCTAAGGCTCTGGATAACATCAACTTTTTAACAAACATTGTTTTCAATTTGCATCTTCAAAAACAGACAAAAAGACTATTTTTATGCTATCCTGAACAACTCAAGGTAACTCTTCCCTAGTCATTTTTGTACTTTTCTGCTAAGAAAACACTAGTGGTCCTTGCAACACAGGGATTTCTTGATCCAAGGTGAGGCCAAGCATCCATCCTTCTGTATTTTCTCCAGTAATTATGGGAACTGTTTATTTGTTTGCCTTTATTTCGTTTGTCCTTAACTGTTATAACTTTGCTGTTATTTTATTTGTTTTTTTAAAAAGGTCCATCTCATTCAAGAGCAACACAGTAATTCCCCCCCCCCCCCATCTTTTTTAACCACTATGTGGTAGCTGACTTAATTTTGAATAGAATAAGCACAAGAGTTATTTTCGAGACTGGCCTAAATCTTCTAAGTTGCTTGCTGTTATCTGCTTAGTACCACCAAAAATAAAGACCAGTTTAAATTATTTGGAGGGTTTTCTGTTAAAACAATGCAAATAAGTGCTTTAGTCCTTAAAAAAACCCCAACCAAACAGAACAACTCTTCCTTCCAAAGTAGATCTATTCATTCCTCTTTCAGTCAATACCTAAGACATCAATATCACCACTCAATCAAGTCAATCTCTTGAGTAACTGTGAAAACTCCTGTGTTGGCCAAGGTAACTTTAAGATAGTTGAGGAACTTCCCAGAGAACTAGAGTCAGAATTCCTAGTGCTGCTTTTAGCAACAGTGAAAATGGGAAATGTTCATAACAAAGAGAAGAGGCAGGCATACATGCACACGTTAACAAACCTACCTCCTGGTTTAGAAACACCTGCCAGCTTGCTCTCTGTTCTTCTTTCAGGAGGAAAACTATGTATTGTGCTATTTCATCATTTCGATGAACGCCTTTCATAATTTCTATGAACGAACAGTTATTTTATTTCTGAATCTAAGTATCTTCCTGCTAACGCAAACAAAGATGTATAGTCACAGATCTTGTTTTTAAAACCGTTTTCCGTACATTAAAAATTTCCTATTTTGGAAGCAGTTGAAAGATCGCAACTTAATTTCTGCAAAAATAGGTATTATTGTTGCATGCTTTTATTCACATATGTATTTTCCACTCTCTTGCATGAAGCAAAAAATGCACCACTGAAACAAAGACAACTGCATGAGCAGCACACACCGATTTCAGAAGCATAACTTTCTATTTGCAATAGGATATAGAAACAATAAGAATACTGGGCCAAATCACTCCTTCCTGTGGGAAAACCCGTGGCAGAGTGCCTTTAGGCAGGAGCATACTGAGAGATTTCTCTTGCAGCCTTTTTTTTGCTTTTTTTTTTCCTTTAAATAAATGCATCACTGAGAATGGGGAAGTGGGGTTTTTTTTCCACAGCACCTATGAAACTCAGGGAATCAGACAGGCAGCAACCAGCACGGATGCCCTATGTCATGCTGCCTTCAGGACTGCAAGCCTTCTCAGCTCACACCAAATGCCCCTGCCTGGAGGTCGTGCTGATGGAGCCTTCTTCCTCCCTCTTCCCAAAAGAAAACAAAGACCTCCAGGAAAGAGGACAAACAGGAAATACGCTGGCAAACAGTGCAGCCTCAGGTTGCATTCAACATCGGACCAAAGCCTCTAGGAAACAGGGAAGTGGTCACAAGCATTCAAGTCATCTTCTACTTTGAAGAAACCCCCCAGTGTCACAGTCATCCTCTGTGAAAAGGAGGACAAGCAGAGAGCAAGCGACAGAGCGAGAGCGCTAACACATGTGGGGCGGGGGAGGAACCAAACAAAGCAACGCAGCAGCCCTCTTTGCACGGCCACACCAAGAGACCTAGCTCTTCTGCGGGAATGTGTCCCCTCCGCTTGATGACATTGCTGAAACCATGAAACTGGGGCAACTTCGATCCCACAGAGAAATCTGAGGGGCCTTTAGCTCCTGCTTCTGACAGAGGCCCACCCCTGATGCCCCACATAACCAGCTAATGGGAGAGTCACTGAGAAAGCAGAGAGCTAAAAAAAAAAAGTAAAAAGCCTTGTTGCTTCCCATTCAGTCTGTACAGGAAGACACTTGCTAGACCTATTTCCTCCTTTGGGATAAAGTGTGACTCCACTGTATGTTAAAGCTGAGCCCATCAACAGTTACTTCCCCCCTTCACTTATGTATATTTATTTGTATTTAATTTTCTTGTTTTAAGACCACTCTCAACAGTCACAGCTGCTTCTCCTTGTGGTGAAGAGCATCACGGACGAAGCGAAAAGGAGAACACAGGCCACAGGGGAAGGAAGAAGAAAGGAGAAATTATGAGTCTTCAGAGTCACAGTCACTTGACTTGCCGTCGAGAGGCAGCTACACAAGCACGGAGCAGCACGTCCTCACCCCTGGGAGCTGGTACAAGTCTCTGCTCCGGATTGCTCCACTGTCTTTGCACATGAGCTCTCCCTTTGGAATAGATAGGAAGAAACACACAATACAGGCAAGGAGGGGGGAAACCTGGTGTGTAGCACAAAGCTGCTCATTGTTCTGCTTTCTGAAAAAAATCCACATTAACGTTAAAGTAGAAGCCATGCACTAATTGGGCCAGGGAAAGATTAACACTCTCAGCCAAATACTTTTATTGGTTTCATTAAACATGCCGTAGTACATAGTACAGAACACGGGGAGGAGGAGAAACAGGGGAAACAAATGACAGTTTTAGGAATGTGCACCCCCACACACATGCATTTCAAACCACTTTTTCTCATGAGGCCCAAATAGGAATCCTGAGCCTTCTTCATCATTTCCATCTTAGCAACGCTATTAGCTTATTCAAGGCTTTCCCACTGTTTTTTTTCTAAGTGGTAGAAAAAACCCCAAGGATCATTTAAATGAAGGCCAGACCTTCTAGTATACAAATTTAGACAAGAACAGAACTTCAAAGAGGGATATTGCATTTGAATAAACAGAAGTTTACTGTTTACCCTTGAGATTATAATACCTAAGAATCGCTACGCTGCGCTCCAATCAGTTTCTGATGCACTGGTCTCCTACTAAGCTTCTACAAGAGGAGCAGATTTTACTCCCAGAGCACATGGCGACTCTCCCAAGCACAAATGGTCACTCCCACCCCAAGAGATGCGCACAGTCACCTGCACTACATTTTGAACATGATTTTGCATCAAAGCTGGCAGGAAGGAAAGTGGGTGAAAAGGCATCGTGTGGGAAGAAAAAAGGGTTAATGCTATTCAAAGCACTGCCTCAAGGCAAAGGAAAACCAAATGAAAAAAGTTTTCCCGACTGACCTTTTTAATACCAACTCTGCCCTTGCTACTGAAGTGTCGGTGCTGACTTGGCACCCCAGCGGTAGAGAATTATACTGGCAGCGTCACCTCACTGTCACCACTGCTGGAGCACCAGTACAGAGCAGCCTATGGGGAAAGGAAGACAAGCATAAAAAGAAAGACAGTGGCATGGGAGTATCTGGTGGTCGTTCTTTCACTTAGCATTTGGTAAAAACTAAGAATGTTACCCCAAAGGTTTCGAACTTGTACCTGTTTTCCTCTAGGGAAAAACAAAACCAAACAAAACAAACCCTAAAAGACAACAACCAAAAGGAGCAACATCTCTTGAAAGGTACTCTCTGAGCACCAAAAGACAGACTGCTCCTCTTGCAATGAACTCTCTGAGCTATTAGTGATACAATTGTTTTACCTGTGTTAGTGCACGTTAATACTTTGCTTCCTAAAATAACTCTACAAATCCACAACATCCATATGCCTTTTCTTACCTAACATGTACACAGACAGATATACCCAGCCACAGAATAAACATGCTCATGGCCATGCCTTAAAACTGAGTGAGGGACCACCTTCTGTTTTGGGGGCGGGGCAGGGGAAGAAGCACCAAACAAGAACAAGATGACCCCCGTATTTCCAGATTATCTTGTATACTGTTGCTACAACATTTAACAGTTAGGCTAAATTTTAAATATTCAAACATATTTACTCCTCCTGTTTTATTTCCTTGTGTGCATGATGGGACACACGTGTGCATTTAGTTTTTATGTAGGTTTTGAAAATCACCTTCTGATGACCTATGGACCACTAATGGTCCTCAGGACTTTGGCTCAGATGACCAAAAGCATCTCTCCATAAAGCATACCAGAATTTTAACTTAGTTAATGCCTTAAGCAAACAACAACTCTGAATCATCATGATACTCTGGTATTACATTGATGTAATACACTGAAAACAAGGAAGTTATATTAATCTAACAGTGAGATGCCATACTGGCAAAGCAAGGGTTTCCTGGATGAAATTCACCTATATGGTCCAACTGGTTTACAGCAATGCACGGAGACACCAGGCAGCCTTAATATAAAATGCATTCGTACCTATCTTCTTGGCCCTGCACTCAATTTGCTAACTTGAACAGGGTACCCACGTTGGCTCCTTTCGCAAGCGCTGTGTGCTGTGGGAACTGCCCTCACGCAGGAGCCTGTGGTCTTGCCAGGCTAGAAAGGAGAACCGAGGCACACGCTGCTCCAGCACCAAGAGTGAAAGCAAAACCCGACAGCCCCCAGGCTCCCAACAGGAAAGCCCAGGTCTCTGCCAGCACGCTCGGTAGGCACCTCAGAGGGTTTGATCTGAGCCTGCACAGGGCTCCCGACCAGCACTGCCATTCTTGGGGACAGAAGCACCATACAAACGCACGGCTGCAATAACCTGCGGCCGCATTTAGGCTCAACAGCTGCTGATGAATTTTGAGATTTTTCTAACGCCTTAGTCCTCCTCCCCCCCAACTAAAGTAGTATCTACGAGCTGTTCCTCACCCTCGCTGTTTGTATCAGCTTGTGGGTGAGCACCTGGCCCTCCAGGAAGCCTTTGTCACCAAACTGCAGTCAGCTTCGAGAGCTTGTTCAAGCAAAAAGGACATTGAGATTTGAAGACAGCTTAACAAACCTGGGGCCAAGAGCACTACTTTTAGACACACAAAAAAATAAAGTCAGGGCAACAGCAGAGTAAAACAAGCGGCTGTAAGCAGACATCCCTCCACTCCTTCCCGTATAGACAACGGCAAACACCCCTCCACCCTCATCCTTGCCTGCCCGCGCAGCCGTTGGGAGACCGGTGGGGAGGGGGCCCGGCTCCCCCCAGTCACCGGGAACCACGGCGACGCAGGGGGAACACAGGACAAGACGGGCCTTGGGCCTTACCCGGTACATCCCCTCCCCTGCGCCCTCCCCGCTGGCTGAGGAGGGACACAAAAGCAATACTGTCTGTCCTTATAAGCTCTGCTTTGCATGTGTTCGGGGAGCGGGGACAGCTGTGCGGACGCCTCGCAGAGTTCCAGGAAGTCGATGTGTTTCTTGGCTTTGACTCCAGTTTATTTGCCTTAGATGAAGTGGCGACCCGAGAAAGTCCCTTGACATCCCCCCCAGGCTGGCACCGGCCACAGCGGGGCAGCGTTCCTTGGGACATGGCCTGGGGTCTCTCCCCACACTGATCAGCCTTTCTTGGTCCGGCCACCACGTCTCTCCCTCAGGCCAGGGCTGGCTCACATCCCACCGGCCAAGGGGACGGCCTTGGGACACGGTGTGGGAGAGGGTGGGAGCCCGGAGCAGAGCCAGGGACCGGCAGGAGCGGGCCCTGAAGGCTCTTCCCTCGGCAGGCGGGATGGAGGTGTCTCACAAAGGCGGGAACAGGTCAGGCAAGTGGCGTCATGCTGCCTGCCAAAACCGCTGCTGCCCACACGGCCCCGAAGGAGCCGAGGACAAGTCAAGAGAGTGGAGGGGCAGGGGGAAGCCAAAGTGAGGACCAGAGGGCATCCCCATCGCCCACGTCTCCCTGCCCAACAGGCTGAGGAAGGGGAGGTGCGCTTGCCCGAGGGGAGCCCCAGTGACCCCAGGGAAGCACGGCCCCGGGACACAAAACCTTGTCTGCTGCTGCTGCCACCTTAGACAAGCAAGAGGGGATGAGGGATGCAAAATGAGGAAACAAACAATCTAAAACATAGCTCTGTGGGTTTGGGGTTTTTTTTTCATTTTTGCTTTGCCCTGCCAAACCCCGTTAACTTAAAACCCTGAGGGGGGGGAAGCTATAGGTTGAAGTCCCATACCTACATGGCTAAGCGAGCACTGTGCTGAGGGAATGAGATACTTGTCCAAGAGTCCAAGGGGTGAGCCAGACAGATTGCACTGGGGAGAGCCAGATGGAAAACATTTCTGAGTAACGGAAAAGAAAAGCGACCTTCCCCTCCAAACAGTCCAAATTACAGCGCCCCTCAGCTCTGACTGAGGAGAGGCTGCACAGACGCCAAGCGGGCAAAGCGGGACGCTGGGCTCAGCCGGGTAGCTGTGACGGAGATGCTGACATCTCTGACAATATACGGCCAGTCTAAACCACGGGATATCTTGTCCTTTTAAGGTGGGCCAAGAGCAAGCATCTGTGCAGCAGCAGCAGCACAGGCCCAGCCTGCCATCAATAGCCCCTGGTGTCACTGAAAAAACAGGGGCTCCTGTGCCATACCAACTGGCCGTGCAGATGCCCAGGCACCCACCCCAAGAGGAGACAATCCATCCGGTTGTTCCTCTGCACAGCATCACGGAAACAAGAAGGAACAGTAGTAATGAGAGGAAGAAAAGCCACAAAACCATGCCGCTGGGCTGCTCACTGGCAATTGGTGCCTGCAGCTGTCAGGGAGGGAGGGAGGGCCTGTCCCCATCCCCATCCCCGTCCCTGTCCCTCGCCCTGATGGCCAGCAGCTCAGCCAAGGGCAGCTTCGGACCCGGGACTCGAGGCAAAGGTTTAAAGCAAATCTCTGGAAGGAGAAACGAGCAAATGTTTCACCCCCTCATGCTTGCTCTTCACACGTAGCCAGAGCTGTGTGTGCGCAGCAGGACGGGTTCGGCAGGGATTAGAGAGGCAGGATGAATCACGCCGAGGAAGATACAGAAAATCTCCTGTGCTAGTGCCCTGTATTCTTGTGTGGCGCCCTGGTTGCGATGCTCTTCCTCCAGGATGGATTTAAAGAGAGCTTCACAGAGGGCCTGAATGCATGGGCAATTTTACAAAAACCGTTCTGGAAATAGGGTAAGCTAAACCAGGAAAAGACTCCTTCCTTTCGGAGTAGCTATGTCCCACATGGCATTTCACCACTGTAACTACATCCACATGCTAGCAGATTTCCTTGTGCAGGCAAGCCCAAGGGGGAGAACATTGGTTCGCTTACTGCAGAGCCCCCAGTGCATCCTTTGCAGGCCGACCACGCTGTCTTTGCGGAAGATGCCAACGCACTCTCTGCTTGGAGCACCGTACCAGGTAGCATGCCAAAGCACTTTACGCCTCGCAAGATAACACAGTAAAATGATGCATGACATGAGAAAAGAAAGAGTAGAAATTACAGGGATTAAAACTCATTTCCTGGTGGTAGCATTGTCAACCATCATGATTTTATCACGAGCCCTGTAAAAATCTGATGGTGTTACATTACTGCACAAAAGTCTCAAACTTTTTTTTTTTTTTTTAAGTCAAAGTTCTAGTTTTCTGGGTTGTGGAGAAAGGACAGAAACATTACATGCTCAGCAAACTACCAGAAGAAAATGGAAGTGAACGGATTAATTTTAAAGCCTCAAGCTTTTAAGGATAATCATGATCTCAGATGCTCAACCTGTAATTTCTTAACACACAGGGACAGCAACACAGAGCGTCCCTTCTTTACACAGCACGTTTTGTACCCTGGAACATATACCTTCCAAAACTAAAATGGCTTTTTTCTTTTTTAAAGAGGGAAAAGAATTGCAACATCTCAGCACGTTTCTAACGTTTTATTTAAAAGCCAGCACAGCTGCACTTTAATGCTACTTAAAGATGAGAACCTCCACCAAATCACCAAATTCATTTTAAGCAGAAAGATTCAACATGCAAATATTTTGCAGAGAATGATTCAAGAGTTTGCAGCTCTTCTCACTGCTCTTTTCCAGGGAGCATGACTTGCTGACAGGATTAACTACTGCCAGGCTCACGAAGCTGGGAGACAGCTGCCACATGGCAGCCATTTATTACAAAGCTCCACTCCTCTAAAGTTAGGGAAGAGGCAGACTATTTCATCTGTGTTATCAGCAGGGTTCCTCTGCTCCACAGGCTTTAATGACTAGGCTTTTTCTAAACAAACACCTCCTTTTTTCCCCCACCTTGTTAACATCATTATCTTCCTGTCTTCTGTTTCTGGTCAGCACAGGAACTATTCCCCCTATCACACTCTCCAAACAACAACAAAAAAATCTATAATCAAGACAATTTAAAACGTTCAGAAACACACATACCCCCCGAAATAGATTTTTTAGAGAGTTTTAGCTTGAAATTTTAAGAGGGGAAACCACATGCCACAGGGAGAAAAAGAGAGATGTGCTGGAGCAAAGGGATTCAGAAGAGTGCTGTACAACCCTTTGCTCTCCCATCCACCCTCAGAGGCATTTGTAATGTCAGCCTCCAACTGCAATTTCCAAAGCGGCTACACAGCTTTTTCATGAGCAAGATAACCTGTAGCGCTCCTTCCTAGCTTGTGTCTCCACACCAGGCAGATCCTCCACAGACCCACAAGCCAAAGCCAACCCCTGCCCTGCACTGTGTGAGGCACAAACAGGTCTCAAGTCAACCACCTCCTACAGTCTGCTAAGGACCTAGAACAGATATACACCACCTACATCATCTCCATGTGATACTAAGCATAGATGATCATTGGTTGCCATTCTCCTGTTATTCTGAGGCAGAGTTAAAAGACACAAGCTAGCTGTTTAATTTTGCTCGGGGTTATTCAAGATATATATTTGCCATAGATACCAGAGTACCACAAATCACTCAAAACTGAGGTTTACTGCTTCCTCCAGGTGAAGGGAGAACCCAGCCTTGAGAAAAACATCTCTCTCCTATCACTGATGAGCAAGTTGCCACAGTCTTGTGAGCACACCCACTGGCTTATACCAGCTGGGCAGGTAGCTGTCAGGGTTGTTTGCAGAGCTCTAAATTCTGAAATACAAAGTTTCTTTCTTGGTTTAGTTAGGTAAATTAATTACAGCAGTAGATGGTGCTGGCAAGCCTCTCCAAGTTGAGATCCTCACAGAAAAGCCACTAGGAAAATTTTAAACAGCAGTGCTAGTTGCCAATGGTATTCTTCAGTACGAGTTATCTTTCTATTTTGAAGTACACACAGTGAAACTAACCTGTGGGAGGTGCTTCCTGCACACAGACAAAATGAAACAGCATCTGTTAATTTTCATAGACTGCAACACACGTGCAAAAAAAGGGCACAGGGATCCAGTTCGACAATTTCTTATGGAATTCAAAAGTCCCTTAGCTTTATCAGATGAGTACAAGAAGCCTTCTCAGAAACGACATATCTCTGACTTGAAAAAAGATGTATTTTCAAAACAAGAACTGCATACACACACACACACACAAATCCCACTTCATCCACAACCACATCCAGCTGCTGACCTTCCAAGTTCCTTGTAGTATAGCCTTTGCTCTGGGACTTTAAAAGCCTAGCAGGCATTTCTAAAGGGTTTTACAAAGTACACAGGCCCGGCCTTGTAAAAGCTCATGAGGAATCCACGGAGGTCATCGTGGAGCTTAGACAGTCTGCAAACAGTATAATCCACGTGCTGGTGAGGTAAGGAATGACCAAAGTCAGGCGGATAGGCCTGAAGACTTCTGCAGCAACTGGCTCCTCCAACAACGCTGTAAACCCTGGAGGAAATGCCTGCTGATCTTCAAAGCCCTTCAGTAGGAACAGCCTTAAGTTTCCTGAACATGAGCATTCTGGTTGTGAGGCCACAATCCTCTTATGCACACAGAGAAAAATGTAAAAACAAAGCAAACAAAAAAATTAAAATCCACTAAGGTTAATAACTGCAAATAACCAGCAAGACTGACCCTCTACTCTGCAACGAGCTGTCGGATCCATCCAGCAAAGTTTTGATGCTCCTTGGTACAACAGCCAGACGGATCAAGCAGCAGCTTACAATCTCTGCAGCTTTCCTTTTTCTATTCCAGGCAGTCCTCCACACGTGTAGACTCCCGGAATGCAATACTCAGTTGTTCGGACTAGGAGGGGATGCTACAGCCTGTAGCTGTACAAGGTGTCCACCGTAACTATATCAAGACCATTGCAGTGCACTGCACTGCTGGCAGAATTTTAGGTACAGCCTTCAGTCACCTGACGGGCTGCACAGGCGACCATGAGTAAAGGGGAGTCTGGACACCTGCACGCTGCAAAGAATTGCAGGAAGTTTATTTCAGGAACGCTGGGGAAAAAAAAAACAGACAAAATTGTGAACAGGTTTCTTCAGTAAGTGAAGTTTCAAGTTGCTATTCCTCCAGCTAAAAACGTCTGCTGCTAGTCCAAAACCACCCTCCTCTTCCAAAAAAACAATTCCACCGCTAGTGCTTCACACATTGCCATCAAACAGATGACACAGACAATTCTTTCCACAATTCACGTATGAAAAGGGAAACTCATTTCCTTCTGCTGACTCCCATTGACATATAATATACCAAAATGTTAGCCTGAAACAAACTCATATGAATTATGCATACGTTCAACCCAATTCTGGGTGAAGTAGTAGTTGCAAGTGTTCACCATAGAGAAAAACAAACGACAACAACAAAAAAAATCGACCAAGTGGCCTGTGCACCCACTCACACCCGCCCCAATTTCTGCAGTAGGACAGCAAGAGTTTGCCAGTGGAACCTTGACTAATCACTTTCATATATGCACACATAGTGAAGCAACATCGAAGTATCATAATCAGACCTATGATACTGAAATTCATACTTCTTTTGAGGACTGATGTTTCCACATGAACATTTTCTCAGTCATATATACATGCACACCCACACAGCCACTTTCTTTTAATTCTAAAAATGAAATCACCTTGCTTTACAGTTTTAAGCCAGTACATACTATGGCAATATATATATTTACATTAATCTTGCTGAGGTCACTTAGAATCTACTCTACGATCAGAGAGGTGAACAAGACCTAAAGTGTTTTAAAAGAGCCACAAAAGAAAGAAAAAAAAATCTGATACTGTTCTTTGATTAGGTTACAACTCTTTAAAAGAATAAACTGTATTTCTACACAACTGACAGATCCCATCCTCCAAACTTCATATAAAAATGACGTTCATTCAGAGCAAAAGTAAAGGACGAAGAAAACCTCAACACCAGAACTCATACTTTCACTCAGATACTAAATAGCAGGAGCTATTTTCCACTTCCAGTTCAGACATTATTGTTTTGTAGCACATGTTATATACCTTATGGAGCTCAACCGTTCAATATAGAGAGATACAAGAGGAGAATTCGAGAAATTGGTAGCCGTCTCACCTGTAGAGCAGACAAGTGTGTATGTGAATGAGTTAAAACAAGAAACTAAAAGGAGAAAGCATGCAAAACTACCAGCTAAATCAATTATTTTTCACTGTAAGGTAAAAAACTTTTCTTAATCTACCCACTCATTTCACACATGGTAATGTGCAACTATCATTCTACCAAAAATTACGAGAGTCACCACCAGGTTTGTTTCACTCGTTCCTTCATCTAAACTTCAAATGGGGTTTCTGAAGCTAGAAGATTTCGCCATACTGACAGCTGAAGACAGAAACTGGCCCTTTCCTCATCTGTTAGGGTCTGGCATGCCATGGAGGCTATGGAGGTAGGCACTTTCATAAACAGAAGTGGCAGCAGCAACATGTTCAGCGTATTTCACACCAAACTTGAAACATTGTTCAATACAGATTTGACATAAAAAATATGAAAGCTGATAAGTTCAAAGATTCCTCAGCAAATATACTCCTTTAAAACTTCCTAAAATTTCTAAACATGGATAATTTCTGAAGTAACAAGGTCTTTAAAATAGCAGTAAGCAAGCTCCCCGAAGGGTGGGGTAATTAGGAGGGTTATCACACCTCTGGGGGAAGTCACAGGCTCTATCTTGGCAGTGTTTCATCCCTTCATATACCCAGGGGACTGATTAGTTCATGATAAGCAATTAGGCACCCTAGGGAGGACGGTTAACCGTCTTACCAAAACAAAAAGGCTGCACAAATGTAAGTCTCACTAGATTAAACAAACACTATCTGAAGAACAGCAAATTTGTGTTTGTTCCCTTCTACTGGAACTAGCAAATATTACATTTTGCCTACATATGGCACACACAGATCTCAGAAATCCCAAATTTGAGCACGTACTTGCTGCTAAATTGGTAACAAATGCTCTGAGGCATTTTCTTTCCCAAGACACCAGTGCTGTGATGCAGGAAAAAAGGAGGAGGGACGGAGGGGAGGAATACAGTAAATAATGATTAGACAACTTGAACTAGCAACCTCATTCATTTAAATTCTCTTCCTCATTGTTGAAACAGTCCCTAACCAAGGATCAGCTGCAGAAAGCGGGACCTGGAAAGGCTATATACGGCTGAATGCTGGTTGCATTTCAGAATGAAACCCCCAGTCAGCAGCAGCCCACCATTACACACCCTGCTCCTAAAAAAGTTCTGGGAAGCTCTTGCCCACTGTGAGGCTCGCAGGGAGGCACCTATGCGTATCACAATCCTACCCATGTTAAACATTTATCTCTGGTGAAGCAGAGGAACGAATTCACCTTTTGCCTGCCAACTGATGTAAAAGCTCCAACACACACGAGAGCTGCCGATGACGCTGTTTCTGACTTACATCAGGCCCAATATATTTCAAAGTACTTCGACGGCTTAAAATATGAAGGAATGCTTTTCAATAAGACGACCCCCTGTTCTTTTCTGTCCTTTTATCTTTTCTTAACAGTTTGCCATCCAGTGATAGGAGGGAACCCCAGCTGCATAGCCTGAGCTTTTATCTTCTGCTGACCATGCAACAACACAAAGCTCAGTGCTGGATTTCCTGCTGCTTGCCTAAAGGGGCTGTTCAGCTTGTTTAAATATTACTTGCCTTGGGAGCCTTGGAGTTGTGCCCAAGCACTGTACTGTATCTTCCCAGCATCCATTTCAGCATGTACTTTAAAGGTCTTTAGGTTCGATGTACTATGCTCTCCCTCGCTACGGGAGGAGCCTGATGCCTCCAGAAAAAAAAGAAAACCCACCCGACTCCTCCCTCTCTCCCCATTCCCCCCATTAATCCCTGTGCCTCATTCTGTTACACAGCTAACAGAAGTCCCTCTTTATCCCAAAAGCAGGCAAACATATTTAGTCCAGTAAACCGAACCAATTGCAACCAAGGGAAAAGACATTCTGGTATGAAAGGCTACAGCTAGGAAGAAATCAGATGCCGTGTAACACGTACAGCAAGCTATCAATGCTCAGTGAGCAAACAACTGAGAAAGTACAGTAGCAAAAGCAGGCTTTTAAGCCAAGTTGTGGTACAGCAGCCTCTTGCCATGCTAAATTTGGGAAGTCTCCACAGTGGATTTTAGAAGAAAAGAATCTTCAAACACGACCTTCTCCAAATTTACAAACTTAACATCAAGGCACTTTCTTTCCTCGTTCAGAGCAGTGATGAAAATAAAACACAGCTTTTACAAAAGCAGAAAGGATATTCCAGCCTTTATGAATTCTTTCAGAAGCCCTCCTTTTCACAATTACTGTGCCACCGAGAGGCTGCGTTCTGGCTACAAGGTCAGCAGGGAGATAACCTTGGCCAATAGAAATGATCTGCATCAGCCCAAAGGCATCGCCAGGCGGCCACCTATTAAGCAGTCCAGCAGGCCTCACTGTTAACCTGTTTGTAGCCAGTAACAGCTGATATGGATGGAGAAGGAGGAGATAAAAATCCAGATTCAAAATCTATTTGTGAAAGTTGTGGACAAAGGAGTTTGAGTAAGGAAAACTTCAGTGAACACTGACTGCAAGAACTGTCTTGTAAAAAGATGTCTCTCATATTCCATGGCAGCTGACATGTAGAAATACATGTACCGCCACAAGCCAATGTAGAATTGCAGTTGCAAGGAAACTCAAGGCTAGAAGTGAAAACCTGTTTTTAATCCATTCTGCTTCGCCTCAGCCTGCAGTGTACAGGCTGATTTAACCTGATGTAAGCCACGCTGTCATTCAGAAGGACAGACTGCCAGTCCTCACTTCACCCCGCAGCTCCGGCCACACGTTCTCCCTCCAGCCTCAAGCCAGTCCTAGTGTTTGAACAACCACACGGTGATCTGGGATCACAGAACTGATCTGGTTTGGGATTTGCATTTGTTTGGGGTTTTTTTTGGTTTTCACTTAAAAATGTACACACATATAGTTTCATCAAGAGCCTTCACACAGGGAAGCAGAGACATCGTCAAATTACACCCTCTATTTGAGTGAGGGATGAGAGACCTGAGCAAGAATGTTGTCGGTAACTCTACTCCCGCAGTGCTGCAGTACCAGGGAAAGATAAAAAGATGTAGTGGAATGAACCCACAGCCGGCTCCATCTCCAGACTCCCTCCTCCCACCCCCCCCTCGCTCCCTTCTCTCCAGCTCAGAGCTCGCTTGCAAACCCTCTGCCATAAAGAACACTCCTATCATTTAAAAGTCTACCTGAAGTTCAGTTCTCCAATTAAACCCAGTGCAAATAAGTTCACAATAAAATAAACTACCACAATTAAAATGTCTGCACCGCACCTCTCCCATGGCATCCCTGGAAGAGGGGAGCAAGAGAGCAAGAGCAGTCCCAGGCAATGAGTTAGTAACTTTCTGCTTACCTATCGAGTTTTTCCTAGATCAAGGACTGGGTGTACCTTTTGCACAGTGCTAAGCACAAAACAAACACAAGTCCAAAATATCCCCCTCCCTCCCCACCTCCCTCAGTCTTTACAGGGCTGAATTAAGCATCAATTTCAACTTCCGTTTGTTTGTAAACACTTGTAAATACCCTTTCCCCATGCACAAAGACAAAATTTACCCCCCCCAATACAACTCATGCTTCATTAAGTCACATCAGTAACAATGCTGAAACAGTCTGCCACCATGTGCCACCACATGTACCAACCACAGCTCCAGAGTCTTCAGTAAGTAGGGCAAGCAGCTCACCTGGAGTCCTTAGGTACTTCAGAAACAATATTTACAAACCTTGGGCCCTTGGACTTAACATACAGCACAGTGGGAATGGCACACATGGTCCCACACGGGCAGCTGACCCCCTCCAGAGAGTGGTATTTATTATAAAATGCATCACCTTAATGGGACGGAATGGGACAGAAGTGGAGAAAAGAAACCAAAGCTGCAGAGGGAAAGGACGTGTTGCCTGGCTGCATGTCCTCAGGGACTGCTAGCTCACGTTGCTTGCACCTTGCACCATCTGATCCCTCAAAGCTAAACATGGAATGTAGGTAGCAAGTCATAACGCTGTGCAGGGCTGGAGACATGACCCATCAGCTGTTTCTGCATTATAATTATTGCACTGGGGCACAGCAGGACCAAAAGTTTGCCTGGGCATATTTCTGTGACGTTTTGACTTGTTAAAAATGACAAGAAAGGCAGCATGCCGCTTTCAGATTTGCGATTACAGTCGCTTTTCCGCAGGCCCGGCATTCTCTGTTTAAAAACCTCAATCCGCAAGGAAAGCGGAAGGCCCAGAACTATTTCGCTTTATTCAAAACAGCATTAAGAAGTCGGATTTCACAGGGCTGTGCTCTCTTTCTCTCTTCCCCCTCCACAAGACAGAAAGGAGTTTCACACAAAGATGCAGCAAAACAGCACTCCCGAACCACCATTCTCTGCATTTCTAAGCTGGTCTTGGTCATTTCCCCTTCAGGCCACTTCTGCTCCCAGGCTTTCTCTCGCTCTTTTTATTTTTAAAGTTTCTGCTACTAATAAAAAGAAATGAAAACCTTATTGCAATGCCATCATTTCCTTGTATTATCATATTCTCTAGTGAACTGATTAATTCTCAGAGTGATCCTGACCCTCAGCTCCCACTGGGCCTCAAGTGATGCAAACGGTTTCTTTCAGCTCTTCCTCCATTTTATTTTTGTCCTAGCATGCACCAAGCACAAGTAGAGGACTAAGTTTTGCAACTCTGGACTTAAAATGCAAATATCTTCACTGGTATAGCTGGAAAGGAACACTTCACTTTTAGGCAATTTGGTTGTTTCTGTAACATGCTCAGAATTACACAAAGCTCAAAGAGAACAAGTCAGTAAAGAAATAACTTAAATCAATATATATTCAACACATCTTACTGTCCAGGCTTTGCCCTACAAATGAAGCGTCAGTTATTAGAAGCACAGTTTGTCAGGCAGCAACATGAATTTTAGTGCAACAGGTCAGCGGAGAAACAATAACAAAAATTGTAGAAGGACAGCACAAAAACTTTGCAGCAGTACACAGCCACAGCGTTTCTGTTACATGAAACGTAGCAGGCAGTGTAAATCTGGATAGCGCAGCCCCTTTCCAAATGACTTCCTTTTGGAGACCACGAGCATTCACAAGCTGGAGGCATGCTTTCAGGAGGTCACTTAGAGCCACCTCAAGCTTCCTCTTTGACACCACGTGGACTCTCCCTGCCCTCCCACCCATCCCTCAACCAAACAAAACAAAAGTTTTAGTACTTTTAGCATATTTCCAGACAAAGATGCACTCAAAGCAAAATCGTTGCGAGGGCTGAATACAAAAGGGATATCCCCCAAACTTCAAAGATGCCGTTTTTTGCAAGAGCAGAGAGGTACAGGGATGCCAGGTGGTTTATGGGAAGGCAGGTGGAAGGGAAGAAGACATCAGTAAACTACAAACGAGCTTGCAGGTCAGAAAAGCACACTCGAGGCTAATAGACCAAAACTTCTATTAGCACAAGAAGAGAACCCATCGCTAAGAAACCACTTCCTATCTTATTCTCCCCATCCCCTCCCCGATAGCCTTCTCCCTATTGTAATTCAGAACAGCCAGGCAACTGATCTCTAACCATCCATCAGAAGAATTGGCTTATACAATGTCACCCAGCCCACCACACGAACAAAAACCACCAACGAATCCAGCTAGTGGTTAACTGCAAATTTTTGCTTTACTGACGGTATTACACTGCCGAGGGTTCCCTTGCCTTTGCACATACACTGCCCTCTTAGAAACCCCCTCTGCTCAAACTCAGATTTACAAACACGTGTACAGATATTCTACACATCTGCTTCCACCTGGTGGATTACCAGAGATGGAGACTGCAGCGTTTTTAAAACAAATGTATAAACCCACCTCTAAAATTAGTTGCATGGTAATTCTGTGGGCAAGAGCAGAGGGGAAGAGTGGTTGGGCTCAGGGGGAGGGGAAAGTTTGCAAGAAATGGAATACGAATCACTAAACTGTTTAACCCATTTTGAAATTCAGTTTTTTCTCTCTTGGAAAACAAACAAAGAAGGGATTTTTCTTTCATTTTGAGGAGTTTCTCGAAACAGAGGAGGACAGAGCTATTCAATATTGCTCTGGGGTACTTAACGTGAATAAATGACTTCAATTAAGTGTCTTGTCAAAGAACTTAAAATAGTCTTTCTGTGGTCTCCCCTTCTATAATCAAGCAAAAAAGGAGTTTTTAAATGCACATTAAAATACATATTATACATACACACTGTATATAATAAAAACAAAACAAAATCCTAAAGTAATTTACTAATTGCTAGCCAAAACTACAGAAACCAGGGGTTCTTTTAACACTTCAGCAAAGCAAATGAGAAATGTCAGGGAGTATCCTGAGATACTCGCTGTTGGTAAAACCTCTCAGGTCTGGTTTCTAAAAATTTCCTTGCTATGATACCTGCAAATGCAGCTTTGCAGTAACTTCCAGTTCCGTTTTCATATGCATATTTTTAAAGATAGCAGCCGCCTTCACCCTGCATATGCAGCATCGGGGGTATTTCATTCTCTGTGGCTGAAGTTCCCAGAAAAGCCAACTCCGGGGATCGTAGGTGTGGCACATTCCTTTTTGCTCTAGGTACTCCTCCTGACTGGAAGCGAAGGTAAATATTACTCCAGCCTCAATCTGTTTCCCTCTTGCACCCACAGCAGCTTAGTAAGATACAGTCAGCAGGCTATTTTGAATTACACTTAAGGGCTCATTACAAATCAAGGCCTCAGTCTTGCTCATGAATTGATACTAATAGGCCCATTCTATGGAAGAGACCCATTAGCTTCAACAGAAGCTACAGAGGTCCCAGTGCAAGCTGTGGTCTACAAGGGAGGGCTACGTGGCCCCTGCATCAGGAAGTTTGTTTACATCACATATACAGGTATTTATGAACTCCTGGGCCTTTGTTTTTCTTTAGGAGACCAGCGGTGTTTGGCAAGGTGTGCAAATCTTGCCAGACAACTTTCAAGCTACCCCTACTCCATATGGAACAGAAGTGCCTACAAAGTAAAGCACATTCATGAGAACAACATTTTCATCTTACACCGACAAAGCCCTCAACCAGAGATTCTATACCTATACCTGTACATCACAGTGCAAGAGAAATGGTCACACATTCCCCACGTGTTTTTTGCATGTGAAAGAGAAGCCAAATATATAGGCACACGAGGTCGCTCAAGGTGTGGGACTAGGTTGCCAACTTCAGTACTCACAGAGCTGAACTGACTTACTCTGATCTGCAGTAAGAGGGACACGAGGATGCTTGGCTTTCACTGGGTCATGCGCAGTCCTTTTTACCATCCATATTGCAACAGACATTAAGAACAGAACGCACTGGAGAAATCACTATTGCCGATGATTATCAGCTATGATAATAAACAGCTAGCTTATTCAATCAATAGCTATAACTGCAATCTCCTACCCACTTTGCCCTTCCCAAATCTCAATGCCCCTGCATTCCAGCTTTGAGGACTAGAAGAACAGGTCAGACTTTCTCCCCCTTTTTTAGGGATTCTAGGTTTGTTGTGGTTTTTTCTTCTTTCCAGTAAGAAAAGAGAGGACATGAAAAAGAATTCAAAACCTGAAGTTACTTTTCCCTTAGCTGCATTCTTAGAAATGGCTGAAGAATTTTTTTTAATTACTTATTTTTCTTTCAACCAAAACAAATATGGCCTGAAGCTAAACACCTGACATGTAGTGTTTCAGCACAAATGGTTAAAGCTTGGTAGAGCCGCATGCAAGATAAGACAGGGCCCGTAACAAAGCTGCCTGGTGATCTCCAATTGAAAATCCTCCTGGCAGCCCAGCTTCTTTCACGCAGAGGAACTTACTGACATTCTCTCTCCATTCCTGTCCCTGATGACTCTCTCAGTATACCTGGAAATTAGGAAGCTGACTAAGCTCCCTAAAAACTAGTCTGGTCAGTCCCAGTCACCCCTGCTCCAAAACGGTGAACGTGGACAGTTTGACATCTCAGCAGATGAAGTCTCAGACTACACTGGTGGAATTGCCAGCTAACATTAAAAGTATCTTTTTTTCCTCAAGTCCAGTTGCTGTCACAGCCCCTCATCCCAAAAGTCACGAGATTTTCAATGCATTTTGGGGGTTGCTCACTTTAAGCCCGTAGGATAAACTCCACTTGTGGTTGTTCACGAGTCAGAAAGTGTTTGCTTGGAAAAAGAAAGCAGAAAAAACCTGCAATTCTCTCACAATCACTCGAGTCCAAGAGCCACAGCCTTAGCACTGCCAGTTTCCCATCTCATTAAGTGTCTTGCAATACTTGTTTTTGTAATCGTTTTCCATGCTGTCTACACAAAAAGCTATCTCGGAAGCCAGAAGAACTACATTCCTTAAACATGGACCCTTTCCAGACTCACCCCAAACCTTTCTGTGCTTAAGGTCCTATACATACATGAACACACAGATCACTACAGGCCCAGCAGTTAATTCATTTCCAAGTTGCCCTAATTTTGAGGCTAAACACTTCCTAAACTTCTCCATCCCTGATGTTCCCCTAGCTCTTTCAGGGAAGCCAGGCTGCCTCCTGCTTTCTCTCCATTCACGGTTGCTAAGACTCCACTGCAGCCTACCGAGTTGCTCTCCCATAAGCCATGTAACTGTGCTACCATGCATGCAGAGTGCAATTCACATTAACTACTACACACACAGCATCTTTCTTTCCAAGAACTTTGTAGTGAGTAGTTGCTTGTTTTCCAGTTTTTCCTTTTCAACTCTTTTAAGACACAGACACCTCCTCCCCCTCTTTCCTCATCACCTCCACTCAGAAAGACTGAAGCTCACTGATCCCACGGTAGATGGCAAGGCCTTTGAATCAGTGGCTGCTAGCTGTTCTTGAACCAGCTTGGGTAAGGTTCAGACAAGATACAGGGCACAAACACTCTTCCAGAAACTTTAAAATCCAAATGCAAATTCTCCGCCCATCACCTTGAATGTCAGGCAATAAAAATGCTAATAAAAGAAGCAACAGTACGAGAGGTCATCGGCTAGCTGTCTGGGGTCTGATGACTGCCGACAAGTCTTTGGGAGGAATGGACGGCGATCCAGCCACAGTTGGTGGTTGCCTCCCTTAGCCTCTCCACCAGATCCTGCCCTACTGACCAGGCCCTGTGTTCAGCTCACCCGAGCTCCTACGTCTCTCGGACGTAACGAACAAATAACGGCTTAACACCCCTAACGGCCGCTTGAACTCAACAGCGTCTACATCCTCTCCTCGTCCTCCGGCGATGCCACCGACATCCTGGGGCTCAGCAACACCAACTCAGAGGTACAACAAAAAATAAACCGGCGGTCACTTCCCGAGGTCGGAGTGTACCTACAAACGTAGCCTCACAATGCAATGCGCATTTATTTTCTTTGCATATTTTACATCCTCTATGCCTAAGTCAAGACAAAGCCCATTATGGAAAGCTTTTTAAGAACAAAAAGGCCCAGTTCTTCCAAATTTTGTGCAAGAAGCAAATCCTCCAATACTCACTTTGTGTGCTTAGAGCCCTGAAAGCTGCCAGAAATAGTCGAAGGATAGGGGGAGAAGGAAGATTGCTGTGACAAATTTTACTTTTCAAAAGGTTTTAGAAGTAACTGTACGATCAAACAGATGCAATGCATTGCTCGAATCAATATGTAAACTCAGAATGGAAACTATTTTAAAAATCACTATGGCTTTAGGTTTTCTACTTCTATTTATTCACAGTTTTGGCAGCAAAGGAGAAGTGGTCTCCTGTAGAATAAAATTCCTTTTCAACTTCAAGATATAATTAACACAAGAATTGGTATCTTTGCATCTTTCCTATGCATTCTTATCATAGACTCAATGGTACAAACATGAGGATGCATACCTGCAAGGTTCATAACCACACCTTTGCATTAAAAAGATTACTGAGCAATCTAACAAAAGGGTGTTTACTTGTAGTGCATACAATTCTGTATCACTCAGCCCATTTGCAATCTGTAATACTGATATCATTTAACATTGGAGACAAAGGGACCCAACGTTTCTCCACCAATCAGATGTAGTAAATCCACAGAAGTCAAAACAAAACCAGTCAAGAGACGGAAGAATCAGGCCTTTGGGATGCTACGCTACTGTCTCCTGCATGGTTAATTTTGATGAGCCTGTTGAAGCACAGCCTTTAGCCAAGTGCTTTTTCATACAAACTCATCCATAGCTCAGAGACAATTAATCATCGTTTATTACTCACCTTCTGGCAACACCCACTTTAAACTAGGCACCATCCAGGCACATAAAGAAAGACAGTCCCAGTCTGAAGGCTTTGTGGTAAAAGGGAACCATTTCTGAGACCCGATCCTGATGGACAGACAACTACAGACAAACATGGTACTCCGCACAGCTATTAGGATCTGCCAGAATAAAGCTGCTCACAGGATGACTTAAACACAAATGCAATTCTTTCAAAAATGGACAAGTTATGTATTAAATACACTGGCTATACCTACTTTTCAGTGTCTGTCAACTGCTATCGGTGTTACAGTACAAGTAAGTCTCGTGAAAGGATTTTGCTGAAGAAATATGGTGAATCTTCATAGACTTATCGATCAGAGCACCTCACGTGGTTACAGTACATAGGAAAGTAGTTATTCTGTTCTTCTGCAGCATTAGTAACTTCTCAAACAAAGAAGCCTGATTGAGGCAGACAGTGAGGGGCTTATCAGCTTAGGAAACGGGAAGGATGGTCCAATTAACTGCCAAGCAGTCAGACATAATTCACTCTGACGAGGCCAATGAGAGACAAGTCGGAGAAATGCATGTCCTGTCCATTTATGTAACACCCAAACATTCCCCCCTGCAAAGTCTCCCCTCCTGGAAGCGTTGCCTAAATAAGGAGCAAGTCACGGGAGGAAAATCCACCTGCATGGATCTGCATCTAACCAGCACCCTCTCTCATTAAGCAACTGTCTCAGTGGTACAGGAGACAATGCCAGTCGCTAAACTGCTGGACCCAGGCACTAACAGCCATCACCGAGCAGACAGCCAGAAAGCTCTGTGCAAGGTTATCTGGGGTTCACACCACTGCGCTGTCTTCTCACACATTAAGGAACGGGTCAAGAAGTAGGAGGCACAAAAAGGCAAAAATACTCCACCCCCGTCTAGGTAGGCAGGCTTCAGCTCCTTTTCCTGAACCACTTCTGCTAGCACAGAAAGAGTCAGAATGCTACTGAAGTCATTTCACAACGTTAAAAAAAATAAAGGAGGCAAAAAAAGAAAAAAGCTGAAGTCAAACCATATGTAACAGCTGATTAAGAAAGCTGTGAATCCAGCCGCAGTGCTGCTCTTCATGTTCTCTGCCACGCTCAGTACCCTGCTAGCACAGGGTAAACAAAGAGGGCACAGAGAAAGAGGAAGGGGAGAAATTCTGCGAAAGATGCTAGAATGAAAAGAGAAAGTTCTCAGTGAATCATAGCTCTAGCTTGGGACCCATCACTCACCTAGGAGGCAACAGGCATTTTAAGTGGAGAGAAAAAAGAAAGAAAAAAAAAAAAGTCCCCAAAACATTGATTCATAAATACGAGGTTCGTCTGACGTTTACGGAAAGAGTGGAATCTTTATTCTGCAACAAAAACACACGTGTGGGACCCAGTCCATGCTTTGATAAGGCACCTTGTTTTGTATAATTATCTTTGTTTTTCAAAGTGCTAGACTTAAGACTGACATGATCAGAAACACATGCTTTATGCACTATGAGCAGGAGTGTAAAAAACCCCAGTTGTGTGGAATATTTATGTTACATATGGCAACATCCTATTTGTCAGCCAGTTACCAGGAGCTAAGGAATCTGTGCGGTACTAGCAAAGTCGCCTTGCAGCAGGGTGTTATAGCGAGCACGAACCGGACTATATATGGTATGTTTACTGAACGATTAGGCATAAACATGTTACAGAAGAAATGATGTCTTGTATTAGACGCTGGGCTTGCTGCTGCAAGGCAAACCATCTTGCTCAGAAAGCAGTTTATCACATATTCCTCATATGCTTCTGGCTGCGGGTGCCAGTGAAACCTCTAGAAAACAGGAACAGGTTATGCTGCAAGTAATGATTAACTATGTGGAGGATCAGCCCTCCAAGCTCCACCCGCCAGCATTCCCTGTCTCCTTGCTGCTCTTCCTCCCCCGCTACTTTTCGTCTGGGACTGTTCGCAAGGCAACCCGGCGGAGGGCACAAAGGCACACACAGAGGCGCATGCCACGCAGAGTGCTGCCTCTGCGACGGGATGACGGGCACGGACAAGTGCACCCTCTATTTCTTAAGAAACAGCTGGCAGCAGGCGAGCAAGCGCTGCAACCATCTGCCTGCCCCACGTTCAAACCCAGTCGGCACAGGACTATTTCATAACGGGGAGGAGGGGGGGAAATCCTGAAAGGGCAGAGGGAGGAGGGTGTACTGAAGATGCCTTAAAGCACGGGAGAAGGTTCGTATCTGGCTTCAGCGTCCTGCCTAACCTGTTTTGTGGTATGTTCCGGTTAACTCTCCTTTTGGTCGAGGTTGTTGTTGGGTTTTTTTTTGGCAACCAGACCCAAGCTGCAGCCCCTTCTCTCCTCCGACTCCTTTCACGCTCCATCGTGCTCCAGCACAAACACAGGCACACGGAAAGGATACGCCAGAAAACAAAACGCCGAGTCCATCACAGACTGAAACTGGACGCACAATTTCTTTACTGTAGGGAACTGGATCTTCCTTATCAACTCACCAGGACCACCAGCCCTCAAGTGCCAGACTTCCCACCTTCATCGCTGCTTTTCTACATTAGCAACTTCTGCAGCTCCTCAAAAAAACCCCAAAACTATACGAAGTGGTAAGGGGGTGGGAAAACAAAACAAAAAAAACCCCAAAACCACACACCCAGAAGACTGCATGCCACGCAAATCTAACCAGAGCACGCTGAGGGGGCAGCAGCAGTGATCACAGCATCAGGACGTACCATCATCACCGCAGCAGATTTGTCTTCATTGTGTCCAGTATTCACAGGGTTAATGGATAGCCCAAAGATCAGAAATATACCTGCTAAGCAACAAAAGCATCAACTCAGAGCTGTGCTGGGTGGTTTCTGACAGGGGTTAAGCAGTTGATAACCAGTGGCAAGAACTTGGTGGTGGTTCAGTAGCCATTTTAAGCAGCAGACGTATTAATCATGGGAGTGCATAACAAAAGAACCGGGGGCAAAAACATGCTACAGAAATGAGGACCCCTAAAAGCTCAGCAACACACACATACCCCTCCGTCATGTGTAAAATAAACTTAGAGAAGCCAACAAAGAAGAAAGATTATTACATGACCTCCAGAGCACAGCAAATCCCTCAGAGCAATGAGTGCTAGGCATCAGAAACTTCCTGGTTTCCAGGCCGTTGTTTCACACATTTTCTGGGGAGTTTTCATGCTGTGGGAAAGATTTCTAAGTACACTGAAAGTCAGCCTGCAACATCCCCTTCCACTCCCACAGCAAGTATGCAGTCCATAAAAGATTAAAGTGTTGGAAACATATGCTGGAGCGAAGACTCCTCTTTTTTTTTTAAATCATATCAACAGTTTAGCACTTGATGCATTTTATCAAACTATTTTGCCATCCCTTTTTTAAGGCAGCAAGGGGGGGGGGGAGATGGAGTGAGCGAGCGAGCGAGCGCGCGTGAGACGCATGCAGTCTGTAACTTAAACACGGTTTTACAGATGTATTTACTATACTGCTTTTCTTTGGGGGCTTTTCAGGCCAGGGCGGCCTTTGTCTCTGCGCGCTATACACTAGCCAGCACATAACAAATGAGCAATCACAGAGAAAGCCGATCTGGCTCCTTCTCTGAATCTGCTGGGATGCTGAGGCACGAAGATGTGCCTGAAAAACTTCTGTCCGGTTACGAATCCGATCAATCCCTTTGGTCACGCGAGCGCCTGAAGTCTGGTACAATTATTAACTGTGCTGCAGTCACATGAAAGAGAACAAGCTTCCCCCTCCCACCCCCATCCCGTGGGTAACATTATGCGGGCAGTGAATATATGAAGGAACATGGTGAGGCGGGGGGGGGTGGGGGGGTGGAAACCTCCACAGAAAGGCTGCAAAGCTGCACTTTTTAAAAATTCTTTCTTTTTGGTGGATGGATTATTACGTTTCAGGCAAGCCTGTCCGATGCTCAGACTCGTTTGGGTACCCAAAGGAGGGTGAGGTGGGGAATCCTCATCTTCTCCACTCAGTACCGCCATCTTTAAAGAGGGAAAATCAGAGGTGTTTCCAGTTTTCCCCATTTCTTAAACACAATGATGATGGAGCATGGAAAGTATTTTTTCTGAAGCACGAGTGGGCAATTTCTAAGCTGGTGGGGTTGCTTTGGAGGTGTTCTTATTTGCTGGGGGGGACTCAACAGAGTATGAGTATGAGAGAGGAGAGATGGGGAAAAGAGCCCACTGTGCTTCCGAGGAGAAACTCCTGGCATTGAGACAAATGAGAGAGGCAGCGTGGACTAAAAGCCTAAGCTGTGATTCAGCTGCTGGGACCAGAGCCTCATGCAACCTCCCTATTTTACAGCCTGTGCTTGCATAACTGAGAATGGGGATGGCGCTTTCCAAAAGCTGCTTTTCAGGGCCAAGGGGAAAATGACAGAGAAACAGCATGCAAACAGTACAGTACCCACTAACTCCCAACTGCGCCTCCGCCCCCTCCTCATGCACCTCCCAGTCTGCCAGAAGGCCGGTTTTGCATTATTTTAAGTGTAAACCAAGTGTCGCAGATGTGTGCGCACTGTAGAAACCTGTGCTGGGAATTAAAGACTGCATCTCAACTAGGATGGGAGCAGTGCTTGATGGCCATGCAGCCTCTCTGGCCTCCCCCGACACATCCTGACCCAGTGCAACGGCCTGGAGCCGCATGCACCATTTCGGCCGAAACCAGTGAATTGCACTGACCTTAGAAAGGGGGTAAGTGGGGCAGGCAGTGAGAAAGAGCACCACGTTTGACATCAGATGACATTTCCTAGACATAGTTAAAAATGTGAAGCACGGTGCATCTTTAAGTGGTTATATCTATACAGTCTCCAGCCCTGTGGCACTTAACAAGAAAAGGGAGGGGGTATACAGCGGGTTGATGACATACAGTAAACATAAATGAGCACATACACTTTCAAAGCGCTACATGTATTTTCAGTTAAGTTATAATTGAGTATGTCCCAAATAAAACAACTACATTTGTAACGTTACACCATGCATCCATTTTATAAAATATTTTAAAATGTGCTTTTGCCTCGGCCCGCCTACACAAAATAATGAAGAAATATCACTCATCAGGAACTCCCTAAGAAAAATAAACCTTAAAATAGCACGGTACGCTCACTGAGTAACATGTATTTCTGCAAAACTGCTGTTCTTTATATATTTTGCATCTGAAAACTGCAAGTCTCACACGCGCACACACAAAAGACAGACAGACTGCTGCTGTGGACAAAATGGTGCCATTTAATACAAAAATCTGGTTTATGCACAGCCTGGCTGTAGTGCATGCTGGTCCCAAGCAGAGTGGGATGCAGCCAGTTATATCGAACAGTTGTGCCCTCAGCAACAAATGGTGCATTCATAAAACTGGAAAAGCCTCTGTCTAGGGGCTCGCAGCTCTGCAAAGGAAACAATCGCTTGCTGACATTTTCTGAGGGAGGGTATGGCCAAAAGAGGTTGAGGGGGAGAAGTATGATCTACAGAAAAGTTATGTACAGAAGAAATACCAAAATATAAGGGAAAAAACCCCAAAATCTGCCACTGAGCTACCTTTGCACTCTCCCTGCATTAGCTAGCCTCTAACAAAAGAGGAAGGCCACCTGAAAAAGACATGCGCTTGGAAAACACTTGGCCAGTCAAGAGTATAGAAGAAAAAGAAGGTGGAAAGAAAAAAGCTTTCTTGTAGAACGCCGGCCCATGAAGAAGCGACAGACATCACGCAGGCTGCAGTATACAAAGCCACATCTGACAGGCAGTTTCTCACAAGTTTCTTACCCTTGCCTTTATTAGCTATGCCACCTCCACACTGGCAACTAAAAGCCAACATCTGGTGCTAGCTAAATGTCAGCACAGACAATCCCTTTAATAAAAATTTAAAGAGTCTGGGTCCCAACAAGGAAGTCATTAGTGCTTTGAATGTAAGACCCTACACAAGAGCTGCAAGACTGAAACAATCCAGGCTTTTAAGCCAGGCAGAGCAGTGACTTCGGTGTGCGCTAGGCCACCTTTCCAGGCCCCCTGCCACCTCACAATGGGGATGCTCGGCTCGTGGCCGCCGGACCACGTGTAGCCCATCTGGATGGTTCATCTGGTCAGCACCCCGCACCGGGGAGCCCAGACAGGGCTATGGATGCTCAGGTCCCGCTGCAGGATGAGAGTGTGCCGTACAGTCTGCCCTTGACCTAGGGAGCTCTGGCTCCTGAAGCTGAAATGTCGGGCACCGCTGCCTGCCCCAAACACACCTTGCATCTGCATCGCCAAAACCAAATCCTGCTTGCCCCTAAGATACATGAGACACCCATGCAAGTCGACACAAAAGTGTTCCTAAATGGCAGCTAAGTAGCATGGCTCATTAATGAGTACCTGTCAGCTGCTCCATTCTACTGAGCTCAGTAATTAAACAAAAAACCCCCCAAATCACACACTGTAACTGAAGTTCGGTGGGAGAACCGGTGAAAGTTTCCCTAAGAGGACAAATGAATTGAGGCCCACCTGCATATTGATAGGAGATTAAAAAAAAAGCCTCCCCAACCACTCCTGGCTGCCCCAAGGCTGCGGTGCGGCATCCACCCCGTTTTCTCCTGGCAGTCACGAGGGACAGAGGTCTCACATCTTGCCCAACAAAAATTTTCTACTAAGCCAAACCTGACCACAATAGTTTGGGAGTAATGAGACTGTCCTCCCCAGCCAGGAGGAGCCCAGCTGAAGGAGAGAGGGCAGAAATTTTGTGTAATGGTTGACAGAATGAGTCCCTTCATTATATTATGAAAAGACTTTGTGTGTTAAGAGATTTAAGAGGGTACTCTCGCACTGAAGCCTTTGCAAAGGGTATCTAGAAAGGGGACACGTAATTCTTTCTGCCCACAGTGCACCTAACCATACTCTGAGAACCTTTTATGAAACAATTTCAGAGGGGAACAGGACTGTGGTCTCGCAGACTGACAGTACAAGTATTTTTCCACAGAGGTTAAAAAAAAAAAAAAAAAAGGCAAAACAGGATGAGTAGTTCTTCAAGAGCGAGAGCCCTTCCTGCACCTCAGTGCTACAAGCAGGCAAAACCTGTGGGTCTGCTGGAGTCAAGGAATAAACACTGGGAGCATGCACAGCCGGCTACAGCAGCAAGAACCGAGCAGAAGCTATTGAGGTGCTGGAGAACGAATGGTAATGTTTTTGTTTACCAGCTGTGCACTGTAAATGATTGCTATTGCAATAAAGTTTGCACTGTATTTGCATAAATAATTTCAATAAAACTGTATGAAAAGCCACTTCATTAGTGCCTGTTATCAGTTGGAGACCTACAGCAAATACAAAACTGCAAATGCTTTTGCAGAGACATCGAAGCAATCTAAATATCGTCCTTCTTACTTTATTCCTTGGTCAGTTTCCAGGCAAAGCAAAAGTTTACACACACACATAATGTTTTGTACATGCTCCCATTAAACCTGCCCTTAGTACTAAGTGAATGTATTTTAGAATTCAGGTAGCACACATGATTTTATTTCCCTCCATAGACTTTACAAAGGCTTCTAATACAACACACGATTGACTTATAAGGAAAGGAAGTTTGGTTTGTTTGTTTTTGTTTTAAATTTGGAGAAGGAGGCAAAAACACCTGGAAAGTTGTGGGAGAGTATCAACAGAGTTAAAAAGAAAATTACATCCCAGCCTCCTGAAAAACTTTAAAATAAAGCTCTTTGGGAAGTTTGTGAATAAGAGATGAACAAAGAAGGTCTCAATTTGAGAAATGTCTTTCCTTTGAACACCGAGTCACAGAATACAAGTCTCTGCATCACCTTACGAAAAGAAAAATAAAAAATAAATCCTGCCTGATTTGTGTCACTTCTCGCTGCTGTTTACTCTGTTTGTTTGTAGTGGTTTGGTAAAACCCCACAAATATTTAAGACCAAAACCACAGTCCGTATTTTGTATCTAGATGAACTACAGCATCTTCCAAAAGAGGCTGCAATTGCAAGCCTGCATCTAAAGCTCCTCTCCCTCTGCCACCCCCAGGACCACGCAGCTACAGCAGGCGGAAGAACACGGGCCACCACTGCAGCCCTGGTGGTGGCCCTCCTCCATGCGCCGGCCTGGCCACCCCACAGCTCAGCTCCAGCGGGACGTGAGAGCAGAGCCCTTGCACCTCCCATGACAAGGGATGGCTGTGAGTTGGATGGCTAATGTCTGTAGTTAAAATTTAAAACCAACAGCAAAGTCTGTTCTCACCTCTCTTTCATCTCCCAGCTGATCCAGGTGGAACGAACAGGATGGGATTTGCCTCTTGCACTGATGCTTCAAGTATCAGCCCTGATTTAAATCAGTCTAAAATGCAGTAGGGAAAGAAGCCCGAAGGTTTCTAACCGGGTGTGTTGAACACCATGACCTCCTCACACCCCCGCCCCACAACTGCTTAACTGCTGAAGGAGATTCCTCTCGTTTCCTGCACTGAATCATCTGTGTCACCACAAAGATGAGATTTTTAACTGTGCGCACACGTTTCTTATTTGAGGGGCATGCAGCAGAGGGTGTTTCTCAAACTACTGTCAGATCAGCCACAGACGGTTTGGATTTCTTCTGTGTTTGATGTATCATTTAAGTAAATCTGTGTTTTTCCAATGAGGTACAACCTTTCAATGATGCTGTTTTCTAGGAAACATGCAGGTGAACGCTGCTGCTTCTTTCTTTTGCAAAGTATTATTTGAATGGAGCTAGGAGGGACAGGATATGCTGATTTGCACAATTAAAAATAACTTACTATTTGAACTCTGGCATCATCAGATGCTTCAACAAATTTCATTAGGGCAGGTCACATGCTCTTTTCAAAACGCTTTTTTCCACACCTCAACTCAAAATAACTTCATTAGTTTACCTGCAATTTACCTCATTTTCATTGCTAAGCTGATCAACTATTTTTTAATCACTACAGCAATTCATTTTGCAGCAAAATTAGCAGCACTGCACCCCTCAAAAGCAGTAAAGAAACATCGAAGTCACCCAAGAGAAAGAAAGGTGAGGCAAACTGCTAAACCACAGTTCCTTAACCAACTCTTCCTAACCAGGATGGCTTTGCATCATTGCTTCACGCAGGCAGGGAGGGGAGGAAGTTGTGATCTCTTGCTGCCTGCGCTTGGCTGTGCACTGCTGAAGTCAGTGGGAGCTTTGTGGATGCTGGGTAGGAGCAGGCCCATATAAAGATGCGACAAGTGACAGCAAAGACCATACTCTGCTCTGGACTGATCCGAGTCATGAGGAGTTCATGCTGTCAGTCAGCAAGGGCATGAGGAGGTCTGATGTGTTCTGGTCATCGCGCTAGAGCACAAGAAAAATTAAAGATGCACATCCTCCTCGCAGTACCCCCACATACTCTCACCTGAATGAAAGCTTAAGGACAAGAACTACGTTTTTCACACGGGCCTACTTTTTCCACAAAGTGTTGTCAACCTTCTCCACCCCTTATTTTAATAAAGAAAAACCTACCATCCTTTTGACCTTGGACTTGTTCATTTTCTCTGTCTCTCTCAGTACATGCTCTTTGCTAACCGTTCAGCATGCTGCGAGCCCTGATAAAAGTGGTTAATGTTTACTGAAACCTGCGTATGAACTGTACTAAACCTGATGGGGGGGGAGGCAAAGTTCTGCTAGCAGCATCCATGACCAATTAAAAAAAGTTTTGGTTTGTTTTTCTTTTTAAACTCACTCCCCCGTGCCCCATACTAAACAGCTGCATCAGTAGATGGGCAGGCAGCACAGAGAGAGGACTGAAAAAATGCTTCTAATCCATCCACCTAGACACTTCAAAATAAGTCACTGTTCTGAGTACCACAGGCCTTCCAAGAATACACAAAAGCAATGAAAGAACTGGCTATTGGGGTTCTCTTTCTGGGGGACACATACTTTATCCCCAAATAATTGTTTTCCAAAACAATCTGAAAACCTACAAGTCTAGCAGAACTGCTGAGTGTTCCCTTCTAGCTTTCCTTGTAGGAAGTCCTTACACCCTTGCTTGAGCAGTCTTCATAACATCCTCTTAATTAGGTGAAAAAGCAGAATATTACTACTGTAAACTCAAACTACAACTAACAGTTGATCAGTATGTTTCAGAGACCTTAAATCCACCTTAATTTCTTCTCATCAGAGACACATCCGTAGAAATACTCATGTGTTTCAATCGTTGTACCCGTGTGCTATTTAGGAAGAATGTTTTGTAGCGTAAACCAAATGTATGCAATCGCCCCCTCTTAGCTTACTGGCATTTTCTCTGTCTTTATTCTAATAACCGCCCAGAGAGCTCTAACAAATAGCTCTTTCCTCCCTCCCGCTGTCTCTGGTGACAGTGGGATGCTCTCAGGTGTTTAAAGCCAATTTTTTTTTTTGTACTAGAGGGCAGCAACAGCGCCATAGTCACCTTGGAAACAACCATCACCCACTGTTTGCAGAACAAACAATGGTACCTTTTCAGCCAGCTCGAGGCAGGCAGGGCAAGGGGCAGCCAAGCAATTCTGGGACTTACAGGAGTGTTAACATATTGCATTCATTCAGTGCGTCAAAAAATAGTTCAGCACGAGAAGCAAGGCGCTCTCAAAGTGAGAGCCTTTGGCTGGAAACCACAGACAAGTGCACGGGGCTCAGAAGGTCAAACAAGTCTCCCAAGTCAGCAATGAGGTCTTTTCCTCTGATTTTTTTACTTGCCCTCCTGTTCCCCTCTCTCATACACACAGAAGGAAGAAAAACGCACCTATTTAAACTGATCTTATCCACAAAAAGTCAAGTGTTCAGCTTCCAAGTAGCACTCACTGAAGTTTTCTCAGTGTGCCAAAATATTTTAAAGAACTGTTTAGCCTCACTTGTAGTGCTTTGTACCCAATGCATGAAGAGCCGTTTCCAGAAGCGTTCCTTGTGAAGTTAGCAAGAATTGTGGTTATTCAGCATTTCAGACCTTATGTCTAAGCACTCAAGCAGTTACATACCCCTCTTCTTTCAAACTAATTCCATTTTCGTAGAGCCATGGACTGATTGCTTTAAAAAACATACGACGTACATCTGGCTTAACAGTAACTTCTGAGTAGCTTCCTATCTCCTGAAGACTTTTTCCTCTGCTCAAAAAAAACCCCACCACCAAACAAGCCTTTTTACTTATAACAAGCAGGAAAAAAAGCTAGATGCTTAGGGATTCAAGTTTTATCAATTTTAACATCCTCTCACAAGGCGCTCACTCTTGTGGCTGGTTGCAAGTGTAATGTTTAAAGGAGAATGGAGACCGATGCATCGCTCGGATACTTCAGTGCTTTATAACCTTCCCACACCAGCTAGCAGACAGCTATATCATTGACAACAAACGGACAGAAGTCCAGCTGCCCAGCTCATCTGTAAGGCCACTCAGCAAAGGATTGCAAGGCCCTACAAAATCATGCTACCATTTGCCTTGTGCATAACATAGCATCCAGGTGTGCTGTGAAGGAGTGCCAGGCACAACACACCCAGCTGAGAACTGCACTGAGGTGATGAGAGCTGCACAAAGGTACAACAAAGCAACTCCTGGGCGAGATCTGTAGATTTCCACATCACAATATAAACATTTTTCTGCAGCCTTCACTCACCTTTCATAGTGCACTCACCTTTGGCAAAAAAAAAAAAAAAAAAAAAAAAGGCAAATCATCTTAATTAGACCATTAGAAACACTGACTGGTGCTGTCCTGCTAACTAGAGCCTCCAGCAAGCTTGTCCATGTGGGCCAGACAGGTTCACTCACGACTACAACCATCGTAGCTCAGTTGAGTCAGATTAACATTACTAAAAATCTATCTTAATGTTCATTAAGATGCAGGTTAACGCATTAACTGGTCTCACACAGACACAAACATGGCTTTGGACACGGCAGGCTGTACCTTAAGGTGCATCAAGAGAGCTTTTTTTTTTTCTTCTTTAATTGTGTTCAGCTAACTCAGTTGACCTCAAACAATTGAAACACACACCCTTTTTGCCTGTCAGGACAGGGTCCTTCTCTGTCTTTCACTGCTGGGACAGGAGAAGTGAAATAGGTATAGAGGTGATTCACTTGCAACCCATCCTTCACTTACTCCTAATGGGGGGTGGAGGGGAGGGAAGCACATGGGTGAGAAGCTGCAGCTGTTCCAAGGCTGTTCCAACTTTACAGCACACGATTTATGGAAAACAAAACAAGAACAGAAAAATAGGATTTGAACATTACCGACCTGAAAGAATCATTATAAATACCTCCTGCTCTGTGTAAGGTCTACCCTGGGCTCCATCTGCCTTCAAGGCCAAGAAAGGAAACATTAAACTTGAACAGCAGCCAGAATTCACTGTCTACTTTCTAACAGCGCCGGGCTGTGCTTAGACGGGGAAGTCTCTACCTGTGGCAGACCAGCAGGCAGCGTGTCGGCCAAGCCTTGCTGCTGATGCTGCCTCTGCAGTTCGCACCGTCACACCGTGAGCTCCAGCCAGAGCCCGGCAGAGGGACAAATACACAGCTCTGCCCTGCAGGGCTGCTCTCTCCCTGAGCATCTGCAAGCAGCACCAGGTTCGGACGGGAGCGTGCTCCTCGTGCCCCAGCAATAGGGTCTGACTATTTTGACAAAGGTGCATGCTCTGAAGGGCCCAGACTCGGCAAGCGAGGAAGGCACGGGTACCAGTCGGACGGGAACACTCTCCCGCACAGGACAGCCTTCCAGCCGGCTGGGGTTGCTATTCGGGGCACCACGGCGACGTTTACACAAGCAAGGACGGCAGATGCACGCGTGTCCCCCTCACTCAGGTATCACTGTGAAAACTTCCCGGGGTCACGCCGCAGCCCAGCGCACCCGCGGCCAGGCCTCCCTGCCCCGAGCGCGACGGAGAGGTAGGAGCAGCAGTTGCTGCGGCAGGGCCAGCCCTTCCCCTCCCTTCCCCCCACGCAGCCACCCCCACCCTCCAGGAGCTATATCGCAAATCCCCAGGCCGTGCCGACTGCCAGCTGACATAACTGTTTAGTCAGCAACCGGGGAGAGGAGCGGCCGCCCCCCTCCATCCTTCCCCGGCTCCTTCCCGTGGTACCTTCCCCGCTGCCAGCAGCCGCCAGGGAAACAATCTCTGCTCCCCGACCCCTCCCGGCCTCCCCAAAGTATTCACTTTTCCAAAAAGTTTGTCAAGCTTTGCACATAGCTGAGGGATCAGGGTTGTTCTTCCCTCCCCCGCGGCCCCCCCCCCCCCCCCCCCCCCCCGGTGCTTTGTGTAACCCTCTTTCACCACCCTGCCCCATCCCCCAGGCGAGAGGAGATCCAGAAGCACTGCTTCTGCTAGAGCAACTTCCTCCATTTGCTGTGAGAACATCACCCCGGCCGGCCCCGCGCCCCGCGCCGCCCCGCAGAGGAAGTGCAACATAATAGCCAGGCCCCAGGTGCCAAGGTTAGCTTGCCTTTTCCTCTCCCCGGGATGATTTCCACTCCTTTTAATACCAGCCTCCCGAAGAGCAAGGGCTTAAAAGCTGTGCAAAAGTTATGAACCAAGGAAAAAAATAAAATAAAATAAAAGCCGAAACCTGCTGAAGCACCACACGGCCTTTGCACACTAAAACTTACACGTGTTTCGGAAAGGTTTAGCTTTTTTTATGGAGCGAAAAGTCAGGCTTCATCCACGCACACAAAAGCTGAACGACTTTAACCATACCTTTTTAAGTCACAGAAGCCCAGCCCACGCCAGCAAGGCAGCAGTACTACCGGCGCACAAAACTGCCCGTGCCGGCTTCCTCTGCCTGCCTAGTGCATATGCAACAACTCCAGCACTACAAATGTCTCAGCTGAAAGGAAAACCGTACCCCAGACCAGGCTGGAATAAAGAAAAGCCTGGGCAAAAGGCAAGGATTTAGTCTACAAGGGAGATGGAGGTCATCACCCCAACCCTGTTTCTCGGAGCACCGAGGACACAGTTTCCACCCTTTATTCTGACAACACCTGTGTAACTGAAAACACGACGTATTTTTAAAAAAATAGGTTTTAATGGAAAGCCTCACAATGTGTTATTACACCTTTTCCTTGTCAGTTTGCCTGCATGGTACAAAAGCGTGCACCCACTTACTCCAAAATGCAAATACTCATAGTGTCGAGCTGTTGCAGGGATGCTGCTACACTGGCTCATTTCGCAAAATCCTCTGCCTTTCCAGGTGTAACAAGGGGAGGTTAAAAGTTGTAACTATGCCCTAGGTGCTATGATGCTATCCATAGTTTACGCAGAAACAACATGTCCTGTTGCTGACATCCCTAAAACAAGTGTTATTTATGTGGCTTATACAAAAGTCTATTTCACGGTGAAAAACTGAAATCTCCCCTTTCCTCCTCTCCTCCCCATAAAAAAATACACGCATGCTCTTTTTTGTATTTCCTCCCAGCTGGGTATCCGTGCAACTGACTCCAATTCATCTAATTAATAAACTGTAGAGTAACTGAGAAAATTGAAGAGTTAGTGACCTGTCTCAGTTTATCATATCGTGAATATAAGGAGTTACTGAAAGAAAAAAAACAACCCTACAAATAGTCTCCAACTAACTAAGCAATGGTGAGGACTGAAATTCCCTAGAAAAGAAGAATGTTTTAAGTTCAGAACTCCTTAATTCACTCTTCCACGCTTCAGCGCTAAAACCTCACATTCTACACAGGCTGCCTGCTGCCAAGAGATAGACAGCTGCAACACGTAGACACAAAAAGGAGGTGTCTTTTGGCTGGAGTTTTAGATTTCTACATGCTGCCCTGTTTTACATGCTACTCCCCCAAACAGTTATAAAAAATAACTTCATAAATCTAAAAACAAATGGGTTCTTGTAACTGATGATAACCACTGATAGAGCCTGTATCAAGTGTGCAGATGCCATAAAGCCCCTTCACAGTCCACGTTCCTTTGCAACACGACAATTTTCTTGGAAATGTGCTGTTGCAGTTATTGTACTTACTTGGCCTTTAGCATATGTTTAGTTCCATATCTTCTAACAGAAGTCTGGGCATTCCTACATCAGCCTTCACTATTACTTTCTTGAAGCTGGAATCTCTGTGCAGTGATTGATACTCTGCTCCTGGCTACACAGACTGACTTCTTCCACAAAAGTCGCTGCACTGACACTGGCAAAGTTGCACCAGATTTGTACCAGATCAGCCAGAACAAAACCTGGACCACAATCTTACGTGATGAAACATGATCTCCTTACACAATATCAAGCATAATTAAGAAAGATACTCTCTTAAGATGGAAATTAATTTGGGAGCAGAAAGGAGACGCAAGTTACCGAAGCAACAGAATTTCTGCATGGCAAATGCAGTAAAGAGATTTGCACCAAGAGAGCAGACAGTGAATGTGAGGTGAGGTGGGAAGACGAGACCATCTTCACAGCTGAAACTCTCAAGCCTCTTGACGCAACAGCATGTAGTTTTGTGCCGCGTGCATTGGGTCAACGCCTCTCCAGAAGCTCTTCCCCTTTCTCCAGCTGCTCGTTCCCATGCCGGGGAAAGCCTACAGTTTGCTTCCCCTTAGTGACCAAAACAAAAGTTTGTGGGCTGTGACTGTTGAAAGATAGAAAAAAATGAGGGAGGACTGGCCATCCAAATAATTTGAGAGATAAGGCTTACAGAGAAGCCCCACAAACCCCTGTATCAGCATCTCTGAAAAGGAGGTGAGTTACAGTACTGCAGGAATGAACTGCTAGAGGTGAGGGGGTAAACAAATTATGAAAAACAAAACCCCCTCCTTAAACTGGTTTTGCTGTAGATTATAAACTGCTTCTTCATCCTATGATGTCAAACACACATTTAGGTTGCCAAGGAAACCATTCTGAAGTCACTAATTCAACACCATTATGAATTTTTTTAGTTACCCAGGCAAAGACACACCAGAAAGGGGAAAGCTGGGAGGAAAAACCTAAATATCAAAAGACTCTAAGAAAAAGGCAGCTTCAAAGAGATAGCAAACCTCGTGCACAGATCTCCATTGAGATTTTTCCCTTTGCATTGTTTGTAGTCACATACCTGGAAGAATACTTGCCTTGAAGTGGTGGGGGGAAAAAGTGTTAAACACAAGTGGTGTTAAATACAACCTTTGAAGGCAAACACCACAATGTACCTGAAAGACAGGGGCAAGTGGGAAAAGCAAAAGGGGGGGCAGGGGAAAGTGACTCTATTAACATAAGCCTGCCACTCTTACAGTTACTGGCATCACGCTACAAAGACACTCATGAACTGACAGTAGCCACAGAGTGGACGCTCACTCTTACCTTCAACGAAGCCAGAATGCAGATAAGAATATACAAGTTAAAAATGAAGCATCTTCAAAAAAAAAAAAAAAAGTTTGTGCTGGCTTTTCAACATCACAACTCCAAGCCGGCAGAGATCCTAAGCCCAAGAACACGGCAGATGCAGTTCCTATATACAAGGACAGATACAACAGACATTGCTAATGACCCCCCCACCATGGAGCAGAGCTTGGATTAGGCTCTGTGTGCAGGAATTAATCAACCCAGCAACACTGCTGCATGGATTCCAGGATCCATCCTAGCAAGCAATGCCTCCTGTTTCATCCAAGGTTGATTTGAGGCCCCTGCAAAGATAAACTGGCAAAAAGGCATTCTGCTTGGTTCTTCCACTTTTCCTCCTGTCCCCTGCTTCACTACAAAGACATGGTGGTTTTGATGGTTTGAGCACTGGTCTTTTTAATGATGGTTGCATGGGCTTTTAAAATCTGTTCTATCTGCATTGCAATCAGAAGTCCTGTCCTCCTCTGCTATGTCTTCTCCACTGCCTCCCTGTGCCAGCACAACTAAAGCAGCTGCATAGCAAGTCAGATTAGAGGACTGATCCAGCCGAAACTGAACTTTCAGAGGACAGAGGGACAAATACAAAAAGTCCTTATCAGCATCTTGGCCTAGCACTTTAGGGCGTACCTTTAAGATATTTAAGATCTTTAATATTTGGGATATGTACCCTAAGAAAAAAGGCAGTTAAGAAAATACTTCTAATTAAAGCAACACAAACATGCCCTCCTGCTTACAGATACATAATGACTTTATTTTAGCTTTTAGGTTTTCCTGATCTAACACCCAAGAGCAGAGAGACACCTGCAAAGCATATGCCACACTAAGGCTCCGTTCCTTGGTCTTCATGAGGCCTTTAGGATACTAAATTTAAATTTAGGATACTAAATGCGTAGAGCAGCAGCAGAGCAATACAAGATGAGCTTTGAATTTAACAATCAGAACTACAACCGCAACTTGATAGTTTAAAAGGACAGCCCCTGCCTCCTTTCCCCAAACAGATATGCTTGCTACTTCCAAACACTATACAATTCACAGAGCCCACAGAGCCCAGCACTGAGTACTGAACAGCTTATTAGAATGGTTTTATACACAGCGACATTGAAAGATTATCATTATAAATCAGTACTACAAGATGAACAGGGCTTGTTTCTCCTAAGACCACTGTATTTCATCAGTCCTGAGAGGCTTAATAAAGGGAATAAGTAACCTAGATAAAGCTGAGTTCTCATTGTGAAAGGCTTTCTTTACCAAAAGGCTTGAAATCGCTAGCATCAACCTTCATATTACTCGCAACTACGTTCCCAGTTCTGGCAAGCTGGAATAAAGTTTTTCATCAGCTAAACACAAATCAAGTAGCATGCATCATTTGGTAGGCAGGTTAAGGTAAGGCTTTAAAAGCCAAGGTTCCTTTTTAGGCTATGTCAGTACTGAAGAATGCGCAGCACTTTACACAGAGAAAGAAAGGGGTTAGCATGACCTGATCTAAACCTCTCCTTTCTCACTCTCCACTTCAGAAGTGGCTGCATTTCAGTAGCATTGTAGGTACCAATTTGTAAAGCACCCTGGGAACGATCTAACGTAAGTAAATACTAGTGGTATGGTTAGTACTGAAGCATAATTCTTTTGGTTGCAAAAATTAAAATCTCCAAGTCCAGCACACGGAGTGGCCCTACAGGGGCTTGGCAGACTACCAAAAAAAAGGGGATGAGAACAGAATAGAATTACATCAATAAACATTTCACTTCAGAGAGCTCAAAACAAGTCCTCTGATACCTACCGAGACCAAACAGATGGGTGAATCCTAGTAATCATCCCAAATAAGCAGGCTAGCATTGGAAAGCAGGCAAACTTTTTTGTGGGTAGTATCCCTTGGTTTGGGTGGAGCTCAAAGAAATACCCCCAGAGCTGGCAAGGACAAATGCCCCTCATCTCTGGCTAAGTTGCATTCACTAAGGTTTTAGACAGGCAGGGTGTGCTTCAGGCTGCCATCTGTAGGGGGGAAAAACATATTAAGTGGAGGGATACAGGGACACTGCTCTTAGAACCCAGTAGTATATTTGGGAAGGCAAGCAGCGAGCAAAGCACTATTTAAACAAGCAGTTCTCAAGCAATCAGGATGGAAGTAACTGAGCCAGACCTGCAAACACCCTCACCGATCAGCATCTTCTGCCTGTAACCTGCCAACACTGAGAAAGTTTCCCAAAAAAGCTGCTGTAGAATCCTGGCAGCACCTGGAAATCTTTAAGCCTGTCCAAGTATATGTCTTATAGCAATAAATATGTAGGCAAATAAAGTACTTTTGGCATGTGCCTGTGATAGATGTTAACAAGGCAAACTGTAGCTTTAACAAGTGTTCAGTGAACAACGTAATCAAAAGCATGGAACAGCTTCTGCATAATAACCAATACTCAGATCGGGACTCCAGCCTGGGAGGAAGGCCACAGAGGTGATAACAACTGAGGTCCACAAAATCCTGAAAGGTGTGGAGAAGGTCGGTAGTGAATGATTACTAGCTATTTCCCATAGTACAAGTCCTAAATGGTATCAAGTGGAAGCATCAAATGGCAGCTTTAGAAGGCTGTTTTTTCTCCTCCCCTCTAACAAAGCATGTAGTTAAACTGCAAAACTCACCACCACAACATGCCAAGTGTCTGTACTGGTTCAAAAAGCTGCTGGACAAGCTCAGAAAAAAGGATTCTTGAACCTAAATACTGAACATATATAAAATCCATTTGGCTCAAGAGATTCCAGAAGCTGCACGGTGCTGGAAGACTATACTAGGAAAGCATCGTTATAGGTGCCCTTTTGCCATACTCTGTTTTGATAAATCCACATCGATCAGCATCCTGGGTTAGATGGGCTTTTGGTCTGACTTGGTATTGGACACAAGTAGGACTCCCTCTAGTTTCCAGTTTTGCAGGTCAAGAATGCAGCATAACTTACTCTACAGGACTAAAAAACCTTCCGCCACAGATCCAGAGGCATTTCTGTCAGCTTGAAGAGGCATTCCCTGCTTTGAACCCAAGTTTCACTGGAGAAGGAGGTACCAGGAACTGTTCATTCCAGGACAGGGCAGTCCTGGGGAAACATCGCTGGAGCCACAGCTTCAGCGTGATTCAGGTCAGGACGATTTCAGAGGTTACCGTACCACGGCTGTCTTCCCTGTCTGACGGCCAGCGGTTACCACGCTTGCAGCAGAGACACGTCCAACTCCAGAGCTGCCCATAATTGAAGTTTTAACTACCACTCAATTCAACTTAAGCCCAGCAAACTCTGAAGTGCACTGCTTGGGAGGGAAGAGACACATCCACCCTTCTGCCTTGTCTGCAACACAAACCAAGCCCTTCACAAGGGTCAGAGCAGAGCAGCAGGACGAGAAACCTCCAGAAAAACTGAAGTCCTTTCCGCAGCAAACATTTGCCTGAGGCCCTCACCTAGGCAGTGAGTACAGGCACACTTACTTCCAGGCCTTTGGGCAGGGACAGTGGTTAGAGGCTCGTTTGGGGACCACCTCCAGCAGAGGAGTCCAGCACAGAGCCAGGCCTCTTGTTGGTACTGCCACAGGCCATATTAACTTGTCGCCTTCAATATGCATCCAGCAGAGTTCAGGTCATGGATTTGTTGGAAGTTCATCACTTATTCAGGCTTTTGTGCGAGAGGTCATTGCTGTCAAACTGTCTGCTTTCACAAGCACAAAAGCTCATGTTAAAATGTAAATACTTACAGGTGTTCCACCAGGCACTCAGGATGAAAGTCAGAGTAAATATATTAGCCCTAGCCGTATTTTACAATGCTGGTAGTACTTGAATGTCATCTGTTTGTGAACCAAGGTTTTTATGTGGGTTCATCTGCCTAGACAAGAAGCATGATCTAATGGTGAAGACACAGGACTGGACTTAGAGCATTTGGGTTCTTTTTCTGCCTCTGTTACTGTCTCCCTCTGTGACCTTCAGTAAATAAATTCTTCATGCCACTGTCCCAATTGAAAAGAATGTGAATAGATGCTTACTCGGTCCCATACAACTGCTGTGACCCTGTGTCATTTTTGCTAATTACTACAAGAATTCTGGAATGATATAGGAAATGTTAATCTGACTCATAAAGTTAACCTGAGTTAACAAAAAGCAAGAGCCTTATAAAAGAGCACAACACCCTCCTCCCCAAACACCTGTGTTAATGCTGTTTGTTTTTCAAGACGGAATCTCTGCAACTTATTATTACATCGGCCTTGATGGAGACAGAATTTTGCAAATTCAGCTTTGCAACAAGCCCGGATAGGCTGGCTTACCCCTGTCGCCTACATTTGTGCACTGCATACCACTTGCAAGCAAATCAAGCACGACTTCTATGTTAGGGTAACACCACAAGGCTAGCAGCAGGACTACGCTGGCACAGGCCTACTGGGAAAATCAACTCCCCAGCTGTGGGAAGAAGCAAAGCCGGCGGAGGCTGCAATCACCACGTCACCCTGGAATCCAGTTTCATGTCCAGTCCAACCTCGTTGTGTGATTGAGCTGCACAGTTCTGGAAAAGCTGGTATCCTCTTCCCTCAGCACTTCCAGCTACATGTCAGATTCTCTTGCTACTTTCGGAAACTACTGTATTAGCTATTAAATTGGAAGAAGTCATCTCAAGCCCGAGAGGAACTCGCATTCGTTCAGTTCAGTACCTATTATCACAGGGGTAATTTTGCACTGTGCACCCCATGTCACAGAGGTCAGACAGATAGCCCCACCGCCCTTAACCACGCAGAGGCTCTCACCATCAGGGACCCTTGCTATCAACATACGAGGAAAGACAGCTTCGGTAAACCTCATGGGTAACGCGAAGTGCCATCTCTCTGGAACAACGCAGGGAAGCGAAGGGAGCTGCGAACAACTGTGTTCTTCTGATGTTCATTCCCTTCCTCTACTCAAGCAAGTGCAGGAGGCCAAGTGAGCACACGACATGCTCCCTGCAGGATGCCATATCCTGCCGTATTTCATACGGCATCCCAAGGCAAGCCAAATACTTTTCAAACACAGTATGATGTTTGACAGTATGATCTGTCACAGTGTGACAGGTTCTGAGAGACAACATAGGGGAGAGAGAAGGGAACGGCACTGACAGATTTGTCCAACAGTACCAAACTGTTCCTAGCCACACTTCTCTTTAAAGGAAAAAAACCAAGCAAACAGACACACCGCAGACACACACAAATTTTACAACGCTTATTCTTTCTGCTCCTTGCTTTTGGTAACTTGTTCTACTTTTACGAATTTCTCATAACTCTCACTCATTCATCCAAAACCTTCCCATTCCTATAGAAAGCAGAGGTCTGTTTTGAAGAGGGTAAAAAAAAAAAAGAATCATGGAGGTTGTTTTATGTACTGCTTACCCCGCTAAACCTGCTCCCAGCCCTGCTCCCCCCTCGCCCTCCACACACGGTGCCGTGTTTTAAGGAGCGCTGGTTATGCTGACATCAGTGAGGCTCCGGGGGCCATCTAGGCAGCTGTTCCTGCTCCTGTGCGTGGCCAAGAGCCAAGTCGCTCTGCCTTTTTGGTGATGTTCCCTCCTGCCGGCTACCCCCACTCCCGCCCACACGTCTGCAGGGTGGGGCGAGGTGGCCACTGGCAGCCTTTCCAAGGAAACCTAAGCGGAAAAAAAAAAAGGCAGCTTTCATTTCCAGCCTCTGGTCAGAAATGCTCAGTGATTTTTGACAGTGTGCTGTGGGTTCACGGAACTGTAGTTTTTCCTCCCGGACAGTCAAGGCCCAAGTCGCCCTTAGGACTTTGTCACGTAGAGGAGAAAAACGCATGCTCTGTCCTCCCTCTCCCCACAGGCAGGGGACAGCTCGCCAGCATCAGAGACGGGCCTGCAGGCCCTGCTCCGTACAGCTGTTCCCCTGTTTTAAAGCAGACCCATCCTTGGAGGCAGCTGTTCTCCAGCCAAATGATGATAGCAGAGCAGCAGAAAGCTCACCCAGACCAACCAGAGAGCGCGAGGCGGGTGCAAGACATCTTCCAGGCGCAGGAAAGGGGCCACCGCAGTACTTTTTCTTCCCTCTACTGCTCCCCGCAAGGGCAGGAAGCAGTGCGAGGGCAGGCGAGGCATGCCAGGGCACCTTTCAGCCCAGCCAGCCCCACGGGGGCAGGTTTTAGGCAGCTGGCTATCTGCAGCCGGTAATCCCAGCGGCGGGGAGCGTCCCCGTGCTGAGCCGCAGCCAGATCTGGGGAGTGAAAAGGTGACAGCCAAGCCAACTTCACGTAAGCCCTTGGAGCCTGCAGCTCAGACCCCATGTCAAGATTAGGAAAGTATGCACACACAGAGAGCACATGAGCTGCTGGAGTGCTTTCATTTAACTCTTGCAGACACTGTATATTGAAGGAGTTTGGGTTCACGGCCACGTTTCTTGCCGTCTCTCTTCAAAGCCAACTATTCTCAGGCCACAAGACCTGCGACACTTCCTCAGGCTGAGCAACACCTTCTCAAGTAGGTCAGAAACTGAAGTCAGTGAGACGAGTTTGGAGCTGCAGCTCACACAGGTTAAAGATTCTGGCTTGTGTCAGGAATACTTTTTCTGAAAGTTAAACGCAGGCCCCAGTCCTGAAACACCTCCCCTAACTTCACCCATGCCAGTATTTTGACTTAAATGGAACAACGTACTTAAGTAGAACTGTATCTGTGTTTAAAGTGTCTGCAGGATCAGTGCCTGGCGTGATCTAGACTGGCCTCTGACATACACACACACCAGCAAATTTAAAAAATACCTTGAGAGCCATCAGACTAAGCTATGTTAAGACAAAAAGAAAAGGATAAACATGGTAACCCCCACCGCACCACATTTAAAATTTACATCTGTGTATGTTGTAGGATGATTCACTGGGGCAGGAGCAATCAGGATGCCTGAAGGCTACCGCTGGAAGCGAGAGAAGGGTCCCTAATACTCAGTTTATCTGGGCAAAGAGGAGTCTCAAAACCAAGCAGTTCTGTACACTATCAGCACCAGAATCACTGACAATTCTGGGAGTCACATTTTTTTAAATTTTATCTCTTCTAAGGAATAAGAATTTAAGTACAGTAATGTCAGCAATCCTAAACTGCAAAGAAACCCCCCTTCAGCCAAGAAACTCGACTCTTTCCTTCCCCGTACCGAGCACAAAAGCAGCAGATACAAGCATGAGTTTCCCTGGAACAAACCAGTCAAATTCATTCAAATCTTCCCAAAGCGCAACAGGGCAGAACCCATTCCTGTTCCCAGAGCTTATTACAGTAACATGACTAAACATGCTCAGCAGTCCAATGTGATAGGATGCATCCATTTGCTGATGCCAGAGGAAGATGCATGTCTCTTCTACATGGCACTGCTCTCACAGGCTGCTTTTCAAAAGATGTTTTGAAAAGCAACCTGCTGCGTACATTCTTAACAAGTCATAGTATCACCGGCTGTACAAGTGTTTGACCTCTGCTTGCTATGCACTGTGGACAAAAATCTGACATCAGCTTATTCCAACCTTAGTAACACCAAACTGCTCCTACAAAGCTGGCTGCAACAGACGACAACGCACCGATAAACTCCCAGACAGACCCCTGGAGTGCTGAAAATGCAACTAGTTTAGTACATGAGCCCACATGTTTTAAATTTGGGTTGGTTTAATCCAAGTAAGTAACCTGATTAAAATGGGAGTCTTCTCTGGAGGTCTAATTTCTAGATGTTTCCATTACTCCATATGCTTTCATGTTGTATAAACATAACAAATGATACATACATCACTGTTGGGATGATTTAAGAATTCAGTTTAAAGCTACAATGCAAGTCACTCAAGGCAAGAGAATTAGATTACTTTGTGAATGGCAAGAGCCAGCAATTGCACTCCATTTCAGTCTTGGGAAGGTGATGTATTGAGGGGGTGACATCTTTCTGTTCCCAGTTTCTTCTTCTAATTTCTCAATTTCAGAACCTTGACATTTGTCACTTTTACATACAGACCTAAAGCAAACAGGAGAGAGAAGGACGTGGTCTGACTGTGATGCTTTAAAACATGTATTAAAGCTAGGAGTGTATTTGCTTCTAAACAAAACAACGAGACGCAGACCCCTGAACATGTGTATATACTTGCATCTATACTGCCTAGGAAAACAAAAAAAAAAGAACCTTTGTCCCTCGTGTGCAAACTAGGCATTTATGAGAGCTGCCCAAATTCTGCCTTGCAACCAAAGCTCTCTGTTTATAAGCAGACACCTCAGCAGCAGCAGTGCAGGTTCCCAGCATGCCTCAACCTTGATATCCGGAAAGGCTCCATTATGGGGTAAGAAGATAGTTGTAATTAAACATTTATACTGAGGTAGTGCCGAGCAGGTCAGTTCCACAATGTGTTAGGGGGCTTTTAGAAACTCAGTAATTGAATGCTGATCCCTGCCCCGAAGAGTTTATAGTGTAGGAAATCAAAGCATAACACTTGGCATCTGTATACTGGGAATTAAACAAAGACCACCACCAGCTCATTTCTTGGGTCTTTGGACTAGGCAGCTCATATAAACACCCATTACCAGAAATAGTGGAAATTTTTAAATCAGCAGTCTGGACTTTCCTTATCCACATCTGTGCTACTGGTTTGTGTAGCTCTGTTTGAATTACTAGCTGGGACAGTAACTACAGCGTGCAATTTGCACATGTTGCTGGCATCTTTTTGTACAGTGTAAATTATTTTTGGCCCAAGTACTTTTCAGCAATCATTTTGAAAAGACAGTGAGCACACAAACGGAAACATTTACTGCAAGTCAGACGATTTAGGCAGTGCAGGCGTTCGAGGCTGCCAATGGACGAGGTCGAAAGTCAGGCAACAGCAGATCCTTCTGCACAGGGTCACCCAATACTCCAGGACAACCCCAGGCAGGCATCAGTACATCTACCATGCAATACTAGCACACGTCGGCTATCTGGCAGACCACGGCTACATGCCAGTCTGTGGCGTTGCAAATCTACTAACCCACATCTTTTCCTATGGAGATTAAGAGTTACGCAATGGTGTAAATAAAAACTCTGGCCCCAAACACACAGGGGCCGTTCTCTGCCCCAGATCCATCCTCGGGGAGAATTCTCTACATTCCCCTTTTCCTGCAGGGAAGGACAGGCCTGGGAAGGACAAGTCCTCCTCCCACTCACCAAAGCGAATATACTCAAGAAAGTTAAAGCACAGCCTCTAGGATTTAGAAAAGGGATGCAGCAATGGCCACACTGTTTCAGCGATGCTCAAAACCAGGACAGAAGAGAATTTAGTAAAATAGGCTATTATATCTCAAATTCAGTTTGCTGTTTATCAAACAAGCTCCTAAAACAGATGCACCGACTTTGTAACTACATCTGTAGGAATTTCAAGCACCAGAAAAATACAAAGACACTATTAGTGTTTCAGTTTTTTAAAGTTTCCTGGCGTCTTTCATGCTATGAATGCTCAAGAGCTTTCAGCTGTATATACCCCACATAAAATCTTAGTCCAGCGAAGCCTGAAAGAATTTTGCTGTTGATTCGAATGAAGCCACGTTTTCCACTTCTACATACTATTTACACATCTATTGATTTATTAATCACATAACAGCAACCGTAACGGGGCACGATCTCTGTTCAGCTTGGCCCACTTAACTGTTCCGTGAACACCTTAACTTTCGTTTGCTGACTTTTGAGCATTTAAAGTGAGTAACCTTACAATTTATTTCTATCTTTTTTCCTTTCTTGAGGGAAAAGGGAATGATGGAAAATCTTCAGTCACTAGATTTAAAGAGCTTCCAAGTTCCAAAAGCTTTGCAAGAAGAGATTGGGAACTGCTTGAACTGCAGTTAGCGGGGCTGTGGAGTTTACAGAAGCCACGAGTTCCTTCCTGCAGAGTTTATAATCTGCATGGCTTCCTCCCAAGTTAACCGGCATCCACTCTGAGGTACGGATCATTTCACCCACCCCTAGAAATTCAGCCTCTGGTTAGGTCGAATGTGGTAGCCACTTCACGCTTGGCAAAAAGATGCTGCCATTTCCCAACAGGGAGGAATGGACACAGAGGATGGAGAAGATTTCTCCCACAAAGTGGAGGAAGCACTGATATGAAAATCAATTCTTCACTATTTAAAGAAAAGCACAGTTTCCAACAATAAACCGAGTTTACACCAGGGAAATAGGGGGACTGTCATACAGCTCTCTACCCTTTTGCAACATGGACAGTCAGGCTTCTGACAGTTCAAAGACTGCCAGGAGATCTTACCAAGCAGAAAAGCCACCCGTCTGCTGTAAAGGCTGGAAGTTGCTCCAAGACTTGTTCCAGAAGCTGCCAAGGACCACAGTTTTGAACCTTACTTGGAAATGTAGCAAGATGTACTAAGCGACACCTGGCTGGGCCATCTGATAAGGAGGAAGAGCAAATGATACCTGCAGCTGTTAGAAAAACAGACCAAAAGAAATATACCTTCCAAATCAACTAAATACAAGGCATAAGTTACATCTCCGTAGAGAAGCACTTGTCATTGCACTCATACTTCTCCCCCTGGAAAATAACAGTCACACCTCACAAATTGAAGCCCTTAGTAACCCAGCTACATCTCTTCCACAACCGGCTTCTATGGCACGCGCTTCCACTTGTGGGCCTTCAGTGTCTCACTTAAAAAGCAAGCCTCCTCCTGCAGCTTTCCTTCCTTCCATCCAAAAGCATCAGGATGTATAGACAGCAAAATATGTGAGTTGTGCTGCAGGTTATCCAAGTGAACACCAGTTCAGGATACCTTAAGGCTTCTGGGAGAAGGAGGGGACGAAGCAGGCAAGCACGTGCACAAGACGCCACAGCCACCTGTTGTCCTCAATACACAGGCAACTGCATCAACATCAGAAAAAAATGCACACATGAATGAAGAACAGCACACAGGTATTCATGTCCTGGCTGCTTCTCATGTTCTCAAAACACTTAAGAGCAATGAGACATAATGAACCTAAATTAATGAAGAAAATGCATTTTGCGTAACAAAAAGAGGAACCTAAACTAGGCTCTTTCCCCTATCCAAAGCTGTGAGTGGTCCAAATTAAAAGTGATGTTGCTCTCTAAAGGAAATACAAGGAAGTACTGCTGCTTATTGGTGCAAAATCCGAAGCAGTTCTCCCTTGCCCAAGCTGTAACATTAGCAGTTTGAAGGAGTTCGGCCTGAACACAGGAATGGAATTTATTGCTGTGATGCAAGCGCTCTGAGCAAAGCACTCCCAGGTACCGATACACCTGAACACTGACATCACCTGCCGTATGAAACGGGACTAACAAGGGCTCGAGTTAAAGCCAGCTTACCACACATGGTAAAAGGAAAGGACAGCTACGCTTCAATGTGAACATTTTGCTTCTCTCATCCTCAGAGAGGAAGTACATACCTAAATTAATTAAAAAAAGGTTTGTCAATGGCTGATCATCCTCCGTTTTCAAAGGACAGATGATGCAGGCCACCCATTCCTAAAACACCTATGAGTACGTTTATGCTGTTTCAAGAGAGCACATGCTAACACCTGTTAAAACATCCACCAGGAGATGACAAGTGGAGAAGTCTTACATGTACCAGAGGCTGGCAATTCCACTACTAACCACAAAATAAATTTCTCTTTTAGAACAAAATTAGCAAGTCACTCGGGCACATCAGCACAGAAAATGTCCAAGATGCTTAACATACTTTTTACCCAGAGTGACTTAAAAGTCAAAATTCAATTTTTCAAAGCTGACAGAAATTACACTGGGAAGTCGCTTGGCCATTGTGTGCAAGCACCTCTTCCACACTTTTTGAGAGCTCTACACAAATAGCGTCCCTCGTGCAAATGGATCTTCAAAGAAACTTCAGACACCAGGATGAGGGGACGTCTTCTTCAAAAGAAAAAGGATCTCTCAAAATCCTGAGATCAAATAAGTAAATAATTAAATCAGATTAAACACAAAACATCTTTGCTCAGGAAGGTTAGGTGCAGGAAAACAGTGGAATTTGAAAGTTGCATTCCACATGCTTCCATGGGAAGACTGGCAAAGGGGGGGGGGGGGGGGTAATCGAGGCCTGAAAGGCCTCCCTCTCTAATGGTCCTTGGAATACCTATTTTAGTTCAGGAGCCTAACAATGCCCGTGGGGGATTTTGACAGCTTTTCTTTTCCCTTGCTGTACCACCTCTGCGGATGGCTGGGACTCTGCAGGTGAATCCTGTTGTTAAAACAGCTGCCTTTCTCTACATCTTTAAAGAGGTATTCAGACTCTCTTAGCCTTACTTAGTTGAATCACTCTGAATAAACAGTCTCCACCCATCAACTATTTCTTTTGTGTAAAGCACCTATTCAAAGGCAACCACCTTTATTGATTGCTAGGCTGGCCAACCTGAAAGCTCAAATGCCACTATAAAAAAAAAAAGCAGGATACACCAGAAGGCCTGTGTTGTTTCTAAAGGAAGCACAGGTCCAGGCCCTGCTCAGTTACACCAGGACAATTTCTTTCTGACTGCAGGAGGCTGCTCTAACAGGTTTAACACCGGCACAACCACGAGCCAAGTATCCCACTGACTCTTCTCCCTTTTGTCCAGGCCCTTTTCCTTGTTCTGACCCTTTTCCAGCACAACACGAACAAGCCATCCAACCGGAGTCCACAGCAATGGCAATTATTTGTACTTTTAACATTTCATAATAAAGTATTAGCACGAACTCTAAATAAGTTTTGTCACCCTGCTCTGAGTAAAATGCTGAGGGGAGGGGGCTGAGATGCTCCAGTACTGCTGCCTCAGAAGCCCGCACTCTTCTAGGTCACTGGCCCTCAAATGTTGCTATACAAAACAGAGTGGTAGGGTGGGGTGGAGGGGAACACCTTCAGGTGGGAAAAACATCATGACTGGCAGACATCAAAGATAAGCCATCATCAGATTTCTTGCACCGAAGAAGAACAAAGAGTCAATGCTCCTGAAATTCCTGTTCAGAAGTACCCCAGAACAGAGTCAGCACTTCCCACCTCAGCCAACCTCACCTATTTTCATTTGTAATCAAACACTGATAACCAAACCTGGCCTGGCAAAGCTCTGCAACTTTCAAGCCCTTCCTGGCTCCACACAAATAGCTGACTTTTTAGTGTATCACCAGAGAGTGGCATTTCCAAAGATACCTAAGTCCTGCCTTTGAAATCACTGCCTATAAAGATGCTTCGGGGGGGGGAGGGAAGCCGCAGCTCCCATTGGTGCTGGTTTATGTAGGATATTAAAAAAAAACCAACCAAAAAAAGCCAACACAGAGAGAAAAGATTCCTCATACACCTCCCCAAAGAAAATCTGCTTTTCACTGCTGAACAACAACTTGACAAGTCAGATCTCCCACCCCAAAATAAGAAACGAGCTGTTGCATGGTCTCGGAAGGCAATTCCTTCTCACCCTCAAAGTTTACATTTGCTCCTCGAGACACTTCCCAGCAAAGCTGCAGGGTACCTGAGCACTCCATCCACGATGAAGCTGTACTCAAAAGAACATGAAGCAGTTCCTGGCCCCTTTCCAAGCTGCAGAATACTCTTGAAAAAGTGAATTTTAAAGCTGTAATCCCATGACTGACCGTCTTGCTTGAATTCAGAAAGGAGGTAAAAAAAAAAAAGACACAGAGCAACAGGCGTTTTCACTACCTTTGGGAGAACCAAAAGCAGCACTACCATCCTCCTGTACAGACAATTATCTCCCAAGAAAGAAGCTACCACATCATCAAGGCAGCCGTCTCAAACTGGTCCAGTAACATGGTCCAATAATACACTCATTTTAAAACAACCTTTATTGTACTGAAAGAAGAAGACATGATTTCACATGTTTTAAGAGTGTACACCTAAAACACAGATTTCCAAACTTAGGCATCATTCATCAAAAAGTTAAAAGGGGCTTTTTCTGCACATGCATAGATTTCAGACTAACAGGATTTACTTGTTTTCTGCCTGTTCCTGGGAAACCTTTGCAGTTTCTTTTTTCCCAAGACTGTCCCTACAGGCTGCTATCCAACATACATCAGATGCTCTTGGAGCAACAGATAACTCTGGAAGGACATTTGCAAAGGGCACAAATTGAGAGCCCAATGCTGGTAAAATTTAGGCATACTGGGGGAGGGTGAAATTACTCCTGTATGTAGATAACTTGAACACTTGACACAGTCCCCTGGAAAGCTTTATTCATGCATCTAAGTATTTTTTTCAGATGTTTCACTATCAAAAAATGTATTTTAAATCAATAAAAAAAAAATATTGCAACTTAAAAAGTGAATCCCTTACAAAAACACTCAGGTTAATTTTAGCATCCTTCTGTTTAGCTGCTTAGCAACACTTATCCTATGACCTTCTAAGCACCACCTACTTTTACAAGGGATAATGAATATAACCAAAGGGATTTATCTATATGTTTTTAATCTATACAGTGTAAGTACATGAATAGTTTTTATTCAAATGAGAAATCCAACTGAGAGCAATCCAAACTATTTCTGCTTAAGAAGAAAGTTTCATGGGCTGAAGTCAAGCTACTGTTACGATTGCAGTGTGACTTCAAGGTAGGCAAAGTGATAAAATCCTTAAAAAAAGCACTACAGAAGTCAATGTTTGTATGCCTTGGGAAACGCTGCACTTGCCTTTGGTACCAAAGGAGATTATAGATATTACTAACAGATAATGAAGACACTCGTCTTTCCCCGTTTTGAAACTTCAAGAATCTCCTGACCCTCAGAATCAAAAATAAAAGCCATTCGGTCAGAGGGCCAGTGAATGTTACAAAAACTTAAGAATGGGTGCACAACCTGGGTAAGCTGAATCAGAATGAGTTTCACTACACTGAAATCTGCAAGCAAATAAAGTTTGAAACACCCAGGTCTGGGTGAAAAAACAAACAAACAAACAAACAAACAAAGAAAACCCAGCCAGCAAACACCTTGTTATATTCTGTCTTAATACCAAGCAAAAAAAAAATATATATATTCTTTAGGGTTGTTAGTTATTGAATGTGTAAGAGTGGCTACATAAATAGTTGCTACTGATGGACAAACAACAGTTTGACAACTAGAAGCTGCCTGTGAAATTAGAGCAGAAGAAAAGTTTACTCGATTGTACCTAAAGGATGGTGTTTTTCCAACTACACGATATGAATACAGTTCCAAATACAGCTGCCGGGAGGAGGAAGGTGAGGGAGCAAAAGAGGCCGCACTGGGCCGAGCACAGCTGCCCCGTAGCAAGAGAGGAGGCTGGATGTGTCCCTGCCGGCAGGTGAGGGAGAGCCCTGGTACTCTGATTGATTGGATGATGGATTCATGCTGTTTCTGGGTTTCTAACAAACAAAAGGGCCTATTCTTCCCTGGATGTACCCAACTCCCGTTAAGGCTAATCGGCATTATGCAGGCACACCAAGAAAAGACTATATACCCTTAAGTCTTCAAAGAGAAAATTAAAACCTAAAACAAATATGGCTGGCCTGACCCTGAGTCACTGCATCCCTTTCACGCATGCTGACCCTGTGGAAAACAGGAACTGCGGTAACAAAACTTGGTGCTTGTGTCAAAACGACAGACCTCAACGAAAAAACTTCAGCCATCATAACAGCTGTCTACTGTGCACTGCAGGGGTGACAAGACGGCGTTATTTAGCAACTGCTCCTGTTGTTAATAAGCAGTATTTTTTTCCAAGGCACGGGGCTGGATGTTGGAACGGTAAGAAACACCAACTGCATTTGCTGTCTCTCCTACACCACTGCCCCCAAATCACACTGAACTAGACATTTAACTACCTTCTCAGATACGTAACCACACTTGATACTATCTACAACAGAAGACAGGGGAAAGAGTGAATCGGGATTAAAACTGGATGGTTGATTCCCCCCCGCCTTCCCTCCAGAAATCAGTTCAGTGGCTCCTGGGCAGGATGCTGGCTCCTCGGCGGGCAGGACCAGAGCATCAGCTCCGGGCCGGACACCCCAGCACGGCCGTGGGAGGGCAGTGGGGCACGGAAGCACCCGGGCCTCCGCGGGACGCGCAGGGAAATGTGCTGAGCCAGGAGAAGCGCTCTCCTTCTCCTGCATAACCCAGCAAGGATGCCGAGCAGGCAAAGATAATTGCAGCCGAGAGGTGAAACGGGGAAAATAAAAAAAAAAAAAGCGGGGGGGGGAGCAAGCGTGCGTGCGGGGGGGAGGCGGGGGAGAAGTGCAGGGAGAAGAAGCCAGAGGAAACTTATCTGCGACATGACAAAGTTCAATCCACCGCCCTCCCTCCTCTGCTGAAAAAAAAAGTTGCAGCATCTCGGCGCGCCACGCTCCCCGCGGCCCGGCCCGGCCCTGCTCTGCCCAACAACAGCCGCGCCCGGCCCGGCCCGCGCCCCCCGCGCCCCTGCAACCGTCGGCGGAGGGGGGGGGGGGGGGGAGAAGACACCCCCCCCAGCCCCGTGCATTATTAACTGGGCGGGAGGATCTGTCTCGCATCCTCAGGGCGGCCCTCACGATGCCGCCGGGGGGGTCCCGGCCCGTAGCAACGGCGATGGGGAGCGCAGTCGCCTGAGAGACGGGTCGCGGCTGCCTCCCATCCGCACCGGGCACCGCGGCGCTGGCGGCGGGGGGGCGGCAGCCGCGCGGCCCGAAACTTTGTTTTCACCCGAAACACCGCCGCTGCTGGGGGGTCTCCACCGCCACCGCCCCGCCCCGCCAAGACGGGGGGTGAAGGGGGCGAGGGCGGCCCCGGGCCGGACCCCCCTCCCCCGCCTCGGATGCTGCCCGGCTCCTTCCTGTAGTGGTGACGCCGCCCGGGCGTCCCTGCCCGCCGCTGGCCCCGCCGCGCCGGGATGTGTCCCTGGCACCGCACAAAGACAGCGGGACGGGGGGGGGGGGGGACCCGCGGGGGGCAGCGACCCCCCCCGGGCCTGGCTCCCCCCCGCCGCCGCGCAGGCCGGGAGGGGAAAGGACACGCACGTCCCTACTGGGGAGGGTGGGGGTGGAGAAAGAGGAGGAAAGGGGAAAAGAAAAAAATAAAGAAGAGGGGGAGAGAGGTGAGGGGAGAGGTACCGGGGTACCGAGGAAGGGCAGGCACGGCCGGCCGGCCCCGCCGGGGGGGGCGGAAAGTCAGCGGAGAGATGCGCGGCGCAAGCCGGCTCTACCTGCGAAGAAGGGGCGCCTTCATCCCAACTTGCCAGCTCCGGCGCGGCCCTCCCGTCCGGGAGAAGCGGGCAGGGGCCGCCGCGGGACCCGCCGCCACCGCCGGCAGGAAAATAAGCCCGAAGGAAAAGTTAAAAGGCAAGCGGCTGCGGGCTCGGGAGACGGGGGCGAGCCGGGCTAGAAGATGTTGCTTCCTCGCAGCCCCATCCAAATTGTGGCGGTGGCTGGTTAAAAATAAACTTTGCAGCAGGAGGGGGGGGATGATCTGGCCGGATTCCTGAGCTCAGACGGTTTAATATGGATGAGCATCAGGTCCTGAAGGCAAAACGCCGCGGCTGGTGCCGCTGGTTGGTAGAAAGTCTGCAACAGGGAAGGGAAAAAAAAAAAAAAAACCAGGAGCCGCGGAGGGAGGAGAGGAGAGGGAGGAGCGGGGGAAGGGAAGAGGGAGGCTGCACGAACTCATCATCATCTCCACCGCTGCCAGCCAAACTTTTTTTCCTCCTCTTTTTTTTTTAAAGGAAACTTCCCCCCCCAACAAGCATTTCATTTTTTAAAGAAGTCGCACGACCAGCCGACGCGCCGCAACGTCCTCACCCCCGCGCCTGCCCCCTCCCAGAAGTTTATTTTTCCTCCTCTTTCTTTCTCCCCCCCCTTAAGAAAAAGAAAAGAAGAAAAAAGAGAGATCCCTGCGGAGTTAAGGCACGCTCCTGCCCTTTGTGAGGGAGCGCGGCGGCCGGGCAGCCCCGCGGTACTTACGCCGGACTTTGCTGGGGCTGGGCTGCTTGCGCCGCGACATGCCGGGAGGATGGGCCGCCGGGGGGGCGCGGGGGCGCGCCGGGGGGAGCGCGCACGGGAGGGAGCCGCAAACTTGTTCCGGAAAAAGGAATCAAAATGGCGTTTCTGTGGATGTGCAAAGTTCATCAACTCCGCGCTAACTTCCCGTCCTCCGCGCCTCCCTGGAGGGGAGAGATGGGCACGCTTAGGGACCCCGCCGCGCCGCGCCGCGCTCCGCGGGCGCCCCCGCCCCCTGCCCGCCCCCGCGCTGCCCCGCGCACCCTGATAAGGAGACACATCACGTGTCGCTCCGGCTCCTCTCCCGGGGACGCGCTACCGCGGCGGCAGCAGCCTGTTGCAAATAGCATCTCTATCTCGCCCTCGTCGCGGGGAGGGGCGCCTCTAAGGAGAGGAGCGAGCACAACTTTCCCCCCCGCTCCCTCATCCCCGGCCCGCCGCGCACCGGACCCCGCCGCCGGCAGCGCAGCAGCGGGATGCCCCGGGCAGGCGGGGGGGGGAGCGGGGGGGCCGGCCAGGTGCCACGCGGCGCCCCGCGCCCTCCCGCCGCTCCAACGGCCGCGCCCGCGGGGCTCTCCCGGGCGGGCCTGGCCGGCCGGCGGCCCCGCTTCCAGCCGGGCGTGCGTGTCCCCCGACAGCCGGCGGCTGTCCCCGGCCGCGGCGTGCGCTCGGGGCTGGAGCGCATCCGGAGCCGCCGGCGGCGGCCGGTGGCGGTGCCGCGCTGCCGGCTGCTGGCTTTAGGAATTCATCTGGGCTCTTCGCTGGCCGTGGAAATGTCTGTGCATCCTCCTCCTCCTCCCAGCCCGGCGCCTCACCAGGTACAGCGGCCGCAGGCAGGAACCCGCTGCTCCGTGCGCAGAAGTCAGCTTCTGGTTTTGTTTGTTTGTTTGTTTCCTCAGAAAACTTTCGTCCTTGTGCGTTTCGGGTCCCTGCGGGGGTCAGTCATCCATCCGGCTGACGAAACCTAAAGGACATGAAACTTAACAAGACCCAGAACATCAGCGCAGGAACGGGAGGTCCAAATATCGTGTCTAATCAAAGGCAAGATTCGGACGCTTGCGAATGCAGGTAGTTACAAACTGCACAGGCGCTGTATATGGCATTGCACGTAGGGCCCTTTCTGTCACTTTCACTGCAGTGGAAGTTCGAAGATGTCGAAGACTCAACAAGTGATGGAGAGGTGTTCAGAGTCGTGGGATTTCACTTTAAAGCCAGTACTGGTTTCGAGCTGTGTGACAAATAATGATGGTACATGAAAATAAAATATCTGGAAATACTTCATCCTGAAAGCTCGATGGAAGGGGAAAAAAAAAAAAAGTAAACCAAAACTGCTTGCGAGGAGTGCCATAATGAGCATAGGAGGAACCAGTTTACACTTTAAGGAAATGGTTATTGACACTGTTTCTAAAGCTACTAAAACTAGGCCTTTTAAAGCTGTTGCTGGTAAGATGGAACTTGAAGTCGCAGGCTGCTTTCTAAAGAAATCGAGTCCTGGCCTGTAGGCAAAAGGCTTGTACCAGCTTACCTGGTATCCTATCTCCTGATTGAAAAGGGATTCGCATGGAAAGGAAGGCTAAATTCCAGGTATGTGGCAGTAAGCCCTCAACCAACTCTTTTCACAAACAGTCTTTTGCCTGTAAGGTGTCCTTGTTAACTTCCTTTGCACTGTTCTTTCCAAATACTGGGTAAAGGCATACGAGTCAGGGATACACAGGACCTGTGTATCTCAAAGACACGAGCTGTGCTTCATGTCAGGGATAAACCTCTTCCCTTCCGGACTCCAAGTAAAACACCTGCAGGTCTGGTGATGTGGAACCTGGAGATGCCGAAACTGCCAGAGCGAAAGGCACACGTGTATTCAGAACACAAAACTGCAGCTTTAACTTACATGCATTTGTTGTGGTGGTTTCTGCAGGCTGAATTTTTGTCAGCTGCATTTTGTGCAGTATTACACGAGCCGTGTGTATAAATTTCAATACCATTAAGCTCTGTTAAAGTGGAGTTGCTGACTGACAGAACAGCTATATAATAGTTTACCCCACAATACAGCAGCGAACATTAGAAAGTGCATTCTGATCGTTCTGCTACAAGGCTCTTATTTTACCAAAAAACAATCAAGGGAAGTCATTAAAAATAAATTAATTGTAAAGTGTCTTTAACCTTTTCATCTCTGTCCCCATTATACCTGCCAACCTGCAGTGGCAGAACGGTTGGTAAATTGAATAGCTTTACAGCCAGCTTACATATTTACTTCAATATCTCTTGCGGTCAGGCATCTGATTAAACAAAAACCTGAACAGTTGTCCATCTCAAGCCCAGCCCTCAAAACATGTTATTCACATTGGAAGGCTGCCGTGATTTTAGCTTGCACGGCACATGCATATAAACTGCGTGGAGATTCGGCCTACGAGTTTACAACCTACGGCCTTGTTTGCACAGACATTTGCATAAACTGCTGTAATTGAAACTGGTGCAAATTCCTGTATGGATAATAATCTTTGGAGGCCGAAACGCATGTCTCATTGATCTGTGGCTAATAATCTCTAGAATAGTCTTGGAGGCATTTTGGACCACCTCTGCATGAAGATTCCCATCCACCCTCGCTGTATTTTCTAACTTCAGAGGTGCTTAAGCAGCCTTCCACGCGGGAAGTTTAGCAAGCGGATAGACAGAATACAAAAACAAGCGGTGTTCAACTCGGCGTCTGAAATCTGCTCTAGAAACATGGACGTGCAATTATGTAGGTATTGTAAAGCTCGCACTGGAAAAAAATCAGGATTTTAATGCTTGGAGAAAATACATAGATTTTTTTTAATCGCATTTATATTTTTATGTTTTAAACATCCCTGTTCTTACAGAGAAATGTGATGAAGGGTTAATCACCACATACTATGTTATGTTAATGCTGTAAATTAAAAAATGCAAAACAAGTTCTAACAAATTAACTACCAAGGTTTATGAAATAGTAAAAAGTGATACATCTTTAACAGTTTAGGAATGAATTTTAATTCTGGGCTATCGCAGGGCAAGAGAAACTACAATAACTCCGTTTTCAAACTTTCCATCATTTGAACTTCTGTAACGCATCAGAGAGGTCAAAACCCATTGTGGTCTAAGACTGAATGTGAAATTTTGAGCAAATGGTTTCATTTTTTCTTACTCCAGTGAAAGTAGCAATAATTTTTTGTCTAATAAAAACCACTTTTATGAATAAAATGACTCTCCCAACACATTACTACATTGCTTATATGATAGAGCTATCCCTTTCACTCTGCATTTTCTACCATCCGCATCGCTGTGTTTTATCCCCTCTCCTCTGATCGCTCTATTTGTGACAGTTGAAGTATTTAGTCTTCGTTTTCCTATGACTGCACATGGTTTGTATACTTTCTGGACACTGTGACATCAATACTTGGCAGTGATGGTAAACACGCTAAGGGGCAAGACAACTTTCTCTGACTTCTACATAACCCTCACACACCTCTCTGGTCCTACACAGTGATGTTAAATGCAATGAACAATAGTACAAATAAAACCCAATAGTTTTGTGAAGGTATTTTGTGTATTATCGATTTCATTAAGGCCACTGGGTGACATAGCCATGTTGGCGACATAAAAGCCACCTGCTGTGGTCCCAAGAAAAGGACAACTCTGCCCCCACCCACAATTCAAATATAAGAGATGCTGATTAAAGGTATTCAAGGAGAGAAGAAAAACAGGATGCGTAGCTTATATGAAGGCCGCAACTTGAGGACACGACGATGTCTTTTTAAAGCACAGAGACTAAAGCGAACATTGGCATTAAAAGAGGAGGTAAAGGTTAGCAAAAAAATCTTTTTTTTTCTTCTTAGTAGACATTATCAGTGTTCTCTGCTTTATGTCATGGTATTTAGAAGCTACTTTAATTTCTTGCAACGTCTACACATCCCTTTCAGTCAAAAGTAACTTAGTTTGGGGTAAGGCATTCTCTTGCTAACCAGGAGTATTTTACACGCAGTAAGAGGCAGCATTGGGCCCTGACTTCCTAAAGGCTTGTGACTGCATTCGAAGGCTGCAGCTGCCAGGAGCCAGCTCCCTCGCCCTGACACGTGGCTGCCCAGCCACAGAGGATGTCGGAGGCACTGGAAGCCCTGTCCGCTGCCTGAGCTTACGCCTGCGCAGCATCCGGAGTCCTCTTGCCACCGTCCTATTCCTGATGCCCTCGCTCGTACCAAGAGGCAGAACTCAGCTGACATACTAATGCAGGGAAAAGCCTACTTGGAGGATCAGAGAATATAGCCCTGAGGGTTTGGAGAAGTAAGTCTTTATAAAACCTAAGACCAAAAGAAATGCTTGAATTTTCTTTACATTTCAACCAGGTATTTCTTTAAATGAACAAACATGCCACTGCTGGGTCTTCTCTTGGTTTGGGGTTTTGTTTTGCTTTTGAGGGATTTTTTCCTGCAACTGAGACACAGGTTTCTTGGATCAAAAACTCCTTAAGGACAAACGCAGAACTGACAAGTGTGACCACCATACAGGCAGGGTAATTATACAGAATAAAAGGGGGAAAGTTCAATTAAATGTATTTCTTACAAAATGCTTGGAAAACTAAACTTGATGAATTTGTGCAGTGGAAAACCACACAGAAAAGCACATCATGTAACACCAGCCGCAAACTCTCTCAGAGCATTTGTCGGATGACACAGCATCATCCAGCATTCCCATTTTCCCCATGTGGGTAAATGTGATGCACCACCATGCTCAGCTACCTCAGTCTCTGGAAATCGGGCAGCTGGGGAGCGAGGGAGCAGAGCGGTGGAACTTGCTCCTGCAGCAACCCCACCCATTATCTCCAAGGGCAGCTTTGCATGATCAGAAAGTCAAGGCCGAAACTTCAGTCCAAACTTATCTTAACATTAGCCTTTAGTGAGTGAAAGAAAAGCTGAGGTAACACAGTGTGCTTAAGCAATTTCCCTCACATCTCAACAGTCTAGTAGTGGTAAAGCTGGAAATAAACCCCATCTTTCTCCCAAAATCCCGGTGTAGTTCTTCAGGTACCAAGCCATCCACTCTGCTTTATGACCTGTTCTCAGCAGACAGTATTTTAGTGATAACACACAGCAAAAATAAAAGATCGAGTGCTACGTATTTGCCCCGTTTGCCCTGAGCCGTTTCAACAGTGCAAAACAGACCTTGAGCTGACTCACCTAGCCAGCTAAGACTACCTCTTGTCTAAGGACTCATCTGGAAATTCGAAGACAGTATTTCTGAAACCCACACCACTTTTTTCCCCCCTAGATCACAGCCCGTAGGGCATATTACAGACTGCTTGAAGTCTCTGGCTGCAATAATTGCTGGCCCCATCTCCTCTCCTTTCACTGTGGGAGTCTCCAGCAGATGCAATGCAGAGCAGCCCTGCTGCTGGGACTGGACCAGCTTGATGAACTAGTCCCTTCCCCAGCCCTGATTTTCAGGGTGTAAAAAGTAGCATAAAGTATTCCCCTAAACTATTTTAGCAATGATGACCAATGTTTTTAAAGCCTTTCTGGGGAAGATCAACAACTGAAGCCTATTCTTTCAGGTATCTATTCTTATACAATGGTAACTGTAGAGAATGGCTAAAGTGATATGTAAGCAACTGACATGTCTTTCAGCCTTGTAACCAAAACAAACAACAGGGGCACAAAAGAGTGTTATTACAATTTTAGTAACTAAAATTCTTAAAAGAGGAGGATTTAAAAAAATAGTACGTTTTAAATGGATAAAACTAAGAAAGATCCCCCCTGCATACTTAATTACTTCGCAAATTTTGGAACAGCACAGCCTACTTATTCCTCAGACTGTTTAAAAAGATAGCATGAAAAAAATAGCAAGCAGATGTTTGACGTTTACATTCTCAAACAGTTCTGTGATCACTAATGTACAGCCTCAGAAACAGGTTGTATAGCCCATGTGCAAGCCTGTCTGTGTAGAGACAGAGCGGGAAAAAGAACAACGGTAAGCAAAACCACCCACTGCAATACTTTCACTTCTTTTAAAACTCTGCATTGTTGCCCAGAAGCTTTTGTTGCCAGGTAATGCAAAAAACACAGGTGTGCAAAGAGAAGTTAGTGTTTAATGCCCAGCTTGTGATTTGGTACTGAATGTGACATGTTTCATTCTTATTGACCACCCAGCCTCTCACACCTAATTGACTGTTAGTTTAAATGTGATTATTTTCCCTCCTGAAGGCAAGTAGTAAGCCAGCTGTGTGTTTCCCCATGTCCCATTTGCTAGGGAGAGCCGATTCTGAAACCTCTCACAAACAAAATAAATGCTCATGGTAACAGCAACGTCTTCATGTTCAGTCGTTCAAACGGCTGCTGTAGCACCAGCGGAGACAACAGCAGGTAAAGGAAGGCAGCAATATCCAGCTGAAGCATTACTTACTATCTTTTGGTGTTATAGGCTAGAGATGGAAGATACCTGCTATTCATTTCCCGAGGCTGCCACAGTATTGCTCTATGCGATATACTTTTCAGTACTGTCTTGGTTTAGTTTTAAACATACTCAGTTACGGACGATTCAACAGTTTCTGTTGGGAGCTTGGTCCGTACTCTTGCAGAATTTGCTGTTAGGACGTGTCTCTTGATTTTTCCAGCCTACATTTTTATTTTCTTAACTTCATGCCACAGCTAATTATAGCTCAAAGAGTGCAAGCAGAAAAGGGGGCGGAGAAGAAGGAAACCCCAGCCAGCCCAGGGAAAATACAGTAGACAGTGCTTTGAGATGCACCCACAAAGCAGCAGAAAATAGGCAGAGAGGGCCAGCAAGCAGCAGAGAAGTGAAAAAATAGGAAGTGAGGCAGCAGTCATGAAGAAAGTATGCAAGGGAGCAGTTACCCTGCAGGGAAGGAAAAAGCAGGACAACTTTCAAGGGCAGAGATTAATGTAACTGGGGGGAGGCTGCAATGACAGGATTTGGGCAAGAGAAGAGAGGAACCGAACTACCAGGGAAAAATGGCCAGTGGATGCGGTAGACAAAGAAGCAAGGGGGAAGCAGAAGAAAATGGTAGGGCTCAGGTAAATGAGCATGAAAAGAGCCGCTTGTGCTTTTGTACCTACTTAAATTGTGCTTTGTGCCTCCTTAAACCAGAGGCAAAATTGCCTCGGGACAAGTCTATGCCGTAAAGTTGTGCAGGCCTACTTACCCTAGTCAGATGTACAAAGGGATATGATTTGCAACTGAGGTTAAATCCGAGCTACGCTACCAAAAGCAGCGAATGTTCACAGTTATGCAGTCAGAACTATACTTTCACCAGCGCAGCTTGTGTCATTCGGACAATGATAAGATAAGCCACGCTGGCAAAAGCACAGTTTTGCTGATGTAAATTGTATCGGCGGTAGATATACCTGCTGCAGCGTACAGGGGTATAACTAGAACAGTAGAGCTCTTTGCTTGTCAAAACAGCCATGCTGTATTAGCAGATTGTCCATAACAGAGACATGATTAAGACAGGTAAAAGGAATTCTTCTACTGACATAATAAAATGACTTCCACAACAACAGCAAAAACTGTCAGCAGAAGGTTTCTCCTGGCAGAAAAAGATAGCTTTGTGGACCAGAGGGGCGTAAGATTGGGACATGTTTTAGATCATTTCTGGAGCTTTCATATAAGAAAATACTTGCTTCTACAAAAAGAAAAAATACTTGCAAAGTGTCTGGGAAAATATGGATAAAAGTATTTAAGTCCTAATATTGACACTTTTACCTTCATTTCTCATTCAACAGTCACTTATTTTCATTTTTAAATAAAGGATTATTGAGAAGAAAGTATTCTCAATACATTTTTCTGCATTCCTGTCTTCAACTTGTATAATAAATAATGTGTTCCATAATCTTGTTTCCTCCTGTGCAACACAAAGAAGGTGAAAACTCTCTTAATGAGCATCTAGAGAGGAAAGATTTGGTAGACAGGGTAGGTGTGCTACTAAACATATATTTTTTTTTCTTTTCAATTACTTTGGTGGTCAGATGGGACTGTGCTCTATCTAAAATGAAACTTGAAAAGGAAAAAAAACCCAAACCACTATTATTAAAATGAGCATAAGAGAGCTGTTACCTGAAATGATTCACTGAATGGAAATCTCGACTCTTGAAACAAATGTTTTCTAAGAACAGGACACAGACATCAGCCTCTTCCTCAAAAGAACTCTGAGTACCTAGAAAGGGCAGAAAACATTTAAACTCCAGATTTTCAGCTTGCAGTCAGTGGCCCATGTGCTTACAGCAAAGAATTAAATTGTTTGGGATTAATGTTTATGAAAACATCCTGAAATCCTAACAGTCATGCAATATTTTTCCTGCAACCTCTTGTGAACCGCTAATAGATTGCTGTGCCTCCCTAACCTCACCGGTGGAATAATCTTCTCAGCTATTAATTTTGATTAAATGGCAACCGCAAATAAGATTTTTCTCTAATAATTTTCTGAACAATCATATGTACTCATTTCACATAGACCACCTGAGTTTGTTTCATTAAGCTGTCTGTTTTACTCTGTCCCTTCCCTCTCAGAAGTGGCTGAAGGTTAGTCTTCGAGTGCAAATGAGCGCAAATGAGCAGCCCGAGTAGTTCAGCAAAATTATTTTAAAAATGGCCAAATGCAAAGAAACCAACAAACAAGAAGAGGCCTGAGGGTGGAGCCTAACGTCACTAGAATAAGAATTATACAGAAGGCAATCCAAGAGAAGGGCTGAGGAGAACGCTGCTAAGGTGCCCAGTAGCACAGTGGATTGGAGCGCTGGCTTTCTACCTATAGAGATTTGGATGCAAAACCTGATTTAAATACAC